>NC_045142.1:5091607-5761607 GCF_008831285.2 Nymphaea colorata | reverse complement strand
GATGGATAGCTCTCGTGGCCGCCTTCGGCTCGTCTGTGTTTGGACTGTGGGGAAGAGCGGGCAGAAGAAGGCGAAGGTCGTGGACGCTGTCCTGCTAGGGGCCGGCGATCGGCCGGAAGACGGTGTTCTTCTCTGTCTCGCAACGGATACAAAGCGACGTCCGGATCGAACAGAGAAACAACCGGCCAGACACATTCCGTCTGCGGCAGCCCATGTTGCTCCGCCGTCATTGCAGCCAGCAAGAGAGGACTCAGCCACCGGCGACAGATTCTGGTGGACATCTACTCAAGTACGTGTTTGGCCCTTCACCTTTCTCCATCTTTACGTACGAAGAAGGAGGTGAACAACCTTCGTCGGCGAACAGTCCTTCGACGGCCATAGCAGGATGGATAACCTTCTGTGCTGTGGGCGAAGGGCGACAGAATAGAAATTAGTCCTGGCCGGAGACCCGCGCACCACCAGAGCCGCCTGTGAAAATGGCTGTGATGCTATTATCGTAAATATATGTCATTTCTGGAAACAATATCTAAATTCAAGTTCGAGGATTCATATCTCAGTTTGCAGCGGAGGAAGAAGATCCTTTGAACTTGCACTGGAGGTTACGTTGAGGAGATCGGCTCCTGATGGCTCGACAGGGATTCAGGGACGAGTTTCTCACAAACGGAGAGAACTCTGATTCCATAATCCTCATCGCATTAAAAAAAATATTGAAAAGATGAACAGATAATCATCATTGCTTCTGTCATCTCTTCCTTCTGCTGACCTTCTATGATTTGGTCCTTCGTTTTCCGTATATGAAACCAACACACATTTGGATGAGCATGGGGAAGGTTGCCGCATGCAGCCGTCCCTTCATTTGAGCGCGTCTAGATCCTGCCCACCATGGGCGGATCCAAGTCCAATAATTCAACATGTACCTATTGTGAACCCTGAAATTCATGAACTTGGGCTACTACAATTCGCGGCGTACAAACAGGGACACAAAAGCTGACATGGTAAAGTTCATGATTGAATTTGTCAACTAATTTTCAGCGAAACAGCATACAAAGTTATGGTTTTTGTCTTTGTTATGATTAAGCACAACCTTTTTACAAATTAATGTATTCCAAAAAAACTATCCTTTGAAAATATTATGGAAAAACATGTGACGTCGTCCATAAAAGTGCAAAATTATTTATGGCATATTGTAATTATACTTCGTCGTTCTCAGGGACAACAGGAAGGCCAAAAGGAGTTGCATTAAGCCATGCAGCTTTAGTGGTTCAGTCTCTGGCCAAGCTTGCTGTTGTTGGCTACAATGAGGATGATGTAAGCCTTTTATGTTCTTCAGTTCTCTTTTTCATATTCCTCTTAAGATTTTCGGGATACAATGGTTAATAAGGAGATGTTTGATTTGCGGACATGATCTTTGGGAATATGTTGAAAGAAATATTTGATATGCATCTTCAGTCTGCTTTAGAAAATTGAAAATCCTGAAAAAAGTATAGTCTGTCTTGTAATTGTTTATGTCATCTATATTTATTCATGGATCAGGGTCAATAGAATCAATTGATAATTGTTCTTACCCTCTTTCCTTGTTCTTTCTCTCTTTCCCTTTTTCCCTTATCGTCAGCACTAATAGTTATGAAGGGAAGGGTACAGTTTTATGAAAAAAGTCAGCATTGTGGGGTTTTGACTATTTTTCTCGAAAATATTATCCTTTTGTACGCATATTTTTTTTTTCACAAAAAAAAAGGCCATCAAATGACCTTTCAAGGTTGCTAATCCCAGGAATTCTTTGAGTTCGTGGCTTATTCATACAGTCATCTACTTTCATGCACACAAGCTTTAGATGTAAAAAGCGCCTTGTGTTTTGGCTCATCTCAGCATTTACAGAGAATGTTCATATTCACGAAAAGTGGCTTGGTAAGCCAAATAGGAATTATAAATGCAAAATTTAGCTTGAGTCAAATAAACTCATTAACTAACACTTGATGTATCATTGACCATATATGCTATATATTTGATGTAAAGCAACTTATTGTCTGTTGTCCTGTTTTTGTTTTGGCAAAGTATGAGCTTAGAGTTCAGAAGTTTTCTGAACAATTCTGAGCCAGGTTCATAGAGCTTAATGTACTGTAAATGATAACATGCTGGCTCAAACTCCGGCTCTCTCGGCACAATGTCTTTTAGGCCAGGCTCACTTTCAAAATAGTGAAGCTCAAATACACTAAGCATGCTTCACTCAGCTTGTTTACAGCAGTAGGTGGAGAGAACCTTTTGGTAACCTAATTCTGTGAATATTCTGAAATATGCATTTCTTGTGTGCTTGTGCAGGTGTATCTTCATACAGCTCCCCTCTGCCACATTGGTGGCATTTCCTCAGCATTGGCAATGTTAATGGTTGGGGCCTGCCATGTGGTCATGCCCAAATTCTCTGCAGAATTAGCCTTTCAATTCATTGAACAGCATTCTGTGACTTCCTTTATCACTGTGCCTGCAATGATGGCTGACTTGGTCTCTTTCTCTGGGTAATTTTCTGTCTGAAAATGATGCATCAGCCCAGGATAATCTCGTGGGCAATTAGGTTTGCTGAATTGGCAAGTTCATGACCCGAAACTGAATTGCATGATCCCAATTCCTAGGACTCTTGTTTGGGTGTTAAATTTCTCATTCACATACATGAAACCTGATTCTATTTTCACTGTTTGTGTGGCTGCAAGTATAGCTGACAAAGTGAATTTCTCACTATTCGTCAAAAGAAAACCTGAATATGTTAAGCATGCCCATGATTTTCGGACATGTTACATTTAAAAGTTTTCATCTATTTTTTGTGTTTCCAGATATACCGATTTTCCAATTTTTCCCTAAGAAGAATTTTGAAGTCTGTTCTTCCTGAGAAGTCCTCATAACTTTTGGTTGACCATAAGGATTGCATTTAAAGAAAAGCAACTAAGATGCGTTCATGTGCATATCTTATTTTAGTAACTTATGTCAATTTTTCTATCATAGATCTTCTTCCCAGGTACTAACTGTCTTACCTGGTTACAATGCATTTTCCTGGCATAAATTGGGAAGTATCTGCCTAAGGCCCTAAATGCAACTTGCCTAGAAAAAAAAAATTCGAGACTTCCAGGCATTGTATTTTTGACAAAAAAGAGATAAAGGTCCTAATATATTATTTCCTATGAATGAGTAAATGCACATTCCCCCTTTGCCTGGCAAGATGTTGTCCAAATTTGTGACTTTAAGTAACTCTTTTGCACGTAAATAAGAGAGTTTCCTGGCTGGACAAAAAGATTACAAGGCATGAGATCATGCATCGTTTAAGTTGGCAAAGTCCAATATTAGAGAACTTGGTTTTTTTGCTTCTCAAAAGGAAAAGCAAGAAATTATATTCTTGAATGTCCAGGATCCAAATATGTCAGTCTTTAAGTTCCTTGGCATTTGGCAAATATTGTGACTATTGTTCCTTGACATGATGTTGATTAGAAATCTAAGAATTGGGGGAAGTGTGAGGAGGATACTCAATGGTGGTGGAAGGTTGTCCCAGGAGCTGTGTCAGAAGGCCTCGCAGGCATTTCCCAATGCAAAGCTTCTCTCTGCCTATGGTATGTGTGCCCCATTCTTTAAAAGGATAGGCAGTTGAAAGGAACAGAAAAGATGTAATGTTAATCTGTTTAATTGATTATATCGTATCTGAGCATAGTTAGTAAATGGACCCAAAGCAGGCTTGGATATAGGATCAGGATGGACATGGATCTATTATTGAAAGTCTACCTTCGATTACATTAATTTGTTAACTGATCATATCTCATCTGAGCAAAGATTAACTGAAGCCATTCCACCCACATGGAGTCAAACCAGAGGTTGATCTAGAACCAGAGTGGGCATTGCCAACTGCTGACAGGAATCTAATATTGAAGATCTATAGTTGGGGTGGTGCATGCCCACCCTGAGTTACATGTTGATCAACTATTTACGACTAGAGCAGAAAAAGTCACATTTTATAGGTCTTTGATTTAGTCCAGTATACACATTTGTGTTGATTAATATCGATTTTTTCATAAAACAAGCTCTGGCTTGGAAAAATGGAAAACGAGATTAACGTTCCATTGCAAACATTTTGTGCAGCATAGCTGTAGGTCATATTAAGAACTTGTCTTAACATGAGAAACTCTTCAACTAATGGACAGACTCCGGTAAACAAGCTACAGAAATCACATTTTATAATTTGATTTACAAAACCAGAAATAGTGATATGCAGCATCAAAAAGTAATATGGCTCATACTTGATCCACATGCGAAATAGAGAGGCCAGACCTCTCTCTCTCTCTCTCACACACACACACACACACAAACATTGGAACCCATGTGAGGGAATTTGAATTCATCTCAACCTGGTATTTTCTGTGTTTTGTAGGTATGACAGAAGCATGCTCCTCGATAACATTCATGACCTTATACAACCCAGAGAAGCAAGGCACTTCTGCTAGTCCTCATGACTTTTCTAGTGACACAGGCCAAACAGTTCCAGGTCCTAGTGGTATTTGTGTTGGGAAACCACCACCACATGTTGAAATACAGATAAGGAAAAACGGAAAGCTGGTCAATTCTTTTGTTGCGGGAAGCATACTAACAAGAGGAATGCATGTGATGGATGGGTACTGGTGCAATGCACCAGATAACCTGAGTCCTGTCTTTTGCAAGTGTGGTTGGCTGGAAACAGGTGACATTGGTTGGGTGGATGATTATGGTAACTTATGGCTTCAAGGGCGAAGTAAGGACCGGATCAAGAGTGGTGGAGAGAATATTTATCCTGAGGAGGTAATTCTATCTTCATATTTAGAAGAAGCTGGTCACTAATTCAAATATTATATCTTCTTGGTAAGAGAGCCTCTCAATAAGTTGATAACTTTTTTATCTGTAAAATATGTGAAGATATTTTCATATTTAAAATTGAAAAACAATCATGTACTTACAAATATAACAGTTATATTTGTAATAAGATCTCTGGACGCCTGTCTAGGTGGTTGAGTAAAGGCCTTCAATTTGAAGGCTGTCAACCCAATATACGTGGGCATGCATATTGGCATAATCTAAACCTTGTGCTTAAGAAAAGGAAAAAAAAGGAAGAAAAGAAAACTTCTTGTGTGCCTTTGTGCACATTGTGAGTGGCCTTTTGTGCTTAGTCTGTATACTATTGTCTAATGATTTCAGACATTCCTTTTGCCGCTTGTGTTGGGTTATTAGCTGTCAATTTTTCTATTATCTATATGTATATATATTGTGTATATGGTGTACATATAATAATAATTTTATATGCTAAGTAACACAAACACCTGGTTAAGTTGAGGTACCCATGTCCACATGCCTGGATGTGCATGCAACCCTGGACACGTCTGGGACATGATGTTGACCATGTCAGGTGCGGTCAACGCACCCAACGCCAAGTCCATGATTTTCTGTAGTTGGTCAACTTTGACCATGTTGAAAGATGTCTAATTTTCAGGATTCTTTTAATGTGTATACATTCACAGGGCAAGAAGGGACTCTCCTATGCTTGTCTGGGTTTCATCTTTTCATATTTATTTCTTTTTGTTGCTTATAGTTGTATGAAATTATTTTTTGTCATATATGTGTATGTACGGCCTATGTGTGTGTACGGCCGTGTTCCTCCACCCACATCTTCTGAAAATTGATCCATTTTTAGTTGTGATTAAGAATGGACCATAACTGATGCGAGGGCTATCCATCTAGATCATATTTAGTTTGGATTGATATTGCTTTGCTTTATTTCTTTGGTTCCCTTTTTGTTTCTATTTATTAGGTCAAGCTTGGACCTTTTATCTTGATTGTGGATCCAAGATCCAATGTAGTTACAAAATCTATTTAAAGGGACATGTGGTTCATTTCGGATTAGTTGATGATTAAGAAAACCCTAATTTTGTTTATTTCAGTATATTCCTTTGCTCTATTCAGTTTTCCTTCGTTCTTTGCATTTTGTTATTGTTTGGTTATTCTTCTGTGGGGATTAGAGTTAACCCTCTAATCACTGCATCAATGACCCAGCTGGACTGGCTGTTGACCAGTCGCAATAGCTAGTTTTATAAACACTGGGGCTTCGCCCAACAGCTAGGCCACCTTCATCTTTGTGTATATAAAGGAGGGATTTCCTCCTTCTGATGCATGATTCTCTGAACACTTTGTGAGATTAACAGAAGACTTATTTTTAATCTCACATGGATACAGCAGATTGGTACTGTACCATGTCAACACACTGATAATGGGAATGGGGACACATCTTGGTAAGTTTTGGACGGGGTCTGGGTCATCCGATCCAAAAAACATTAAATCCTTTTTATTTTTAATAAAATGCATGAATCTTTTGTGGGCTTTGTGTGTTTGTGTATACATATATCAGACCTGATCCAAAATGCATTAAACCGTTTTTCTTTTTAATAATTCCATGAATCTTTTGGGATTTTTTGTATATATTATATATGCATATCATTGTATCTTCATAGCCGCATCTTCTGGTATTGCCGTACCCATACTGCATCGTCGTACCAGTACCCATACCCATATGACTTGGCTTATTTTTTTGTCTTGTGTGACTTTTGTTCACATTGTGAGCAGGCATTCGTGTCTACTGTGCGTGTGCTATTGTGTGTATGTGCTACTGTGTAGTGATTTTAAAATTTAAACAAGCCTTGTCTTTTGGCTTACGTTGAGTTATTGGTTTCAAATTTGTACAAAGAGAGGTTGAAGAGGCCACTCTGAATACTCCAACCTAACTTGCACTTCACCATCACCAACAGAATGCCGCAGAATAGAATTATGATAAATTCTAAAGTAAGCAAATGGATAAAGATCAAAACCAGGGCTTCAGTGATCAATAAATTAAAGCTGAGACTTGTGCACTTTTAACACTCAACACCCACATGAGAACTGGCTGTTAGGTTCTTACATTTTGTTCTTTTTCTTTTGCTTGCATACATCAGGTGGAGGCAGTATTATTGCAGCATCCAGGAATTTTGGAAAGTGTCATTGTTGGAATTCCAGACACTCGGTTGTCAGAGGCAGTGGCTGCATGCATCAGAGTTAAAACAGAGTGGAATTGGATCGACGGGAATTCAAGTTTTTTGTCCCCAGATGTGAAATCGCAAAATCTATCGTGCAAAATTTTGCAGTCTCACTGCAAGCGGATGCATCTTTCTGGGTAAATTTCTGCTCATGTTGAGCCATGAACTCATGCATGAAAGCCTGCATTCTATGCTACTAGAAACAGCGAAAATAATCCTTGAAAGCATGCATTCTATATCAAATAATCCTTCGAGTAGGATGTTGTATCATGCTTCTGTTCAATTATTTATAAAGTACATAAAATGCAAATAATGTTTATTACTTGCATCAAGGTTTTGAGGCGGGTGCCACTCAATGAAGCAGTTGTGGATGCCTAGCACATAAACTTTAACTGTCTGTAAATGGGCATTGCAATAGGACCTGAGCATACTCGATATTGTTAGAGAACAGTAAAATAGCCATCATTTCATAGAAAAGCCACAGATGACAGAACATGATTTTAGTGGTTGGACCAAGAAGAATGTCACTTCATAAAGGGCACTCTGCCATTCTTTTTTCAATAGAAGCCGAGCTGTAACAAGACGAATAAAAAAAAGCTTGTTTTTGTTTACAGATTCAAAATTCCAAAGATCTTCATTCCTTGGAAGAAATCGTTCCCATCGACCTCAAGTGGGAAGCTGATGAGAGACAAGGTGAAAGAAGAAGCCATGGCTCACCTGCAAGCACTGCATAGCAATCTATAAATAATGGACACAAGTTCCGCCAATACCACAAGCCTACAGTCTCTCAGAGCTTCTGGCCCAAAATTTTATCATGTTATTAGCTGCTATGGAGATGTATTTTCCCCTTTCCCAATTCTTTCATGTAAAGATCACAAGTTATTTATTGTATTATGATTCACTGAAAAGTTTACCCGCCCAAGATTGCCCATATATGGTCACCATTGGTAACATTGAAAAGTTTACCTGTACACTGTCTCATTTTTTCACACTTCTAAATATGTCCATCTGCTGAAATAGGATTAAGGCAGGGTACTGGACATGACTAATGACTGAAAACAACCTATTTCCACCAGGTTACATTATCCCTTGATGAAGGATAACCTGAGTTGCCACAACCTTGAACACAGACGTTCTAGAGGACTGGCTCCAATAACGGTGCCTCGCCCATAGAGTAGAAAGAAAAGATCCATTAGTCTTCCGTAGACTGGTGCTTGACACCTCCCCCGAATATGCTGCTTCCTGTTTTCAAGTGCCAGGGCAAGTAGCTCCTCATTCTCCACATAGAACAGAAAGTCACACCCCTGCTAAGACTTTTGAACTTGAGTGAAACATTTCCAGGCCACAGATGTACGGACGGCACCAAGCGCGGGTACCGGACGCCCGTCAACGAGTACTCTCGTACTTGTGATTTTCAAAACTTCTGCATTCCAACCCGCACCTTCATACGGTACCAGTATTATACAGCGAAGAAAAGGGCGAGTATAATACGATAAAAAGTTATATATCTCGTAAATAAAATGAAAAAATCTTGATAAATTTTTAAAACATTTAAAACATTTAATAAATCTTAAAAATTACAAAAAAATAAAAAATCATAAAAAATATTAAAAAACGCAAAATAACGGGTATAATATTTGTATAATACGTGTTTTTTTCACGTTTTTTATTTTTTGACGTTTTTTTTAAAAGATGTGTTTTGTACGGGTATTATATTATATATGACTGACTACGTTTTGTCGTATTATACGCATCCTCCCAAATTGACAATGTGGGTGGGTTATGAAAGTGAACCACTGGCTGAGATACGTGCTCTCTAGGTCTGGTTGTGCATCTGTTTATTAATCATTTGGATTGTTGGTGATAAAATTAACAAGTTATTGATTGTAAAGTGAAATATCACTTTGCTTTTCTCAATGTTTTTCATTTAATTATTTTTATTTGTCAAAATGTATATATTAACTAAAAGTGGTATTCTTTACCATCTTTTATCCTCAAGCCTATTCCATCTTTACCTTGTACCGATGCATGTATTTTTGTCTAAGACCCTGTATACAGTGGTTGGGAATTGAAGAGCATCAATGTGTCCACTTAAAGAGTACCCATATTGTCATAGACTAATGTGTACTTAGTGACATTGGCATTTTTTGATGATTTCCTTTATTTTTGAATTCTCTACTGATCAAGAGAAGGCTCACTAGCTTTAATATCCATGTTTGATTGGTTTTTAGGTGCTTGTTTTAAGAGAAATGGGGCAATTTTTTGGGAAGCATATTCAAATTGGATTCAAGCTAGTTAGTTTGAGGTTAGAACTTCAATCTTTAATGCAAGGTAACGCTTGAGAACAAATGAGGCCTTTGATTTTGGTGCTTCACAGCCATTTGAATTGTTGTTGATATGGCAGACCAAATTAGTGGATGGTGATCCTATATTCCAGAAGAACTTCATGAACTCAATTATTTGTGCAAAATGCTGAACTTGATGCCTCTGAAGTCCAATGGGAATATGACTATAGACTTGGACTGGTGGTAGTGTGTGTATCAGATAGGGCAGCACCTAAGTTGTGTTTGGACCAAGTTAGACCTGTTCGTCAAGCTCAGACCGCTGTCCACTATATCGGACTGAACTCACCGCAAGCTCGAGCCGGTCTTGTGATGACATAGCGGGACCTGACTCAATAATGCAACTCAGTTTGCCCAGCCTGGACCCACTAAACTCCATTATATTGTGGGCTACTTTTTCTTTGTGTCAAATGCTAGAAAATTCAATACGTCAGTTCTTCTTTAGAGCTTAGTAGAAGATTATATTTGGTCATTTACCAGGCTTAATCAAGATGTTTTGGGTCAGCGTCCACGCATGAAAATGAACTGTTAATCCTTGTTCGGATTCTAGACCTATGACTTGCTAGGTTTGGTTTCTATTTCATATACACCGAGCTTAGCTATTTTGTGAAGGGTTGGTTCCAGTGCCGAG
Organism: Nymphaea colorata; assembly: GCF_008831285.2. Classification (NCBI taxonomy): domain Eukaryota; kingdom Viridiplantae; phylum Streptophyta; class Magnoliopsida; order Nymphaeales; family Nymphaeaceae; genus Nymphaea; species Nymphaea colorata. The sequence continues at coordinate 5,751,570 of NC_045142.1, read as the reverse complement.
CTCGAACCCTACTCAGGCGTCAATGATAAAACAACATTAATAGTAGTGCATTACGCACACATGTATCAAATTGTTTTTCTCAGAGGGTATTCCTTAAGAAGAACATTGTGTTCACGGAAAACATGTCCCCTAAAATTATATTTCAAGAACACTATGTTCTGGTTTCAAGAAATGTGGTGTTCTTATATCCAAATTATTGGATTTACTAGCAACATCCATAATCATAATGTCTCTTGAAACGGGCAGTATTCATGGGTCATGGGATCTAGAATATACAATGTTTTTTCTTATCAGATGACTTTGATGATGTATGTCCACTAATCACTAAAGTAAGGTCCAAGCTTTGACGTTGAAAATAACCGGATGAGGCCAATTCATATCAAGATTTCAGCAAGCTAGACTGACCAGGAGCTTGTACCCTGAAGAAAAAAGCAGGGGAATAAGCACATGGCTGGCTCCACCTTCGTTGGATCGACGTAGAGTTGACTTAAAGAAGGCCAAGATGCATAAAACAATTAAATCCAGACCTATACATTCTACCTGTAGTCACACACACACAGCAAGATTAATTTTCTTTGCCTTCATTCTCTGATTTTTCAGTTATTATATTCATTGCTTCTTGATTAGGAAACAGTTTTGGAAATTTTGAAGCCATCGCACTATGTCTTCAATCTATGGACGGCTTAGCAATTTTTCAATACCACCTGCAAATAATAAGAAAAACAAAGAGAGAGAGGGCCCATAAAATGGGTATGCATAACAAAATCTTGACAACAGAAAGTCTCTTAAATACAAGAACAAATCGCAAAAACGAAAAAAAAGAATGAAATATACTGACAACAACACAATAAAACAAAATAAGCGGGGTGGGAAGAGAGTTGATAGACGGAACGACAGAGTCATCGAACAACAAATGAATGACGTCACCGTAGCCGAATAACAAATTGAACATCCCCCTACACAAGGTGTGCTACAAAATAATTCGGCAATGAGAAGGTACCCCTGAAAACCCTGTTGTTGTGCTTCTCCCAAATGCGTTGTCAAAAGGATATAAACTACAACCTCCAGACACGACCCCAAAAAAAGGACAGGTGAGGGAAAAGACAAAAGAGAAAAAAAAATAAATAAAAGATGAGTTTGAAATGCTACTAAGAAGGCCATGCAGAAATGAGAACACTATAGAAACGTATGTGGGCAGTTGCCCATACAGCCCTACATTTTTTTTTTTAGGTTGGTGGTTTCGAACAATTTGTTTATTCATGTACTATGCTGCAATCATACATTTTATTATATCTAAAAATTTTTTGAACATGCCTATGCCAAAAAAAAAAAAAAAAAAATCCAAATATCAAAATTACAAAAAAAAACGTTTTTTTAAGGTTTACCAAACACTCTACTTTTTTTCCGAAATAATAAAGCCAAAATTGAGAGGGCTCTAGCCGGCTCCACCCCTGGGGAATATATCCAAATATCAAAATTACACAAAAAAAAAAACTTATTTTTAAGGTTTACCAAACACTCTACTTTTTATTTCCATAAAATTTGAGAGGGCTCGTTACAAAATTGAGTTTCTTACCACTCTGCCTAACTGATGGAACAGCCATTGGACGCTGCATTACGTGACCCTGAGGTTCTGTTCCTCGCATCAAAGGCCTTCTTATTAGGCGACAAGAGAACCGTGACGAATAGCACTTCATTTATTGTTCAAAACCGAGCGCCCCGTCAACGCTTGAAGACAAACATTGCATTCTAACTCAAACATTCCCCATTATCTCCATTGATGCTTGCACAATCTTTCTCCCCCTCATTCTTATCTGTGAAGAGAAAACCTGACCCACAGACGCTCGCTGTCTATTGGCAGGATATCATCAGCCGTATCGTGACAAAAGTGCTCTCTCTCTATCTTCTCTGAAGAGGAGAACCCTCCCTCCCACCAACGCGTTCTGTCGACAGGACACTGTACATCACCGTTAGAAAAAACGAAGGCTGTGTGACCCAGAATGGCTTTCTTCTAAGACTCCCCACAAAATTCCAAGCGCCGAAAATGGGAAACCGTGTCTGAAACGGAGAGCGCCGACTTGATTTTCCAATCCTTCGCACGAGATTATCTTCAATGGTTGCTCAACCTTTGAGAGACGAGACCCCATTTGAATCCGCGGAATTGAGGGGCCTACCTGCAACTCAAATATCAAATGGCCCATAAGGATACTGCCCACTCCAAGTAATCGAGTGCTCTCTCCCCTGTTAAAGCCATGCTCATGGCTGTGTAGGACTGTACGTTGACCCGTTTCAGATCCTGCATTTCTTTGATAAACCAAGAATCTTATCTTTGTCTACTAGAACAATCATAAAAGCATTTCAAAGGAAGAGAATTCCCAGTATTGAGTCACTTTCTGACTGCAATGGCAGCAATACGCAATGCCTTCCTGCTTTCGTTCTTCTTCTCTCTTTGGCTATCCGTCTTCTCGCAGTTACCAAAACCGAATGCAGATGTACAGGCGCTCGTCGAGTTCAAGAAATCAATCCTCGACGACCCAATGGGCTATCTCTCAGACTGGGTGGACTCCAATCACCACTGCAATTGGTCTGGCATTTCCTGCGACGCTTCTGACCAGTCTGTGATCTCCATTTCCCTGCCCGGAAGAAAGCTCAGGGGAACCATCTCGCCATTCGTAGGGAACATCTCCAACCTCCAAACTCTGTATTTAAGTTCGAACTCTTTCATGGGAACCATTCCCTTGGAGTTGGGGTCCAATTCTCAGCTCATCAGCATCTCCCTCTATTACAACAACCTGACTGGTGCCATCCCTTCTGAGCTGGGTCTCCTTCAAAACCTTCAGTTGCTTGATCTAAGCAGTAACAGCCTCACAGGTACGATACCACACGAATTAGGCCTTCTGCAACAGCTTAACACTCTTCTCTTGGCCAACAATTTCTTGCATGGGAGCATTCCTCTAAGCATCTACAATTGCTCGGCCGTAGCTTATCTTAGTTTTGCAAGAAACAATCTAACTGGCTTGATCTCTTGGAACGTTGGAAACTTGAGCAACCTTCAATTTTTTGCTGCTTACGAAAACAACTTTCAGGGTCCGCTTCCTGCTTCTCTTGGTAGATTAACAGAATTACAAACTCTGGACTTGAGCAATAACCAGTTAAGTGGGATACTACCATCTGAAATTGGAAATCTCAGAAGCTTGACAGTGCTTCAGCTTCTCGGAAACAAATTTGTTGGAAGAATTCCAGCCGAGTTGGGGAACTGTAAGAACTTGACCCTTCTGAACCTTTACGGCAATGAGTTCCAGGGAAGCATACCAATTGAGCTGGGGCGTCTGACTAATTTGATGGCACTGAGACTATATGAGAACAATCTCTCGGGGGTGATTCCACCATCGCTTTCATTCTGTAAGTCTTTAATAAGTTTGGATCTTTCCGAGAATCGTATCACTGGTTCAATCCCCCAAGAACTGGGATCGTTGCTGTCGCTCCAACACTTGGCATTGCATGAAAACAGTTTAACTGGAACAATCCCTTCAACGATTGCCAATTTAAGGAGCCTCAACTTCCTAGCCCTGAGCTTTAATTTTTTGAAAGGTGAACTGATGCCAAACATTGGCCAGCTCTACAACTTACAGGTTCTTAATTTGGCAGGCAATCAGCTTCAGGGCCCGATCCCTTCCAGTATTACAAACTGCTCCAAGCTAGAAAATGTAGGATTGACATTCAATAACTTCTCAGGGCAGATCCCTGTTGGTTTTGGTAATATGAAGAATCTAAGTTTCCTGTCTATTGGGGGTCAAGGAATGACCGGAAAGATTCCAGAGGATCTCTATAATTGCACTGGACTTAGGAGTCTGGACCTGGCAAAAAATGAGTTGAGCGGGTCACTGAGCTCAGGAGTTGGAAAGCTAATCAATCTTGAACGCTTCCATTTGTCTTATAACCACTTGACTGGGATGATTCCATGGCAGATTGGGAACATGAGCAAGGTGCTTTCTGTTAAACTTGGTAAGAATAAACTGAGTGGTCCTGTTCCTGGGCAGGTTGGCCTCCTTTCTAGCCTTCAGTTGATTGACTTGTCTAACAATGGTCTCGAGGGCACTATCCCTGAAGAAATCTTTAAGCTGAAACGTCTCACGTTTCTAGGAATCGGTTTTAACAAGTTTTCTGGTCGCATTCCTGAATCCATCTCCAAACTTCAGTGGCTAACATCACTAAATCTCAGTGGCAATATGCTTAATGGTTCTCTTCCTTCAGGCTTGGAATCGCTCTCTAGGCTTATGTACTTGGATGTGTCCCATAATCAGCTCACTGGAAACATTCCTGCTTCCTCAATATCAGCTATGAAGTCTATGCAGGTATCTCTGAATCTATCCTACAATCTTTTCTCGGGTCCAATCCCAGTTGAATTCGGGGAGCTCTCAATGCTGCAGTCCATTGACATATCAAACAATGACCTCTCTGGCAGTATTCCATCAACCATGGAAGGTTGCAAGAACCTGGTGTCACTTGATTTGTCCAAAAACATGCTAAGAGGTCCAATTCCAAGCAACATTTTCTTTGCAGGAAGTTCACTCAAACATTTAAATTTTTCAAGCAATAGGTTGGAAGGCGAAATCCCTGAGCAGATAGGAAACCTGAAGCAGCTAACAACTCTTGACCTTTCTGTCAACAATCTCAATGGAAGTATTCCTTCTGGTTTAGGCAATTTAACCAGACTTGTGCATCTAAATCTTTCTTTCAATCACCTTGAAGGAAATGTTCCGCAAGTAGGGATACTTCAAAGATTAAACTTGTCTGAGTTAGCAGGAAACCCTGGACTTTGTGGAGCAAAAGTACTGAAGCCCTGCAGCCAGAAAAACTCCCACAAGGTCATCAGCAGAACCCATCTCATCATCGTAGTGTTTTCTTCCATCCTCTTTCTTGTAAGCATCTTCTGTGCAGCTCTAGTTGCTGCAAGATGGAGGAAGAGAAACACTGCTGGGGATCATCCACAGGTGTCCTTCTCATTGCCAGAGACCATTAAAAGGTACACCGGAGTTGAGTTAGAGGCGGCTACTGAAAACTTTGATCCTAATAACATGATTGGCAGTGGCAGTTTCAGCACAGTTTATAAAGGACGGCTTCAGGATGGCCAGGTGGTAGCCATCAAAAGGTTGAAGGAGCAATTCAATTATGTGCCAGAGAAAAGTTTCATGAGAGAATTGGACATTCTGTGTCGACTGAGACACAGGAATCTGGTGAAGATACTGGGGTATGCGTGGGAAATTGGAAAGATGAAAGCTCTGGTTTTAGAGTTCATGGAGAACGGAAGCTTAGAAGATGTCATACATGGTTCAGCAATGACCGATAATGGAGGTTGGGATTTATCAAAGAGATTGGATGTTGTCATTGATATAGCTAATGGACTGGCATATTTGCACAACGGTCATGACTTCCCTATCATCCATTGTGATATAAAACCTTCGAACATTTTGCTGGACAGAGACTGGGTTGCACATGTCAGTGATTTTGGGACTTCTAGAATTTTAGGAGTTCATCGTCAAGATGGGAGCAACCCGTCTTCTTCATCTGCATTTCAGGGCACTATTGGCTACATGGCACCAGGTTTTTTTTTTTTCTTTTGCCAGTTTCTTTTACATGGTGTATCACAACATTCTGAAACTATTGAAAGCTTATCATGATGAAACAGAAACAATACCTAAAATGGAGTTAAATTTTTTAGTATTCCCTGTATTGCTTTTATAATTTGTTTATTCTATAAACACTAATTAAATGAACGTATAGTCTATAAATGTTTTCCCCGAAAGTGTTGTTCCAATGCGTTCAAGAATTTGCTATCTATTAAAGCATATCTGTTCATGATGTTGCTTCCTTTCTGTTGGGAAAATTGATTAGATATGTAAGAGCAGATTTTCACTTGACATGTGCATCCTTCACTGTCTTTAACTGTTTCCTGTTTCTGCCTTTTCGTGCCGCAGAATTTGCTTATACGAGAAGGGTGGCAACGAATGCGGATGTTTTCAGCCTGGGCATAGTGATCATGGAGATCCTGACCGGGAAGCGGCCTACAGCGACGATGAACTCAGGGAACCAAGAAACTTCCACTCTAAAAGACTGGGTCGACGGTGCTCTCTCCGGTGGAACAACTGGTGTTTCCGACGTCATAGACGAGTATCTTGTGCATCACGGGTGGTCGAAATTGGAAAATAGAAAGGTCACCATGCTCCTACAGTTGGCCTCGTCTTGTTGCTCCCAGATTCCAGACCAACGGCCGGACATTAATGCAGTTGTTTCATCGTTGTTGAAATGCAGAGGGGCAGTCGCCACGCCAAAAGTTTGAGGAGGTAGTTTGAGGAGGTATATTAAAAACATGTAAAAGTAGTGGAAAGTAGGTACTCATATGTAAATAAATAAATAAATAAATAAATATCTTCCCTTTAAGCGTTCCATGTAGGGATGGGTTGACTGCAGTAGCAGAATCTAATGTGGGACTGTGTGGACAATCGCCCCCACAGAAACCCATTTTTTATTTCTGTGTTGATACCTTATGGGTGTTATTTTTTTTTGGTTGCATAATGGTGGTCCTTAATTTGAGTAACAGTAGTAGTCAGTCGAAAATTAATTCTAGTTTCACCACATTCATCCCTAGAATCTAAGGAGAAAGTCCAACTTGAAAACCTGTTAAGGTTGAAATAAGTAGGGTTAGGGTCTTGCATTGTTAGTTAAACTTATTCAGGAAACATGATTTGATCGCTCTATAGATTTACTTGATTTAGGTCATGGCCCCACCCTGGTCAACGGAAAAAAAAAAATTACATTGAAAAAAATATAAATTTTTAATTGCCATGTATTTTTTGGATTCGAATTCAATTTGTCCATACCCAGATCCAAAGGTTGGACTGTCGGCCCGTCCTTAAAGAAAATCCTGGCTCTACCTCTGTTTATGCATGAAATGGCCTTAGTTCTAAATACATAGCAATAATAAAATGCACAACAAGATAAAATAAGAGTACATATACTACTATGAAGTAAGACTTCTTTTGGCCAATTGCCTCTAGGAAGGAAGATTAGGTCATTGTTTTCTCAACTGGGCCTTCCAAGGCCATGAAGAAAGGAGGATATATGAAGAGAAAATCTGAACTTGCTTGTGGGCATGTGAAGAACAATGTTTCTAAAATTTTGATAGAATGAAAGGTTGCATAGTTAAAATCCTAAGAGGTCATTGATTCAACGAACAATGCTAGAATAGTAAACTAGGACATTAATCGAGACAAGCAAGTAGGGATGTTAACCGATTATATTCAAATCGGATATACCCTTAATCATATCCTTTTTTTTTTTTTTTTAGATTCATATTTGGATTCATATATGAACAAAGAAAGTCATATCTAAACCCAAATCCAAAATCATATTTCACGAATCTGGCTGATTTTCAAAATGTAAGATCCTTGGACATAACATATTGATTCAAAACTAAATCTAATCCAAATCCAATGAAACTGGTCAAATGTCATTTCTTAAATCCGAAGTCCATCTGAGTTATTAATAAAATATTGTTTTTTTTTATATGATTATTTTGAAATGGTTCAATCCTATATCCGATCCAAATTGGATATATTGACATCCCTACAAGCAAAGCCAACAAGTGCTGGATAGTGCGGCACATGGACGGGGCAATGACGTTATTTCATTTATTTCTATGAAGTGGGGACGAATCAACTTCAAATTTTGTGCATTCTTAGCATCATGTTAGTAGGGAATACATGAGTGTGAGTGAGGAAGAAGGATAAAACTGCATGTACATAAGTACAGTGAAGGTAAACTAGTTAGATCACATTCTAATCATACAAGAAACCAATGAAGACATCCATAGACTAAAAGGAAACTAGGCTTGATCGTTGTGTGGTTTAAAAAATCTTTCATAGACTAAAAGGAAACTAGGATTGATCGTTGTGTGGTCTAAAAAATCTTGAGGGACATAGCATAGCTGGTCGGATCAGCGAGCCAGTATAAGTCTGTTATTAGTTAGATTTATGTGGAAGCTACTCTGCTTGATTGTAAATGGTAGATATATGATACTTTTGTTGACGGGTGTCCCACTTTTCATTTAGGTCCTGCAACAGCCATGGACCCCAAGAACAAGAGAAAAAAAGAAGGGGCTTTGGCCTCTTTGAGGTATCCCCTCCCTATATGTAATACAAAAATACATTATTTTAATTAGCTAACAGCAAACGTTTTACCATACTCAGACATGCGGCCAAGTTAAACACACTCATGCGTGCTCAAGACCTTGATGCCTTACTATCAGTTCTCTTGGCTCATGGCTATTCTAGGGAACTCTCTCAAATATAAGAGAGGTTGAGTGTCAGGCTAATTTGAATTCAGCTTTTGAAATCATAAACTCCATTAAGAATGGTGTTGTATAATACACTATATATATATATATATATATATATATATATATATATATATATATATATATATATGCAATCTATTGAGTAGTTATGATTGGACAGATAATCCTCCGTCCTCTCATATCATATTAGTGTATTTAATTACATTCACCCGATGCATTCTATTGAGTGATTGTGATTAGATGCATATCTGAATGACTAGAGGATTACACACAGAGAGAGAGAGAGAATTTGTGGATTTCTTCCTCCGGGTTTGGATGGAGAAATCCTCGGTCTTTCGTAATAATGCATCAGACCGTGTGTGTGAGAGTGAAGCAGTTGGTGATAGAATCACATATGAAGCCATCGGTCAAGTGGCCGTTCTATGAAATCATTGGCACTGTAGATAATTTATCAGACATATGTTCACTAAAATCCATGTAAGAAATCTGTAAGGTGGATATTGGGTTTTTGATAATACAAACGAAACTTTGAGTTCATAAAGCTGTTTTCTAGCATAGAAAAGGTTAAAAAGAAAATCTTCTGTAAAAGCAAAATACAAGAAAACAAAAGATTCATTTGGCTAGCTACTTAGGCCTCGAGCTGGTGCCTAGCTAGGTGAGAAAGCTTAGAGTCAGTGAGCAGAAAAATGAAAAGTAACAAATTGTTACTATTTTCAAGCTTCTTTGGCTTGTTAAATAAAATACTTTTCAAGCTTCTTTGGCTTGTTAAATAAAATACTTTATGAGTTGGGTTGATCCATGAACACCTAGTTCTATTGTTTCATGAATTTGCTTCAATTTTGCAGTAATCCCTTAAGAATGCATATTTTTTACTACAGTGCTAAAGCGATGGACATCGTATTATCATATTTTCTTAGTGATTTCTGTTGGGGGGCGTTTGGTATACCTGAAACCAAATTGCTAATTTTTAAGAAATTAGAATTATTAAACAAACCAAGTACTTTGTTTTTCGAATTAAGAAACTTAAACCTCTAATTTGGATTCAATTCCAATTTGAAGAGGAGTTTTCATTCTTGAACTAAAATTCCAAACCATCATTCAACCCACTTGGTGTTGCTCATTTTATATCATTCTTTTCACATTGAAATAATAAACTGTAACTTTAATATTTTTTTATTCATATGGTGACTGACATAGAGTTGATTGATATTTAAAAAACCATATACCGCGTTAGGTTGGCAGGTGCGTACGTCCAAAGGACTTGAACATTGAACTTTAAACTTTTCTCTTGCAGCATTCTAAGTTGGCTTGTAGTGCAAATGCATGTGCCATGGGTCACACTTATGGGCTGGCTGATTGCGACCACCCAGTGAGGGCGCCACCCAAACCACAAACAAGATCACCAAGGACTGGTGTGTGCATCTTGGCCCACAAGAGAAGTGACAGAAAACTAGCTTTCTACATCTCAAGATGGAAAAAATCTACATCACATGTAATGCAAGCAATTTTGCCCTTGGATCGTCGGTGCGCAAACTAAGCATGGTAAAATTGAGGTGTCGGTTCGGCTCGGCTCGGCTCGATAACTTTAAGATCTAGAATGCGGAAAACATGTATCGATTTTTTGCTTGTTTTACCGACGTTTTTCATGTGTTGATAAAACCTTTTCTTGTTGCGAATCGAGGGGATAGAGTCAGTCTAGCTCTAACTTGCACATCAATTAGAAAGAAGAGAAAGAAAAGGCTAAAACATGTTGGAGTCTGATGAATGCTGCTTTGCTTAGCAACAGGAAAGTGTAATTGTAGAAGGGAGAGGGTTGTAGAAGTCCCCTTATCATAATCAAATCTAGCTCAAAGGAGATCCTACTAGTAATTGCCGGTTTTTACTTGTTTTTCATTGAACTATCTATACAAGACTGATATTTTTACTGACGTTTCTCTACCGTCAGTAAATGTTTCGTTTTTTTTTTTATTATTTATGTTTCAGTTTTATTTTTCCTTTGATCATTAGGGAAGTAATTGAGTTTTCCGGGTCGTCGGTCATACAATCCAAGATGGGTACGTGAAATTTGGAGTAACTGGTTTAGCCTCATGAACATGATGCGTTGAGACTCCAATTTCATCTTTTTCTTTTACTAGTTTATGCATTGGAATACTTTAATTTGGAAAGCACGTTCATACCAAGTTATTACAGTTCATAGCTACCAAGTTATTATAGTTTATAGATACAAAAGTATATATATATATCTGCCCCCCTTTTCTTCTTTTTTCTTAACCATCAATCTTGAAAAAAAAAATCAGCTGTGGCACCTCGAACATAGTTATATGCGCCATAATGTTGCATGAATTTTTGTGTTCCAATATGGTTAATGACTAAATATTTTTAATTCACACTAAAAAAAACTTTTTTTTGTAAAAACAAAATTAAAAAGGAAAAAAAAAATAAAAAGACTATGAAGGACTTTTTAGATAAATTATCAAAATGACTTTTTCTCCTTTATTGAGTACAACTTTCTCTCATGGCTCCTTGCAAGTTTATATTCTCTGTCTCTCACTAGGTGTCATACCTTTAGGTGTTAGACTTGTAAAGAAACCTTCACAGCTTTTTATTTTTTTTCCACATTGATGGTTAAGGAAGAAAAGGGAGGAAAAGAGAAGGGACAGATAGGTAAATCGGACACCACTAAGCCTGGCACAAAAACCAGACCACTGATTACTAAAACACCCTTTTTTTTACAATTTAACTGTATAAATATGATCTTAAGAATGTTTTGATGAAAATCATGCACTAAGTCATTCTTACGCTTAACATGTTTATGTAATAATAAAAAAAATGGATGCCTCTTAGGGTATCGAAGTTTTAAAAGTGCAAAAATCAATTTTTTTTTCTTAAAAATAACTTGAACAAAGACATATTTTGTATTCAAAGAGTATTTACAAATACATTAGAATGTTCATATATTGTTTAAAATAATTTTAGAAAAGAAATTTAAGAGGTCTAGTTTTTGACCTAACATAATATCACCTAAGGGTCTGACACAGCTACCATATTTTCAAGATCTCTCCCTCTCTCTCTTTATATATATATATCAGAAATTGGTAAAGCCCAGATGCTTATGTTAGGGATAAAAGCCAGGCCGACTAATATTTTCTTAAAAAATTATTTTTTAAAAAATATAAACATTTTTATGTTTATAAAAACTATTTTCATGTAAAACATGCTTTGATTCAAGTTGTTTTTCCTAAAAATGTGGACTTCTTATTATCAAAATGTTGATGCTATGGAAGTCATTCATTTCTTTTCCTATTATAAAAATCCTACTAAAATCTAACAAATGATCAACTTAATATATGTTTTTGTATCAACCTATGCTTAAGATCATATCAGTAAAGTTAGATTGCAAAAAATTACAAACTTTTTTAGACATGAAAATTCAAGAGTTTAGTTTTTAATCCCTGACCTAAGGGCCTGGTTTTTTCTAATTTCTCTCTCTCTCTCTCTCTCTCTTTCTATATATATATATATCAGAAGATTTCTGGCGATGACTTTTTTATTATGTAGACTTGAGTCGTCTCAACTCATCCATAAAAGTGAAAACAGATCTGAAAGTTGGACTCATGAAATTTGATTGAACTAGTCAGACAACTATAGATATTGCCCAAATGAAAAATACACACACGCACACACACATAGTATTTCATTCTGTCAAATTATCTGCTGATGCAAATTCTAATGCAACCCAATATGATCATAAAAAGGATACAAGTATTACTATTGAAGATGGGGAACTTCAATACATTGCAACGCCTTATTTCATACAATTCTCACCCAACTAAGATATCTTCAGATTAAACTAAGAGAGTGGTGCACATAAATCCGACTTTTATCTGCAATTTGTGTTGGTTTTCCAACTCCATATCACTCGATTTTCCCTTGCCGTTCTTCCTGCACCGACAAAATCCCTGTACTTCATCAGTAAATCGGAACCACGAATGCCCATATCATGTTCTCAGCAAAATTGAGATAAATCTTTTGGAGATTTTTTCATTTTATAAGTAATGATATTTTCAAGGTGTGGGAGAGTTGGCTGTTGTCGTTTAACCTGTCGTATCTATGGTCCATGGTTGCTTTTGTCCAATGTCCCAAAACTTTCCTCCAAGGGCATAGTTAGCTGGTTGGGCTCCCGATTGTGTAAGCGGCATGTTGTCAGTTCGATTCTTATGGATGTCATACTCGAAATGTTATTGTGTGAACCAAGTGTTGGCGACAGAATTTGTTTTAAGCAAAGGGTCAACCTACAGGTTTTAGGGTTTGTACAGGAGCCAAACTATAATTATTTTAAAGAAGTAAGTAGGAAATTTTAAATTTTCAAAAATTGACCGGGAGTTATGGCCGCTGCCGACCCCTTTTGGCAACCCCACTGTGTGAACCGCCGTAGTTGAGCTAGAAGATACTATTGTACCTTCACGACCAAGCTTCGACGCAGCCTTAAGAACCTCGGAGGGATGGGACAGTAACGGAGATACATGGTGGCGGGTATGGGCAGTTGCATACACAAGCCTCACAAATTTTCATTACCTTTTATATGGGTGCCACCAATTATTTGCATATTTATATATATCAAAGTTTCCGAATTTTTTTTTTGAAATAATGCCCCTTTTAACCTAAAATTTCTAGTTGATCCACCAACAAGACGTGTGTCTCAACAAAATGTAGTAGGACATGTATTGGGTCCGAACATACGAACCTGGTATATGCGCCAGTATGGTTAATGATTAAATTACCCTTAGTTCACATTGTAAAAGAAAACTTTTTGTAAAAACAAAATTGAAAATGAAAAAAAAAAAGTAAAAAAAAACTATACAAGACATTTTTTAACAAATTATCGAAATATCATAAACGTATGACCTCCTTGGACCAAAGATGCATAAACGTCATAAGCTTTCTCACAGAAGATTGCTTCAACTAGCAATTGACGGGCTTCTTTTGTAACTCACTCGCTACTTTATTGGCCCACGCAAAAACAGTGAAGTTGGAATTTTCTAAAGTTGGAATTTTCTAAGGCCCACGAGTTTGCCGTGACGACCGGTGTTATCAACATCATATCCATGTTATACCAGCTGCTTTTTTCATACAAAAAAAAAAATATTAATAAATATGTTAAATTTTAATAAACAAAAGAGATTAACAAAAATGTGAAATTATTTAATAAACTAAAAATGCTTAGTTTCTCAACACGTTGTATGCGTAGCACATGTGAGGCCCATGTTGACAGCTCCGGCCGGAAGTCCTCAGGTTGTACTAGCATTTTGGGTTTAACTTTTTGAAAATCTGAAGATGAGTAAAAAAAAAAAAAAGGTGATATTATTTCACAAAAGTTTCTTGAAAGGTAGCAGAATAAGTAATGAGATTAAAATAAAAAACAAAACATACATGGTTAAATTAGACAGAAGAAAGTATTGCGACCGTACTCTGTCCATTTATACTTGAAAATTTTCGTCCTCCTATTGAAAACTTGGGACAAATGTATTGGTGAATCAGTTTATTCGAGTATAAATGTGATTCTGAAATCTAGAAATGTTGAGAAATTCTAAATCTGCTCTTGAATTGTTTGGTTCACTTTCTTAAGAAGCTTGAATTTTTTAGTGCTTATGAAACTTCATTATGCTCCCCAAACCAATCAATACAAAGCTAAATTTTGGACTAATCCAACTGAGATTTGCTTACTTACAGCAGTTCATCAGGCGGGGCACTGGTAATCGGCGGGTGGGTTCTTCCCACAGGTGACAAGTACATCGAGTGCCACAGGGAGGATGAGGCTGATATTCAGGAGCTCCATTTTAATGGCGGTGCAGAGGCAGACCGCTGCGTCCAGGTCTGCCAGCCCTTCCAGCACAGGGCAGCAGGTCTCCTTTATCTCATTGCCCAGCCCTATGTGCACCAGCCCGCCCAGCAGGTCCACACATGCACCCAACTCTAGCGCATCGATGGGGCATGTCTGGCCTGTTGGCGGGCTCGGCACCATGGCTGGAGGTGGGGGAGGACATGGCGTGCTACTAGGAGGCGGATTGGGCACAACATATGGTGGTGGTGGTGGTGGTGGTGATAGCTTTGGCACAGGTGGTGGTGGTGGTGACAGCTTTGGAACTGGTGGCGGCACATACACTGGAGGTGGTGGTGGTGATTTCTTTGGAACCGATGGCGGCACATACACTGTTGGTGGGGGTGGTGATTGCTTTGGAACTGGTGGCGGCACATACACTGGCGGTGGGGGTGGTGACTGCTTTGGAACCGGTGGCGGCGGCGGCGGTGAGAGCTTCGGAACAGGTGGCGGCACATATACTGGCGGTGGTGGTGGGCATGGAGTGACCTTAGGAGGTGGCTCAACATAGGGTGGAGGAGGGGATGGTGATGGCGGTGGTGGCGATGGTGGCGGCGGTGGCGGTAGCAATGGTGGGGAGGGTGGTGGTGGACTCCAGAGCCTGGGAGGTTGCTTAGGAGGCAATGGTGGGAGGTTGCATACTGGGCAGGCAACAGTTGCTCTACTGTGGAAGAGGATCACAACTAGAAGACTAATTAGCTCAAGCTTTCCCATGGCAAGAGAAGATAGTAGGAATCCAAAGAGGAGCTCAGAATATGATGTGGGATAAGCACACGACTCCTTTTATAGGCCCAACTGGTGCAGTTTTTAATTTTTATTTGGTCAAAGAGGTGGGGCTGATAGAAAGTGATATTTTTTCCTACCTCAAACAGGTTTGATGTTTTGTTACTCTTCTATCAGGGTAAACCCCAAGACTGGATGTGGTTTAAGAAAGTACAACCAATCGGATCAACTTTGGCTTGACTCGAACTTACCCGTGTAAGCTTGACTCCAGCTCAAAGCTTAGGTTAAAACTCGAGTTATAAATGAGTTAAGTTGAATTACACCAGCTTGGCTTAGTTCATCTATTCTTCGTTTGTTAGTATTCAAAGGCATGTTGGTAATTTTTGATGAATTTAACACCATTTTTGTGGTTTTTTTCATTTAAAATTATATATATATATATAAATCAAGTAACAAAAGCTTAAACGAGTCAAGCTCAAGACGGGCTGGTTGTTCATTCCTAGTGTGGTTCCTGGCAGATCAAGATAAGTTTAACTACTCAAGTGGACTACCCAAGTGTTGTGTTCCCCTTTGTATAGATAAATTTAATTAATTCAAACAAATTTGTCAATACCTGAAGCCAAATGACTCAAATGCCCCTATTCCATAGAAAAGGGGAAACAAAATGGAGATCACTTATTAAGACAAGATCAACAGTTCCAAAAAATTACTTGTATAAGAAAAGAATACACAAGTAAAGTTGAAAAATTATATATGTCCATGTAGAAGGTCGACCCCAGTACTTGTTAGTACCCCTCGTCCCTTAAGCCGTGTTTGATTAGAGGATAGTTCTCTAATTGGGTGTATGATCACATGGTCTGTAGATGTGTACCTCCAAAGCAAATTAAGAAAGTTGGAGCCATAATAACGCGACCCGCTCCCGACCAACAACTCCTATCATCTTTGATTTCAGTCACAAAAAAGTTAAAAATCAAGACAATTCGTTGGTTACGACTCACTTTATAAGCTCTTGAAGATCCATCATAATCTTTAATATTTTTTTTTACTCGTTGTCAAAGTTTAAACCCTTATAGTGTTAAAGAAGCCTTATTTGCCAATGTGTTTTATCCCTAACACTGTGACGACATTTTTGCCTTGGAATTTTAGTATTTTAAAAGGCTCATACCCAGTAACAAATTTTTTTTATATATAAATGTCTTACAATTATTTAATTTGTGCCCCTTAAGAATTGAGAGTTTCTACAGTAGTGCTCTTCTGTCAAAAATTTCTGACTCGGGCCGTTTTTTTTTCAGTCGTATTCGCAGACGATGAGTTTGACGTGTGGTTTACGTTGATGAAGATTGGTATAGAACCATAGACCTCAAAGACTGATGAAATATGAAGCACCTCTGGTTGATCTGCTTCCAGCTTTTGCAGGCAGGACCAAACAATTACGATCTCTCTCTCTCTCTCTTTCTCTCTCTCTCATGCTATTTCTACAAAAACATTCGAGAGAGACAATCATGATAACGCTAACTAGATCCATTTCATGGAAAAATGGACAACATGAACTGTATTTATCTCTATCTTTATTGAATGTTAATATAGAAAATATTAAGTAATGAGAAAAATGATGGTTTTCAATACTTTAGATTATACAAATAAACTCTAGTTTTCTCCTGAATGTGTTGATACAGTTGGTTTGTAAGCTCTGATCATCTGCACATCCAAAAAACATTTGTTTCTTTTTAGAGAGAGAGAGAGAGAGAGTAGCAGTTCCATGGAAAGTTGGCAGTCGTTCATTCGTTCTGCAAGCGACTCTAAAACCATGAGACACGATAATCTTACCTCTTCCCAACCTCTGCTTCCATTGCCATCTCTTTCAAGTCTCAATCCAACTCCCAGAGACAGCTTGTCGTTTCCTCTGGAACCCTTTCAGAGGGGAGTATCTTCTTCCTTTCTCTGTACTTTTCACACTTTATTGAATTGAACAATCGTCTAAAATCGTTACTGTTGCCGAAAATTGATGTACAGATCGCTCGGCTGCTGCAACTTTATGAGCTGATGTTTAAACTGCTGCCTCTTTTTGACCATATGTTTTAAAATTAAATCATAAGAGCAAATAAAGTTGAATACTACTAAGCAAGATGAAGAGTATATATGGAAAATTCTTCAGGCTAAGCAAGTCTGCATGATTGGATGCATAATTGGTGAGCCATAATTTTTATCATTATAATACATACATGTATATATACATTTATATATATATTTATGTATGTATGTATATATTTGAGGAGCAAAAGCAGGTGCCGGCAATTGTCCACATTGAACCACAAAAGTTTTTATTTTGATATTGATATTTCAAGAAAATTTTATTCATTTACATATTAATGCCCCTTAAAATTAAAAATTTTATAACTAGTGTTCCTTCCCCAAAATTTTTTTTCTCAATTCTTATATATTGACAAACTTTTTTTTTTTTGTGTTTTGGGCGGGGGAGGTGCCTCGCGCATACGGCAACATTTGTGGCTGCCTTTGCACATACAACGACGTTTCGGCTGCCCTCCGGTTGGATGGATATAATGGTTGACAAAAGAAGTATAACGTGATAACTTATTTACTCTCTCTCTCTCTCTCTTTTTATATATATATATATATATATATATAGGGTCCCTACCCGAGTCCAGAGGTCGAACTGCCGGCCCGTTCCTGTAAAAAATCTTGGCTCCGCCTATATATATATATATATATATATATATATATATATAATTGAACAGCTCGAGCTCCAATTATGGGCGAGATGAGCTCACAAGCGAAACTGTTATCGGGCCCGGCTAGCTCAATGCCCAGTCTTAATGTGCAAGCTAAAGCTATGTTACACTCCATTTTAGAAGGAAGATGGCCAATATCTTCAAGTTTGGAAAAAATGGCTGAGAATTTGGAGTCCACAAGAAAATTTGTTCCAGCTCGCACTTGTCAGTAATTCCAAAAGAGGCCGCTTTCGCTCCATTTAAAGCAAGACGCGGTGGTCTTACTAATGGCTTCCCTCCAAAACAAAACGCGTTCTTTCGCTTTCCCTATTGCGCGCGACAAAGTGGTTCATTTGAAAAAAATGGAGCGTTCCATTTAGGGGACTGCTTTTTGTTGTAATCTGAAAAGGAGGCTTATCTTTTGGAAGTTTATAAGGATGACACTGAAACTGCCAAACAATATCTTGAAGCTAAGGTCAAAAGCATGATTTTATATTAGCAATTTGATGTGGATCTAGAGAGAGAGAACTTGGAGACAAAAGCATGGATAATGGAGCTAGTTTTGAACATGAAGTAAGTTTTTGTAACTATTAAATGATTTTATAGATGAAAAAAAAATGACATTAGTTGAATTTGGTTTGGATTAAAAAATATATATTGGACTCCACTGTTGGAATTCGAGTTTGAACTTGATATCATAATGGCAGACCCAACCCGATTCCGACTTGGCTGTTCAATGACTACTATGATATTAGGGCTTGCTTTTGATGTCTCGAAGTACTGCTCCTGCCGTGCTGCAACTTGTACATCAGTAGCCCCCTTCCGACTTCTTCACCATCATCCCATGTCCTGATCACGCGTTTTTTGCCATTTCTCTAGCCATCAAGGCCGCGTGGAACCCGGGTCAAGGTGAGGTGAAACCCACATGGCAGAACCAGGGTCAAGGTGAGATGGAACCCACATGGCAACCGAGCGGCTGCTGCCAAAATTGCCAGCTAGACAAGCATGTCGGCAAGATCTCGAGCAGTCTACCGCATCCAGCATAGTTGACAAACTCGCGAATCTGAGTCACAAGAAGTTGCTCAAGTCCGTTAGGATCGACCACTTGCTAGGTCAAGTACGATTCATCGTTCACCGCGTCAATCGGGATAGTCAAGTAATTACGTATTCTTCTTTGTCATGCATTGTTGAATATTAAAATTTGTTATTTTTCCAATTGCGAAATATCACATACTTTGCAAAGTATATATAAATACTCAGATTACAATTTATTCAGTTTTAATTAGATTTTGTACTAATTGATTTGAGATTCAAACACAAGCTTGGTATTTATACGCACTTAGAATGGGATCTTTATCTGCCTTCATATCTGAATCCGTTCAATAATGGGACTTTAAAATATTCAACTAAATTAATTTGAAGAACAAAATCTTCATGTTACCAAATACCATCCTAATGCCTACTTTTGTCCTTGAAGAGTGGCTTTTGGTGTTCCTCAGTGTTCCACGATTTACCAGGAAATGCGTGGAACACAATGAACAACATGTTTCGTTCCACGCATGGTGTTGTCAACGATTTGCCATTGACTGCTGGGCACATAGCGACGTATTGTATTAAATTTGTTCCAAGCAAAGGTGTTCCTCGAATCAAACACGTTCTTCAGATATTGCGCATATGTGAAGCTGCACCTGCCCAGCATGATTACTTGTGTAAATGGATCAGATACAACTGATCACCAATACAGATTCAAACTACTTCAGCCAGATCTGGAAACGAAATCTGGATCAGGTTACTGATTGGATTTGGATTTGATATGCAGTTTCAACCTCTAGTTGGATCTGGACCTGGAGCATGTGCCTAGGTCATGACAAACCCGAGTTATAATTCAATCACGACTTTGTCCTGTGTAGCTCTTCAGGGAAAGAGGAGAAATCAGATTTCCCTTTCTCCAACTTCTTTTCCTCTTATGAAAGTCAATCCAAATGTGAATCAGTGTCGGAGCCACATGGTGACTAGTGTGGGCAGTTGCCCACACCAGCCTCACAAACTCTACTTATTTTTATGTTAATCATATTATATATTTGGTTTTTTATATATAGGTGCCCCTTAAAACATTAAGGTTAGTGCTTCCACCAGCCAAAATTTCTGACTCCGCTACTGATGGGAATCCAAATCGCAGTCCTCTAGAAATGGGATTTCAAATCACATGATGACCATATTCATGTCATTTCAAATCGTGGAAAAAAACAAGAGCTCCATCCACTTGGCTGTGGAATTCAACTTGAAGATCTCAAGTTGAAGGATGCTGAGCTTGCAAATGGGTTGAATCTAGTACAAGGGTTTCGCCGTTTTCTGTTTCGCTGGATCAAATCCCCGGCCAGCGCCGGAGCCAAGTGGCAGCTCCCGGTTCGACCAATTCGGGCTCTAGCTAGCCCTAGCATACCCTTCAAGAAAAAACAAAAGATAGCTTAGACTTTATCTTTCAACAAAATGAGAAAGGGGGTTTGCATGAAGACATATTTCCAGTAGGAAAGGTCTTCTTCCTCAAATCTAGCTCTCATTTAAAAAGACAAAGTTGCAATTTTGGATCCAAATAAACCAAATTTGGCCTACATTATACCATGGACAACCTATTTTTTGGAACATCTTATTTGGACTGAACCACCCACCCTAGTCCAGTAGGTGAAGATAGCCTCCAAATATCACAGTCAGGATTGTCCACTGGTCAAATTTTGATCCAATACCTTCCCATTTCTGAATTCAATTAAGCACCAGTTCTAATTTTTTCATCTAAATCTAAGCAATGGTCCAAACTGGATCTGGATTTGGCAGGTACATAAACTAGTTAGACACACACTTTATGTTTGAATCAAGTTACTTTAGCTTGACCACATCTTCGAGAATTAGGTGAGTGGGAGGATTAATCCCATCGCCTGAGCTCGAGGTGAACACCTTCTCTTCCCCTTCTTGCTCCTCGGGTCTATCAGTACCTGGTGGCAAGATCCATACTTGCTTCAACTTATACTAAGATCCAACCCACCTCCCTTATGGTACAAGAAGATAACTGCCCACAAGTTGAACCAGAGGCACGCCATCTAACACGCTCCGAGTTCACCTATTTGAGCTATGCACCTTAAGGGGATTTATCATTATATTTCAATAGAAAACGTTTAATATAAGAACATTGTAATTTTAAAACCGTTGTCACATATATCGTGTATGTATGGGTATTAGACTACGAGGAATTTCTCGGGTGTAATACGCAAAGTTGTATATCTTGAGAAAATCTCAGTAAAATACACATTTTTTATGCTTTTTTAATTTTCTGATGTTTTTTTTTAAATACGCGTCTAATTGTCATTTTATACAGCTGACTTATTTCTTGGGTATTATACGCGCTTTTTTAATTATATGTTTTTTATGTGACAATGCTTAAAACACATGTTTTAGAAGCACCATATTCTTATTGTGGAAAAAATTATATGGTTACGTCCAATGTTTGATTGCTGAATCGATGAATAACATTCATAATCACAAGTGCATAAAACTGGGTGAGGTGCCAAAAATCAAAAGGCCACCTACAATTGCATAGGGACTAGAACAAACAATTCAATTGGAATCAGATTCCAGAACAGCTAAAGGTGACAAAACCTTCACAGCAATCTGGTAGTAGGTGCAAGTGGGTTGGTATGGTGGGGTCGGAGCGAATTGTCCGCAGAGAACCAAGTCTCGAATTTCACAGTCGTCGTCTTCCAGCAGCGCCCATTGTCACTGTCGCCGCGAGTCCGGCCGTGTACCAGTTGCGGGGTCATAGAGCCTCAAAGGGTCAGCTCTTCTTCATACAAATCCACTAGTTGTGAGATGCCTTGCATGAAGACACTATGGATAGGCTTCACATATTCTCAGCCAACTCTCAATATCCTAACCCAAAGTCTGCTCTTTCATACTTGGTTAGAAGCTATGGTGAGAAATTAAACTATTCAGTCCATGTTAATCTTGCATTTTCTTTCATGGAGTGGAGGAATTTCCCAATGCTTAGATCCAGACTTTAAGCTGCTTCTCAACTTCTTGATTTCTGATCATGATCTGCTTTTCAAACTTGGGTACAGTCAATCTATGTATAAGGGAGATATTGAAATTCCATTGGAGTTGTTAACTTAGCTAGCTCAGTTCTGTCTTCCCCAACAATTGGTGCACTGAGCTAACATTATAAGGATTCTTGGTACAAGATGAGGCGAATCTCTTCTCGAGTTTTGAAAATTTCAGACATCTTCGAGAAGAGATAGATATAGAGGTGGGAATTTTTTGGATGAACCACATTCCTTCATATACATCAGGAGTTTGTTGTCGAAAAGGGGTCAGGGAAAGCTTGAACCCAATTTCTACAGTGATGGAACTGTCCACCATTTTTTGAAACTCGATCTTGTCCCCCGATGAACCATATATCCTTGAGAAATCATAAACAAGAATAGAAGAGTTTGGCGCACTCGTGAGTAAATATTTCGTAGTAGCTTCATTTGACCCGTACAGATCTTTTGGTATATCTTCATAATAGATAGGAGCATAAATTTAAAAGTTTGAACCGTAGTTTTAGTTCATTTGATTATGGCTAAGTAAGTTTTGAAACAAGCATCCTATAAAGATCAGTTCTATAAGCATTAATCCCACATTTAGATGAACGACTGCAAGATTTAAGAAATATAATGATAACCGAATTAAAATTTTTCAAATAATAAAGAAGAAGGAGCTTAAGTTTTTTTGTATTATCAAACTGCAGATGTCCTTTATATAGGTGCATTTGATCAATTTAGCTCGGGTTTTATTAACTGAGGCTGAGGTAGATGAAATTGGCAAATTAAATAGCCTGTAAATAAATATTCGTTACAATTTTCATTATTTACCCTCGTCCAATTCAGCTACAAATCCCTGGCAATGGATATTTAATTAGAAGATTAGCAATACAGTTATTTTTCAAAATTTTATGACATGAAGCTGTTCCAAGAACTTGCATATTAATATCAAAAGTTGCCCAAAAAGTTAGTTTGTGCTGCTGATTAATTCTTTCTTAGTAAGGAAAATAGTCTTAATCGTGGAAAGAAACTCATAAACCTTGGCGGTTAACCACTAAAGAAAGTTAGGTGAATTTTATCAATATTAAGCCTTGTATGTATACTTTATAAAAAACTCAGATCTCAAGAGTTTCTTAATGGAAAAAAAAAAATTCCTTATGATAAATGACAAAAATGATAGTATGTACCTCCTGCAAACTTAGGAATATCTAGTATGGTTGATATATTACATGTTGGGGTAAATAGAGTATGAACAAAAATATGAGATTCATGGAATGTTGTCAAAATTTTCTATATCTCAACTTTGTATTGCTTATGGTCAAAAGATCACACCTATTATAATAAGGCACAGAAAGTGAATACGTTCAAACGTTGGTCAAGAAAAATATCATCTCAATAATTGTGTCAAAAGTTGTCGAAATTTTTCCTCAAAAGCGGTACAAACAAATAATAAAAAATACTTCTAGGCGGGGTCAGCACCTATATTGATGTAGTTTAGAGGGGGGGCATTTTGGAACTGGATTTTTTATATGAATATCTAGTATGATTGACATAGCACATGTTAGCTAGGTAAATGAGTATATATGTGAATAAAAAAGTATGAGAGCCTTTGAGTATCTTGCACTAATTTTATAAGATTTTCAATATGACAACATTCTATTGGTTATATGGGCAATAAGTCACACCTATTACATGATAAGGCACAGTATGTGAATATGCCCAAAACTTGCACAAGAAAATATCATCCCAATATTCATGTGTTAAAAACTACCAAAACAAAAAAATATTCTATGTGTTAAAAACTACCAAAACAAAAAATGAAGATAGTGGTGAGTAGAAGAGCATTTTCGTCCTACCACCCAAGCTTCCATTGAAACCCAAAAGACGTTTATTAACATTATCTTGACTAATTTTCAAGAGGAAAATGTCCATATTCTTGTGATTAATGATGGACTACTTCACTTAGGGACGAAAACCAAATCACCTGAAAAAGGTTGCTGATATTTTAAGAGTGATGCATAGCAAGTCTTCAACCATTTTTTTTTTGTTTTAAATGTGATATTTTAGTTATCAAAAAATTAATTGCTCCTACAGAAACCCATATTCTCATAAAATGACTCGAATTGGAGCATGTTCAGTATTCAATTGTTGAAAATAAACATGTAATCATGTTGATTTTGGCTTTAAATATCATTTAATTGGTTTTAAATATCTTTCACAGTGGTTTGGTTTATGTACTTAACCTAGTATGTACATCTTTCTCTCTCTCTTTCTCTCTCTCTCTCTCTCTTATATATATATATATATATATATATATATAGTCTGATTAATGACTAAAATATCCTTAGTTCACACTGAGAAAAAAAAATTGTGAAGACAAAAATAGAGATGAAAAAAAATAAAAAGACTATAGAAGGCATTTCTTTTTAACAAATTACCAAGATGTTCTTCCTTCCTTTACTACGTATCATGGGTATCATGTGCCGGCGCACACAACTTTCTCTCCTCCAGAAGACCTTTGGTGAAGTCCAATCCGGACTATCCAGTCATTCCCTAGCCCAAGTTAAGGTTAGGTAGTTGGCCATCGCCTTTAATTTCTCGGGTTTGGACAGAAAAATTCTTTCCGCCATGGGCCATGGCCCACACTTACATTTGAAAAAATATAAAAATAAAAAATATACTTATATTCTAAAAATTTTTAACTTAGCCTGTATAGCAATTGAAAAATATTATTCGGGCCCTGTACAAATTTTTGAAAATACTATTTTGCTCTCCGAAAAAAATAAAAAAAATATATAGTTCTACCATTTGGCTCTCCTAAAAAAAATTCTAGTTCTATTCAACTGGTCGAAGACGGAAAGAGCTGTGCCAAGTCTATTCAACTTTCTTACAGATGCCTGGAGGAGAAACTAAATATGAGGGGGCGCTCTGCATAGATGTCATGGCATGAACTTTGGCCCTCCGTTGAATTATTTGCAGTCTAGTTAGAAATCGAGTCACTCTCAATGGTCACAATCCTGATATAAAAGCAATAAAGAAGCATTTGAATGATACTTCAAAACCAAGTTTTGCGAGAGTTTGGTGCCGCTAAAACTGGGGTTGAAGAAATCCCAATTTTGAAAAAACCAAGATTTGGAAAAAAGAGTGAAAAACCTTTTTCAGGTTGCCGTTAAACTAAGATAGTGTTTGGATGACACTTCAAAACGGCATTTTAGTGCCTCCAAAATCGCATTTTTGGAGTGTTTGGGTAACATTAAAACCGATTTTCTAAAAAAAAAAAAAAAGTGAGTTTTGAGATTATCTGATTTTTCAAAAGGGATCCAATAACCTGCTCCCCCCTCAAGTTATTTACCCAAAAAAAAAATTGTGTTTTGGATGTGTCATTCATTCAATCTCACAAACCAATTTTTCAAAAATGATTGGAAACCATTTTTTTTACAAACTAATTTTTTCAGAACAGCTTTTTTTTTTTCGGTATCATCCAAACACGCCTACAAAACTTGGTTAAAAAAGGATGTCATACAAACACCTCCTAAGTTTGTTTCAAGCCTCACAACCCCGTAATTTTGAGACAGAAGTATAAAACTGGATTGAGTCACATGGAAAACTTATTTCTAGAGAGAGAAAAAGAAGAAGAAAATTTGAAATGTGAAAGATACTATTAGAAATGCCATAAGATAGATAAACAGAAAGAAAAACCATAAATTGTAATTGAAAGAAAGAAAAGATGCAATTGAAATGCTCCTCAATAGGAATCACTGACAACACATCATATATATATATAAACTATCAAAGAAGAGCAGATATCAATGAACTAGACAAAAAGCGATGAAGAAGACAATGCAATCACCCACTTTAAAGGAACATGCAACTCTTCTGATGTCATCTTTTCTAGTTGGCAAGCTGGAGTTAGGCAGACCTTCACCAAATTATCTTTCATGGGTGGCCATGATGATCTAGCCCTTTACTATCTCTCTAGATGAACGGATGTTGGGAGGTTGGTCCCCTACCTTTATTAACAACAAAAAAATTAAAGAATAATCCTTGATAATGATCTTGGAAAAGTCTTCCCAAGAGAATAAAGATCACATCAATCAATTACAATATTAAATTCATGGTCAAAAGTGTGAAGCAGGTAGGTGCCATTTAGGCCCTTCCCCCCATCCCCTTAGAATTTCAAGGCTACTTTCGATGATTAGGTTAATGCCTCTACTATGTTTCAACTTATATATATGTGACATCATTTGACAACATAAAAGGTTGATGTTCAAAATAAAATAACACATACTCATAAAAATTTGAACTTAGAACAAGAAAAGGAACTTGGTGGACCAACCCCTGAGGTTTTCTTTTTTCAACTAAAAAAACTACACTCTCAGAATTGGCCTGAGGTTTGTTCAAGAATAAACCAATCTCTAACTCATTTTCTAACTAGTGAAAGTTGCTTGAGGAGAAAAGAAGACATGTTCCCGTGTGTTACTACTTGATGGGTGTTTTGGTAATTTTATGGGGAAAACTCTTATAAGGGAAGGAACGTTTAAGGACATTTTGATCGTTCCTAGCCCAGCCCATAACATATGGTCCCTTGTTAAGGAACATAACGTAACATATGACATATAGCCTGCTCGAAAATTGTCATGCCAGTTCAATGATGTACTCCGTATCATTGTGTGGATCAAGATAAAAATCTTCTTAATTTTTTAAGCAAATTCATAGAACACTAACCACTTTTATTTTAGTTGGCTCATTTAAGCTTTCAAATCCAAATTGGATCAGTCGGATTTCAGTCTGATTTAAAAAGAAACTCAAAGATCGGACTAGTAGTCATATTCAGCATTTGAATTACATTTTTCTATCAAGTCCGACGAATACCTGGCCATGAGACAAATTCAAAAAGCAGACTATTGAGTGGAAGGTCCGATTCAGCTTTATCCGATTAATCGAATATGATAATAGTTATATCCGTTACAAATCAGATCCATTGACAACCAAAATCAGCCTGCACGATTCGCCGGTGACATTTTCCGGCAACGGAATTTTTATTGTTATTTGGTTGTGTTCTTCTTGGTTTAAATTTTTGCCCCCGATATCAAGCGGCGGCGAGCAGAGCCTGAGCCTGCTGCTCGTAAATGAACCCGTCCTTCTTAGAGTCATCAGCCGACCAGACGAAGATCCCATTCAACTCATTCGCCTTCTTCAGCTCCTCGCAGGCCCGGAAGAAGCCGTCTGCCGGCTTCAAGCCGCCGCTCCCGTCGGTGCTGAAGCTGACGACCACCTTGCCCCCGGCGTAGTTCCGGCTTTGCTCGTGGAAGTGCGCCAGGAACTGGTCCACCGTCGTCCCCCTCGCGTAGGCGTAGAACTGGAAGTTCACGTAGTCGAAGGCGGCGCCGTGCCGGCTCCACAGCTCCATGTAGTGGCTCTGCACCGTGGGGTCGTCGAACGGCGCGATGGAGGCGAAGGAGATGACGCGCCGCCTTTTGAGCTCGGCGACGAGCCGGCCGATGCAGTCGGCGAAGACGGGGGGTTCGGCTTGGAAGTGCTCGTAGTCAACGTCGAGGCCGTCGAGGTGGTACCGGGAGATGATGGAGGAGAGGGAGTCGACGGCGTTGGCGACCCAGGAGTCGGCGTTG
The DNA here is from genome assembly GCF_008831285.2 of Nymphaea colorata. Taxonomy (NCBI): domain Eukaryota; kingdom Viridiplantae; phylum Streptophyta; class Magnoliopsida; order Nymphaeales; family Nymphaeaceae; genus Nymphaea; species Nymphaea colorata. The sequence goes on along the minus strand of NC_045142.1, from coordinate 5,724,184 downwards.
ACGGGGGAGAAGTAAGCGGGCTGGGAGCCGACGGTGTCGCCGCCGAGGCTGAGAGCAAATCTGGCGTTGGGGTGGAGGGATTTGGCGGAGAGGACGGCGGAGGGGGAGAGGTTGGCGGTGTCCCAGAAGGCCGTGAAGCGGCCGTTGGTGGGGAGGTATTGGCCGTTTGAAGAAGCGGTCGGGGTGTAGTCGATGGCGAAGGAGAGGATGAAGTGGAAATCGACGGAGGGGTTTATTGGGACGTCGGAAAATTTGACGCCCTTGAACTCTGCGCCGATGTACTCGCGGAACAGCCCCCGCCGCTGAGCTGCTTCTGCACCTCCGCCTCCTTCGATCCACAGTATCAACAGAGTTAGTAAACAGAGGTATAAAGAGCGACAGGGAGGGAGAAAGAGAAACTAGACTAACCCGTCGTTAAGAGGAGAGCAAGAAGCAACCCAAGCATTTGGAAACTGATGAAGGCAGCCATGAAAGACAGAGATACGAGAGTATTGCTCAGAGGATGGAGAAATTTAAGCTGGTTAGAAAAACAATCAGAGGAGATGCGGGAATGGTCCACGCACTGATCGCCCACAAAGTGGTTGACTCCAGATCACCACGTCTCCTTCATTTGTCTGCAGATGGGGCGGACTTGACCCATTACCAGGCCTCTAATCACACACAAATGGATCCTTGAATTCACACTGTGAATCCAATTTTGAAGGTTTTCTTTTCAGAGCTTCAATCACACAATTTTGATATGGAAATTGTATGAGAAGTGTTTGTTTGAATGCAGAAATAAGATTATATAAGAACCGAACATTTTGTCTTCAATTACTTTACTTTTTCTCGAGGCTTCAAATTTTGTCCAGTGTCCACAATTCTGAATAAGCTGGTAAATTTTATATATATATATATATATATATATATATATATGTGTAGTATTTTAAACAGGTGTCTCTCCAACCAATTTTTCTAATGTCGCCACTGTTAATTTTAGTTTGAGCTTATGCTATGCTCTAGAAACTCATGGTCGGCTCAGATCATCAATTTTGTGGGTCATGCGTCCGCTAAAATTCCTAAGTAATTACATGTTCTTTATTTTTATCCTGCATTGCTCAAATGTTGAAGTTCGTTATTTTTTTGAAATGTGTTGAATATCACAAACTTTACTAAGTATACATATACACTCATATTACATATTATTTAGTTTTAGTTGATGAAAAAATCAAAGACCAAGTCTTGATAATCTTTACCTTTTTCATTTTTTTTAAAAAAAATGCATTATAAAAATCATTATATAACCTAACACAAGTGAGTGCTAAATCAACTTTTTGACTTGGTCATCCAGTCTCTGGAGTCCAAGTTATGGGTTCGACAACTATGGTTGAAATAAGCCGAACGTCACATCTCATCTCACAACCGAAAGATATCCACGACTTTTGTGTTTGATGGGACGACGTGTAAAAACCATCACCATGAATAGGTTTCAACGAACTCAAAATTCTCCACACTCATCAAACATGTGATAAAGCATCAATCCTGGTGCTCATACATAAAACGAAGAACCGATCTTATTACTATACCAACCTCTACGAGAGTAGAGTTTGATAAGAAGAATAGCGTCTTCTTAGAAAAAAAATTCCTTATAATATACGTCCCAAGAATGTCTTCTCTTTGTTTCTAGAAATATGGACCTGTGATTATGTTTAGTGTTTGATCGTTGGATCTAAAAATGGCATCCAAATTTGTACCCTGATTCTTGAGTAAGAATATAACAAGGTATACGCTCTTTATAAGTCATAAGATGTTAATTATTTGGCATTTAAAGAGAATTGCAGTAATGGAAGATTCAACAAGTTTTTTTTTTTTTTTTAAGTTTTGAAAGTCACATAAATGCTCTTTATTCATTATAAAACTTTATTCGTGTGCAAACTTAGAGGTTTCATATTTTAAACATGTACCAATGCAAGTGGGGAGACATAAATTTTTCATGAGGGGGGTGCGAATTAAAGTTTCTAAATTTTGATAACATCCAAATTTGAAACCTGATTCTTGAATAAGAATATAATAAGGTATATGCTCTTTATAAGTCATAAGATGTTAAACATTCGGCATTTAAATCGGATTGCAGTAACAGAAGATTTAACAAGTTAAATTTTTTTTGAAGTTTTGCAAGTCACATAAATGCTCTTTATTCATTAGAAAACCTTATTCGTGTGCAAACTTGGAGGTTTCCTATTTTAAATATGTACCAATCCAAGGGCGGAGCCAAAAAATTTTCATGAGCGATGCCGAATTAAAGTTTCTAAATTTTGACTAGGGTCGAATATCATTTTTCAAAATTTTTATATAGAATAAGTAAACTTTTATATAAATTTAAAAAAAAATTGAGGTTGGGGCAAGGGCCCAAGTGGGCCCTACCTTGGATCTGTCTACCAATCATATCTATTATGGTTGGATATACCTCAAATATGTCAAAGGCCCATCACCTTGTTCTGGATGTTGTACACCGCTGCTTGAGGATTTGATTGGAAAGTGGAATATCCATCGAATCTACCATCTGCAGTTCAAAAAGTAGCACTTTTACGAGAATCAAACTAACGACCAGACTTTCGACAGTTTGCCAATCCTATCTATTCACTTAAGAAATTTGTAAAAGATAACTACTCTGTAACTTTTTCTGATCTTTCAAAATCACTGGATGATTTGTAGAGGACATGAAGAAAATGGCTTACTCTGTTTGGACTATCCAACATATGATTTCATGTCTAGTAATAAATGTTATCCAAATAAGATGAGGCAGAGTGATTTAGGCCACCGTTCTCGTAAACTTTTTGCTACTTTATTTCCTAAAAACATTTGTGATGCATGCATGTGATGCTTGTGAATTTGTCAAAGCTAGCCATTCACCTTGGTCATTAAGTTTTGGTTACGATTGTGATAGTTTTCTTTCTTCCTTTTTGTTTTTGTTCCTTCTTGGATATTAGTTGACATTGGTCTTGATTTTAAGGAAGAAAATAACCAAAAAAAAAAATATCTTGTCATAATTAGTTCTCCTTATAATTTAAAGTTGGTCAATTCATGTCAATTTGTGAAAAATGGTTCACTTATATTGTATCATTCTTTTGAGTTTAAGCCAAGGCCTATTTTTTTTTCCTTTCCTAGTAATAAGGTTTAACATTTACTTTTATTTTGCAAAATTGCTCATTAATTAACTGTACAGTAAACTGGTCGATCACTTCAAAGTCCAAACTTGTGCATTTAATTTGTGAAAGTTATTTTATTCGCTTCATTAATTGGAGTAGTTGCGCGGCTTTCGGAAAATAAGAAAAAATTGACAGTGTACATTAATTACAAGCTCACTATTCCCCGATATTTTAAAAAATTACCCCGCCGTTCCCTTTGTCCACTTCACCAACGGTCCTCCAAGTAACCGTTTGAATATTTTCCGTTTTCCCCCCTCCAGAAATGGTTTTTTATTTCTACTGCTTCTTTCTTCGTTGACTAAAAAGAGGGGGAGGGAGGAGGGAATGGTGTGGAGCCTAAACCGAGCAAGCGAAGATGAAGGTGATCGAGAGGATCATAACAATCGAGTACTTCGACCAGAGAATGTCTCGACAGATCGCCGGTAAGTTCCCGGACGCCACCGCCTACGATTTCGACTACCAACAGAGCGGAATCTGGTCGCCGTTGCTCCCGCGGGGCACCTTTCCCGTCAGTTCCTCCGGCGACCATTTGGAGTCTCTCAGGAAGAGAAGGAGATGCTCAATTGGGCGGAGTCCCCTCTTTGCGAAGCCGATGAAATCCGTGAAGAGAAAGAAGAAGAAGAAGGGGAAGGCTCTGTGCTTCAATCTGGCAAATGGAGCAACGCCAAAGAAAGTAAGTAGAAGAGGACTCTTCTTTGAATCTTATGATTCTTCCATTACACGAACTATAGTGGAATCTGATGTGGGTAGTGTCTTTTTTCAGGCCTGGTATCGATTGTTTGGTGCTGCTTCCAAGTGCTTGAAGAAGACACAGGGTGGGCCTTCTCTGCAGCTCGGAATGCCAACTGTTGATTGTTGAAATTGAGATTGTCTTCTCGATTCTGTAATGAAGTTTCATTCTTAGCTGGCATCCTCGTGCCCCGTAATGTACTTATTAATTAGTTGCTTTGCATTTGTGAGATATGTACTCTCTCTCTCTCTCGCTTTCTGCTTTGTGATAGTGAAACATGAAGTGCTGCAGAAAGAAGATCAGCTCCAGCTAAATCTAATCATGAGTTTAGATCTTTTATTCAATAGTATAACAGAATCGGCTGCACTTAATTGCATACTTTCTGTTGAAACAATGAATTCGTAGAGTAAGTTTCTTATGCCTTTTTTTATTTTCTGCCCTACCCATGTAACCAACTTGCTAAAATTTTTTAGAAATATAGCCGTCGATTAGTCTCTTTGAGCAGAATCTTATAAAAATTGGGAACTATTGAAGCAAGTATTAAACCAGAGATCACACCGTGCTGGATATGTTCAACATGAACAGTAGGTGGTGGGAGTTGAGATACGAAGTGTGAGAGGTTTTGAGTTGATAACTGTGAGGACAAGTCCCAACTTTGCCATTCTACAAGAGATTGAGCTTTTGATTGGAAACTGCATTGAATCATGGAGCCGTGAAAATGCAAAATTTTGCTCCTTTTTCTTTTCCTAAAAAGAAGGGAGCATTTAAATCATCGAGTGAGCCAAGAACCAAGATGGATCATACCCTCTCTTTTTCTGGTGACTTGAGAAAATTGCACCTGGGACGAAGATTCAATCAGTGGCTGACTTTCTCACGGAGGAGTCTGTGGGTAAAAACATGCTTCCTTTTACTTTCATATTGATGCTTCAGAGTAATTCTTCTTATTTACATATTTATGCCCCTTAAAAAATAAATTTTATAAGTAGTACCTCTTAATTCCTCCCTGCTTTTACCCATCAGGCTCACAGACTATACCAGATTCTTTGAATGATACAATTTTTAATGTAGCTTGAGCCAAGAACCCAGATAGACTGCTTCATTGATACTCTCTCTCTTTCTCTATTTTTTTCTCTTTCTCTGTGGCTTGTTACTGTACCTAGGGGACTTCTTGTCCCCAACTTTTGTTTTTGTATCTAGGAGACATCTTGTCTCCAAATTTTGATATACATTTCAATTTTATCGGTTCTCTCTCTCTCTCTTTCTCTCTCTCTCTTGATTATGTTTTGCGGCTATTGTTTAGGAAACTTCTTGTCCCTAAATTTTCGTATAAATTCTCATTTTATCGGCTCTCTTTCTCTCTCTCTCTCTCTCTCTCTCTCTATATATATATATATATATAATCTTTTTTTTTTCAAAAATTGGTCTTTACAAAACACCATCTCATCCAAACGCTGGTTAAGATTTGAACTTGCCCAATGTCTCTTCGGCATGGAATTTCTTAGCTGTTTGTCGCAGTAAGAGCATGATTGATGCATTCTAAGGTCGAGACGAAAATCTTGGAAAAGTCATGCCAAAGCTTTTGCATATTGAGTTTGGGGAAGAAGTCATCGTGTTTGATAGCCTCCCTCCCATACAGGCCGTATTGTATTGCCTTCAGCCCATGGTGAAGTTTATCACGTAGCATATATTCCATTAGCATGGCTGATGGAAATCGAGAGATACATGCAGTCAAGCAGTTACCTCACCTGCACCAATGTATTTTTATGTTCAACAAATTACAAATGTAGATAAGCTGCTTAATACGGATTACTAAATACTTTTTGTTTGTCCAATAAAAAGAACTGGTAAGTTTTTAGGGCGCATATTCTAGAATTAAAATTCCCATGTTTGATGAAATGACAATTGCATTATCAAACAAAGAATTTTAATCCTGAAATTATGAGTCCATTTTTTAATTAAAATTCAGGACCCATAGGGTAGCAGTAGGCCTGGGTATGGGGCTGACCTGCCCCGGCCCGATTAACAGTCGGGCTCGAGCCGGCCCGACATCCGAAAATGGAGTCTGGGCTAGGCCCGATACTTGACATCCAAGCTCGGGCCCGGCTCGACCCCGATAAGAGTCGGGCCTAACTCGACCCGGCCCAACATCCAAAAATCAAGTCTGGGCCTAACCCGATCAAACGTTTTCTTTTTTTCTTCATATCCGGCTGATTTAAAGTGGTGTGGCCAGATAGCAGCAGGTCCGAATTAAGTATCGAGATTCAGGTCATCAGAGCATATTCTAGTAATCCTTGTTGCTTGGATCAGAATGTATGGGCTGATTCCCTCCATTTTTATTTTCAAATCAATTCAAAATATTTTAAATTATTTTTTAATTGAAATAAGAAGTTAGCCCATCTCCTTCTATATTTCTTTCCCATGATTTCAGAAATTTGAGAAAAAATGTGACAACGTTTATATATATATGTTTGAATGGTGTTAATGTTCCTATGGAAAATTAATTTTCAAACTAATTGATTTCCTAATGGCCCCGTTTTTTTACCTACATTTCACACTACAAGCTAAAAACAACATGCAAATCATGTATATTTCCCTTGTATTAAAAAAAAAAAAAAAAGATTTCCGTTAATTTGAGAAGCAGAAAACAGTAGTAATAATTTCTTGCAGTATTTTAAACTATGTATTTTTTAGTTATAGTTTCTTGCAATGTTTTAAACTATGTATTTTTCCTTTTCAAATGGCATGTGGATTTGATAAAAGTGGAAAAGCATAAAAGTGTAATTTGAGAACACAATATTGAGAAAATGTATTTAGTTTTCTACAACGAAAGCTTACTTCGAAGAAGACGTGACCGTTACTAGAAAATTTGTTTCCTAAAATTATAAGTAAAATTAAACAGGAAAAGAGAAATAAGCCTTAAAAAGAACTGATCAGTATTTATTACCCAAATTTTCACGCTATGCTCGCTCACTTTTTCGTGCCTGTGAGAACCAGTCATAATAATGGCACCAATCAGGGAAAAAATCAATATTCAACTCGAACCTTAGTAAATTAAATTTGTGCTCATATCCGTATCGACACTGCAATTTTTGTGCAAAATTTTTCTTCCTTTGTTCCGTCTTGTTTAAGTGCTTTTTTTTTTTAAATCACCTCAAGATGACCGCTTTCTGTTACCAAAAAGGATATAATATGCCGGTTTGAAATAAATAAATAAAAACTTAAAATTTCACAACCTACGGGGCGTTTGATTGTCTCCGACTTAAAATTTCGAGTAGATTTAAGATCAAATCCTATCCCATATATCTGATCTTAAATCTGTGATTTTCTTGATGCAAAAGCACATATAAAACCACAATTTCAAGCATGGCACTCGAGTATGACTTAAGATCGACGAATTATATATGGATAATGGATTTTACCATAATCTTATGCCATATCTGCAAAGGCATGCCCCAGTATAAAAAATTCATAGATTTTAAATCTTAGGTGATCATGCAACCTCTAAAAGGTCGGTCACTCTAGTATCAAATATTTAGTAATGTAACAGCTCCTTTTATTGAGGACCATTCCTTCGAAACGGTTGTAAATTTCCCTTACAAATTGAAAGAAGATAAACTACATGTAACAACACTTGCAATAACTACAGATTTAGTTACAATCTTACAAAGGCTTATATTTGTCCAAAACAGCTCAGTTTAACTATTTAAATTTATTCTTTTGCTGATATTCTAAATTGGTGGTGTTCTCTTCTTTTCTTACTTTATCGAATATATAACATGAAACTGAATCCTCATTCTTGTAATTGTTTCTTTGACATTATTGGGTCTAATGCTTTTTCTAGACCAAATAGTTGAAATTTACGACATGAGTATAATACATGCACATGGTTGTCTGAAAGCAAGGAATCAGTGCTATCTATACTCATGAAAAGTAACTCCATTTCTCGCATAGCATGAAGTCAGTAGCTCATATGTAGCTTGTAAAGAAGGCAGCAGTAGTAAATAGTTTCTTCATATTTAGAATAGAAACTTTATATCCAGCATGCAAATGTCTCTGCGGAGACATCCCATATCTAACATGCAAGCTCTATTTTAATTTGAATTCAAATAAAAAAAATACATTGCACAACTAACAATTTTTTATTTTTCCAATGTAAACTTTTTTTTAAGTTAGTTAGGGTGGGGCCATGACCTAGGCGCTGCTCCGACCATGCGAAAGGGGATCAAAGGTAGGTTGTCGGAAAATCAAATCCCACCAGAAAACAAGCACCAAGGGATCGACTGGAACAGCAACATTCGGCGGGAATCCATCGGAAGAGAAGATTTTTTCGGGAATATAAGGAAATCCACGGGATGAGGTACAGGATTTTCTTTAGGGGCGGGTCGACAGTTCAACCTTTGGATCTGGGTAGGGTCAAATTGAATTCAAATCCAAAAAATACAAAGTATAATTAAAATATATATATATTTTTTAATGAAAATTATTTGACGTACAAAAAAATTCTCAAACCAAGTTAAGCTTCCATTCAGTAGCGTGGCCACTCTACTGAAGTGAGAAAAATATAATTATCAGTCCTCCAGATAAAAGGGTTGCAGTAAAGCCCATAAATGAACACAATCCACTCAACCACCATTACATATGGGTTCAAACCTCATGTAGGATTCAAATAAATAAATCATGAACGAACACATGACGTCCTTATTATATTTGTTAAGAACTATGTACAAAACCAAGATATCAAAAGGTCAAGAAGGTAAACACTAAGTATTTATTTAAAAGGAAAAAGGGTCAACAGAAAGAAACCAAAAAAAAAAAAAGCAATAGGAACTCCAAGCTTTATTGCAACATCAATTTGGGTCTTGAAATTAAAAATAAAAACCAATCTAGAAAAAAATGGGTCACATATTTCAGCTATAATTTACAACCAATTTACATATGGCAACAACATATTTATCTTAACATATTAAATATGAGCATCTTTTACTTCAGTTAACATCCAAGTATTGCTTTTTGTGTTCTTTTATGCACTTTTAAGTAATTTTCACATCGTGCTGATTATATGGTAATTTTTCTGTTCCTCTATGCACTTTAACTAATCTTGACATTGTGTTCATTATATGGTAGGGGCACCTGATAAATGAAATCATTATTAAATGTAAACATGTTTTGCTGAAACAACATAAAGTATGAAAGGAGTGACCAAAAAAGCTTAGACATTTGCAAAATTATTCAAAGTAGAGAAAGTATACGATCATGTACCACTATCTATTGCATATGTACTTGCATATGTACTTGTCAGTCGCAAAAATATACCAACTGAAGACTTGCACCACACACGACTAGTAAAAGTAAAAGTAGTTTATCTATAGTTAACAGGTGCTATTCCCAAGCAGATATTTTGTCAATAGATTTTCACTACTTGTAGTTTTTTTAGAGGGCGTTTGATTCCTAAATAAATTCCGATTTTTCAGAAAAAACCGTACGGGCGAGTGAAATTTCACCCGCCCGACCTAAACATGTGTCAAACGAGGTGAAATTCACCCCCGTTTAACACGTAACACGAGCGGGTGGAATTCCACCCGCTCGATGAATCCCCGCGCTCGATGGATCTCCCCGCGCTCGAGACTCTTCCCCTCCCCCGCTCGACTTTCCCCCTCATTTCCTCTGCCCGCAGCGATAGCCGGCAGCTCCTCCTTGCTCATTGTCTTTGGCCGCTCCCACCGTCGCCGCTCCGCCGCCGTTCCGCTCCTCTGTCGGTGATCTTTCCCCCTTTCTCTCTTGCTCTCTGATGCCCTCGTCTTCTCCCAAATCAGTGCCGTAATCACCGTCGCTGCAACGCCTCCAAGAAGATCAGTCCAAGCACGGTGGTTCTGCTCTCTCTGCTGCTATCTTTAGCGGGAGCGGTCTTCCGGTGTCCAGCCGAAGGTTCTCACGCAGTTCTGAAGCTCAATGTGACTTGCCACAAATGCGGAGAACAGTTTGGAAAGTGGGAGGCTCTAGATCGCGTCTTCTAATACAGTGGATGAAGGTTTTTTTTTCCCTTTTGCTCTCTGTTCTGATTCATGAGGGTGTCTGTGGCTGAGCATAGACACCCTGTGAAAATTGGGCACTACCTTTAACTTGTATTAAAAGCTTAATGATGTGTTGGAAAACAATGAATGACGATACATGCATTTATGTTCATCTCACCTACTTCAAGATTTGGAGTCATTAGACCTCTTTTCTGTCATGGAGGTTATGGCTCGTTCGAATGCGATTATTAATGGTCTGCATTCATCTGATAACAAAGTTTCTTCAGACTGCCGTATTCATAGCCTTCTTTACAGGACAACCTTTTGTTAGACGAACTTCGTTTGAAGAGATGTTTCTTCTGGGATTAGTGATATCTGATGTCATCTTTTTTGCAGTTACTGAGCTGGTTGAAGGTGATTCATCTAGAAAGATTGTGGAGATTATCTGCAGGACAAGCTGGTTGAAGTCGGAGAGCCACTGTGGTAGAATAGAAAGGGTTTTAAAAGTTCATAACATGCAAAAGACACTTGCTCGATTCGAAGAATACAGAGAAATGGTGAAGATAAAAGCCATCAAGTTGCCAAAGAAACATCCACGTTGCCTTGCTGATGGCAATGAATTGTTGAGATTTTATGGCACCACTGTCACATGCTCGTTAGGCATGAACGGCTTGTCCAACCTTTGCATATCTGAAAAATGTAGTGTATGCCGGATTATCAGACATGGGTTTTCTACAAAGAACGAAATTAAAAGAGGAATTGGAGTCTTCACCACTTCTACTAGTGGAAGATTTTATTTTGTTGTCATTTGGTTTCTGTACATTCCACTCCAATTGTTATTGTACTATTGAATCAATGGGAGTGACGTACTTATGGATTGAGTTGTTCCATATTGATGAAATATGTAAGATTTCCAAGCTGCGATCCTTGTTATTGGTTTTATCGTGATGTACCGTTCTAAAATGCTCTCTGTGTCTGATATAGCTGCGATCCTTGTTATTGGTTTTATCGTGATGTACTGTTCTAAAATGCTCTCTGTGATGCTCTCTGTGGCTGATATAGATGAGCAAGCCCTTGAAACAAGTTCATTCTAAAATGCATGGCTTTTATTGCATGGTTTATGATTTTTTGCAATGTGATATGTGTTTTACAGTTACGGTTGGGTTTTTTTTATTTGCAGTTCTAAAAAAAGTCTTTTAATTTTTTTACCCTGTGCATCAAACAAGGTTAAATTTACCAGGTTAAATTCTTTTTTGTGCATCAAACAAGGTTAAAATTAACATGTTAAATTCTTTCAGTGCATCAAACATGACCTCAAATAGAAAGAGGGTTAAATTTCATCCTGTTTTTTTTTTCAGAAAAATTTTTCAGAAAAATTTACCACGTTAAATTCTTCCCTGTGCATCAAACGCACCCTTAGGAGCGTGCCGACAGTCTGATCTCTGGATTCGGGTAAGGCCAAACTGAATTCTAATACATAAAATACATTATGCAATTAAAAAATATTATTTTTTTCAATATAAAAAAAAAATCATTAGCTTGATAGTATCATGGCCTAGGCGGGCCCCCCTTCCTTCCGCCCATGCTTGCAGCAGATATCCCTACCCCTACTAAGCTTTTTCTAGTGAAATCATAAGGCTATTCTCCCTTCCTAGTTTGGCTTTATTGATGAATGATGATAAGAACCTCCATTCTCTAGAAGAACCTCCATTCTCTAGTAAAAAACCTAAGGATTTTTATTCATGGATCTGAGATCTAGAATCTCCACGGATCTCATATTCACTGTGAAACAAACAGACTCATATGGATCTCAGTTTCCCAAGGATCTTTTACAATGAAAAACTGTGTATATCATATAGAATGAGAGGTATTCTTTGAAATGTTAATGAGATAGTAAGAGAAACAGCTAAAAACTATTATTTTTTTTATTTTTTCTAACATTTCATCATGGAGTTAATGTAATTGGGAGTAGAAAATGCCAATTTGATGGACAGATACAACTGGACTTCTAAACATGAAATAATTGTACATCCAAATGAAAATAAGCTTTATTTAACTGCGATGAGTATAAGATACAAGGTTATTTGAGTTATCGGTTTAATATATAATATTATATTTGACACTTGAAGCTATCAAAGGCCAGCCTAAAGTCTTAGCCGCATCATTTGACATTGCCAAGTGGCAGCAAACGAAGGTGTTCCAATTAAAATTAAAAGCAGTTTTATAATATGTTAAACAAAAGGTTGCATTGTATGACGCATGAAAATTCGGCAAGTTTTTAAAACTTACATGACAAAAATTTTTGTTTGAATGGCAAAAAAGTGGAGGTCTGGATAAAGATGTTAAATATATTTAATTTAGATCAGATATATGATCAAACTGTTTCCAGAAAATCAGATATGAAAAAGAAAATAGTATTTGATTAAGAAATTGAATTGATGCGGATTTAGATTTGGATCAGATTTAGTTTTAAATGAATATCATATATCCAATGCCCTTACCTTTTCAAAATCGGCTGGATTTCGGATTCGGATATAGATATAAAAATTAGATTTGGATTCTAATATTGGATTTTGAATTCGGTTTTGGATAAAAAAAATTTCATTCATATTTGAATTTGAATTTGAATTGTAAAAATCTGAAAAAGTAGATATTAAGAGTATATCGGATTTGAATATGATCGGTTGACATCTTAGATTTGGATTATACATTTAAAAACTATGTGAATATTATCTATAAAATATTATTTCTATTGTGATTATTACTATTTAAAAAGAAAAAAGTTGAAAACAAGCTAAAAAGTGCCATAGTGATGCTTTATTACTTTTTATGACACTATACGCTACCACTAAGGGCCAGATCTGCACTAGTTGGCTCATCAACCATATACATATCCACATTCTGGCTGCATGAAACATGATCTATTCACTCAAGCAGCAACATGCCAAACAGTATTTCCATTTGAGTAATGAACAAAGATGATAAACCAGCAATAGATGTGAATATCACCTGCTTACAATGCGAAAAAAAGGAACATCTAAAATTATTCCTATGGTCAGAAAAAAAAAATCACAGATGTGAATAATTTGATCCCGAAGGCATTCAAAATCACTTGCTTACAGCGCATTAAAATTTTATGCATAGACAACCATAATACATTGACAAAACATCGCCATAATTTACCACAAAAGCAGTTCCAATATTAATAATAATAATGAAAACGAGAAATTATATTATGTTGAGTGCACACATAATGCCTCGTTGATAAAAATAATACAAATTTTACTTATTGTTTTCACAATATAAATATAAATGCTCCAAGAGTACTTCTGGGTGAGCAGGTAGATGCATAGATGAAGGCTCGGCTCTCATCTTTCCCCATTTCTCTTTGCTCTAAGGTAGGTTGTGTTAGTCTCAAGGTACAGTGTCAGGAAACCGTCATATTGTTGTCTTATTTATCTCATTTTAAACTCAAAAGCATAGTATTCATTAGAATCGAAAGAAAGACGTGAAGTTTATTGTAACTCTACTCTTACCAACTAGCTAGATTATACCCCTCTCGAGTAGGGTGAACAAGGAGTCAAGCTATTGGAGCTCGACTCGTTAAAGCTGGACTCATGAACGAGTTTTAACTGAGTCATTTACTTAATGAGTCGAGCTGAAGTTCAGTCGACTTGTTCAAATAATCGAGTTGAGTTCGAACTCAACACATAACTGTGGAGTCAAGCTCGAGCTTTAATCGAGTTTGTCGAGCATTAATCAAGTCGATATATGCAAACGAGTTTACTAGTTTGTCGAGCTTTAATCGAGTTGAGCTCGAGCTGCTTCTATTGAGTTATTCTCGAATTCGAACCGAATTGAGGTCAATCTTTCATTAGTCGAGCTAATCTTGAGCTGACTGAACTCAGCTCAACTCAGCTCATATTCACCTCTACTCTCGGGGTTATACTATTCATGCACTCACTTGACAGCCTAATTCTTGGCCAGACCAAAATGTCTTGACCCCACGGCCCACGAGCAAGTTCCCCTTGCGGAATGGTAGGTTTGGTCCTTGATTAGGACTTGATGGAACCGTTCAAAATCCTTTACAGCGAAGCACTTTCGATGTGACTCGTGAAGGAAGGTTCATACCTTATTGGAAAGCATATATAAAAGCATGTTTGACTGAAAAAACATACATGAAAAGAAAATACAATGTACATGACATGATTGGTTGTGAATACTTTTTATAAATTTCTTCTGTTTGAAAAGCTTTAGTTTGTGCGCAGATCTTGTCATGGAATAGATGGCTGTCACGTCTCATTGGGAGTTAAAGAAATATTAAAGGAGTTCATGCATTTGGGAAAGTGGGTAAATGCACTTTATAAGACATGATTCGTTGGGCTTGAATAATTTCATAAGGTTCATCTGTATAAAAGGCTTGTGTTTAAGATCTTATAGTAGAGGAGATGCATGAAATATTGTCTCATTTGGTGTTAGGAATCTGCAAGGAGTTCATGCATTCGGAAAAGTGGAAGTTACATTGTATATGAATATTGGAATTGACAGATACCAAATAGATGCAGTGTTAACAACGTACCAAATACAGTTTTGGTGAAGTGAAATAAAGGTGACATGGTCTAAGTTTTTTTAAACTTTCTATCAAACGCACGCCTGGCCTTTGGTTATAATTTTGAAAGTGGGCTTCATGTTTTGGAATTTCTAAATTGAGGTTCATTTTTTGTACTTTGATGGTTGGCACAATGCATGGGTTTGGGGTGAAAGTTGATAGTCAGACAATTTTTATTTTAAGTATGAAAGACGGCAAAAAAAATGATCATTGATACGCAAGTTGAAGCACAGTGAAAAAAAGTGTCTATTGAAAAGCAGGCTCTATATTATAAGGAGAGAAGGAGCTAAATGAAAACTTTAGCTCCATGCTTGGTGCTCGGTCTTTCCCTCTCACCTGCATGGGTAGAGCTAGAAATTTTTCACGAGGAGGCCGAATTAAAGTTTCTAAAATTTTAACACAGGCCAGAATATTATTTTTTTAAATTTTTATATATAACAAGTAAAATTTTTTAAAATTAACATATAATTTAAAAAAAAAAAATTGAGAGAGGTCACAGCCCATGCGAGCCCCCCACCTGGAATGGAGGCCCATCTTTTGTTAATAGTTGAATGCCTTATGTTAAAAGTGTGACGATTGATTGAAATTTTACATCTTTTTATACAGAATAGACAATAGTACAGAAAAGATGTATGTCGTCTAGGCAAATAATTGATCGCCGTTCAACCTTTCTAAGTTAATATAAAGTTGTTCAAGCGTTCAACTATTGTGTTCAAAAAGTAAGACTATTTACAATTATTTACCCAATGTAAGAAATAGTTAAAAAATAAATGAAAAAATAACGAAAAAAAAAAAAGAAGATCTCCCAATTTTTAAAGTTAAATTGTACAAGTTGTTACCACATGCAAGTTTAAAAGATTGTGTTGCTTAGGGGTTCATGGATTTGCATATGATGTCTTATGAATCTACTCAATCTTTAGGGTAGATTCATCCGACAGTTACAGAGCTGCAAAATGGCGTTTTACGGGGTTTAGATTTAAGATCTTCAAAAATAAAAAAAACCAAACACTTGAAATCAGAGCGTGTTTGGCTGCATAGTTTTTATAGGAGTATCCTAACTCAAATCCGAACCATAGGGTCTTTGATAGTCATGGATGTGAGATGTGAGACCAATATAAAATTCTTTTTATGTGGGTCACACCAAGTAAACAAACATTGAATTTTACCATTATGTAAAAGTGCCAAAAGTTTATACTTAGCTACATTGAATACATTATGTTATATTAAAATGCCCGGCTTCAAAATGCCAGACATTTGGTATCGAGTAGATGTCAGGTGATGTGATGACATGAAACTTTTATTACCACGTCTCTTTCTCTGAAAAGTTTCACCTGATTTGGTGGAACTATAATGCTAGAACAAAAACATTAGGGTTGAGTAAAAACGCCCGAGATTAAAGCTCCATGTTTGTTTTGCCGTAGAACTTTTCTGGACTTTTGAGTCCCAATTTCATTTCTAGAGTGAAATACCACGTATTCATTAAGTATCGTAGGCACTGCAAACTCATTTTAACAACAAAAAAAAACTCTGTTTATAAAAACTATATTTTATGAAAACTTTATTTACGGCCCATGCAAACACGCCAAGATCCAAAATGCCTCTATCAACGTGCATTTAAACGGACCCTAAAGGGCCACTTAACACTCATAACTTATTTTATAACAATTATGCCTTTAAATTTAGAGTAGATTCATCAAACATTATATTAATTAATAATTTGTTATAGATTCATCAAACATTTATGTTAGTTAATAATTTGTTATGGGTGTCAAACACCTTTAAAAGTATTTGATCTCGAAAAAAAAGAGCGCATGAGTAACGTATAAATTTTTTTTTTATCTAAAAACAAATATATCAGTAGATTCTTGTTATTATTTTATTAGGTAAAAATATAGTCAACTGAATCGACTGAATATTTTTTCTTTATTATAAGTAAAATTTCGTATTGACCTGACAAAATAGAACGGAAACATTGTTCTAAAATCAGATCCGGAGAGTCGGCCCCGCCAGGTCCAAATAAATTGAAAAGATTGAAAAATGTAAAAAAAAAAAAAGTTAAGAATTTTGAAAACACTAATGGCTATTCTTTAAACTATTAATAATGATTAAAAAATTGAAAAATCGAAAATTAATTAAAAATTAGCGGGACTGAGCTCCTCGTCGTTTTATCAGCTTGAAATCCCTACGAACTCAAGCGTCAAGCCCGACTTGACTGTGCACAATTTTGAGGACACTGTGCACATTAAAGACGTGGAAAGTCACTTTTACGACGGGAACGGACCACAATAAGGACGTGGCAGCAGCGTTCGATGGACTTGTTTTGCAAATGGTTATCGACGTCAAGAGTCAATAATTGTGCCCACAGTTTTTAGCCGTCTGGGGGCCATTGTTTTCTGCGCAGGGGAGAGCCAGGGGAGTGCGGCTTTTCCAACGGTAAATGGAAAAGGTTCGTATGAATGCGAGGACGTATCTGCTACAATGCGTCCTTTATTGGTCTGGATAACGGTAAGTTTATCCTCTTCATAGTTCCTGGTGGGTTTGCAGATTGTGGCTTCACGAGTTGCAAATCTTTGAGCAAGTAGATACTGCTAGATGAACTTGATCTAGAGAGAGGAAAAGAATACAAATGGAAGAAGCAAAATCTTCAAGGAGGTATTCTTTGGGACCTCCATGGATTTTCAAAGGAAGGCAAGTGAATATGATGCTTTGTTTAATCCGGGCTTCTTCTTTTGGCGGCTTCCTGATTCTTTTTTCTAGCTTCTGTAACTCCGTTTCCATCCTCAGTGGGCAGTTTAGTTTCTTCGTTCTCGACAGATTGTGGTGGTCGACTGTTTAATTTTGCTTTTTTCGTGGTTTTGTGGCTTCATTAGAGCACTGTACCAGCTTCACCTTGTGAAAGCAGATACGGTTCGTGCCCTGGTCCCAAAGGACCTTCGACTCGTTGAAGCATTTGGGTATGCCAATCGACATCCATTTCTTTGTCGTATGTAAGTTCGGTTTCGTCGTCAATCCATGCTCACCTCTAACGGGGAGGAAACTATGCTTTATCCAGATATACCCTTGGTGGGATGTTCCTTGCCCATTACGAAGACAGTCCTGCTGGAGCCTTTGATGAGGTAACTCGTTTTTTTTGTTTCTGATTCTCTCTTTTTTTCTGTTGTTTTTGTTTTAGATGAATAGTTGCATGAACAATTCTCTTTCTTCTTATATGGGTACTCGTTATAAGCAGCAGCAAATGAAAAGAAATTTAGTATGTGGGTACCTAAGGAAACTCAGGGCTTTGGATGAGTTGATCTTCTGGGTTTGAAACATTTTCAACCGAAAATCTTCAGAATAGAAAAAGTGAAAGTGAAGTTTCCCGTCTTCAGAATTTGGGGTTTATTTCTTCTTTTCTTCTCTGCAGTAGAGATATTTTTCGGGAGTTCCTGTCCCAAGTGCATCAATCCAGTTCATCCTCCATCCCTGTCGGTGCTCAAAAATCTTACAGCATTACTAATTTCATGACATTCAGGAATACGCCTGAATGTATAGCTTCAATTGATTGCTCAAGGGTGTTGATTCAGTTTGTCCCTATGATTCATGGGTCAAGCATGTCGATTCAGTTTGTTCCTTGGTGCCCAAATCGCTAAGCAATTGATATTTGGCTAATTTATACAAGCTTTGCTGAATTTATCAACACATGGTGTCGGATGCCGTTCATTACTTGGCTTGAGTGGTTCAACGATCAGTTATCCTATACACATTGACATGTTACTGGTGGCCCCATGAACCCCAGCTCTTGACTAAGGAGCTGAACGTTCGTTGCAGGCCTGGTGAATTTCAAGCATGGATAGAGTTTGAAAATGGAAAAGCAAATTTAGAACGTTATGTATTTTTGCACGAAGTTGGCTGTCTTAAAGCCGTTTCTTAGTTCAAATGTGAACAAGAAAAAACACACACACAATAAATGGGAAATTATGTTTAAGAAAAACTCGGAGTGGTAAAGTGTAATAGCATAAGTCAAGAAAATAAGGGATCCTTTGAATAGATAATATGCTGAAAATGGGACTGGTTTCGTTGAATCTTCTAATTTGTGATATATCTGGACTTTAGTGGTCTTTATATTTCTTGTCTTCTGCCGCTTGCACATTTTTACTTTCTGAATCTTCGTTATTAATATAATACTCTTTAAAGGATTTGAGTTTACATGCCCACTTTTCAGGCGATGTTCTATTCTTATGGAAGTTCTGATCGTTGGCCAAAGCTTGAGTTTAGGCTTGCATTGTTCTTCTCTGATTCAAAAACTAAAGATGTGGATCCAGCTTAAACTTTAGAATCATACGCTGGTCAAGTTCGTTATGTTCTTTAAGTATATGGCATTATTTGGTAGTAGCTGACCAAGAAACACTCGTTTACTGTTTCAGCTGGTGACTATTGCAGGCATTGTGTGGAATCCACCAACTTCATGCGCGTAAGTTATACTAACAAACTTTGATTAGTCTTCTTCTTTTCCATGCAATATTTCTAAAGACTGGAAAACTTTCTGATTCCATTCTTGTGATTGTGGCTATGTGATCTGCTCTCGATAGAGTGACTGATTGCTTGGAAGTAAATTCCTGTATTCAAAATTTTTAGAGTCTCCCATAGAGTTAGTATTTGGAAAATGAGTTTTCTTGATTGATTTGGTGAATCCTTGTGTCTGTTGTTGCTAGATGGGCTTCAAGGGTCCTAGTGAGCAGCCATGAAGCTTGTCAGCATGGAAGGAAGGTATTATATTTAGCATTTCAACTTCTTTTTTGTGCTTCAGATAGCTTGGAGTTACTCACATGGTCATCTGCTGTTATTGCCCTTTCTCTAGGATGTTGGATTGCCTAGTCACTATGCATCATTCTCTAAGGTAATCCACTTTTGGCATTAAAAAGATGCAGGCATATGCCCTGCATTTTTTCTTTTTCCTTTTGTTTCTGTATATGTGTATGCATTTGTGTGCTAGAGAGAGAGTTATATACAAAACAAGGACTGTAGTTCCATATCGCTTTACTGCGTCTGTTTCCTTCCTTGTGAAATAAGCAGAATGGGTAATAGAGTGCAAACAGCATATTTGAACTCTTAAAAGTTATGGATGATTGCTGGGCCACATTACCCCTGACTTATGGTGAACCGTGAACCCAACATTAGGTTGTCCAAAAGAATATCACAAGGAATATTGGTGAATCATTACTCTCAAGTCTAATGGATTTCCTTATCTCTTGCTTAAAAAAGCTTCCATCTCACTGAATACTCGAACTATATGGCAAGGGTTTGATGCTTCTTGAGGATCCAAGCATTTACTTTTGTTGATTTATATGGCTAAGAGATCCTTCTACCTTGTTTGTCTATGTTGGTTTATATTCTATAATTTAGAAACATTATGTTTGTGGTCATTTCCAACCTGATCTTGGTCTCTATGTACATAAGATTTCCTTTGTCTATGTAGGTGATGTTTTAATAACTATAGTTAAGCGTATGAAGATCCTTGAACATTGATTATGTGGATTTCCTTGTTCATATAAATGCATATGTACTATGTAGACTTGCAGTTTTTTGTGCTACTCTATTGGTCTTCATCACAAACTTGTGCCTCTTGTGTGATTGGTTGTTACCTGTCTGTATAGTTAAAAGTGCTATGTTCCATCTAGATGTGTGGGCTCCTCAAAGACTAAACTAGAGAAGCTATCAATGTTGTTTACATGCAAAAGTTTTTTACGCAATATTGGAATATGAAATCCATATGCAGTATCATAATATAGATTGCTGTACAAATTCATGCACCAAGTACAAAGAGTACATGATGAAGAAAGAAAGCCTTATCAATTTTGTTATCTTTGCTAATGGACATTAATTGCTCAATAATCTGTAATCATAGTTTGGTATGAGAGGCACCTAAAACAACATTTTGGTTTGCTTCCTTCCTAGACGATGGCATACTAATTTGTATCTCTGTGCTTGTGTTGGAACTTATCTTGCATTAGTTGCTTAGCTAAGTTCATAAGCATGATTTTTATAGCTTGCACACACTTTTTAAGCCCCTGCATGCCCATATAATGCTGATGACTTTCTTTTGATCTTTAATTAAGAGAATCGATGCGATCGAGACAGCAACAGAAGTCAAGCAAAGAAGTTTTCTCAATTTTTTAGGTTTGGACCGCAAGAATGACAATAAGCAAAAGTTTGTGAAGATTGAAATAATGGATACTGTTACCGTTTCTTCTGCTGCGTTGTGCAATATAAGCATTCCTATGACCGGTATCTCTGATATCCTATTTTGTTAATAGTTCAACTTATGTCTTCACTGTGGATTTACACTTAATTGTTAGCTATGCAATGTATTAGAATTTGAAGAATGAGTGATCTTGGTTTCTTGGCTAAATATTAGTATGAACTTTTTCCACATTTTTGCAGGGGTGAAAGTAAACATGTTAGGTTCTTAAACTTTCAATTGGATGATTTATTTTTTTCCTCTCCTAATATTGCAAGGGTCAGAGACAAATAAAAGTTGGATGGGCCCTCACATTCGGATGTCCCTTCCTAGCTTCAGGTTTGTCCGTGCAGAATTTGTCAATTAAATGATCCGTTATTAAAAGCATTTAAAATGTGGTGTATTTTTCAATTTGCATATTAATTAATTTGCTTTGTCATAATGGCCATGCTTGCTTTTAGTACATGTTCTCATCATGACAAAATCAACTGGAATCTGTTGATATTCATGTCTCAGGTGCTTGTGATACTTGCTCAAACTGCAACAGATTGTGATTTTGACTCTTAAGTTGGAGCAATCTCATTTTTATGATATGGTTCTGTACAGCGGCAACACTGACGACAATCCTCACCTTCTTAAGTATTCTTGCCAGATTAGTTGCAGGTTATTCTTCTCTCTCAAACTTGAACTTATGCTTTCATCTCAAAAGATAGAATTTGTAAGACATTTATGGAATTTCACTTTGTTTTTTATTAGTATACTTTATGTAACTGTCGGTTAAAAAGTGAAATTGTTAATAGATCAATGAAGTGGGTTCTAGATCAGTATTTGGCTAACATGTGGTCTCTTGACATGCATGGATTTGATTGGATCATCCTTGAATGAAGCCTCTTTTTCAGTTGGCCTCTCTTTGGCTCTTGTGGATTTGGATTTTGGATATAGGTTCTGTTGAACTCAATATGAATATATTCATTTCATATGCTCATATTTTTCTTTATTCTCTTCTGTTCTTTCGTCATGGTTTTGTTTAGTTGTATTTCTTTTTATACTTCTTAAAATTTAAGCTTCTTTTTTTTGCTGGCAGCATCCGAGCAGTTGAACCTGCCAAAATAACAGCAACAGACTCTTTGAAAATGAGTTGTGGTAATGAATGCCAGATAGATGATGAAAGTAGCTCAACTTTAGCTTCTGTAGATTCTAGCAACTCAAAAAATGTTCAACTTAATTCCTCAACAGAGAACGAAGAACGTCAAAGAAGCATTTCTGTTCTTCTATCAAAGCCTATACTGGCATTGGAGTTCAACCACATGACAATGCAGGTTGATGCTCCTCATATAGTAATTCATAAACCAAGTAAGATGAGATGAAGCTTGACTAAACATGGTGAGAACACCTGTAATCCTCTTTTTATTTCATTTATTGTGGTTCTTGTATGCCTCTTCCACATGATAAGCAGCTTCCATACAAGAAAAATTTTAATGGCAGGATTTAACTGTTCAGTTTCTTCATTTATGTGACTAATTTCTAAAGCATAACAGGTCCAGCTCATGATTGCATGCAGAGAAGCTCTTGAACATGGTCTGCTATGAGCAAAGGACGGATCTTTTTTTTGGGTGTGGATGCATAATTATTGTTTGACCATGTGTGGAAGCAAGTCTGAATCTTCTCCTTTGTTGCATTTGTTGCAAATGTATCATGAGGGTCAGCTACATCAGCACAGGGTGTCTGGTCCTGTCTGCTGTTCTTTAAGAATTTGGTTCACACTTCACACTTATCTTTCAGAATTTTCCCAGCTGGTGTAATTCATCGTTTATTCTTCAGCATTTGTTGGAATACTATTTCGAAGATCAAGGCCCTTCGTGTAAGTTGGTGTTCTAGTTTGGAATCTTCAGATATCTAGATCTTACCAACAGCTCATTTGATATAACTTTCCATTGCCTAATTAGACCTTCTAGGCTGGCCTTGTATTGGCCATGGAACCAGATCCATCCCCGTCTGACCTTCCCAGTCCAGTTCCTCATCCGCAGTGGTAGATATCATGGATTATTTTGGGATTCACAGGAAACTCAAATGGATAGCAGATCGTAGCTACTAACAAGTCCTTACCACACAGTTCCAAGGTGCTGCAATTGGCATATTTTGAATTGGCGATTGGATGAGAAGTTGAACCTAGCCTCCTTTCCTCTCGCTCTTAGTGTCCAAAGCTGTTTTAGGATCGGGTGAGAAGAGAACATTGCATCTACCAATTGCAGTCAAGAGGAGTGGCACTCACAAGTCACAAGAAGCGAATTGACAACTGGGCTTTCACCGACCCACCAACCTAACTAATCACTCACGAAAAGCGTTAATTTGGGCTTTCACCGACCCACCAACCCAACTAGCTACATTATGCTCCTCGGCTCGGCATATTTTGAATGTATTATAATTTAGTTAACAACAGCATTAATTAACAATCAAATTCAAAACCAATTGGCTGGATTTGAAAAGTAGGGTATAACTAGTAACCTATTTCAGATCCAGCCTGCAATCTTTCACCTGAACCCAAATATGGGTACCAAGCAAATCTGGAATTGCAACTAAAATCCAAATCTGCCTGCATGTAAACTATTATATGGCAAATCAATCAGGCCCAGTTTTGATTTTAAAAATCCAGATCCAAGTTCGAATCTAAATCCTGTATGGTTCACCAGGTAAAGGTAAAGCCTTAGTTGAAGGTATGGATAAGAACATATGAAAACTCAACTCGCGCAGCAAAATGGATCTGAACTTGAACTTAATCTAGGGTCTTCAACTTGGCATCCTTTTCGACCCCCTTCTTACTGTTGATTGGATTTGGTTCGGGTACAAGATGCAAACAGTTTTTTCTTTTTCTTTATGACCATATGATCACATTTAATTGTTTGCCCTATTATGTTTATTCTAGTTCATTGTTGAGCTTAGCCTAAGCTCTGTTTTGCTATATTTATTAAAAACATATCGTAGACTTTGAAAAACAAAAAGTGACATGTTTGAAAGGAAATTGAAAAGAAAAAAGAAAACAATTTTTAGCACTTTTTTCTGATTTACAAAAATAACAAACCAAGACGAGAGACAATGTTTCTTGCTCAAATGCATAAACCAAGTGAGTTTTTTCCCTTACTCTCAACTTTTAGAGGTTTGAAAGGTTTGTGCCTATAATTGTGAAAATTAGATTTTAATACTCTCAATATGTTAGGGATGTCAATGATTGGAGTTCCTGAACAGATATCCATCCGAGCTGTTTTTAAATAAGTCGGATATGAAAAAAGTTTAATGTCCAATTAAGAAATCGGATTAGATTCAGATTTTAAAAATAACATCCAATCATATTTGAGTTTGGATTAGTTTTAAATAAATGTTTGATTTGATAGTAAACATCAATTTGGCCAGTCAAAATTTCCCTGCACCCAAATAATGCAGTTCAGATTCGTTGTGAATTTAAAAGTTGGATGATACCAGATCTGGATTGTGGATTTAAAAGTTGGATTTCAATACGGTATTGTTTGTCTTTTGCATTTGAATCCAAATACGAACATTTGATGGATTGAATATGATAAAGGGTATATCTCATTCAAATATGATCCCCCGTCATCCCTTGAATATATCAGTATTTTTTTGTTCTTATATTATGTAAAAATAAAAAATGAAAATTTTATGCCAATTCGGCCCATATGGCTGCCTTCGCATAAGATTCTATAGGTCGACTCACGTCTGATGCCAATATTTTAACCAAAAATTCTTAGTTTCTAAAGTGAATGTCCCTTCCTTTTTTTTACCGTTGCCCAAAAAAATTTCGGAGAAGCCTCATCTTTAAATACATAGCAAAAGGTATCAAATCAAATCCCCGTAAAAATGTCTTATATGCAATACAAATAGTACAAACATAAAAAATATTAAAAAGATATGAGTTAAGTATAAAGTAGATATGGCAATATCATTTCAGAAGTCTTTTTCTCTTCTGCTTCTGTTTCTTTTTCTTTTTCTTTTTCAATCTCATGTTTGGATCCGATCCATTTTGCTTTATCGACAGATCCGTCCTACTTTTATATAAATGTTTCAGATTGGACCTTTGGTATCAAATTTGGTAGAAATCGTTTTCATTTTAACAAAATCACAAAGGTTCCTAAAAAGAAAAAATATTCAACAATGATACATATACGTGACCATGATAAGCTGCCCATGGTAAAACCACGACCTCCGACTAAACCGTTCCGAAAAGATTGCACATGAAAAAAAAATACTATTGAATTAATAAATCAGATCAGATTCAGATTTAAGATATGACACTCTGTTGAATTTGGATTTGAATATATATAAACCTCCGATCAGATTTAGCTTTAAATAAATATCTCATGTCTAATGCTCTTTCAGTTTGAAAATCGGCCAGATTTGCTTCAAAGTTCGACTGGAATATAAATGTCGAAATCAGATTTAAATCAAATTCAAATATGACTTTTCTTTGTTCTTATTTAAATCTGAATTTGAATCCAAATATATGAATATTCGAAAATATGGATACAATTAAGGGTATATCTAATTCATATCCAATGTGTTGACATGCCTATGCCTACAACAAGTAGTAGAATGACAATTTTGGTTTTGCATTAAAAGTAAAAATGTTTAGAACGAATCTGACAATTGCCTTAGATTGACATGAATGTCAACAGATCCGATTTGGGTGAGATGTACTGCTTTACTAAGATCAGTTGACAACATAATTTGAGAAATCAAACTTAGAGGCTGAAAGACTTTGTTGCTCTCCTAATGGTGTGAAATCTTTAGTGAGTTGTTTATTATTGAGAATAGTTTCTTGCTATTTTATAAATCTGCTCTAAGGATTGAGATAGATCCACATAACCGTGTAACATAGTATTCCATGAAATAGTAGCAAATTGTTTACTGTAGCTAAACGGCCTTTAAATGGTCGTTTGATAATGAAAATAGTAACATACTGTTTCATGTATTTGCTCTAATCATAAAATAGTATATTGTTGTTCTTACTACCAAATAACTCCTTAATTAATAACTCTATTATTACGGTATACACTTGCTTTATGTCTTGAGAGGATTGCCAATTGTTAAAATAGATGCACATTCAAATACAGACCTCGATTCAAATCTGAATGAAGAAAAAAGTCACAATTGGAGTCTAATTTTTGAAGCTGCATCCGCATAGATCCCAAATCTTAATTTGATGGAGTTTCCCTACATTCGGACCCAATTCCAAGTTCAACAATGAAATTAAGATTCGATTTTGAAAGTCCAATTGAATATAGATACGAAGAAAAACAGTCAATGAGCAACTTATCCTAAAGGTGATATTTATTACTGGAAAAACCAAATCCTAATCAGAATACGATTTCCTTAAACCCAGTTCAATCAAAATTTCTATATCCCGAAAGTCAAGATTTGAGTTAAATCTCTCACTCTCTCTCTCGTTTCTTTACAGGTTTAACGAAAAGTATAACAAAACTCGGCGTTATTTTTGCCAATGCAAGAGGAGACCTTTGGAACTGGAACCCGTGCTCCATTCTTCCCTCCTCGCTTGCGACTCTCAGGGGGTGCCGAGTTCGCGGTTTTCTCTCTTCAGCTTTTTTCGTCGTCTCCGATGATGTTCATCTCAAAGAGCAAAAGGAGACGTTGCTTTCGATCTTTTTCTTGATTCCTGAACAAATGGTGCGTCTTCTTTCCCTGTTTCGAACTCGCTTTTCGTCTAGACATACTGCAACAAGCCTTTATGCTTCTTCTCATAGTATAACGCGAATGTCTAGTTACAATGATTTCGTGCTGAAGTTCTATGGTAGTAGAACAGAGAGTGGAAGTCGTGGTTATGGTTGTGGAGACCTACCCACCTCGGGTTCTGTTCTTTCTAGTTGGCTTAGTGCTAATTTTAGGGGGTTTTCTACCTCTCAAGATCCTGCTGGGAATCCCAAATGGACTGATGAAGTCGTGTACTTGGATGAGTCAGGCGAAGTCATCGGGTCCGACAAGGGAATCCGGTCGGTGGAGCCCGGAGTCGATGATCATGTTCTCGTAGGCGGTGTTAGAAAAGCATTTTCCGACGCTGCCATCGTCGCGAAAATCATTGAAATTGTTAAAAGATGGAAATGGGGACCGGAAATGGAGGCCCACTTGGACAGGATTCTTGTCACGCCGAAGATGGTGCACGTGAATCAGGCGTTGAGAGGGATTGCAGAGGTTGATGACTCGTTGAGTCTGTTCAGATGGGCCAAGAAGCAGCCTGGATACATCTCTAGTGATGAATGCTATGTGATATTGTTTGATAGATTGAATCAATATGGGGACTTTGAAGGAATTCGGACTTTGTTTGATGAGATGATTGAGGAGTGTGGTAGTAAATCATTTACTGCATATAGCAGGGCCATTCAGCATCTTGCCCAAGGGGGGAACTTGGAATTGTCATTCTGTTGCTTTAAGAAAATGCAGGAGGCCGGGTGCCAAACTGATGCACGTACGTATAATTCGCTTATAACACTGTTTCTGAATAAGGGTCTTCCTTATAAAGCTTTTGAGATCTATGAGATAATGGAAAGAGTGGGCTGTTCACTTGATGGACCAACTTACGAGCTGATGATACCAAATCTTGCAAAATCCGGACGGCTTGATGCTGCTTGCAAGCTTTTTGAAGAGATGAAGCAGAAGTTCATGCGGCCCAGTGTTGGGATTTTTGTGTCACTTGTTGATTCATTGGGGAAAGCTGGGAGGCTTGAAGGCACAATGAGAATGTATACAGAAATGCAGGCTGCTGGCATTAAGCCATCTGCAACCATGTTTGTTTCATTGGTAGAGTCATTTGCAAAGGCTGGAAAACTTGAGATGGCTATGAGGCTTTGGGATGAGATGAAACGTTCAGGCTTTAGGCCTAACTATGGATTGCATACCATGATGGTTGAAGCACACGCAAAATCAGGGAAACTAGAGACTGCCATGTCAATATTTTCTGATATGGAGAAGGCTGGATTTCTTCCAACACCAATCACTTACTCCTGTCTTGTAGAAATGCATGCTGCACGTGGGCTAGTTGATGAGGCAATGAGGCTCTACAACTCAATGGCAACTGCTGGTCTTAGACCAAACCTGAGCACATATACATCAGTCTTAACTATGCTGGCAAACAAGAAACTGGTCGATGTAGCAGCCAAGATTTTGTTGGAGATGAGGTCTGTTGGGTTCTCTGTTGATGTGAATGCTAGTGATGTTCTAATGATTTACATTAAGGATGGCTCTGTGGATCTTGCATTGAGATGGCTTCGCTTTATGGGTTCATCTGGGATTAAAACAAACAACTTCATAATCAGGCAGCTGTTTGAATCGTGCATGAAAACTGGGGTCTATGAGTCGGCCAAACCGCTTCTTGAGACATACATATCTTCGGGTGCCAAAGCAGATCTCATACTCTATACATCAATACTAGCCTATCTAGTAAGGTGCCAAGTCGAGCAGCAAGAAAGGCAGCTCATGTCAATCTTGAGCAGTACAAAGCACAAGGCGCATTCGTTCATGTGTGGCCTTTTTACTGGAACGGAACAGAGGAAGCAGCCAGTTCTGTCATTTGTGAGAGAATTTTTCCAGGGAATTGATTATGGAGTGGATGAAGGAGCAGCTAGATACTTTGTTAATGTGCTTCTTAACTATTTGGTTCTTATGGGACAAATAAATCGTGCTCGTTGTGTTTGGAAAGTTGCTTATGAAAACAAGCTTTTCCCCAAGGCGATAGTATTTGATCAGCATATTGCCTGGTCTCTTGATGTCAGAAACTTGTCGGTTGGTGCTGCACTAATTGCTGTGGTCCACACTCTACATAGGTTTAGGAAGAGGATGTTGTACTATGGAGTTATTCCTAGAAGGATAAAACTTGTTACTGGGCCTACATTGAAGATTGTGATAGCACAGATTCTGAGTACAGTAGAATCACCTTTTGAGGTCAGTAAGGTGGTTCTCAGAGCCCCAGGTGATTCTGTGATGGAATGGTTTAAAAAGCCAATCGTGCAACAATTTCTTCTAAATGAAATTCCATCAAGATCTGACATTCTCATGCACAAACTCAACATATTGTTTCCGAGTTCAGCTCCTGAAATTAGATCTAGTTCCCCTCCTAGGCCACTGTCTTTGAGAAAGTAAATCCAAGATTTGGGTAAGATGACCTGTTTTGGGTACTTCCCCATTAAAGCACTTTTCTTCTGAAAATCATGTGAGCTTGTGATGGTATTTTAATGATAAATGGAATGATAATATGTTCAGTCCTTCATGGAACCTTCTTTTTTCTGCTTCTTTTTTATATGTTTGAAAAAAATTGGAACTGGAAATATGTTAACATTGGTGAGAATGTGAATTTTCATGTACTGCAAACTCATTTTTTTTCTGCTTGCAACTACTTGTATGAAATTTGTAAAAAAACAACTGACGATAAATTTTGTGAAGCTGATGTTTCACTAAATGCTAGGCAAGTGCCTTCAAAACTCTGGTTTCTTGGAAAAAGGGTTAGAGAAAAAGGTTGCCTTTGGATTTTATGGTCATGGGTACTTTTCTGTATTAGAGTTCTTCAATATGGTTCATCAGTCAAAGCACCACATGCATGCATGAATTTTGTTGGAAGGAAATCAAATAAAATATGCAGACCAAGATTTACAGTGTCCTGGAAAATTAGGTTACGGGGTTGTGGATAATGGAGCCAAAGAAGGAAGTGGATTTAAGCTGCAATCTTGGAAGCTAAATTTGAAGGAAAATTTTATTGAGACAAACCTAGAACTAGAAGCATTTTTTATAGTCCTTCTAGACATGTTTTTTGAATAGATTTTATTTGTTCAAAGAATTTCTGTTTGCATTTTTTACATCACTTTTCTTGATCGCCACTTGGTAGGCATTTCCTTATCCTGCATTTGTTGCATAGAGTAACTAAAGTTCTTTCAATTAAATTCCATGAAATCCTATCTTACCATTTTGAAAGTGGTCCTTCCTAGTTTCTTCTTGTTGTTCTTCCTGAAGATTTCGTCATGGGAACTCCCTTTCTTTGTTGTTTATGTTCCTTTGTGCGGCTTCCATCCGTTGGCAGTATCTGAGTCTTTTCCAGTCATAGTTTATCTGTTCGAGAGCAGATATATCAAGCTGATGGTTACCTTTGGATTGATTTCTGTTCTTTTCCGAGTTTTGGAGGATAAGCCTTCATAAGTTCTGTAAAGATTGTCCCAATCTTCAAAACTTTTTAGCATCATTTCACATGCTTATATTGATTTTTTTTTTTTGGCCTATCATCAACTTTGTCAAGTTTTCTATCTGCATTCGTTTTTGATGATTTAATAGGTTACTGCTTGGAGCTCTGGGGCTGGTATGTGGCCTTTGTTATCTTCCAATATCGATGAAATATTATCATGTCCGGCCTGATCAGCATTTTACCTAGTAAACTGCACGTTTTGCAACTAAAATACTAGTTATCTGCTCAGCTGGTGCACTGGTGTCTTCGTTACCTCTTTTACTCATGTAGTCATTGGCTACTCATGAATCTTTAAATACTTTTCCTGTTTCTTGATTATTTCATGTGAATCAGTGAAATTACTTTTTGATGTCACTGTAAGGCACTTTTTTGATTGCTTCAACCTCGTCCTTGAACTTTTCTCGTGTAAACCAACACATAAAGAACTCACTTGTTGGCTGTTGCATAAACCTGTCTTCTGGTTTCTATGGAGATCTTCATCTTCTGCATTCATCTAGTCTGCTGATCTGCTATAATCAATTTGACTTAATTGCAGAGGCAAGATGCAACTGATATATAGCCATTAGTGAAAATTTAGTGAAACCATTATCATAGTTTATATGTGTGTGTGTGTGTGTGTTTGTTCATGGGAGATTAGAATCTTTTGCAGTAGATTCCTTGGTTAAGACTTAAATTCAGGCGTATCATATACTCAAGCTCCATACGTCATTTCATATACTCAAGCTCTCAGAAATTGCTTAAAACTGGAGATAAGCACGTGCTAGCTTTAGATGGTTCCATGCTTTGCACATAAAACAGTCTTATGCTATGATTCGATCTGATGGAAGATACTGGAATTTTTACATTTCCTCTTGTTTTGGAGTGGTAATTCTCCATGCCAGCCTTTCCACCAGAATATTCATCTTTGCCTGCTTTTGCAATACATTTTTCAAATGTTCTTCTACTTTTCTGGCTTTTGCTTTGAAAATATAAAACTTAATCATCTTAATTTGGTTTGTTTCAATTCTCAATTATTTGGCAATAGATTCAATATAGAGGTCAGTGCTGACATCATTCTTTCAAGTTTCTGCAGCAAAACTCTGGTTCAAGGGTCCTAGCCTTGGTTTTCTGAGATCTACCTGATACAAGCCTATGATTGTTTCATCATGTACCTGGAAAGACAACCACCGTGATCGGTCCTTCACTGCTCAGACAGCCAGGAGCAGCATCATCTTTGTCCCTGTAGGAAATGAAGGTCTCACTTCTGTTTGACGTCAGCCTGTTCTTACAGCTCCTTCCAAGCCTGCAAAAGTACCTACAGCCAACCACTTTCGGCACATTTATTATATGTGACTGCTGATTGCTGACTGCTATTTATCGATCCATTTCATGCAATTGGAAAGAAATTCTAGTCTGTCAGCAAAAGTAAATTTTCTTTTTAAAAAATTACAAATTTGTGAACCATGTTCCAGTCGTGGCCAAGAAGTTGGTCTCTAATTTTTGGGTGGAGGCTTGATTCATCTCATGATTTGTTTGTTAATAAATGTGAAATAATTTATATTTATTGTTTATTAAGCGTGTAATCTGATTTATTATTTATAAGCTTAAGTTATCTCGTGCTGCATGATTCTTTGTTAACAAATGTGCAACAGGTCATATTTGTTGTTCGTTAAGTTTGTATTTTATTTTTCCTTTATGATGTGCTCATGTAAATATTTTGGGCAATGGAGATTGTTGTGCTCATCTAAATATTATTATTTATTATGTTACCTAGTATATGTTTAAAATATATTATTGAGGTTGAGTTTATGGGAAATGTTGGCAAGAAAAGTTTGATATAGAAAAAGCAATGGTTATCAGTGGAGAAACGTAAAAATAACTGCTCAAATTTTGATATACTTTTAGAAAATAATTTGAATATAAAATAATCTACAAACAAACGCAATGAAAAACGTCAAAATATACTTGAAAGGCAATTTTCTTTTAATAAAAAAAGAGAATTCCTTTAAAACATCAACAAACAATATTTTTATGTATATTTACAGACACACAGTTGCACACACATGCTCTTTCTCTCTCTACATATACGCGCACACACACTATTAATGAAAAAGGCCGACCAGTCGAGACCAGATAAAAATGTAGATTATGAAAAATAATTGGTTTAATGGAACTTTCATCTTATTAAGTGTAAAATATTGCTTTTAAATATGGTGTAACATTTTCAATTGCTTGAACGTGTATTTGTAAACTTAAGCAGTTATCTCCATTTTTTTAAATATTAGGACATCAAAATCTTCTTTTCAGCATCGGTGTAACATAGTTTTTCTTTTTCTGAAAAATGATGAAATAAGCAACCACTTGGGACAACATGAAGGTGTTGCATTGATTCGGAGGAGCGTAAGGATTAGGACTCACCACCTGCAAAAGAGGCCGAATAACATAAATTGAATTAGAAATATGTCTTTTCATTCCCCCACAGCCCGACCAGCCACTCTATGCTCTTTTGAGGCAATGTATTCCATTGATTCAAGTGTAAAAATTTTAATGACAATCAACTATCTTTGTTGCCCTTCCTTGCCAAGGAAACTTAATAATTATTCTTAGTTTTTTGAAAAACTTTAATCACTTGATTAATTTTCTTGGTTAAATAAGATTTCACGCAAGTAAGGAAGTATACAAACCCGTGGATGGCCGGCCAACTTACTGTCTGACTAAGAAATTGGATTGGATCGGATTTAAAAAATGATATCTAATTGGATTAGGATTCAGATACATATTTAAACAAATATTTCAACAAATTTGAACTCAAATTCAGATTTACTTTTAAATAAATATCCTACACAATATTTTTATATCTCATATTCATACATTTTCGAAAGTTCGGCTTTTGGTCAAATAACCGGCAGACGTATCTTTTATCGAGCCATGTATCCAGCTATCCGTGGGATCCCATTCTTTTGCAGTAATAAAGGCAGGTAGGAATGCTTAAACCAATCAGGTTTGACTTGAACTCGTTCAATTAAGTTCAATTCGAAACAAGTTTAGTTTGAACTTAACTGATAACTGAGTTTGTAAACTAGTCGAGTTTAAATTGGATGAACTCGACTCAATTAAACTTGATTAACATTAATACTTATTTTTGTACTTAAAAAATTAAAATGGTTTAAATAAAAATGTAAAAAAATTAAGCATAAAATATATATTAAGAGACACAGCTTAAACGAGACGAGCTGGAGCTCGAACTTGGTTAAGCGAGTCTTGCTCTAATTCACCTCACGAAGCTCGAATTGATCTCGAACTGAGCTATATGTGAGTCCAATCAAGTTCGAGTTGGCCAATCTTCTCGCTCCCTAAATCAAGTTCGAGTTGGCCAATTTCTCGCTCCCTGAATGTCCGTGAAGGCTAATTGCCTACACGCCAATCACCTCATTAATATTTTTTAGTAATTTTTTCTGCAGTGCCTCTAAAATTTCGATATTATATACTGGTGCCCCTGCCTGTCTGTTTCCCATGTCTGTTCGGGTCTTCTCTCCCTTCTCTTCTCGAATGCACAAAATCCCAGAGGCTTTCGGTTGCTTCTCTTGCGATTTCATTCTCTCCACCATCACCATGTACTTGGCGTTTGGGGCGAACTTCACTGTTCACACGATGGATAGATCCGAGCTCTTATTTGAGAAGGGCATGCGGCTGGCCATCTCCTTCAATGGTGACGCCTTCAATGTCGCTGCTGTTGCGAATATGGGAAGAACACAATGATGGAAGATTAGGCGACACCACTGCCATATGATTTCGCGGTCTCCACCATTGCACCTCGTTCTCTGGATTGGTCTCTAAATGCAAGTTGTAGGTCACCTTCCTTTCTCTTACACCTTGCTCCCACCCTTGCTGTTAATTCTCCACAATCCTTTTTGGTAACTTCACGGCGCCTTGTCGTCGTTTTAATGGATTCCCATTTTTTTCGGCTCCTGTCTTTTTCTCTCCCTTTTCCTTATACACTGCACCCTCCCCCGATAAGGCCTGGGTCCCTCCGTTCTGCAACAGAGCATCTGTTTGATAGAACAAGTGTATCCCACTAATATAATGCATCGCAAAGGGACAAGACAAACGTTTGGCTTTTCTCTCTTTCTACCCATTCTGCAGCAGAGCATCTGCTTGAGAGGAAGAAGAAAAAGTGTATCCCACACTAATGTAACGCATGGGAAAGGGAGGAAAGAGCATCTGTTTGAGAGGAAGAAGAAAAAGTGTATCCCACACTAATGTAACGCATGGGAAATGGAGGAAAGAGCATCTGTTTGAGGTATCCCATTGATACAACCGCATGCGAAGGGGAGAGAACACACCTATATATACACTTTCTCTCTCTCTCTCTCTCTCTCTCTCTTTGTGTGGCTGTTGGCTGTGGAAATTCAACCATGTTCCTTGCTAGATACCCAAACCTCCACCCCACGAAGGGCCATCATCTCCGAAATCGTCACAGGAGACCAACCTCAGCCAGACCCTCTGCATCATCACTAGGTAACAGTATCACCACCACCATCAGTGTCACATGCCACGTTCATCCGTCGTGTTATGCTATTTGATTTGCCTTCATCTCTTTCTTTGCATATTTTGCAGGCTTTTCCGTTCCTCTTCATCCAGAGGCCAAGAATCCTGCTCTGGTATCATCAGCCATCTTCTTTCTTCTGTTTTCTTTGGGATGCACTATCGGCTTTTTGTTATAGTTCGTTTCTTCACGCTTTCTTGATGTTCTTTTTTGTTTTTGGTCGTCGCATGGTGGAATAGAATTGTTGACGTTTGTTGAGGACCAATTGCAGGGGCACCAAGAAGATATGAATTTGAGGATGAACGGAATGAAAGAGATGTTTCGTAATCTCGAAGTGTCTATTTCTGCGTATGACACTGCTTGGGTCGCCATGATCCCATCATCTTCTGCAGGTTCTCCTCTTTTTCCTCAGTGCCTTAACTGGGTACTTGAGAACCAGCGACGAGATGGCTCCTTTGATGATCTCCACGACGAGCATCCCTGTCTTCTCAGGAGCTCTCTGACCTCCACCTTGGCTTGTGTTCTTGCTCTCAAGAAGTGGAACGTTGGGGATAAATACATTGAAAAAGGTACCGCCTCTTTCTGCTCTCGCGCACACATACACCAACGTAATGCTTTTTAAGTCTCCTTTTTTCTGTCTCCTTTTCACGGGTGGTGATGATGAAAATGTCTGCAGGTCTATACTTCATCGAGTCCAAGTTTGAGGATGCAGATAAATATGAGGAACAGCATTCTCCAATTGGTTTTGACATTATTTTTCCTGGACTTCTTGAATATGCAAGAGACCTGAACTTGAATTTTCCTTTAAGTGCAAGCCATGTTCGCCGCATGCTTGATAAGAGAGACTCAGAGTTTAGGAGGTGAACATTTTCATCTGTTTCCTTTCTCTGAAATTCTTTCCTTGAATTCCTTTACAGATCAAAATTGATATGTATTATAATCATAGCTCAGTGCAAGTTCTAATCTTAGTTGTCTGGGTATCCGACCTTTTTTTTTTTAAGGTTCTCAATTTTGTCGTCGCAGTTTCACAATATATTACGATGGGGAAATCTCTATGAAACAAGTTGAATCTAGATAACCATTTTGTGTACTTCCTGAAAGGTGATGGCTGATGGTTTCTAGTACAAATAAACGGATCAGAATATTGAGTTCTATGGGCATCAGGTCCGAGAATAGATTCTGGTAGTGACGGTCTTCGACTTAGGTTTGATACTGCCAACAGGACCAAGTCTAACTGCTTAGAGGGGGTTTTGAATGTGTAATTGGATGAGATAAGCGGTGACACTAATCCTTTAACATCTCTGTCCATCCTTCTGTTTCTTCATCTTCAAATTTATTTCCAATTTGTTAATAGAATGCTGTTGGATGAATAGGATAACCTTTGGGTACCACTTATTACTAGACAGACATTAAGGCAGGTTTCTCTGCTTCAGCAGGCTTTGCTGAACATAAGATATTGCTTACTACTGATTATAGATAGAGGATATTTAGATTGGTATTTGAGAGGAAGATAACCTTTATGCAAATATTTGAAATTTTCTGATACATTTTAGGATTTTCAAGACAGTAAAAGTGTTCTTGGAATCACAACTATTTCATTGCAAATTAGTTTCTGTTTCAAACAAACTTGCAAAACTAAAAAGGATGTATCTATCATAATTTGTCCCTGAGCTTGCCCTGTATTCTGGTTGACTGCATAGACTAATATGTCACAGGTTGAACTCCTTTGTAGTATTTATATTTGAGCAGCACACAGTGCCCATTATGGGCACTTCTGAAATTTTTTCTCTTTTTCTTCTGCCGCAGCAAGGAGGCTGGTGTCGTCCCATTGAATTTATTTGAGATGAGAAAGAATAAAAGAATAAAGAATGAAAGAATCAGACGAAGGCAAACTCGCTACTAACACGAGCACAAAAGCACAGGCCAACAGGCCTAAGAAGCAGACTCTGGAAGACCTATTAACAGAATAATAAACTCGGTGGACAGAAAATCATCTGAAACAGCCATAATTTCATATCCTTCCTTCAAACAATGAAATCTGTCCATGTAGATGTTGGCACCTAACTAACTGTCCTGCAACCACCTCTTCCACCTCATGTTATTAGATCTTACAGAAATGGATTGCACATGAGTGGGAACTGCAGCTTGGGCATGGTCTAAAAGCAGCGCCATGCCCAGAATTCAACAGCCCTGAGCAACCCTGCATATTTCACAGCAACTTGTCTGTTACACCAAAGGACAGCACTGCAAAATGTTTCTCCCTTCAAAACAGAAGTTGGAACTTCAATCATCCAACCTTCCATAGATTTTAACAACCAGATTTGGGAGAATGTTTTTGACTTTAACCACAGGCTTAATGCTTCAAGAATTTGGCTTGACCAATTCTGTTTTAAAAATGACTCAGAACATGCATCCCAAACTACATGCCTTTCTTGGGCAATGGTTCTGCATTCCTCTATATGGAAAGCTTGATTACGGAATTAACCAGATTTTCCAAACACTAATATTGAAACAAAGAAGCCAGCACCTCCTCCATTCTTTTCAACAAAACTTCTTCCTCTTCCACCAAAGGAAAATGGAGCAAAAAACACCAGAGGGATTTTCAGTAGACCAAACCAGGACATCACATATAATCAGATTGCTTTTGTAATAAACAGAGAATGAGAAAACTAGATGGTCTTGATCTTCCACAGAAGCTCAACATAGTCTGCATTGAGAAGCTAAGGCAACCTCTAGTAGTTGCAGCTTTCATCACTGATATTTTATATATCATTTACTAGATTTGGTTTTTCAGATTTTCCTCTATTTC
Organism: Nymphaea colorata; assembly: GCF_008831285.2. NCBI lineage: Eukaryota > Viridiplantae > Streptophyta > Magnoliopsida > Nymphaeales > Nymphaeaceae > Nymphaea > Nymphaea colorata. The sequence continues at coordinate 5,686,845 of NC_045142.1, read as the reverse complement.
AAATCCTTTTTATTTGCAACTTATAATATCACTGGCCTTTTGTTGTTGTAGAATCTGTCATAATACCTCGAAAGGGAAGAAGGCTTGTTTGGCATATCTTGCAGAAGGATTAGGCCAGTTGCTAGGCTGGGAAGAAGTGATGAAATATCAGAGGAAGAACGGATCTCTTTTTAATTCGCCATCAGCCACTGCAGCTGCTCTTATTAATCTTCAAGACACAAGATGTTTTGAGTACTTAACATCTCTTTTATGTAGATTTCAGAATGCAGGTATCATTTAACATGGGATGCCTAAATAAATTACTTTGCATGCTTTTTAACAATTCTTCTGCGTAATTTTCTTTCTTCATCCAAATTCTTTGCAGTTCCAACCATTTATCCTGTTGATATATATGCCCGTCTATTGTTGGTTGACAACATTGAGAAGTTGGGAATTGATCGGTATTTTAGAAACGAGATTAACACTATAATGGATGATACTTATAGGTAGTGGGCTCAGTGCTGACTGTAATCTTCAGTTATAATTCTTTAGTACTTATTTCCTTCTCTTTGATGAGGATCAGATGTTGGTTGGAAAATGATGAAGATTTATTCTCGGATGTAACCACATCCGCCCTTGCATTTCGACACCTTAGGATGAACGGGTATGAAATTTGTTCAGGTAATTGTGTGTGTGTGTGTGTGTGTGTGTGAGAGAGAGAGAGAGAGAGAGAGAGAGAGAGAGTTCTACGGCCTTATCAGTTTATCACTAACCTTTGTTTGAAGGACAATGTAGCTAAGTTATTTGAAAGTGTGGATGCAGATGTTTTTGATGGGTCCAATGAAGTGATGCTTTCGACCTCAATGGAAGGACACACATCTGATATAAGTGCTGTGTTAGAATTATACAGGGCTTCACAAATTACTGCTAGCAGAAGTGAACCAGCTCTTCAAAATCTCAAATCCTGGTCGAGTGATTTTCTGAAGAAAAAGCTTTCCATGATTAATCAAAGGGATGAATTCACGAGAGTGATAACCAAAGAGGTAAATGCTAGAATTGGTGCTTAAAAAGCAGAACATTCATTAGCTGGCCTTAGCAATCGAGATTTGAGTTCTGTAGGCATTACAAAAAATGGGCACAAGTTCATGTATGGCAATTTTCAGGTGGATTATGCCCTCAAGTTTCCTTACCACATGAACCTGGAACGTCTTGCAAGCAGGAGAAACATAGAGAACTGCAATGCTGCTTCTATCCACATTCTAAAAGCACCATACAAGTAAGTTATTAGCACCTCACTGCACAGTTAAGTGCCATATTTGAGCGTCAGCTTGCACACACACAAAAAAGCTTTTTTCTGTTAATTCCTCATTACACAGACATCTATTGTAATTTAAAGTTCATTTCTGTTGTTCCCATGCATTTTCCAGGATCAACCATGTTAACCATAAGGATTTCATGGGGTTGGCCATTAAAGATTTCACCTGGTGCCAATCTCTATACCGTGAAGAACTACAGCAACTGGATAGGTATGTTGAAACTATGCTATGGTGGTAAAATGCCTCTCTTAATAGTGAAGCCTTATGGTTACCTTCTGTTCACACTCCCAGATGGGTTGAAGAAAACAGATTGCATCACCTTACGTTTGCCAGGCAAAAACTGTCCTACTGTTATTTCTCTGCAGCAGCAACACTTTTTGCTCCTGAAATGGCTACTGCACGCATGTCATGGGCCAAAAATGGAGTCCTTACAACTGTAGTTGATGACTTTTTTGATATTGGCGGCTCCAGAGAAGAGCTGGAAAATCTTATAGAATTAGTTCAAAAGTATGTAGACCTTACAGTTCTTGGAACTTATAATTCTTCAGAAGTTCATGTTTACAAGGAATTTCCTTTTATCTTTTTTGCAGAATGGATGCAAGCTCACCTGCTGATTGTTGTTCTTCACAAGTGGAGATCATATTTTCTGCACTCTGCAGCACAGTCAGTGATTTAGTTGCTGCAGCCATGTCTTGGCAGGGAAGAAATATTAGAGGCCATCTGAAGCAAATAGTAAGAATATGTTTTTAACTGAACGTGGTTTTTTGTTCTCTTCAAATCAGAATTTCTCATTTTCATATTGCATTAGTGGCTTAATCTGCTAAGGTCAATGATGAAAGAGGCTGAGTGGAAAATAGATAAGAAGGTGCCTACGCTGGATGAATATATGACAAATTCAAGGGTATCATTTGCCTTAGGACCAATCATTCTGCCTGCACTCTATTTTGTTGGGCCAGTAGTTTCAGATGAGGTAATAAATCTTCCTGAATACGAGCAACTTTTCCTACTTACCAGCACATGTGGGCGCCTCCTCAATGATGTTCAAGGTTTTCAGGTTTGTTCTAACTTGCTGTTGCACCATTTCAGTATGGCTGATGATATCTCTGAAAATGTCTGGTCTGTCTGCATGACTGTATACCTTGAACGATAGCTGCTGGTTAGATTGCAAAATGTTTGATTAAGTTGTTGCTTTGCTTAGTTCCATCATCGTCTAGGCCATGCGGTAGGTTGACTCACTATTTGACCAAGATATATAATCTAAATTCATGACCTGCTAAACCAAAAGTATCCTCTGATCAGCATCTCCAGGTTGTTTTGCATTCACAAGCTGCAACACGCCTCTACTTTGGCCATGGTTCACGTCCTGTAACTGGTAGTGATGATGACATACCTCCATTCTGCTAAACTGGGCTCAGTTTCCAGCAGTGAATTTCAAAAGCATTTCAATGTGTGTACAAGTCATTGTCCTTCGGGCGAGGAATAGAATTAGGACAAATGACTAGATACTGATAATCATTACTGAATTTCATTTGCAGAGAGAAAGCAGTGAGGGGAAGTTGAGCAGCATATCATTGTATATGAGAGAGCGGGCGTGTGCTTCTGAGGAGGAAGCAATTAGACAAATAAGGAGCATCATAGATGAGAGCAGGCAGGAACTGCTGGGTCTAGTTGTGAAAAACAGTGGCAGTGAGGTCCCTCGAGCATGTAAAGATCTGTTCTGGAAGATGTGCAGAATCCTTCACCTCTTCTATGCCAATTGTGATGGGTTCACCTCCCCAAAAGAAATGATGGGTGCCATTTATGCAGTCATTCATGCGCCTCTTGATCTTTCTTCTGCCTAGCAGATGATTGCTTAGATTTGATTTTAATATTTAAGACAGCATCTTTCATTCCAATAATATTGTACTCATAATTATTCAGAAACGTAGATATTCTATACATTGGAAGCATTGGTTGGCCAATCTGTGACGATCCTGATCCAACTTTTTTGTAGCTCAACGAGCAGGGAGTGCGGGTTTTTGGGGAAATTGGTCTTGAGCCAGGCTTTTCTGGTCCTATCAGGCTCAGTCTGGCATTGGGTAGTTCCACCTTAAATATCAAGTTGCAACATATCCTATTTAAGGTTAGGCCCAGTGTGGCCATTACTGCCTGGCCTAAGCCTAGCCCCTGTCAGCGGAGGGTGTCGAGGCCTATTACAAATCAACAGTGTGCTCTTTGTCCAACTCTAAAAAAATTTTATGCCCTGTGCCACTGCTCAGGGTCAGGATACAAGAACAAGGACAAAATGACACTCTAGTTAAATGTGATTTAGGATACGTTCCGTTCTATCGAATGTGTTTGGCAAACTTGTAGTTCATATTTGTGAGGATGAACGTATAGTTTTGAATATCAAAAGTTACTTTGTCTGAGAAACAAGCTGGACGAACTGAAACAAGGGATGTTTAAGCTCAACTGATGTTTGACAGCAGCTTCTTCGAGCTTTTGTCTCATACCAAGTCCAGCATGAACTCCGTGCAGGTATTATTATGTTTGCAATTCGTCGATCATGAGATCATAATACCACAATTATCTGATTTGGAAATTCCTAGTTGATTTCTTCCAATGATTATTAAACTTGATATGAAGTGAAAAATAGATGAAGTGTATATGCATGGATGACTTTAAGAATTCACGTGAATTTATGAATATAAGCAACACATAAACTGACTAACGAATGTGTGTGTGTGTGTGTGTGTATGTGCACGCTTGCACACCTAAATCTTAGCTATCTGCCTGATGTTGAAAGTCATGAACTAACTTGTAGAACCAATTTCTGGAAGGGTTGAACCAAACCCAGTTGTAAAAACATGGGAATCGAGATTTTCCAAGAGAAACCTAGCTTCTGGCCTCACCTCACTGTATTTCTCCATCAATGACTGGCTGACAATTATATATATAAAGGCAAACATATTATCATTAGCACGTTGAATATCCAATAAGATGAATTTGATGCAAGCAAGAAACCCAAACCATGAAACCATATTTCAAATTTTAACATCTTGTACTGCGGTTTGGGTTCAATTTAAAAGTTAGATTCAGATTCGTATTCAGATTAGGTTGTTAGTCTAAAAATTGGGTTCGGATCGGCTTCATTTTTCTACTCTCATATTTGAATACGAAATCGAATCCAAATATGTATACATCCAAAAAGTGAATATTACATTTGATTCGAATCTAATCCGATCCGCTGACATCCCTATTAGTAACAATTTGAAGGGGAGTTGGCGCTGCATGATGGGAAGAGCATGTGTTTTTCTGCGTCTGATAATGTGGATAATGCTCGTTTTGGGATCTGATTATATGTGCTTTGGCATACTATTCCAACCTTGGTGATGGTGCATTTTTTGTTTTTTATTTTTGTTTAATCCCCAGCAAATGACTACTGGAAAAAGATATGTGATCAAAGTAGGTTGCTTTTCATACGCACTCAGCAGTAGCTCGAGTTACTAGCCCAAGTATAGTGTGGGGCTAAATTCAATTTTTTGAATCATCATCATATAATTTTGAGTCCTCCCAAAGAATTTTTTTATCATGAGCTGATGTGGGCAATTGCCCACCACACCAACCCTCATGATCTTTAATACAAGATTAAACTATAAAAATGAGGTGTTACAATATTGTGCAATGCATTTATAGGAATGGATCCCTCCTTGCCGGATTGAGGGACTCACCTTCTCTTTCTCTTTCTCTTTTATATATATATATATATATATATATATATATATATATATATATATATATATATATATTATATATATATATATATATATATATATATATATATATATATATATATATATATATATATATATATATATATATATATATAGGTGCAAATATGTTGGGAGGATGCTCGGTAGGGGGATTTTAGTTTTTATGATATAACAAAAACATTTCTCTTTTATATATATATATATATATATATATATATATATATATATATATATATATATATATATATATATATATATATATATATATATATATATGCAAATATGTTGGGAGGATGCTCGGTAGGGGGATTTTAGTTTTTATGATATAACAAAAACATTATAAAGCTCTTCAACGAGCCAGCTCGACTCGAACTCTGGATTCGAGCTCGACTTGTTTATTAAATGAGTTGAGTTTGAGTTGAAAAATGAACTCAACTGAACACCCACTATGAACGTGTTTGGCCTCCCTGCGACAAGTTTTATTGCCAAGAATGCAAAAAAAAAAAAGAAAAAAAAAGGAAAATCTCTATTAACCTTTATTGTTGAGTTAACGAGTCAACTGTCCTTATGTCATTATTTAATTGCAACAGCTAAGAAAAAGTCTTATATGTTGAGTTAACGAGTCAACTGTCCTTATGTCAATGAAGCACACACTCTTTCTCACGTTTAATTTCTTAATAGGTGCTCAACTTGTGCCATATTAAAAATATCTATCTAACATCTAATTTCATGAATAATATATATATATATATATATATATATATATATATAATAAAAAATTGAATGGTGGTTCTGGCTTTTTAGAGTCATCCAGCCATCTAACTTGAGCTTTTGATCTGATAGACAATTAAGAAAAAAGCAAAGGAAAAATGTGATAGGTATTTTTGTCATTTAATATTAATTTTCATATTTTTCTTTATGTTTTTCTCTCAACAAAACCATCTGTCTGCAATAAAACTTTAGTTAGATGGTTGGGTAACTCTAAATAGCTAGAGTATATATATATATATATATAATATTGTTGTATCCTAATTACAACATAATTTAATTTAATGAAAAATCATAAATTGCATTTTTAGCCCAATTTTTCTACCGTTTCAATTTCTCTTGTACATGTATTTAGCTTTTGTCTTTACAATCGCAGCAAAAAAAAAAAGAAAAAAATAATTGTAACATAATTGACCAAAGTTGCAGATTAATAAAACTCTACAGTTAAATGTATTTAATGTTCTTCACCACTTAAAGCATGTGTTGGAATTATTGTATAAATAATTTAAGCGAGCAAATTATTTGTTATAAGATAACACGTGGGGTGTAAAAGCCCTCTCCGGGGCCCCCTCATTTTGGCTCACAACACAAAGCGATGTATTTATAAGGGGGACGGCCCCTTCAGTCCTCCCACATCAACTCATAACACGAAGTCACACTCATAATTTAAGTAGTCACTTGCAGTTATGCAAGTATTTTAGGGATGTCGACAAATCCAATTTAGATCAACATATTCATCGAGCCACATAACAAAATAGCATACGAATTTTTTTTGACATCTAATTAATTAAGAATTTAGGTCAGATTCGGACATAAAATAACATTTAACCAGATTCAGATTTAAATAAATATTGGTCAAATTCAGATTCGGATCCAATATAGTTTGTAATAAATATCTTATACTCAATATCTACAATATGACCTGAATTCAGCTTAAAAATCTGATTCAGATGTTAATTTAAAAATAGGATTCAGATTATGAATTCAGGTTTCAGATTCAAATACGGATATTTTTTATTCTGAATTTGAATATGAATGTGAATATATAGATATCTGAAGAAACAAACATGGTGTGTGTGTATGTGTATATATATATATATATATACAATTTTTGTTTGTACAGTTTATTTTAGAGCAGCGCTAATCTTAAATCACATTGGTATTTGAGATCCGAGACTATCAAACATAAAAATGTCAATGGACAACTTTTTTTTTGTTCTAATTGCTCCAAAAATTACAAAAACTTGGGAGAGTTGAGGAATCATTGGGCAAAGACATTATGGATGGGAATTCCAATGCATCCTATCATTACTACCACAACTTGGAACACTCCAACAATGGAACAGGAATTATACCACCTTCAATGATCACCATTTTTCTAATGTCTGGCTGGATGAGTCAAAAGGGGCCAGCCCCAGCTCAAAGGCTATCGGTAACAGTTCATCAAACACATTATAGGAATGGGACCAACCACAATGTATGTGTATGTGTGTGTGCATGTGTATGCCTAGCATGCGTGTGTATATAGAAATGTATAATTTTCTAAAATATATGTGAAAGAATCTATAGAAACAAATAATTGACTCAATGAACATAGAATAGCTGGCAAACCGGTCGAAGTTTGGTCGTCAATTTGATTCCTATAAACATTGTACTGCTCAGTCAATTGAGTGGGGTAGCGTACCAAGTTGACGGTATATTCTCCCCACTCTAAATCCCTGACACGATCCTCGATCATGATGTCAGCAGTGGCTTTGGGTTTCACTCGGGCGGTAGGATATTCCTTCAACTCACTTGATATAGAGACAAAGAACCTGTATTCATGCTTAGTGCATCTATATATATATGAAGACTGTACTCTGGGTATTGCATAAGACCTCTACAGTATATATATATATATATATACCAATCTTCCTGTAATGAATATAGTGGAATAGAAACCAAAGCAGAGTGGAACCAAGTGGGAGGAGGATTTTGCTTGTTGCTGAAAGGTAAGGAAATGAGTGGGTCGCTTTCTTTCTTATGGGGGGACAAACGGTACCATGGTTATGGACCAACCAACTGTTCCTTGTGGACCCTCAATCGACCTTACCTGAACAGCACTGCAAGCAATCAATATATGCTCAATCTTTTTCTACTTTTTCTTTTATTTTTTTTCTTAAAGGAAAAACTGAATTCCGAAGACAACTCAGATCCTAACCAACATAATATATATATATATATATATATATATATATAGAGAGAGAGAGAGAGAATTGAAAGCAATCACTATATTCTCCATCTTTTTCTACTTTTTCTTAAAAAAAAAAGAAAAAATAAATTCCAAAGACAACTCAGACCTTAAACCAACTTGGAATCAACAGTAGAACCTTTATATATATATAAAGAGAGAGAGAGCATTCTTAATTAAAAAAAAAAGTGAGTGACATGCATCATTGGGATGTCCACTGCTATTGACTTTTCACTGTGGCTCCTTTTTCGCAACTTTTTAGCAAAATCCTCCTGAATCGGTCAATCTGAATCAAATGAGTAGTTAAATAGGCATTTGAGTGGTCAATTCAAGAGTGCCGTATGTCATTTTAATTTTTTTTTAAGGTGATTTTAAGAGTTTTAATTATTTCATATATATTTTCACTCATATTATTTTTAAAAAATAAACATTTTTCTGTTCACAATTCAGCTGAATTCCTCAAAGGAGCAGCTAGCGTGTTCTGGCCAATTCCCTTCCAAAACTGATTTCAACAACATGCTTAATTTTTTTTCTTGTCTTTTTAAATTCTTGGGCATATTTATTTCTCCTTTTTGCTATTAAAGTCGATGTCATCCAGCTCCCATTTGATGTGCATTTTGTTTCTTCCAGAGACCAAGAACTCGTAATTAGCCTACCCGATCTTGTAGGTTTATTTATGCATAGTAGCTAATAGGTGGGACTCCAAACCAAGTGTTCTTTTTAGTTTTTTTTTTTAATCTCTTTTTTAGGGTAAGTGTTTTTTTTCACTGCCAACGACACAAAGCTTGCGTCAGGACCTATTACAATCTACAAGATGAGTGCATTGGGCCGTAATGGTGACCACATGATTTGAACCTTTGACCCCTTTGAGGTGGACCGTATTGCCGCTCAGTGCACTATAACCTACAAGTCTACAACCCCTCGAGGTAATATTCTTTTTTAGCTTTCATTATTTTGCAACATCATTAGGTTTTTGAAATTCTTAAAATATTTTTTGTGGGTAGTGCCTTTTTTTCTTGAAATGTAGTAATGTGATGGTCACATTTCTTGATGGGTGACATCTTAAAGTCTTTATAAAGGGTTTATACTTCTAGTTTTGAATACAAATATTTTAATTTTTTGGTGAATGTAAAGAGTAATTTCATCCTACTTTGAAGCTTCCATTCAATTCTTTGTCCTTTTAGGAGGAAGAGGCCGGCTCATCATTTTAATTTTTTGTTTAACTTGCATGTCGTTGGCCCGTTGCAATGCAAGGAAGTTGATGTCTTAACGATATGAAACAAGAACTATCACCTATTAATATCTACCCAAACCATTGCGCCGACCCTCTCGAGGACAGGATATATTTTAATTAATTATTAGTTTTAAATAAAAATATTTTAATTGATTAGAATCTAACATGTTTTAATATTTTTATATTGCATTTGATGGCCTGAAATCTAAGAATAAAAGGTTAGGGGGCCTTTCCCCGCAGGATTGTTGCGGAAGAATAGAGATCATGGTTTGAGATTTGTTCTAGCATAAGATCTGTTTAAAAGAAAAAAAAACAATGGTTTCCTGCCAGTGGCGTTGCAGCAATAATAGTTTCATGAAACTAATTTTTTTTTAAAAAAAATAGGTTTTTAACCAAGATTTAAAAACTGGTTTGTATATTTTTTTTTTATCAATAATCTGGGTGTCAGGTTATTCACTCTCTTTTTAAAAAACAGTTTTGGCGAAAAATGAGTTTTGTCATTCAAACGCGACTGAAAATGCATCCTTAGAAGGTTTTCCGTTAAAAATTAGTTTTGAGGTGTCATCCAAACGCGCCACAATCATTTTTCTAGGGCAAGCGCGCTGCCATTGGGCGGCGCAGATCACGGGGTGGCAGATAGTTAACATGTCTCATGTTAGAAGAACCTAATTAACCTTAGATTTAAGTTGTTGCATTTGTTTATTTGTAAACACACACAGCAATCAGTTGTTAGTTGTGAAACTGAGAGTCATTATTAAATTAATAAGGGGTTCAGAGGTTCATTTTAATTAAACTAAGAACCTCGATGGTCTCCTTCGAGAATCAATCCTCCCTTAGCAGCAATCAGCAGCTAGTTACGTGCTTTTATATTATCTAAAAAATGACTCGATTAAGCTCCTACTAATAATTATTTTGAAAAGTAGTTGGTGAAGCGATCGAAGGAAGGGGCCGCAAACCAACCCTAGAAATTAGCATAGACTCCGCTGCAACTAGGGATGTCAACGCATCAGATTCAGATCAGATATATTTTTAATCATATTTGTTTTTTTTGGATATTCACATATTCATATTCGAATTCGCATAAAGAAAAATCATATAGGAATATGAAACTCCGATTTTACAATTTGAATCTGTTCCAAATCTGATTTTTATATTTATATCTGAATCTGAATCCGAATCCGAATTTTGAACCAGATTTTACCAATTTTCAAAATTTAATAGCATTATATTTGTCTAAAAATGAATCTGATTTGATTCCGTAATCTGAATCCGATCGGATGCCATTTATTAAACCTGAATCCGATCTGATTTTTTAATTGAATATTAAATTTTTTTTCATATCTGATTTTTTTCGAATCAGATCGGTCGGATATCCGATTTAAAACGGATATATTGACATCCCTAGCTGCAACCCTTTCTTTCATTTTTACATTAATATGGTTGAGTATTTACTTTTTTATACATATAATTGCACTTCCAGGTATGAAAACCTATGAATTAGTGTTCCTCTGAACAATTTTTTTTGGCTCCATCACTGCCTGGGGATCATCCTTGTATCTTATTGACAAAATACATTTATACAAAAGAACAAAATGTAAGAGCGTGCAAAAGACTACATCGCACCCCATGTCGTGTCGTCCCGGGATTAAGGCAACTTGATAACAAGAAGAAATGTACAAAAACCTCTTGACGAGGCACGGACCGCAAACTGGTTGAGTCCGGCTAAGCTTGAGAGTTTTGCTATTTTGATCCATTATCTGGATTGAATCCTCACCTGACCTTTCGGGAGTGTTTGTAAAGGTAAAGTTTGTTACTGTTTCATGAATCTGTTTAAAAAAAAAAATGAAACACTTGTTACAGTGTTTTATAAATATGTCAGAAGGTTCAATCTTTAAGACAGATTCACAAAATAGTAACAAACTATTTTCATTATCAAACGGCCTTTTAATGTACTTATTTCATGTCTTCGCTCATTTGCAATGATTTCCGCCCCGCCCCGCCCTGCCCTTTATTTGGACAAAATGTTACACAAATGAATAAGGTAGTAACTATGGGCTTTACGAGCATAGTTCAAAGGGGCACGCAAACGCTTCCTAAAACCAAAATTAAAAGTTAATATCATGCTTTCACACATCCACAAAAGTGGGTTTTCGAGGGTTCTATCCAAATGACTATTATTTAAATTCGTCACATTATATTCACACGTCTGCAAATATGTGATGTCCAATATAAATTTTGTAAGTGAACAAAGATTATTAGTTTCTTTATTGTCACCCGTCCTATGCTTACACGAAATATTTTTCTTCCTTTCAAGATTTCTATCTGCCAATATTTTCTCTTAAGTATGACTTAACAGTGAAGAAAGTTTAATCCATCGCTGGACGTTTGTTTCTCCTAATGAGAACAATGATTCAGACAATTTTTTCTGGAATTCAATATCCAACAACTCATATTCTATATAAACTGTGTAGACTCACCAACACTTTACTTTGAGTTCTCAAAAGTGGGCAGCAAATGGTTGAAGTAAAGCATACACAACATCTGTCTAAAGTAGGTCTCAAGCAACCAATGTCTCCATTGTTTTCTTGAATTGAAAATTATTTATTTTTCTACCTATGTTCCTTTTCACACTTAAACATAAACATAATGATGCAGAGGTTACATGGTTCTATGATACAGTATTTCGAATGTTGCTAAGTACCGAATGTTACTAGATGAAAAATTAAAAATTTATCGCTAGTTGTATTTATAATATGACACTGGTTCATGGTATTTTTAACAATAATTCATAGCGATGGATTTCTAATTTTTAGTCACCGTACAACATCTGATACATGACAAATGAAGTTAAATAAATATTACGTTTATATATAAGTAGCATATGAGTTAAGCATTAATTTAGGGAAATTGAATTGTGCCGCTCATTTTGTTTTGTTTTATTATTGAGTGGGTCCTGTAGATTTACAGAGAAGTGTAAGGCATAATCCATTTTCTCAATTATTTTCTATTTTTATTTGATCAAAGTTGATTTCGATTCAATTTGGATCGTGTTCTCTCTTTTCTTTGATCGCACACATTTGCAAACACCACAGTCTTTTGCTAGGGTGCACTAATCAAACAAGCTCTTAGAAGGTCTTTGGTATGGAACATCTTGTTCTTAACAATTAACATACATATTTTAAAAAATACTATGTTCTTGTGCTCTTATTTGATGACACATGATATAGATGTAGATATTTTTGTAAATGTAACATACAAACGTTGGACAATATCAGAATGTTTTTTTGGAACAAGAACACTGTGTTTTTCAAACACGTATAATAGAAATATATCTCAAGAATACAAATTATACAATATTCTCCTTATGAAATACTACCCGCTTAGTATATTTTACAAACTTACATCCAACCTCCCAAACCACTAAGTTATAAAAGCTTAGGCACATCGAGTAAGGTCTGGCTAAATATTAGACCAGAAAGAGTTTTCAACTAACTATTAATCATCTTATATGAGAGATAAGGTTATCATTGTGATAAGAGAACCAACGTTTAATTCATTTGAATTATACAAGTAAAATATCATTAGAGCCACAAGGAATTTGCCAAAATTTCCGAGTCCCAAATATCACATAAAAAACGGGTCTTTTATATGTTCCCCTTATTTTCAGTTTAGTTCTTTTAAAATGTGAATCTTTCTATTTTTCTTGATCGCAAATGGTAACTGTACGACGCTCCAATTGAATCATGTACCCTAAGATCGCTCAAGTCTCGAAGCAACCTTCTTTTTTTAACAACTCTCTTATTCAAAGACGTAGTTATAGTCATTAATATTTTCCTTGAAAATGTACTTAGGCACTCGAAAGTGCGAAATTTGGACTCTTTTTCATCTCCTTAGATGTCTTTTTCTTTTAACAAGTTCTTTATACCAAATGGTAGTTATAGCTATCTATTTTTGTCCTTGAGAAAATGTATTTTTTTCTTCAAGAATTAATTTTCTTTCTACTAACTACATGTCAAGTGTATTTCTTGGAAGAGAAGATTTAAGAAACATAATTGATTAAATAAAGTGCAAGCTATGTGTATTTTTCTATTGTGTAACAATTATTATTTGCATAAATTATTATTTTATATTAGGTGCCCACTTCTTGTTTCTTTCTCCTCATGTTAATTGAAAGAACGCATCAACACTATGGTAATTGCCTGGAAGGACTCGTTCAATTCATGGCAAATTAACCAATTTAATTGGGTAACTTGGTGGTCGTTTCTAAAAAGCCTCATGATTAAATTTTTAATTCTTTTGGAACATTTGTAAGATTTTTTTATTATTTTCGATTGTTTTTATATATTATTTAATTAAATTGTTTATCGATTCACGGTCAATCCAATTGAATCACTGAATCAACCGATTCACCAAATCCGCAGCTAGGTTCATGTCATATGCTATTTATGTTTATTAAGTTGTAAATATTTTTAAATATACATTAGTTTTTATGTATATTTGTGTATCAAAGTTCAAGCTAACTCCTTGATATAAAGAAAATAAGATGTTTAAGTTGTGTCGCCAAATGTGTAAAGTTTGGTCAATGGCTGGGGTTGGGTCGGGTACTGACACGTACCCAATATTCAGTTAGACTCGGGCTCGAGCCCGGTCGAGTGGGCCCAACCGAACCTGGTTTGGCTCAATAAATTTTTTTAAACATATTATATATATATATATATATATATATATATATATATATATATATATATTATAATATTTTATTATAATTAATTAGATTTATATATTATATTATATTAAAAAATATATATTTTTAATTTGGTCGGGTCTAGCTGAAGCTGAACTCAAACTCGAGTTTTAGGTGTTGGACAAGGCCTAAACTTGAGTTTCGGGTGTCGGGCAGACCCGAGCCCGACTTTATCGAGCCTAGCCAGGCCAGACCGATGCCTAGGCTCATATGTCACGATGCCTAGGCTCATATGTCACGCTATAAATGGGATGTAAGTAGGGTTGTAATAAGGCAAATAAATAAAAAAGTTAGACTTCTTATAACAAATTCAGTAAAAGAGAACCCAAAAAAATGTTTTACCAGTTAAGCATCAAGCAGCAATTAACAGGAAAATGTTTTTTTCAAAATTATTATTTCAGACAGTTTTTCGATAATTATCAACCAAGTGGGGTGGGTTCCGTCTATTAAATAGACTCTGACAAGCAGCTGCAAATGGATGACCGACACGTGCCATCGCGATCAACTCCCCTTTCAGGTGGTCCCCACTCCCCTACCCCCAAGTTAAGGGGGAGAGGGAGAGAAATGGGCTTCTACAAATTTCGAAATGACATAATCGTCCCTCGCTCATATCCAATTTATCAGATGTTCGTAGATTCAAATGCAAATAAACAAAAAATTATAACGTATTTGTATCAGAATTTTAAATTTGAAATCTGGATCCAGTCCGAACTTGACTTTCAAATTCACACTTGAATCTAATCCGACTTTTGAATGCCAATGGAATTCAAACTGCATCATGAATTGGATATTTAGTTAAAAATGAATCCAAATCCATATTTGAAACTGAAACTCAAACATGCAGTCAAAACCGAGTCCAAATTTAAATCCAGTTCGGTGTCATGTTTTTAAATCTGAATATAATCTGATTGTTCAATCAAATGTAAAGCCATTTACGACTTTTTTTTGAAGCAGTTCGTTTGGATGTCCAATCTAAATCTGATCCATTAACATCTTACTTTGAAAAATGGATGCATTGAGTGGAACATTAAACATTTGTTCTACCATTGAAGCAAACACGACTTTCTCCCAGTCACGTTTGTTGTTCCCAACTCTTAGGATGGTAGGAACATGCCTGTTCAGAAATGTTGAATCAAGCGTCCTCCACTGGGACCATCTAGGCCAACGGTTTGCCTTGACTAGGTTCGATCGACCTACTGCGTCTCTGGCTCGATTCCGTTCAATGCATACTAGTAAAGTCAAGATGGGCACAGTCAAATGGGTACGGCAACATGAGCGAAGTCAATTTTCGTTTTCGTAAAACTCTAAATATATAGTTAACAAATTTTCAATGTGAGTAGCTAAGAAACCCACCATATTGGCCGGCAAACCGATGCGGCACCGATGACGATAGTGACGACAGCGGCTCGTATCATAAGTGACCAAGTTAATGCTGTTCAAGTACTTTCTCCAGACACCATTAAAACTTCTCCGTTTCAATGAATCAAAATTAAATGTAGGTACCTGCATTCAAGACTTAAGACCATTCACCTAGATAAATGTTCATGATCTTTCAAGCAGTTAATTGGCAACAAAGGTTCTGCTCACTTGGTTAAGTGGGTTTCTTCACACTGCTCACAATAATGTTGAAATTTTGTTAGTCATTGCCACAGTCTCCAAATCAATGAGAGATTATATATCAGTGAAAAGGTTGGCGCAAAGGAAGGCCTTTTAATTTTGCCCGATTAATTTTTAATTTTTTTTTATTAAATATATATATATATTTTATTTAATTTTTAAAAATAATTTTTAATTATAACCAAACCGGGCCTGGGTTTCGGGTATCGAACCAGAGCCTGAGCCCTACTTTCGAACATCGAGCCGGCCCGGACCTGGCCCGATGCCCACCCCCGAATCGGTAGCTCTACCCAGTTTGGCGGATCGGCCAATTCACTCATTCAGCTGATTGTATTTTTTTTTTGAAAAGGGTAAAACAAACAGCAAAATAAAAATACAAAATATGTCTTAAAATATCTTAGAAAGAGAAGGCGGAAATGTGTGTGTGGATCCTACCAGCACATGGCTGCCTTCTTATGCATCCACGCCTCCAAGTGGAGGCATAAATGATTGGGGTTCCGGTAGGATCTAGTTTTCACTGAATCCGACTTAACCACATTTTATGCAACAAAAGTCGGATTTGAAGTTCTAATTTAAAACAAATTTGGATCCAACTAGTGTAAGATCAAACATTTATAAATAGTTTCCTCAGATCTTGTTTTTCGGATCCGGGTTGAGTATTGGGCGCAGATTCATCATATTCAGCTATGAAACTACATACAGACTCTAAATTCGACTAGAATTCAGGCCTGGATTTCTTTATCAGATCTGGCTAAATGGATTCAAAATCAAATCTGAAATCAGAATAATCTCACAGATGTGGTGCGCTACAAACAAGAGGAACGCATGCAGTGTCCTTATTCAGTATGATGCCTTCTTGTCTTTCACATGTTCCAATTTGTCATGTTTGTTTTACATGAAACTTAATGTAAGTTAAATGGCTTGTTCCGTGCCGCTTAGTCAAAAATATTACAGTCCATGGACTTATTATTTGTCGTTTCTCATGTGGCATTAAATGCATATATGTTTAATGCTTGATGTTAATGTGTGTTTGAATCTCTTGTTCCTCATATTTGAAAAAATTTTGAACTTGGCGGACTTGAAACGTGAACAGCAAATGCTCCTTTCTTTTGGAAATTTATTAAAGCAAAGTTACTAATCTTTGGCCCCACTTGGAAGGGGAGCCAAACTCATGCACATGAAATTATGATGTTATAAAGCAGTTTGAGCTTGCCCTTTTAGGGCTACCGGGCTAGGCTGGTGAAGTAAAGGTTTACGACTACGAGTGAATAACGAGTCCAGCTATTCAAGCTCGACCCATTAAAGCTCGGCTTGTGAACGTGTTTGGGCCGAGTCATTTGCTTAACGTGTCGAGCTCGAGTTCATGAGTCGACTCCTTCAAACAATCGAGTTAAGTTCGAGCTCAACACGTAACTACTGAGTCGAGCCTTAATCGAGTTTGCCGAGCCTTAATCAACTTGATATATTCAAACGAGTTTATGAGTTTGTCAAGCTTTAAACAACACGTAACTGTCGAGTTGAGCTCGAGCTGCTTCCGTCGAGCTATTATCGAGCTCAAGGTTTCATTAGTCGAGCTAAGCTCGAGCTGACGGAACCCAGGCTTGACTCGGCTCGTGTTCACCCCTAATTACGACCCACTACCGACGAAAGTGTCGACCATTCCAAATTAGGCCTGTGCATCGGGCCGAGCCATAGCTCGGCTCCGCAACCCAAGCCTGGCCCGACACTCAAAACCTGAGCTGGGGCTCGGCCTGGTTAAAATAAAAAATACAATTTAAAATATAAAATAATATATAAATATAATTAATTATAATAAAATATACACCATTATAAAAATAAAAATAATATTAAAAACATATTAAGCCGAATATGGTCTGGCCAGGCCAAATCAAGTCGACCGGTATGCTTTTTCAAGCCCCTGGCCGTACATTCCCTCTTCCTAACCACCCATTGGCATATCATTGCGTTATAAATAAGTAAATAAATATGTAAAAATTAATTAAAACCAACGAAACATTTAAAATTGATATTTAAAAAATAGTTAAAAGTAAAAAATTCATATTTAAAAAATAGTTAAAAGTAAATTTGCTGCGCACTTGAAATTAACACCGTTTTGATTCGAACGTTTGGGACATTTCTATATGACATTAATCATGATTGTCATCACCTGTATAATTAATAAATTTAATATAAGTTCCAAAAGCGTTCGTGTAAAAGCAATTGAAGATTCGCATGATGTACCCATCTTTAGAAATATAATAAATGGAAGAAAATCAATAAATAATTTCATAGATAATATTCGTATCTTTATTCGAAAAATTCTTGTCAATATATAGTTATATTTCTCAATATTGAGGTTTTAATTGCTTATAAATATGTATCCGGGTACTAATTTAATATGTAGAAGAAAAAGAAAAATGAGCACGTATAGTGCTTTTTCCCCATCTATCTGCCCCCATCTATTTCTTTCTATTAATCTTTTTATTTATTTTTTACATCACATTAGATACAAAAAAAAATTGTCAATTTATTACAGATTAACTGGTGATTACTAAACTTTGACATGACCCTGTAATTTTAAACCTGTATTGACAATCAATCATTTTCAGATCCTTCGTTTTTTAATATTTGAAAAGCTAAAAACCTATTTTCTTTTTGGCCTTTCATCTCGAAGGGAAGTGTTCGATTTGTAACAAACAAAAATAAAATACAAGGTTTTTTTATCATTTTTTAAAAAATAAATGGCATTTGTGTTCCTGACTTTAAGATTGTTAATGAATTTATTTTAAAGATACTTTCTAATATACGGTCTTGAACATCGACACATATGTATACAAAGATTGAATGAAAACGAGATAAAAGAGGAATATTTTTACAATCATAAATGTTTTTTTTTTCCTAGTTGCACTTTCTTCTTTTAAATCCTTTATTTTTGTTTTCATTCTTTATAAATAAATGGCAGTGAGCCTGACTCCCAGTCATGGTAGTGTTGCATCGAAACTGTTCCAATTTTATCATATGTCTTCGGAGCCACATTGCATGGGAGCTAGTAAATAGTTTTCAAGCTCATTTTATTTTCACGTTAAACTTTCATAATAAAATTAAAAATAACGTGAAAATAACATATAAGTAGTGTTTGAATAGCAAATTAAGTTTGATGTCAACTACTTTCTTAATTAAAACAGATTCATGAAACACTATTTATGCTTGAAACTTTAGTAAAGATCAAAAGCTTATTTTTAAAAGTGCATTCAAAAGGGTTGAATAATGGTTGCACCTACAATTTAATTCTCATGAACAATTTCTTGCACAAGTCAAAGTTAGGTTTAGTTTTCAGAAAGCTTATGAAAAGGACATTGGGTTGTAGACAAACATTTCTTATGACACATGCTTTAGAGTACCACATCTTTTGTCCCAAGAAACATAATGCAATTAAGTTTCTAGATCCAACAATAACATATTCAGCATAATCATGCTAAATTCTTAAAATAATAACATGGTGTTCTTAAAACATGTATTTTAGTATCACATGTTTTAAAAACACAATATTAATCTTATTAGATGCTCTCTCAGGGTTCAATAAAACATACAAGTGACTACCACTTTCTTCATTAGAGTTAAAAAGTAGAAAAAAAGATGTATCTCCAAGAGGGTTGGCGCAACAATTGGGGTAGGGGCCGGTAGGTAGTTGGTTCTTGTTTCGAATCCCCATGACATCAACCTTTTATGCCTCAGAAAAGGAGCCACTGATGTACAAGCTCAAGCATGGTGGGAGTGGTACTTTGAGGCACCAAAAGTAGACTCTTTACCTTAAGAGATAAAAGATTGGGTGGGAGCTTCAGTCATCTTTTGGACAGTGGGAAACCATACTCACCCAAAACTATTGAAAAATTAACAAATTAGAGTTCAATAGTGATTTATTGACCAATTACACATAGGACAATGTGTATTAGGAAAAGAAGTGAAAAAAAGTTTGATGTCAAAACCACTTAATAGTTAATAGCTTTTTAGGGTTAACAAGGACATGTTTTTAACATAAAGTTAGTGCTTGCTAACATGGCAAAGAGACTTTTTTTTGCTTGTTAGAATCGTGTGAAAGTTGTCATGAATTTGGTTGATTGATTCCCAAATCATTTACAACCTTTGTGGGTGAGTGTGATTATGATTCTACATGCGTTTATAAAAGAAATGAGACTAAACTCATTGTTAAATATTTAAAGAGAACCTTGTTTCATAAACTCAAGTATTAAATATATAAAGAGAAGCTAGTGCGTGTGCGCATGCATGTGTGTATATCTGTGTTTGTGTGTGTAAGTGAACAGTGGCACCGGCTTTCTAGAGTCACCAACTTACTCATGGGGGCTGTTTGTGTGATGGGCAACCATCACCTTTTCTTCAGTTTAATAGTTTAGACGTCTCATATATATATATATATATATATATATATATATATATATATATATATATATATATATAAAAGAAAAAAAATGAATTAATTTCATAAGACAAAAAAGTTCATCGTTTATTTTTTTGTTTTTCTCTCAATCTTCCATCATAATGAATCAAACAACCTTTGAGTGAACTGACTAACTTTACATAGCCAAAGTCACAATTCATTTTTTAATATTAATTTCATATATATGTTTCTCTTGTATATGTTTTTTTTTTATTTTAAATCATTTTCATAAATCTGATGTCCATGAGCTGAGAATTTTAAACGACTAATTTCAAAAACTTTGTAAAGTCTAATTTACTGACTTGATGTTCATGTGTAATGGGATTTTTAAAATATGGATACCAGAGTTGTACACTAGCTATGATTATGTTACAGAATACATATTAGGACATAAAATCATGTATGTTTAAAATGTCAAAAAAACATAATCATGTACACTTGATTTCATCATCTTTCGTAGTTTGAATATCAAATTCGAAAGCGCGTATCGATTTTGACCTCCCTCATTCGACAAAATTACGGCACCTAACCGCGCCCATCTGCAGCTCTCTTACGTATTGACAAATGGGAAGGACGGAAATGTGACGTTAAGAGCATGAGAAGGCGAAATCGGACCTTGTGGCCCTTCGATATTAGCGTGATTCGAAATTTGAAAACGGAGCAATGGCAAATCTAAAATTTCCTCAAAATTTTTGGGCGTTTCCGTAGCGTCCCTCGGAAGCTGTTTCCCATAAGAAAGGGACGACGAGTATATGATTCAAAATTCGAGTGCGGAAGGAAGCTCCTCTACCTCACTCTTGCAAATGACTAAAATGTCCCTGCCACATGAGCCCCCTACCCTGTAGAAAAACTGTGCTGTGTTTGGTCATTGACGGCTTTTCGAGAGGCGTTCTAGGAAATGAAAAAACAGAGACCATTTTTTTAAACCCAGTTTTTTTTTTCCTCTTCTCAAAGCCCGTCCCATTTTTGGGGTTCTTTTTTTTCCTCGCCATTGTTGAAAAGGAGCTCTCTGTCTCTGTCTCTCTGTCGCTGTGAATGAGCATCCTCGCCGAGACAGTAACGGTCGGAAACGGCGAGGTGACAGATCCCTGACGCCGTCACCGCCGATTGCAAGCCCTCTTCCTCCGATTTAAACGTTGATCCGGCGGCGTGCATTGACGGCATTGGACTCTCTCTTTCTCTATTTCCCTCTCGCCGCTCCCTCGCGCTGTCTCTGTCCCTGTCTCTGTCTCTCCCTCTCTGCTTGCGGCATTAGCTCGGAATTCCTGTAAATCCATCGCGAAGTTCGTCTCGAGCTCTGACGATTCGGATCGCTCGGAATCTTCTTCCTCCGTGAGTTTATTTTTCCAAAATTTCTTACCTAACTCTGGATCCGCATTGCTACATCTTCTCTGGAGATGTGTTTTTCTCTTTTTTTAATCTGTTAAGGAATTTTTGACGTTTCTTTTGCAAAATATAAAGAGAGAAAGATTTTCTGCATTTTTGTCTTGTATCGGTTCTCAAATGTTTTGTTTCGTTCTTGAAGATATTGTTCAAGAAATATTACGTTATTTTCTCTTTCTTTCTTTTTGCATTTTCTCTGTTTCATTCAATTAAGCTGGTGGATGATCTTTTTTTTTCTGCAAATTTTTAATTAAACTATGGAGTTCTTAAGTAATATACGAAATCTTAGTATTGTAAGTGGTGCGGCATTTTTGTTTTATTCTTGCTTTGCATCCTGAGATTCCAAGTGACTTTTTTTCCTCTCCGATGTTCTGTTCAAGTGGCGAATTTGTAAAAATTTTCGCCGTTTTAGTTTGTATACTTCAGATCTCTACTGTTCTGCGTTCCTTGCTGTTACTGCAGATTTTTTCTGGTTGGATGTGATTTGCTTTCATTTTCAATCTGGTTTCTGACTCGCATTCTCTGAACTCAAATGTATTCTTTTTGCGAATGGATTTTTTGTCTTTGTTGTTTTTTGATTGTCTGCTTCTGATCTTTCCGCCCAACTTTTTCTTACCAAACTTTTCTACATTCAGCTTTTCTTTTGTCACAGTTTGGCTTCTAAATTCGAGCTCTTTTCCTTTTTTCTCGTTTTGGAATTCTGAATTATGAAATAATTATTTCCGATGTTTATTTGTTTCGCTGTGCACCTAAATGGACTTCCGCGTTCTCTTGTCGTTTTATTTTTAAAAATATTGAGAGACGTCCTAGAAATTTGACATTTTCTTTTCTGTCTGATTTTTCGTTATTTGTTCCAAATACTTCTCTCCATGATTAAACTGCTGATTGCTTATCAGTCATACACGTACACTGTTGTCTCATCCTTTTTTGATCGCTTATCTTAAATTTTTATAGTTTTGCAAGTGCCAAATTTAGATTTAGTAGAGTATATAATATGACTGTCTTTTTCCTCTCTCGGTCTTCGATTTTAAAAAACAGATTTTCCTATAAACTACGAAGCATAGGATCCTTGAATCGAATCTCTTTTCCTGATCAATTTGATACTTTAAAATGTCCGGTAAGCAGATTGTGAGTTAACGACATGTCTTTTTTCATTTTTATTTTTGATTTTTAATCTGGTACATGTTATAGTTATTTTGCTTCGCAAGTCATGATTCTGCAGCTAATTTTGGAAATTCTGCCATTTTCGTATGAATCTATTTTTTTCCCCTGGCATTTGCCAGCACGGCCCACCTTTAGGCTTTTCCTTGCACTTCATATCCATGTTTGATCTTTTCTCTTGCAACTTTTCTTTTAGAGGGAAATTTTGAAATTTGTCACTTTAGTACATAGTGAAACAACAGTTCTCATATTCTTATGAATGCCTGAAATATCTTGCAGAAAGTAACTGGTGGATAAAAAGCTTGGGATTGCTTATATAGCTTATGGATTACAGCTCACAGAAGAAAGGGGGGTTGGTTCCTATTTCACCATCACAGACTCCTCGTTCGAGTGAGAAATACAACCGGGATTTTAGATCTGCTGATAGCTTTAATGGCAAGAATGATAAGGACAAAGGTGTGAATGTTCAAGTCATTCTGAGATGCAGGTGAGGTTTCTTTTGGAGAGCGTGAAACAGAAAATGCATCTCATGTAAAGGAGGGTCTAATTTTGCTTTGTCACGCTTACAAGTATTTTTGTGCACTTAGGTTTCTCTGTTTCATTTGACGCACACACCATTTATTCTCCATTTTGTTTTTGTTTTAGGCCTTTAAATGAAGACGAGTTAAGGGTAAACACTCCAGTGGTGATTTCCTGCAATGAGCATAAACGGGAAGTTTCTGCTTCCCAGAACATAGCCAACAAGCTAATTGATCGGACATTTGCATTTGATAAGGTTTGGAATGTTTTGAAGCTAGCAATTTATGTTGATTCTGAGACAGTTGGATTTCCCACTTAAACATGATCTGAATTATTACATCAGGTGTTTGGTCCAGGATCACAACAAAAGGATCTGTATAATCAGGCCATTGTTCCTATTGTAAATGAGGTTCTGGAAGGTTATAATTGCACAATTTTTGCTTATGGACAGACAGGCACAGGCAAAACATATACCATGGAAGGAGGAAGCAAGAAAGCAAAGGTTTATTTTTGCAATGCAGCTCCAGTTTTCTTTGGAAAATTATCTTATGGAAGCATATCTCTAATTGCAATTACTGTTCAGAAGTCTTTTAAGTAGTTGCAATGTTGTTATGAGCTTTCCTTTCTTACTTTGTAGAATGGAGATTTCCCCATTGATGCTGGTGTTATACCAAGGGCTGTCCGGCAAATATTTGAGATACTGGAGGCTCAACATGCTGAGTACAGCATGAAAGTCACGTTTCTTGAATTATACAATGAAGAAATAACCGATCTTCTGGCACCACCAGATGATTATTTGAAGTTCAGTGATGAGAAGCAAAAGAAACCAATTGCTCTCATGGAAGATGGGAAGGGGGGTGTCTTTGTGAGGGGTTTGGAAGAAGAAATAGTTTGCACTGCCAATGAAATATATAAAATCCTGGAGAAAGGATCTGCCAAACGTCGCACTGCAGAAACTCTTCTGAACAAGCAAAGCAGGTGAATGTATATATGATTTTGATTCTTCTTTACAATTCTATTATGATGAGCCAATGATTTTGGCAAATTTTTGGAAACCAAAATTTTAATGGTTTTACCTGCTTATGCATTGGCAGTCGATCTCACTCTATATTTTCCATTACTATACACATCAAAGAAAGCACTCCGGAGGGGGAAGAGCTAATTAAATGTGGAAAACTCAACCTAGTTGATCTTGCTGGTTCAGAAAATATCTCCCGCTCTGGTGCTCGAGAGGTATAGTGCTTAAACGTCACAAATGTTTCACATTGGTTCATGCATGGGAATACTGAAACTGCTTTCCACTTGGATGTGCTAAGAAAATTTTGATATTTAGGGTAGAGCACGGGAAGCTGGTGAAATCAATAAAAGCTTGCTTACACTTGGCCGTGTAATTAATTCCCTTGTGGAACATTCTGGTCATGTTCCTTACAGGTTTAAGTGGAGAACAAAATTCCTTATGATATTATCTTTGTTTTAGAAATTTGCTTGGAAACACTGACAGTTTGTTTGGTGGAACAGAGAGAGCAAACTGACAAGGTTGCTTCGGGATTCCTTGGGTGGTAAAACCAAAACTTGCATAATAGCCACCATATCTCCTTCCATCCATTGTTTAGAGGAGACTCTCAGCACACTTGATTATGCGCACCGTGCTAAGAACATCAAGAACAGGCCAGAGGTCTAGAATTCTAATCCTTTTTGTTCATAGTCGCTTTGCTTTGGAGTCTATGGAACTTGTCTTTTATCTAAATCCCTTTTTTCACTATTTCCAGGTTAACCAGAAAATGATGAAATCAGCAATGATCAAGGACTTGTATAGTGAAATTGACCGCCTTAAACAAGGTCATTTTTTCAATAAATCAAATAGGTTTTAAGATGAATAACTATACAATAACGTTAGTCAGCGTGTAACACTGTGACCCTTATATTGGTATGCAGAGGTATATGCTGCAAGGGAGAAAAATGGAATATACATTCCACGTGACCGTTACTTGCAAGAAGAAGCTGAAAAGAAGGTTTGCTTCATTCTTTCTAGCATGGATAAATTTAGCTTATTCTAGTGGAATTGTCTAAGGTTATGAAATTGAACCAGGCCATGTCTGAGAAAATAGAGAGGATGGAACTCGATCTAGAAGCAAAGGACAAGGTTTTCTTGTTTGTCTTTTACCCTTGCATAATGACTACTGTTATGTGATTCTTTTCGTTTGATTTCATAATTAAATACTCATACTATCATCATCTGTATTCAGCAACTGGCTGGGCTTCAGGAACTTTATGATACTCAACAACAGTTGGTTGCAGACTTAACAGACAAACTTGAAAAATGCCAGGCAAGTATTTTTAGACGTTTATACACTTGCATGAGCTGCAGACTTACCATCCATTATCTGGTTTTGCTTCTTCCCTTCAAACATGTTTGTGATTATTGTATCTATGTTTTCAGAGGAAGCTTGTAGATATAGAGCACGCTTTATCTGACCTGGAAGAAAAATACAAACAGGCAAATGCTATAATCAAGGAAAAGGAATATTTGATATGTAACCTTCTCCGATCAGGTATACAGGCTTTTGTTGGTCTTTCCACATTTTGAGAAAAGATGTTTGAACTGAGAAATTTTTATGGAGGAAAAAATTGATTGTTGTACTTATGCTCATTTGACTTTTGACTGTTATACATCTCTATGCACACATCTAAATTTTCAGAGAAAGCTCTTGTTGAACGTGCCATCGAGCTTCGTACTGAATTAGAGAATGCAACAACAGATGTGTCTGGCTTATTTGCTAAGATTGGTAAGTGCTCTTTCATCTTTTGTCCTTTTTGGTGTTGGCAGTAGCCTAATTCTTGCATTGTTCATTGTAGAGCGGAAAGACAAAATAGAGGAAGGAAACAGAGTTCTGGTCCAAAAATTCCAAGGCCAGTTGGTTCAACAGCTTGAGCTTTTGCACAAAACAGTTTCTGCTTCGGTTATGCAACAGGAGCAACAACTAAAAGGACTGGAAGAAGATATGCAGGCCTTTGTGACTACTAAAGATGAGGTAACACCTTTGAAATGTAAATTTCATCTGATTTTAGGTTGGCCTGGTTCATGTGTTAATTTGTTTCTGTGATACGTCACAGGCAACAGAAGGGCTTCGTGATAAGGTTGAAAAACTTAAGATTATCTATGGCTCTGGGGTGAAAACATTGGATGATTTAGCTGGTGAATTGGACCAAAATTCACACACAACTTTTGGAAGCTTAAATTCACAAGTTTCTATCCATTCAAATTCTTTAGAAGATGTAGGTTCCATTTACTTTTAAGAAATATGCCATTTCTGGCCAGATATTAATCTGCACATACTGTCCTGATACTGATTATCTTTGTACAGCTTCTTAAAAGAATAACTGTGGAGGCAGAAGTAGTATTGAACGAACTTCAAAATGGCATTTCTAATCAAGAAAGAAAATTGACTTCATTTGTAGAGCAACAGCGTCAGGTTAGATTCTTGTCATGACTCCTGACTTACTAAGTTCTCCATGTTTCTTGTCTACTATACTTGTCTGACTATTTCATTTTCAATTGTATACAGGGGCATTTTCGAACAGTTGAGGCTACAAGATCTATCTCAAAAATTGCAGTTGACTTCTTTAAGACCTTAGACGTGCATGCTTCCAAGATAAGTCAACTTCTTGAAGAAACTCAAACTTGTCAGGACAAGAAGTTGTGTGAACTTGAAAAGAAGTTTGAGGTAGGTTGCCATCTCCTTGCTAAACTTAAGTAGCTTCTAACTGAAAAATGAGTTTCTGAAGTTTTCTAGATCTTTATCCCCAAATATAGGAGTGTGCTGCAAATGAGGAAAAGTTGGTGCTGGAAAAAGTGGCTGAATTGCTGGCGAGTTCAAGTGCTAGGCAGAAGAAGCTGGTATGAGATGTTTGGTTTTTGTACATTAAGCCTTTACTTGATTAATTATATTGAACCAGAATCGGTCACATAACCCTCGCACTTGTGCCAAAATCTCATATTTACAGATTTTCTAATCATTTACTTTCAATTTGAATTTCTTATGGTACATAGACAAATGGACTTGAAATCTTTCAGATTTTGTGTATATCTGACATCACATGTCCAAGATTTTGTATACACTCCATAATTTTTCCTTTCAAGATGGTTTTGTTGACTGTCCATGTGCTGTGGTCTTTCCAATTTAAGTACAGCCGATAATAAGAGTCCTTTTCATGGTTTAGGTGCAAACCGCAGTCTTGAATCTTCGCGAGAGTGCTGTGTCTAGAACTAATGAGTTGCAAGATGGAGTATCAAGTATTCAAGAGCTTACTTCGTCTATTAAAGACCAGTGGACAACTTATGAGGGCAAAACAGAAAAGTATTATGTTGAGGATACTGCTGCAGTAGAGATTGGAAAGCATTCCCTGGAGGAAGGCCTCCATGAATGGTAAACAGCAATTATAAATTCAAATCATGCACTATTACTTAAAATAAGCTTCTTCAGCCTATGCTTTTTAGCTATTACAAATGTGGATCATCAATCTTGCAGTATGAAACAAACAAGAACGGCCAGAGAACAATGGAGAAATGCACAAGATTCTTTATTGAATCTGGATAAAGTCAATGTCGAAGCAGTTGATTCAATAGTCAGGTACAGCGAGATGGTCCGATGTCTATGTTAAGAGGAAAATAGAGTTACTAGCATTCTTTGTGCATTCAATTGTTTTTTTGTAATTCCTTTTGCAGATCTGGTTTGGAAGCCAATCAGGGTCTCCGCGCAAAGTTGTCTGCAGCTGCCTCCACCGTCTTGGAAGATGTCAATACTGAAAATGAAAGTCTTATTACATCAATCGACGGTAAGAGATCATTTCATATTCCAAGTTTTGCTTCTGCTTCTCAATCATATAAAGAGCTCACGGACTCTTGGCTTCTTATGCAGATGCACTGAAACTCGATAAAGATGCCTGTGTAAATGTTGATTCCACAATCGTTCCCTGTTTTGGTGAATTGAGGGAACTGAGAAGTTGCCACTTCCATAAAACAGTGGAAATAAATGAGCAAGCTGGGAAGAGCCTACAACAAGAGTATGCTGTAAGTATTTATTAACCATGGCCCAACGGCTAATAGTCATGAGTTCATCAGCATTTAAGTTTTATGGGGTTCGAAAGCTGTAGAAGTTTTCTTCTTTAGCTGCAACAACTTAGTCGCCTTCATGACTCTCAATTACTTATTGGGCATTGAAACCAGATAGTTGGATTGCCCAATATTGATCATTTCATGTTCTCTTATCATCAGGTGGATGAACCATCCTGCACAACTCCTAGGAGAAGGCCTTTCAATTTGCCGAGCATCACATCCATAGAGGAATTGAGGACCCCTCCTTTTGAGGAACTGATAAGAGCATTTTGGGACACAAAATCGAGGCTGCCGAATGGGGATGCCAAACAATTGGTAGGGATGCATGATGCTCAGTATTTCCGAGATTCTCGCGCTCCTCTAACTGCTATAAATTGAACATCAATAAAGCAGGAGCTACTACAGCAAGAAGGTTGAGCCCTTGCCTTTTCCCAATTCATCTTCGAAAACAAGATGGCATCTCTTATGATACCTTTGTACAGATATTGAGCTCGTGTAAGTATTCATTCAATCTCTGTTTGTTCAGTATGCTTCCTAGCATAACCTCAGAAGGTAGAGAGGGCATATCGATGCGAATACTGATTGTATTCCTTTATGTTGGAATCCAAGAACCGGCGAGATGATGCTTGAAGCGCACAAAAAAAAAAAGATTCCGTGATAGATTTTGATTTATTATCAAGTAGAATAAAAGAAGTTTGTGGTTATTTTATGATTGAAGTGTGTCAAAAGTTCTATATCTATTCCTTTTTTTTTTTCCAAATTTCAAGCAAATTCTACACTAACTGGTTGAACGTAAAGACGTTGAAGGAGGTCAGGAAAGTCAATGTCTGCTGTACGTCTATTGGCCTAAAGTTAATAGGGTGTCTGACAAAAAGGGACAATCAATTTGGACTCATTGAAGATTTGTCGCTGATGCACCACGACTGTCTGTGCTGTCCATCACATGTATCCCTCTGCGTTGCGGAATTTTATCTTCATTGCAAGGAAGTAGGGCCCTCACTTCGTGAGAAGTCATGGTCATGCTTGTCATGAAGGAGGCCCCTAATCCTCGTGGTCACTTGGTAATTTGATGGCATTCTCTCTGCCACTCTCCAGAAGGAGCTTAGCAATAGCAGGTGAGCTGGTGAAAAGTCTGGTCATGAGTTCGATTCTCTAAAGCGTCACTCATCTAAACTGTAAACGATGATTGAGCAACATTGGTGTCTCACTCCATTCGGATCTGGGAATCCTTTTGGAATATTATTTTTTCATCGTATTGAATTCCTACATGACAATTGAGCCGTTCCTTATGAAAATTCCAACTTCCTAAACATACCTTAATTTTTGGCTGTATATCATCAGACACGTTCACACTCGCGCGTATATATAATCTCTGGATTTTCTGTCTAACGTGGGGTGAGTCTTTCTACCTTGGGAAGAGAGTCGACAATTTGATATGACTCTTTTAGTTTTAAAAAATGCGACTATAATATTTGATTGTCTTCTATTTTCCTTTCTAGATGTAGACGGCAAAATTCACGGAACCCATCTTCACGACAATTCGTCGGACAACTTTGTTTTCCGAGTCAATCTTGCCTTTATATAACTAAGCACAGACCTTAATTATCGAGAAATAAGTTTAGAAGTATCGGAAATAAATGTATAAATTAAACTTGGTAAGGGACCAAATCAACACTTTTACATCAATTGCATATGCCAAGCGTTATAAGATCATATTGACATCGAATTTGGCAATTTTTGTTCATCTTCATCTCATTTAGAAAGTCAAGTTTTGCTTCAACTATCTGACAGCGGCTCTCTAAAGTCATCCAATTCACTCATAAGGGACGTCGAATCTATTGTGATAGACAGTTGAGATAAAAACAAGGAAAAAATAAACTGAACTAATATTAGATGAAGAAAGTGCCCATCATTTTTTTATTCTTGTTTTCTTTTAATCATTTATCACAATGGATCGTTCATAATGAGTCATCATTCAACTTTTCTATTATAACAAAAGTGAATGAAAAGAGAGAAAACTGGAAATACGAATTTCAAAATGAGAGTGATTTAACGTGATTCATTTTTCTTGCACATGCAAGAGGCGGAGGCAAACAGGATAACATGAAATTTTTTCAGTTTCAAACGCAGCTTAAGAGAGCAAATGTTTGTAAACGGATCAAGGAGTTTTCCAAATCGTTCACACCAACCATTTTTGGTAGAATAGCTAGAAAAAAATCGTGAGAAGAGGACAAGCTAGCTAGCTCCTTAGCCCCCCTTGTCTCAACTTCAAGAGACTTCTCCGATCGATCAAAATGCCCTCACGAGTCTTGGAGAATCCAAGTCTTGAAAATTTTCTTTGTTCGTCACGTCTGATCGACAAAAGAATCCGCACAAAATTTCGGGACCTGTCTGCCCAAGATCTTGTCTTTTGAATGCTCAATCATTGAAGTCCCCGCCCGTGATGCATGCGAAAAATTACAAGCTCCAAAACTCGTATATCCGCTGCCACAGTGGGGCGCAGAAGCCTCCGTCTCCGATTGTGTACAGCCAAAGAAAAAGCCATCAAAAATCTATTCGCAAGTGAGACTGTGTTCTACCATTTTTGTCATCGTCCAGCACTAACCAAACCATTGTTACAGATATCATTCTTGGGGTTTTTCATGCTCTCGGATATTTTTCGATGAAACTGTTGTTCTTGGGGAAAAATCTCACGGAAACTTTAAAAATAAAAGGTTTCTAAAACATTTAGGAAAAAATAAGAGATATCAGAAACTAATAAGAAAACACAAATAGAATGAAATAAAAGTGATAAAAAGAACATCGTAATGATAGTAAAAATGATGAAAAATGGTTTAGTTTGAATAGATGAGGTTAACGTTAAAAAAGAGAAAAATGAAAAAATGGGAAAAAATGGGAAAATGACAAAAATAACTCGATAAATATATTTTCCCATTTCTTAAAATATCGTGATTTTTTGGCATTTTTTTTCTTTTTTCTTGTTTTTATCATTAATTATCGCTATGTTTTATGTCGTGATATCTGTGTCAATGATATGGGGGAGGAGGTAAGTGTGTGGGCAATTGCCCACGCAGACATCAAAAAACTTATTTTCATAGGCATTTCTGAGCAATTTCTTTTCATATACATATTAATGCTCGTTAAAAGTTTTAAATATAATACTTAGTGCCCAATCGCCATAATTTTCTGGCTTTGCCCCTGCACTGATCTAAACATTCATTCATTGGCGCCTAATTATTGACAGTATTGAGTTGATTCTATATACCGATCGCTCTACAGCAGTTAACATAAAATACACCCACTGGGAGCCAGAAAAAATCTTTGAATGGACACTTGTTTAAAAGTACTCAAATTTGGTGGGGCACTTATATATATATATAAGATTCTCATTTAAAAATAAAGAACTTTTAAGAGACTGTTGCCCACACCCATCACAATTTGGCTATGCCACTGACCTTGCCGTGAAAGAGTTGGCTGCTAAGCCTTCCATTGAAAGATGGTTAGAAGCTAATCATCTGGTACATAAACTGGTCACAATCCACTTAGTTCCCATGTGAACTAATGTTTAAGAGTCGCCGAGTTAACTTGCTGACATGGTGCCTCATTTCTTTATGTTTCTATGTCAACTTCTTTCAAAACTAATAGTTAACAAAACCTGGACTGAGTAAACACATTCATTTTTTTTTGAGAGAGAGAGAGAGAGAGGGAGAGTTTATAACTATTTCTCTACTCAAGCTTGACATCTGAAAAAGAATAGTATCCATAGAAATGGAATAAGAGACTAGTTTCTTACACAACCCTTGCCAGCCAACTACACTATGCTCCTTGATAGTGAGAACAAGGATTATTATTATTATTATTATTATTTTTTTTAAATGGGCAAGGCTAGGAACTTGGGTCTATCCCCCTCTCCAGATGCGACTATTTTCTTTCTTTTTTTTCTTTCTCTTTTTTTTTCCACACTGGTGGGTTTACTAGAGCAAGCATGCCCTGGACAGTGGGCCTTAGGTTCACTGCCGGGCTAAAGGGACAGCCGATTCCAAAAGCACAAAAAACATATGTTCCCTCCAAGCAAATAAGACCATGTTTGGACTTAGCATTTTACATTTGGATCTTTTCTAGAGACGAGGACGAGCGAAATTACCGATTGCCAACTTCTCATATAGTATGTGCATGCACTGCTTGATATGCATACCCTAGGGAGATCTAAAAGAAGTAAAGCACGAATTGACTTGTTTCCTTATATCTTTGGATCTTTTTAAGACTATGAAGGCTTTTAAAAATATCACATCTAAGATAATTTTGAGGTTTCTCCATGGAAGAATTATTTGCCTGTGGAATCTCAGCAGGGGCGAAGTCAGAAATTTTTCATGAAGGGGGCCAAATTAAAGTTTTTAAATTTTGACATCAGCCAAAATATCATTTTTCAAAATTTTTACCTAGGCAAGTAAAATTTTCTAAAATTTACATGTAAAATAATTTTTTTTTTTTTGGAAAAGGGCCAAGGCCCATGTGGGCCCCCCTTTGGCTCTGCCCTGAATCCGAGAGCATTATGGTAGAACTGATGTTTGTTAATGAATCAGATTGTTTCTTATATTATGAAATATGGTAACATTTGATCATGATTTCAGCCATGTATGCCTCTATGCCACATGGGTGCTCCTAAATGGCTGCTGCACCAGTGTCGACTCTAGTGGCTTTTCGACACAGCATGTCATGCGCGGTCAGCAGAACCAGACCAAAGCTGATCATTTTAAATGCGTGCCTCACTAAGTAGATCTAAAATTACAAGAAGTTTAATTATCATGACTAAAATGTAAATATAGACAAAAAAAACCTATAAACTGTCAATAACTGTATAACAAAACACACACACACACAATATAATGCACACACATATGCACAGAATGATTAAGGACATCTTTGATCATTTTGGGCTTCTTAACAATACGAAGTGAGATTAGAAACCCGCATTGCAGCTTCAAGTTACTCAAAGTTTGCAGCATGAATCAAGACCAGGAACTGGTGGCCAAGGAAGCAAGGATTGAGAAGGTCAATACACACTAATGTTTAGGTTTGCTTTTAAATGTAAGTATCAAGTAACACCAGAAGAAATCTAATCAAATGGTGCAAGCTTGGAAGTTGGGAGCACATCGGAAGTAGATTACAGGAGTTGGATAAACAGATAGAAAATCATGCATGATCATTCAGGGCAACAAATGAAAGAAATCCATTGCCAAAGAGAAAATCCAATACCTGATTCAGGTGGAAGATCTTCAATTGAAACAAAAAATTGAGATGCCGTTGGATAAAAAACGAAGACAACAATTCTCATTTCTTTTATATTGTGGGTAGTGGAAACTATCTGCAGAACAAAGTCTAAATAAGTTTTCATTTCAAAAAATATGATGCATTTCAAGCTGTACTTGATTTCTTTAGGAGAAGGAAGCATATGAAAAGCCTCAACCATAAACATATAGTTTTCTTCCCGAAGAAACGAGAAATCATAAGCATGAGTCGCTTTAGACCCATTAGCATGTATAGTTTTGTCCATAAAGCGTTTGATTCACTTGGAACCAATGGAATTCTGGAATCATTATTCTCATTCCTTTAAAATGAGAATTGCAATATCAAACAAAGAATTATGATTCTGGAATTATAGACACGTTCCAAAATCAGAATTCTAGAATTCTGATCCCACCCTAGAGGGTGAAATTATGATTCTAAGGTTCTGGAATCTTTTCATCTCCCTCTGGGGCACAAGGTATGAATGAAGGCATTAATTTGTGAATTCTAGAATTTTAATTCCATTATCATCAAACAAGTTTTTTAAATTCTAGAATCAAAATTCTATACTATCAAACTCAAAGGAAAATTAGAACTGGACTTCCCATACCAATTGTAGGTTGAGGAGGAAATTTGATTCCGGAATTTTGATTCTAGAATCAAGATTATAAGCCATGAAACGATCCCAGTAAATAATAGTAAACAGCATCGGTCCATACTGAAGAAATTGGTTCCTGGAACCAAAAATCCTTTCACGAAGGTAAGAGATATATTTAAGACAGAATTCTCCTGGCTAATGAAATTATTGATCTTTTGGCTCACAGTAAGCAGAAGCAAGTAATTTTCAGGGCTGATCTTGCTAAAGCTTATAATAGTGTAAGACGAGATTTGCTTGAACATAATGAATGAACTCGGGTAGAACCAAATTTGGGCAAACAAAGTGATGACATGAATTTTTAAGTTCTAATTTTTTGTTAAGAATTAATTGAGAACTAGGAAAATGAAGAGATCCCATCTCCTGTTGATTTGATGTAAAAAGAATTACTCGAGAAGTACAGCATTGTGATTTGTTTGCATGGTAAACTCCCAACCTGAGAAAGAGTAAAAGCTTATACCTTTAGCTGATGCTGCTTCTGCTAGAATGATGAAGAAATTAAGAGATAGGGATGTTAATGTATCGTATTTGAATCAGATATCTAACTGAACCATTTAAAAAAAAATCGAATATGAAAAAAAATTTAATATACGATTAAGAAATCAGATTGAATTCAGATTTAAGAAATGACATCCTATTAGATTCAGATTCATACAAGTATGCTCGAATTCGGGTCAGATTTAGTTTCAAATAAATATCCTATAGCTAATGCTATTACATTTTGATAATTGATACGATTCAGTTCAAACTGATTCAGATTCAGACTATGAAATTAGATTTTGGATTTGGATATGACTTTTCTTCATTCGTATTTAAATCAGAATTTGAATACAAATATATGAATATCCAAAAAAGCATATACAATTAAGAGTATATTGAATTCAAATCCAATCCATTGACATCCTTTTTAATTGATACCCACCTATTTACAAGTTGCTTATGGTGGCTAAAACATGGTGGAATTTGTTCAATACAATTTGGGGGTTAGAGAATGCATAATTAGAGGGAACTTCAAAAAGATTGGCTGTTGGTAGAAGAATTAGACATTTAAAAATAGAAGGGAAATCAACTCTACCGTAAAGAACGGCCTTTAAGAATCAAATTTGGGAGTTGGACTGAGGAATAAATTTATTGAGAAATCACAAATGGAAAAAGAACTATCCAGGATAGCCTACAGGCAAAGGGATCCCAAATCTCCAATGGAGAACATGTAATATGTACAGAATTTGCAGCTAATGGGAGAAACAAAAGACTGTTGGTAAATGAAGCAGTATTACAACTACGAGAAACAACCACACCACTCCCACCA
Source organism: Nymphaea colorata (assembly GCF_008831285.2). NCBI lineage: Eukaryota > Viridiplantae > Streptophyta > Magnoliopsida > Nymphaeales > Nymphaeaceae > Nymphaea > Nymphaea colorata. The sequence goes on along the minus strand of NC_045142.1, from coordinate 5,651,320 downwards.
AACATTAGATCGACCATAGAGGAAGGCCTTTCACAATCAAATTTGGAAAAGTTGGACTGAGGAATAAACTTATTGTTGACAGTGCAGAAAAAAAGGGAAAGCGAAATTGGTGACTTCTCTTGGTTGCTGTCATTAAGGTAGCTGTTGAATGAAATCGAAGAGTTTAGAAGGAACATGGAGATGAAGGAACTTTTGGAACCCCCATCGCAAAGATAGTTGAAAATTTTTCAATAAATATACGAATAGCAGGTGGTATGGTGGCTTCTCAGTTGGAGATGTTAATGGCTTCTTTCTTCAATCAGCGGCCAAACATGTGCATGGTAGGATGGAAGGTAAAGAATGGAGCATATGGAAGGAACTTATCAAAGAAAATAGGCAGAGGTAGATCTCTGGTTGTTGAAACACATAGAGAAGAGAGGGCTGCCAAAATAAGAAACTTCATGGAAGAAAGAGGCCGACTGGAAAAAAGAATGAAACCTTTTACTTAATGTGTTTATGTCTGTTTAACATTATTGTATTAAACTATGTTCTTAATATTAAAGATGTTTTAGTCGAATCACTGCATGCCTTGTGACACTCACTATACTTAATAACAAAATTAAACTCTGTATGTCATTAACAAAGTAATCTGTTTTACTTTTTTGCTGATATTATATGTCTTAGAAAATTTCCAATATGTAATGACTCTTATTTTCATGTTTTCCTTTTTCTCTTAAAAAAGGCTAATTTCTAAGATCGGAACCATGGAAAATACACCCCAACAGCTCGAATTCAAAAAATTTTCTAGGACTATTGCAGGAGTCAATTTCCACCGCAAATTGCAATTATTGTGGACACAGCAATATCAAACCGCGGGTATTGTGAGAAATGAAGGCAATAATGATCGACACGATTTCTAAACTCTAGTGAAGGGTGGAGTAAGAACATTCTGATTAAGGGACACTAGTTACAAAATTTTAAAATTTTAAGGAGCACCAATATGTAAATGAGGAAAATTAGATTGAAGTATTAATATTTAAAATAAATATTTTTTGGGGTCTATGTGGACAACTGCCAGCACCTGCCTCCCCCCTCTGTTTCTAGCTCTTGGATCTGCTTCTAATTATAATTTAAAAATTAACAGTCAAGTACTGACAATGATTTATCATGATGCTGGGGAGGATCGCACTTAAGTATAAAGTTTCATCCATCATACAATTAACGTTAAAAATTAATGAAAGAATATATTCTTGTTATAGACTTTATACCTTATGGCCAGGCATTATCATATCAAAGCGATTGTCCCGATCTCAGTGAGCGTACTTGAGAAAACTTGAGTGGTTTCTCAAAATTTTTGTCTAATCTTCGGACAAAGTAGGTCACCAATTGATGTTGATCAGCATCCGTAGGCCACAAAAAATTAATTCTTAAATTTTAAAATAAAATATTATTTTTTAACATTATTGTATTAAACTATCAGGAGGTAGTACGAGGACGACAAGGCCCTTGATATGTGGCATATATAATTGGCCATTAATAATTGAAATGGCCATTTATCCTTTTTGGTTTGTGACTAAAAGAAAAAAAAAACATAAATGCAAAAAAAAATGTAGCTTCATTTAAGACATTATCAGACAGTATTTCTTACTCTCCAAAGCAAATTGTCATCAAGTAATGACAATCTACATTGGCAATTAAGATCTGATTTACAAAAAGAAAATTTTGGTTGGTTACCAGGAGTGGAACACCCAATTTTTTTTTTCATAGGGCACTGAGCATATAGTTAACAATTTTTAATTAGCCATTAAGCAGTTACTTGGATCTTGTGGGGCTGTCCGATATGACTGGATGCAAGTCACCTAAGTTCAACTACTAATTTAAGCTTTCAAAGAAAGGGCTCCATGGAGCCCCCACCTATCTCAGCCCCTGGTGATCAAGTAATGACAATCTACATTGGCAATTAAGAACTGATTTACAAAAAGAAAATTTTGGTTGGTTACCAACTAAGAGTGAAACATCTATTTTTTTTTTTCATAGGGCACTGAGCATATAGTTAATAAATTTTTAATTGGCCATTAAGCAGTTACCTGGATCTCGTGGGGCTGTTCGATATGACTGGATGCAAGTCACCTAAGTTCAACCACTAATTTAAGCTTTCAAAGAAAGGGCTCCATGAAACCACCACCTATCTCTGCCCCTGGTGCCAATAGTGGGCAGTGCATGTGGTTGTGCAGTGGCCCACACCAGATTATATAGTAGCTCTGTTTTGTCTAGTAAGAAGGTTTATTTCTTATAGTGGAGCCATAGCGTGGTTGCTGTGGGCACCCAAATTTCATTGCAGTAAAGCCAGCTAGACCCATGTCTAGTTACGTATATTGCCTACACCAGACCCGGTTCGTGACTCAAATTGCCCCTTAACAAAAAATCCTGGCTCCACAAGTCTTCATTTCTAGCAAGGTTAAGCTCACTTATAGGCAGTGGCACAGCCACATTGTGGCTGGTGTGGGCAGTTGCCTACACCAATGTCTTAAAAGTTTTTTATTTTTTATTTTTAAATAACAATCTTAAATATTTATTCTTATATATGTATAAGTGCCCCACCAGATTTGACTTTGCCACTGCTTGTAGGCGAAGCTGATTATATGTACACACCCCTATGCATGCACTGGAGTGTGTAATGGGCAGAATACCCTTGAAAGAGTGAACAAGGAGCATTTTGAAAAGGATAAAAAATAGATTAAAAAAAGTAAAAAGACACATATTGGTGCACACAATTCGATTAGACTGTAAGATGAGTTATTCGAGCTTGAGCCTATGGCTATGATCGATGCTAAGTTAATGGGTAAGTTCGAAAACCCTGACTCGAGCTCGTTTAACTCGGTTAGGCTTGCTAGGAGGAACATAAATATGCCCTTACATCTTCCTCAATTGATCAAACTGGGTGTAACGTGTTGCTACCTTTCTTTATTAAAAAAAAAAAAACTTCATTCAAAAGAATAGTACAAATTCTGGTTAAAACTACAAAAAAAAATGTTCTCGTTTCTTCCTGGTTTCATCTGAGGTGAGCAATATGAAGCTGTGCTCGAGGTTAGCCTGAAAAGCTCAAGGTAGCCGTTGGAGCTTAGTTTCAAAATCTCGGCTCAAGTCGAGGTTAGTCCCACAAGCTTTCTTTATCTTCATTTGAGTTTCGTCTGCTACATATTGGTACCCTCAAGGGCTGTTTGGCAATGAGAACCATAATTTATACTCATGTGTCTGCCACAAATTAATTGGGCAGATTTATTAAACATTGCAGCATGTATAGTGTTTCGTGAATCCTTCCAATCTTTCGACCACTTATGAAATAATTTGTTACTGTTTTTATTATAGTTAGCAGACTCAACGATCCGACTCTCAAGTTGCCCGAGTCAGCCAGGTCATGAGTCAGGGTCGGCCAAGTCACTAGTGAGGGTGGGCATCGGGCCGGTGAGCCTGGCCCGGGCCCGGCCCGATAGCCCGGGTCTCGGTCCAGCCCATTTAAAATTTAAACATAATTTTTTTATTATAAAATAATTTTTAAATATAAAATATATTTATTAATAATAAATATATACTATTAAAACAAAAAAATTTTAAAAAATTAATTTTTTAATTTAAATGGGCTTAACGGGCCAGGCCGGCCAAATCCCGGCCCGGCGGCGGCCCGGCCCGACGCCCAGGCCTAGTCACTAAAATCATCAACTAATTAAGTGTTTTTTTGTCTTGTGTTGCTGAAGATTGAAGTTAATTATTTTATAAATTGTAAACTATCACTAACTTTATTAAAAATACATCTAAACATTCATATTATATGTTATTCAGTTTTAGTTTTAGTTGATGAAAAAGTCAGATATCAATTTCCTGCACACTTAACTTCGTCATCTATTTGTAGAAAAAATACACTACAAACTGAGTCGAGTAGTCGAGTCAACTGACTGGCCTTTGACAATCTAGTGTGGATCATGAGTTTGTCAACTGTAGTTTTCATTAAAAAATTACCATTTAAGGTATGGTAAATTTTGAAATGGAGGCATCTAGCCCAAAATTTGTAACTCAGCCATCAACGGCTTACCAAGTTGATTAAGCAAGAAAATTTATACAAGCTCAACTAAATTGAAAAGTGAAAAAATGCTTTCTAGAAAATGGACAAAATACCCCCACCTTTTTGAAGAAGAAAAAATGCCTCTCACATGCCAGGTGCTTGCTTGTCAGGGTCGATCATTTTGATCTTCCAAGGTGAAGTTATAGTGAGAGAGAGAGAGATAAAAAAAATGATAGAGCACTAGAGTACCCAGCTAGAACTCGAATTGGATTCAATGGAGAGAGAGTTTATGTATGGTACACAGGAACCACAATGCAAAGCATAGGCCTATGCATATAACCAGCTTCGAACTCAATGTGCAGTGCTCCATGCATTTTAGGACCATGCGTGGGGTAAAAGGATCAAAATGCCCTTAAACTTGAAAAAAGGAAACCAAAAGGGCAGTTGCGCTACAAGGATGCAAGTTAAATAAGTTTTCTTATCCTCAAGGGAAGTATAGCAACCAAGCAGCAAAGCGATTCATATGGAAGGGGTTCAAGGTTCGAATAATGTGACTTTTGTTACATTTCGGTACTTTATTCCTTTGAGCTGCAAATGCTGACAAGTGTTCACGTTTCAAAGCAAACCAGAACCTTGGAGTCATAAGGGTATAGTCTTAAGGGTTTTGGGTCGAATGCGACTTTTCTTAATTGCCCTTGAAAAAAAAAAAAAATCCCCTTTAATAAAAGAAAAGAGCCACTGCCCCCCACCCTGGCTAACACATTTAACTGTAGGAAGGCATTTGATAACCTTGTATTTGATATCTTGAGATTTCCCAACTCAAAGAAGTAACATAAGGAACTTAGGGCAGACCTATGATCATTAGTTTGCTAAAGCAAAGATCATTTGTCACATCACCTAAAGCATGTCATGTCAGATACACATTAGATCCGTGGACTAGCTAGAGATAAGTGAGCTTGAGCCACTGCCGTGCACCACAGTGCCTCTCCTTTTCTGTTTATATTGCGTTTTGTTTTGTAATCTTCTCGTTTCGTAGCTTCCTGTGACTTATTGTCACAATTTTTGTTATTGCATTTTTCCATTTTGTCGGCCCTGACGTGCACCACAGGGTAAACCACTCACTAGTTCTTAAAAGTTTCGCCTATTAATTGTGTTCTTCAAATGGCAACTCTTCTCAAAACAAAGGTGATGGTTTTAAGAATGAATTGGAACCACTCATAGAAAACCACGGGCTGTTTAGAGGGAGAGAGGGGGACGAGAATCGCCCTGTTAGAGGGTAGGCTCCTAAGTTTATTAGAATGACGACTTTAGAGAGAGAGAGAGAGAGAGAGAGAAAGAGAGAGAGAGAGAGTGCACAAATAAATTCAAATTCAAAATTCTCTCTCTGTTCATGAATAATGTTGCAGAGCATTTTGAACATGGAGCAGTGGGGAAATTCATGAAATCATTGTGCAAGTTGGTGATCCAACGTTCTTAAAGGCTCTAAAGAACAAAACTGATCCAAATTGTCGATGTTATAGATAAGTCTCCAGTAGAAAGTGTGGCCCATGGTGCACTTCTTATGCTGCGCCTATGCCAGACAACAAACTTTGTCTGCCAACAAACGATGCTACAGAAAGAGTTACATTCTTCTTGGCAGTTTCAGTGGAATTGGCTTTGATTACCTTCTTTAGTTAACTCTTATATATCAAAGGTGGTGGCAGAAATAAACCTGTCATATGACACCACAAGAACTTCACTCTTCACTGGTTTAAATTTCTACTGATCACAAGGCTTATGGCATGGAGAAAATTTCTGCTGAAGGCGATGGAGGGTGATTCATAAGCGTGCATCAGTGACGTGGTAGATGCGTCAGTTCATAAAACCCATGGCAGTGAGTTTTAAATGTTGATACCATCCCAAATATGTGCAAGATATTTCCTTAGAAAGGGAATTTGCTGCGAATGGTTCAGGCAGTGATAAGAGGAGAAAGACAGGCCCGGTTTAAAGTAAAAGAAGACAATACATTGATGTTTAGGGAAATAGTATGCATACCCGATACGCATAGCTTAAACAAGTGATTTTGGAAGAAGCATATACTTCAAAATATGCTATGCACTCAGGCAGCACAAAAATGTACCAGACCCTTAAAGAAAGTTGCTGGTGGCCTAGTAGGAAGAGACATAGCAGATTTTGTCTCTAGATGTTTTAAGATGCCACATGATTAAAGCAGAATGTCAAAGACCTGCTGAGATGCTACAAAACCTTTCCAAACCAGAATGGAAATAAGAACATACTATTATGAACTCTATTACAGGTATATTTCGTACTCATACTGAAAAACAATTCTATCTAGGTAATCGAATGAACTCGCGATGTAGGCCAGTGGAAAAAAAATGGCCCAGGTCCTGCTATCCATAGTGGAGAGAGAGAGAGAGAGAGAAGGAGAGTCATCTAAGATGTTGATCATAGAAGGTGGAGCCACACAAAAACTTGTCGGCAACCAAAACGCATAAATCAATTTCAGTGTCACACCCTGATCCTGAATTGATCACTGATCAATGAGACTCATGTATAGGATCAGGCTTTTCTTTCTTCAAGAAATCTATTGTTGCCATTAATGGTTCGCAATAAGAGATAATTTGACATTCTAAAATGAAATGAAGATGGATTCATTACATTTTAGTAACAGATCTTGAGAATATGAGATGAGATATGTTGCAAAAAATTGGCAGAAGGCCAGGCGCACTCCACTACTAAAAACCAAAGCATTATCAACGGCCACAAAATGTTGGTGAAAATAGAACACACATCGGTAATGGTTTTACTTAACATTTCATTCTTTTGTTGATAAAGGGAGTGCCGGTAAAAATCATCACCGACACACTCAACAGAAGCATGTGTAGGGTATCACCAGTGCGGCCTAGACATAGTTAAACATTGACTATTACCGACGCGGCCTAAACATAGTTAAACATTGACTTCCGACATGTTGGTGGCTATTCGTAAAAACTCTAGTGACAGCAAGTCGTATCATATCTTTTAGGCATAATTGCTCTTTTATGTTTTTTCATAGTTTTTTTATTAATTTTTTATTTATTTTAATTTTATGTAATTTTTATTTTTTTTTTAAAACTTTCAAATTTGTCTTAAAATTTACCGTCGTAGTATACATGAAAAATGCCTCTCAATATAAAACCCATAAACAATATATATGTGTAACTTCACTCAAGCTCTGGAGGAGCGGGAACCTTGGATAAAGGTATAGCCTTTGGGCTTTTACACTGAGAGTGGTTTATCTTAAATAAATTTAAAAAAGAATACTTTCATTAATGAGAGTTAGTCATGTCCATCACGTCTTCCAAAAACAAAAACGTGGAAAAGTTGTGACAACAAAAATGGCAGGCTTGACTCATAATCTGTAGTGTCTTCAACTTAACATCGTTCACATTCTTCGCACTTGCTCCTGAAGGCAGACGGTGATTGAGTTTGTCTTATTTTCTCATTGTTCACGCCGATCACCTGCACTTTGCAAAACCAAAATGTGGTCTTTCATCTCAACGACGTATTGCCTGATACATCAACTCCTTGTCCTCTCCTCTCACCAGCCTTGTGGGTGCTGACGCCACTACATAATTTATGGCGAGCCCTAAACATGTGATGGGTAGGAAAAATGTGAGGCAAAATTAGCTTCAGTGAGGTATTAACGGTCTCAAAATGGTATCCTCATGTTATATTTCTTATAAATATAGAAATATACATTTTTAACTTAATTTTATTTCAGTTTCTAAAAATGATACCAACTCCAACACACATGCACAAAGATATGTACTGTTTCAGTTTCTGTATATGATACCAACTCCAACACACATGCACAAACATATGTACTGTTTCAGTTTCTGTACATGAAACTAACTCCAATACACACACAAATATTAAATGTGTGTGCGTATATATATATATATATATATTGCAATAGACAAACGGTTCATATCCTCTTCTCTATTCAAGCTCAACCCTTCCAGAAAAAATTACATGTTCATAAACCAAACTTATAGGTATAACAAATATTCAAACTTATATTACAAAACAACTAATTCACTATAGTTAAAAGTTACAAAATCGTTTTTAACAAAATGATAATATGAACAACTTCTGCTACCATGGTAAGCTTCATCTGTGAGGTGGAAATCATATAAAGTTTGTCGGTGCTGGCTTGTGTACAATGAACATTAAGAAAATGTGTTAGTTTTATCTGAAATAAAGTTTAACAAATATAACTCATTAGTCATTATATCAAATGAACTCTTACGAAACCTAATTCATATCACCATGTTGTTGCGAGTAACTTGAGCTTGAAATTAAAGAAATTGAGACGCAAACAAAGAAATGTTATCCTTAAATAATGCATTTTCTAGTGTATCTTACGTCCTTTGATGCACCATTTGAAGTTACTCTTTTAGTTGATCATATATATACATATTTACTTAAATTATCTCACTCTCTCTCATTTTTCTTTTGTCAAGAAGTATATTTTGTTTTGTTGAAGAGCATTTTCAGTATTGTCCTGGAAAGCAACTTATTTTTTTAACCTTTTGCATTTCTTTTTCTTTTCTATTTTTTCCATCCAAGAGATTTCATGATCCGTTCGACTCTAATGTTTAGTTAAATTTGCAATATCAATGGATTGATTATGCTTTGACACTCTACTTGAAACATGTACTATAAACACGGTCACAAATATTATGTCTGAATCGAAAAAGATGTGTTAAATATGCAAAAAATATGTCAGCCATATAAAACAGCAATAAGACGTGCTTTTTCATATTTTTTGATCAATTTATAATTTATTTTATTTTATATAATTTTCAAGTTTTTTTAAATTTTATTTTTTTTTAAATTTATCGAAATTTTTTTGAGATATACAACTTTTGCTGTATTATACCCAATAAATTCCTAACTGTATAAAGCTCATAAACGATATATGTGACCGGTAAGTCCACTAAGCCCTTAAACGGTTTTTCAGAATAAACATTAAAAAAAAAAAAATCTTCCGTTAATGAGGATTAGTGACGTCCACCACGTCCTTCAAGAACAACATTATGGAAAAGTTCCGACAACAAGAATAGCATGCTTGACTCTTAATCTAATTTATGTAGTTTCTTCAACTTAGAATCCTTCAGATTCTCCACACCTGCTCCCAGAGGCAGCAGGCGGTGGTTGAACCATCTTATTTTCTCATTGTTCATGCCAATCACCTGCACTTTGCAAAACCCAAATGTGGTCTTCCATCTCACCGACGTATTGTCTGATGCAGCAACTCCTTGTCCTCTCCTCTCACTAACCTTGTGGTGCTGACGCCACTAGAGAATCTACGGCGGGCCCTAAACATGTGATGGCTAGGAAAAATTTTAGGCAAGATTAGTTTCAGTGACGTGTTAGGGTCCTAAAATGGTATAATCATGATATGTTTCTTATAAATATACAAATGTACATTTTTTAACTTAAATTTTGTTTCAGTTTCTAGAAATGATACCAACTCCAACATAACATGCACAAAGATATATATTATTTCAGTTTCTAGAGATGATACCAACTCCAACACACACACACAAACATTAAATATGTGTGTGTGTGTATATATATATATATATATATATATATGAGAGAGAGAGAAGAGAGTTGAGTGGAGAGAAATGCAAGAGAAAGACCGTTCATACCCTCTTCTTTACTCAAGCTCAACCCCTCAAGAAAAAAATGCCTGACAGAATTAAACAAGAGATGAGTTACCCTACACACCCACCACCCCTTCCTGACCAGCTATACTATGTTCCATGGGGTGTTTGTGAGAGAGAGAGTAGTTTAATTGTATCGAACACTTTTAATTGCTTTAATATAATAATAGTTTGAAAGTTAAAACAATGAAATGCTGGTATAGCTATGTGTATACAATAGCAGTTTGGTGCCAATATGAATATTTAGCCCTAACAACTTTTTCCAATTGTCAACAAAGCTAACCAGCTTTGTTAGAATTAATGGGAAATGAGTTGCTGTCATGGGGGCCAGTAGGTTACATCATGTCAGATAAAGCAAGTTGCACATACTAAAGCTTTACCAAGCAAGTTGGTGTGGTGCTTTCAACCTAGGTCCCAAAGTAGCTCTACATCCGGGGGTGCGTAGTGGAGGGAGGATGGTATCAACCTCTCATCGAATTGTCTACAGCTCTGATTATATAGGTCCGAAGATATGTGTGTGTATATATATATATATATATATATCTTCAAAATATATTAGTTTTTTGATAAGCTATGATAGTGCCATTTCCTTTTTTTATTTTATTGATATTATCTTTTACAAGTTTAATTTTGTAATTACTTTGCACAACGTGAGAAGGACCCGGGCCATTCTGGTTCTCGCTCTTTGACATGATCACATGTAATTCCCATGTTGAAGAGATAAAGGATACAAATATAATGTTCTTCATGTACTTAGTGAAAGACACTTGTGGGGAAATAAACAGCTTCTCTACCAAGAAGGGAAAACATGACAAGATCTTGATCAGTATACAAATAGTTGGCGGTTCAGTTGGCACGGTTTCTAAAATGAGCATTAATGACAAGAATTTAATACGTAGAATTGAGGAGTGTCAATTTTACCACATGTGGATAGTTGCTAGATAGATAAAATTTAAAAATTAGTCACTAAAAGGGCGATAAATCATCACTGAAACCACCACAAACAGTTGCTCCATCATGAACCACTGCTAATACCCAATCAATGTCAAATTTTTAAACTTTAACATCCGACAGTATCGGACATCCGGCATCAAGCAGGATTGAATCGAATTTTTCCCCATAATTGCTTTTTGTTTGGTAGTATTTCTTAATGGGCTACATCTGGATAGCCTAAAAGACAAGTCAAATAAATAAAAGGAAAATGATACCAAGAAGAGAACGTAAGCTGCCGTTGCTTGAACAAGAACCAACAAGATCCTACTTATGAATGGAGTCCATTTCCATTCAGTCATTGGTCATATCTTCGATATTGTAGGCAATATTGTGAAAGAGAAAGAGAGAAAACTTGATATGTACTTGGGTCGATACTTTGAACAACCAAAGCATGAAGATATTTCCAGAAAAAACATGCGTCATATGTTTTAACGAGAAAGAAAATATCTAATCTTTCTCACTATATTTACACTTAATCATGTAGGCTAAATGGTAAAGAAACTTTTTACTTTTTCGGCGTGTTTGGGTGACACTCTTTGGGATGCAAAATATCATTTTAACTTAAAAAAAAAAAAGAGTTTTTAGTTTTAGTTTTGTCATTTAAGGGGCATTTTGTATTTGAGATCCTAAGGATTTGCGTACTGTGGATTTAAGATTAGACCACATTGCCTCCGATCTTCAATCCGATATTTTCTCAATGGGAAGAAGTAAAATAAAGATGTTAAGTGTAAATCTTAGATCTAATATAAGATACTTAGTTTAAGAAGACATAGATTTTACAAGGAACTTTTTTGCCACAGTAGCAAAAAGAAAACATGCTATGTCTATTCATATTGGGTCCATTTGCTTTCAAATTCGAACGACTTTTTTTAAGACTGTGATGCAAACTCAACCTTTTTTTTTTTTACTCTTTTTGGTAGGATTTCTTTTTATTTTGATTTAACTTCTGGTTCCAACTGTTGTTACAATAACAAAAAAGTGGGGGAAATAAGTATGGGAAAAACAACTATTTAATCGTTATTTTGCCGCTTTTGGAATTCCCCAAACATGCCTTCCAAGTTTCAAGCAGAGAGAAAAATTCATACGCTGCTGCTTTGAGGGCGAATGGGTGATTATCTCCAAAAGTAATGGCATATTACAAACAACTAGCAGCCTCCAACGGCTATATTTTTGGGCCGTCCGCCTCTCTCCTCCCTCCACAACAAACCGCCATGGACACCTGCTGGCTTCCCTGCTTTTCCCGGCAAAAACCATCGAGTGGCTTCATTCCATGAAAAGCTAAACACCTCTACATTGGCCGCAGTTTCCACCCCACCAAAAATAGGCAGCTTCGCTTTTAGGCAAAGAGAAGTCCCATAGAGGAGGAGGATGGCCTCAGGGCAGGGGCTGCGTCCAGGCAATGGCGACCCTGCTGAGGCCCATTCACGACGGATACTCCTCGAGAGCTCCATCGTTCTGGAGGAATTGCAGAGGCCCGGGGAGGCAACGCACCATGCCGGCGGCTCGTTCGCTCGCTTGGGGCCTCGCGCCACTTCTGCCACGCCATCTTTGCCGTCAAGGATCATTAAGAGGCTCGCCTCGGGGCTACAGCGGGAGGAGAGTGCGAAAAAGCCGTGGAAGAGGATGGAGAGGACGGCGACGACTGCCGAACGCGGGCTCCGGAGCTTAAGGTTCCTCCAAATGGTGTCGGAGGGGAAGGAAGGAGAAGAGTGGAAGGCTGTTGAGAAGCGGTTCTACCAGTGCGCTGCGAATGGAAGGCTATCCAGAGAGAACTTTGGACGCTGCATAGGTGATTTGAACGACTCAACTTTGATCTGGTAGTAGGAGGCATGAAGAAATAATGAATTTAACAAGGATTTTTGGTATACCCAAAAAGAAAACACCAAGTTTTTGATCCAGTATTAGAGCAAAAAACTAACGAATTCCAGTCATTTTTTCATTTTCTCAATTTTTTGATGAATTTCCTTTGTTTCCCTTCATCCTTTCTTGGTACTTTTTTTTTTCTTTGCTTCTCTTCTTTCGTATGATCTGAAGAGGTTTATTAAACCTTTAATTAATTTTTGTTTGATTACGCAAATCTGGGCCTGGAACCATTATTAGATTCAACCAGCAAAGCAGTGGAAAATTGTCTTTGCTCTTTCAGATGGACATTCCAGAGGCGTGTAATCCTTAAAAAATTTCACTTACCTCCCATGTACTTTCTTCTGTATGCAAAACCTGATCTTCTGAAATTGCATTTCTTAGCATTCCTATTCTGCAACACTGTTAACATCCATATCCAGAGGAATCCAAAACCTTAAACACATAGATGAACTCAATCTATTAGTGAATTGGTCAGAATTTCCACTTTCAAAGTTCAAGGATGATAGATGATTCAAGCGGGCCTATAGTTCTCTTGGGATAATAGAAAAACAAAGATGCGTGAAGTTTTTATAAAGTTTGCACCAATCGGAATGAATTTCTGATGAGCCGCACAAATTCTGAAGGTATGGACGATTCGAAGGATTTTGCAGCACAGCTCTTTGATGCACTGGCAAGACGGAGGAACATCAGTGCCGCAGAAGGAATCACAAAAGATGAACTTAGGCAGTTTTGGGAAGAAATGGCAGAACAAAACTTTGATTCTCGGCTTCAGATATTCTTTGACATGTAAGAATCCTAAGTCTAAACTCAATAATCTTCCTGCCACACCAGCACTTACAACTACTTATGGTGGCTAGAGAAACTCAACTGAGAAGTATTTTCTTGATAAACTTGTGCAAAAAATCTTGTCATGTTTTTATTCTCTGGGTTTTCTAGAGCATCAAAATCCGTATGAATGTGACTGCCAATAGTATACATTGTTATGTCATGATCATAACGAAGTTTACATTGTGATTATATGCTTATTTAGGTGTGACAAAAATGGGGATGGCAAGCTTTCAGAAGAAGAAGTTAGGGAGGTAAGGCATGGACAGCTGAATTTTTAAATTTTTACACGGACAATTTCAGTATGCTAATTACTCCGCACCCTAGGTTATTGATTTGAGTGCCTCCACCAACAAGCTTGCAAAGCTCAAAGGAAACGCTGCAACGTATGCATCACTGATCATGGAGGAGCTAGACCCCGACCACCACGGCTACATAGAGGTAATTCAATTACTAAATGAATTGGAACTTGAAAACTGAAATATCTCAGCTCTGGAAGAATCAAAATACATGAACAATCTTTCTCCAGATGTGGCAACTGGAAATGTTATTGCAAGGAATGGTAGAATCAGAAGGAAATGCAAAACTCACCAAGCACAGCGAGATGCTGGCAAAGTCCATGATACGAGAGAGATACAGAAACCCAGTGACGAAATTTCTAGGACTTGCTAGTGATTTTGTACAAGAAAATTGGAAACGGATATGGGTCATCCTTCTCTGGCTCTCCTTGAACGCGATACTGATAGCATGGAAGATTTTCCAGTACAGAAGAAGAGCTGCATTCCAAATCATGGGTTATTGTGTCTGCGTAGCTAAGGCTGCAGCGGAGACCCTCAAGTTGAACATGGCACTGATACTGTTTCCTGTATGTAGAAACAGCATCACATGGCTCAGATCAACTATCCTCAACTCAATAATTCCCTTTGATGACAATATAAATTTTCATAAGGTTAGCTTCATCTATCTTTATCAATTCATTTGAAAAAAAAAAAAGCGACACCCAGTATCTTTTAATTCATCCTTTCTTCTGTTGCAGGTCTTGGCAGTGGCAATTGCAATTGGAAGCACTGTCCATACTGCTGCTCATGTAACATGTGACTTTCCTAGACTTATCAATTGTCCACCACAAAGATTCATGAGATATCTAGGACCTAGTTTCAATTATAAACAACCCACATACCCAGAACTCTTAGCCAGTATTCCCGGTGTTACCGGCGTCCTAATGGTTTGCTTTATGGCTTTCTCCTTCACATTGGCAACACATAGTTTCAGAAGAAATGTCATCAAGTTATCATGGCCGTTCCACCACTTAGCTGGATTCAATGCCTTCTGGTACGCCCATCACCTACTGGTCCTTGTCTACATTCTACTTGTCCTCCATTCCATCTTCCTTTTCCTAACAAAGGAATGGTACAAAAAAACAGTAAGTAGCTAATATCTTAATTCTTGAAATGATGGAGAAATTTTCTGGAAATTACTACATCTTAAGTTGCAATTTTTTTTTTATGCTTGCAGACATGGATGTATTTGGCAATTCCACTCTTTATTTATGGCACAGAGAAACTAATTAGAGCGTTTAGAGAAAGGCAGTTCCATGTCAGCATAATTAAGGTATGCATCTTACCAACCACAGCTACAAGAAAGTAAAACCAGCAATGACGTTTGATTTTTTTGATAGAAAACTAATCAAACTTAAAAGAGGAATGAAAAATAACAAAACCAGAAGTATGATCCGTTGTGTTGTTTGCACAGGCTGCAATCTATCCAGGAAATGTTCTCTCACTACAGATGAGCAAGCCTCCAGGTTTCAAGTACAAGAGTGGCATGTATATCTTCATCAAATGTCCTGATGTCTCACCCTTCGAATGGTAACAAATGTTAAAGTTACTATGGGACAACTTTTGTTTCCAGATTTTATCTGCTTATCTTCTGTTTGATCTCATCAGGCACCCCTTCTCTATCACTTCTGCGCCAGGGGATGACTACTTGAGTGTCCATATTCGCACATCGGGGGATTGGACCACTGCACTAAAAAAGCTTTTCTCTAAGGTCTTTTTGTGGTATCTGAACTGCATTTCCTGGAACATCTCTGTGTTGGAAGTAAAATATCAGTTCAAAACAAAAATAATAACCATCATGCAAATGCAGGTGTGTGAAGCACCAAATACCACAAAAGGTCTGGCTAGACTTGAGACAACTATAATTGCTGAAGGTGAATTAATACGGTCTAGGTAACTCCATACTGCTTTTGCAACATGCATTTCTAAATTCTAACATGCAATCGGCATGTCATGGCTTATGTTATGCTTTTACCTTTAACAGAGAAGTCCCAAGGTTGTTCATAGATGGACCTTATGGTTCTCCTGCTCAGAACTACAAAAAGTATGACATTTTGTTGCTTATTGGACTTGGTATTGGAGCAACTCCATTCATCAGCATTCTCAAGGATCTCCTCAATGATATCAAGACAAAAGAAGCCATTCATGTAAGTGAATTATTAATCAAGAGCTATTCAGAATTAGAAAGCCAGCCAAAGACAAGTAGTTCCATTAGTGACTTGAGCTCGAATTGTCCACCACTCAATCACGTATGACTTGAGCTCAGTTAAGTTGGCATTCACAAGCCAATCTTTAAGACAATCTGAGCTTATAGTTGGACTCGAAGTACTTTTTAATTATTAAAAAAGGTCCGCTTCCTTCAACTCATGCAGGAAAGTCAAGGAGGGTGTGAGATGGCGGATATATCCAGCGGAAGGTCAAGAGGAATGGGAAGGGCATATTTCTACTGGGTTACAAGAGAGCAAGGATCCTTTGAATGGTTCAAAGGAGTCATGAATGATGTTGCCGAGATTGACCACGACGTATGTATATTCCATCTCTGAAATTCTAGTACATAATTTCCACTCAAAATTCATGGATCAAACTGAAAAAGTTGCATGCAGAATGTCATAGAAATGCACAACTATTTATCCAGTGTGTATGAAGAAGGGGATGCTCGGTCAGCGCTCATCAGAAGGGTTCAGTCTCTGCAACATGCAAGAAATGGGGTTGACATTGTATCGGGAAGCAAGGTATTGTATCTGGTTACCTCTATTCACAATCCTTTTCATTCTTTCTGGGTTCTAACATGAAAGCGTTGACAGATCAGAACACATTTTGCAAGGCCGAACTGGAGAAAAGTGTTCGTTCAAATAGCCGCTAACCACAAAACATCTAAAATAGGTAAGCAAAGATGCACTCTAGCACATACTAAAGTCCAAGGACGAAGCTCAGACCAAGTTTGATCACGCTAATCCAACTTCAGCAGAGCTTAAGCCTGCCTTTGTTCAGGCCAAGCAAAACATTTTTTGCTTAAGTAAATGGTTCTCTAATGGATTCAGACACGCCACCCTTTTAATCCAATGCCAAAAATGTCACTTATTATTACAACCGACAAGCTTGGCTCAAATGTGTAGCCAAGCCTCTACTTGGGGTGAGAGGAAGTTAATGATCCATTCCCTCTGCCTCTAGGGCTCTATGCTGCATCAGAACTTGGGTAGGATACGGTACACCGTCAACTAGATTATCATGTTCCCATCTTTTACGGTCAATGGAAATAACATCCACGGGAAGCAAACAGGTGACGTGCCCTCTATGCACCGGCTTGTCCGACCAGCTATGCTAGCCCCTTGAGGCACTGTTGGTGGTTGCTAAGCTTCTACTTAGTACCATTTAGCACACAAACTAAGAATTACAAGCCTCTGCATGGAACTCGGTCTAACCTAGCTTCGCATTCCTGTAAAGACATTTTAGTTATGAGAGTTTTACTTTTCCTGCTATATGCATGATCCACTATGCAACAAATTGCAGGTGTTTTCTACTGTGGGAACCCAACACTGACAAGGACATTGAGGAAGCTGTGCCAAGAGTTCAGTCACAGCACCACCACTCGCTTCCACTTTCACAAGGAGAACTTCTAGATTGTATTGCATGAGGAACCATATGAAATGTGAAGACCTACCCCACAAGGACGTGGTTAAAAGGACACCGAGACATCCCACTGTAATTTACTATTAGAATTGTCTCACAAGTGTGCAGGACTGCAGGTTAGATTGCAGTGTCCTTGTCACATAGGTAGAGATGTACAAAAGTTTAGCTTTCTTACTCTTGTAGAATAAAAATTTTACTATGCCATGGCTCTTAATACTATTCGACGATTCAGTTTTGCCCTTTGTGACGGAGATTTAACAGGTTACGTTTACTTTATCTTGCTCAAAGAGTTGACGACCATGGAAGTTCGATGACAATATATGAGATAGACCAACTTAATATTGCAGAGGGAGTTAATTATGACTATTGAGAGTCGAACTGTGCCAGCCCAAATGAATGCAGAGTAGCAACGTTAATCATAGGTTTAAATCTCATTGTGCTGTCTTCTGGAGCTAAGTCACATGGGTACTTCAATAATGTCTACATATTGAAACAGTCAATATGACAGTGTGAGCACAATATGAAGCCAAAGCCTTGAAATAAACAACACAGCAATTAACTTGATAACTTGTGACTTCATGACTGGGTCACTTAAAATGGCTTGGAAATGTGACTTGTTGAATATTATCCTGAAATTGGATCTAAATTAGGTTTTTGATTCAAGAGAGATAATGAGTCCCATTACATACAGATTTTTTTTAACCTTTACATAGTACCAAATGATGAATAACAAGGAGACAATATCTATATCTGTCAAGTTAGAATGTCCAATCTTTTGAGCTAATCCAAGTTTCTAAGCACTATGGGGATGTGAATCCTTTGATTTGGGCCTGTTTAATTAGGGCAGCATCGGAGCCGAGTGGAGCTCGTGCTCAACTCGACTCAAAAACTCGAGTTCGAGCATCTCCGTTCGAAATCAAGTCGAGCTCCATAGGATAGGCTTGAGCTTGACTCGAGAATAAGCATTGAGCTCGAGCTCAACTTGTTTAACTCGTTTCTGCTTAGCATGTCTCATTCTACTCGTTTAACTATTTTTTCATTATATTTCAACACTAATCATTAGTAGTCAAACTGAGCCAAATTCTTACAATTTGAACTCAACTCATTTATCATTTCAAGCATACATTTGAACTCGAGCTAGAAAACGAGTCTAGTTCGAATTGAGTCAAGCTTATGATCCAAATGAGAATGAGATCACTTTCTTTTTTTTGGAAGCTTGTCTGATAAATTGATGCTGAGGGCCAAATTTATGATGGACAAGGTTTGGATCCAAAAGTTCTGACTCAGCCTGAGCCTTGGTGTTCTTGGTTTTCCTCAAAATGAACAAGATACATGTTCATCGAAATGTTGCTGAACCGGGATCTGAAACCAAGGTGCTAGTGATAGATCTGAATATGAATTTTAGATTCAGTTATGTTTAGCTGAGCCAGGATCCAAATGCATGTGCTGATGCTGGAACGAAGAAGGTGAACAAAAATGTGCTTTTAAAATGCAAACTAAAAGTTGTATTCCGTCTTTGTTCTGACCCATGCTGAACAAGAACCAGTTATAACGCCGATCCAAATCCAACTCCGAGCTCAAGTCTGAGTTGGGCCCAATTATAGATATGGTCCTATGGAACGTATTTAATGAGTTAGGATTGGATATGAACCGGCTATCATAATATCGCGAACCCATCTGCAGTCCTAGGCCTAAGTCCAGACTCACCTGAGCCCAGGCCTATGAGCATAGCGCGGTCCAGTTATATTGCAGGTCAAAGAGTAGGTTTGACCAAAAAACAGACCGGGCGGCGTTTTTGAATGGCTCGACTAGATTGTCAGTAAGCAGAATGAGAGCATGTCCAAATCTTCGGATACGGATACATTAGATCCGGTATAGCATTGAATATGAAGTGATTCCCTCAATCCAAACCTTATCCGATATTCGTGGGGCCAAGTCTGAACCCGGCCAACAATGTGTCAAATCTTCACCTTGTTCAGCCATATCTGGATCCAATTTCAAATCTGGATCTTAAAACGCCTGGTCCAAAATACTATCGGCATTCCAATACCCAAACTTGGTCAAGAACCAAGCCTGAAGGCAGTATAACAATTTCATTTACTAGCCCACATTTTCATCATAATTCCAGAAGCATGCCTAACTTCTCTGAATTTGTTTATATGGGCCGACAAAAACTTGAAAAACACGGGGCCTCACACAAAAAGCTGTGGTTTGAATTTAGGAAATCTAGAGACTCGTATTTTTCTACATGGTCAAAAGGTTCATCAATGCGAGTCTCATTTTTCAAGTACAACCAAAAGATAGGCTGCCAGGCAGCCGTTTTTCCTTTTTAATGGGTAAATACAAGGAACTAAACAACCATTATGAAGAAATTGGAAAAACGTAAGGCCGCTTTTTTGAATTATATCTAAAATGGCAGGACCTCAAATGAATATGTTCCTTGATTCATGAAAAAGACTTCCGTCTTCTATAGAATGTGGTTAACTTCCCGCTTCCACCGTTTCGCTTCTCGATTCAAATAGCTTCCCAATGCAGTGCAATAATTTTCAAAGATGCGATATCCCCGATTTCGCTTCTCAATAATGTCGAGTGATGGAATTTATCAGGGGGACGAGCAAGTCTTGGAATTCCTTCACCACCACATCAATTGGTTATCAAGACTTGAGATCTTACACATTTATGGTGGAATTCTAAAATTTGCGTTCATTCCCGCTTTTCCATTTAAGTTTGTATATATATATATATATATAAAGTTTTATATTATTTTTTGCTTGTGAAAATATGTGATGTACATGTAAACCATTAATGAGGTGCATCAACTATATTTGAGGGATCATGAAATACAACTATTTATGACAGTGGTCTAGTATTTCAAGGGGAAACCATAAATACAAGTTATGAGATCATTTAATCGTTACAAGTGTCCCAAACACGAGACATTCCAAAATCTTCACTATAGAAGAGAGAGGGAGAATAGATTTTAATTTCAAAACCAAATAATAAAGCACTTAGACATGAAAGCATTCACATCGCCAACATATAACTAATAACCACGAGCAATTGATTTCTCTGTTGGCCAGTCCTCCGTGTATATCCCCGACCGTATGTGTGTGTATGTGCACACACACACACACACACACACACACAGAGACTAATGAGAGTAAGTGTTTGAGAGAGAATTGTACATTCCAACTTTGCCGAATGCATCCAATCGGACTAAATGACCAGTTTGTCAAACTTGTTTAATGTATGAGATCTCCACATAAATTCCTTTGAAACACATTATGTCAATCAAGAAGAAGGAATAGTAAGGTCATAAATGCTAGTGAGTAGCTTGTTACCATTCCTCAAACTAAATTTGACAGGTTAAAAATTAAGATTCTTATTTGTGCCAAAAGCATGTTTCCGTGCTTGAATTTTAATTAGAAACTTTGTTGAGTAATCACCTTTGTGTGTGTGCAAGGGTGGAGCCATGATTTTGTTAGGGACGGGCCAAATAGTTCAACCTCAAATTTGAGTAGGGCCAAACTGAACTTAAATAAAAAAAAATGCATTGCACAACTAATTTTTTTTATTTTTCTAATGTAATTTTTTTTTTACTGCTAGTTCGGGGCGGGCCACGGCCTTGGTGGGTCCCCCCTCCCTCTGCGCCTGCCCGTGTGGATGCAATACACTTTTTAGTAGAAGGCACACCAAAACTTGGAGACACCGCATTGTGGTGGTACCAAATGATGGTATAATTGAAAAAAGGGAAATCGGCACATCACCCTAGACATGGGGTCAGCGAGTTGACTTGTCGACTTGGTCGAGTATTGAGATAACCATAACGTAACTCAATGCAGCTGAATTGGGCAAGTCAGGGTTGAGTAGGATTGAGTTAGAGGCGAGTCGGTCATAGTCAAGCCAAGTTAGGGGCAAGCTGTACTTGGACGATTCCGAACCAACTTGACGAGTTTGCCAACTATAAAGGCTGTGTTTTTTGAACACATTATTGAAATGGTATCCATATAATAGAAAGGGACACATTAATGAAACAATATGCTCCACAGTTTCCAAATGCCCGGGAGGAACACCAATCATGTAATAAAACGTACGTTGCTTATTTTGTTACTCTTTAAAACTTGTTTTTTATACATGAACTGTATGATGGTTAGTATTCGTCGACTTTCGAGCTCACTATATGTTATAATATTTTATAGCCAACATCTAGGTGGAGTACTTCAATTTTTTTTTTAAATTAAAATGTAATATTTATTTTTGTCCATAAGATAATTACGTCGGAATAGATGTCCCTTCGGTTAACCTCTAGTTCAGGAGGGGGCGCGGCGCCTAGGCCATGGCCCCACTCCAGTCAATAAATTTTTTTTTTACATTGAAAAAAATAATATTTTTTAATTGGATAATATATTTTTTGTATTAGAATTCAGTTTGGCCCTACCCGAATCCAAAGGTCGAACTGCCGGCCCGCCCCTGAAGAAAATCCTAGCTCTACCTCTGCTCTAGTCTTAATTATTAAATAGATAATTATTAACTTCAGCTCGAGCGTTGCCCAAGCCTTAAATATGGATCATCACTGCCGTCGTCTGCAGAAGTTTCTGCCATTACAAAATTACAAAATGGTTGGGCAGTGGTTCGAGCTCAAAACGAGGGGCTATTGACCACGGTGCGAGATATATCTACTGCTAAGGCCAGAGGAGAAATAACAAAAGAAGAGAAATAAAAGCAGTATTGAAAATGTAACTGGATTTTTCCTCCAATTAAGACTTTTTGAGTTGCAAGTACTTCTGGAGAACTACTGAAACTTTTAAAATTACTAATTAATGTGACACTGACGTACATAATGTCACATACGTCTCTCTCTCTCTGAATTTTTATTTCATTTTCTCGCCCCTCTTACATAAATATAAAAGATTCTAATGTGTTGAACGTTGTTAGAGGGTTGAAAATCAAAAAAATTTGCCACCGAAAGAGGCTTAAATGTTTGATAAGAGCACCATCAATCATCACTTCACCACAAAATTGTAGCTAGAGGTGGTGAGTATTTTTTAATGTTAGACTAATTTCTAAGTTTTGTCCATCCGGTGCGGGCAATTAATCCTGCATGTTAATTTAGTGTACCTCTTAAAGGGCATCTGTCTTTCAAGCGGCAAGGGACGTGTTAATGAAAAGTGCATGACCATAAGATGTATAAATTAGTCTTTACAATGTTTTAAAATTTAACATTCTTAGCTTCCTTGACTCATAAAATCCAATTTGAACGTCAAATCATTCTTTTTCACATATATATATATATATATATTTGTCACAGTATAGTAATTTAATTTGTTTATTTGTATCACGAAGAAAATTGAAAAAGGTGCATTCTATTGCAAAAAAAGTTATGTTCAACCAATCGTCTTTTTTATGATTTTTTGCAACATAAAATAAAAAAACGACCAGCTGAACATAAAAGTAGTGGGCTTTTATATATATATATATATATATATATATGAGTGAGTGGCAAGAAGTGTCATGTCGAAGGAAGGGAAGTGAGAATGGAGGGGGGCCAGAAGACACTTTTAAAAGTTTCACGTGCATGGTCACTTAGTCTCTTGCAGGCCTTTAATGGGGGAGTGCCGATCGATTTATGGAACAGCCTAGAAGCAGGCATAGCGGTAGGATATCCGGCCATTAATGAGTTTGAAGATCAGGCATATGGCATGGTTGGCTCCCTCATTCAAGTCCACTCCACTTCACTCCGCCTCTTCCTCTTCCCTTATGTGACGGCTACTTCACCGGCAGCACAGCAGCACATCACTTAAGAACCTCCCTCTTTCTCTCTCTAGAACAACTGCCACCAACCCTTCTCTGCTGCATTGCTTCCTCCCCCTTAATTCCCACTCTTCCGCTTCTTCTCTCTATATCTTTGCCTTCCAATTTGGAGAACCAAGTTGCCCGGTGCATCTTCTGCAACCTGTACCCTCCCTCACACTCCCACTATGAATGAAACCAATGCTCCCTGGTGCTAACTAATTAAATTCAAAGCATATATGAAGATGATAAAAGCGACCCAAAAAAGAGAAATCATTGATGCATCCGTAGAAGCACCCATCTACTTAATTTCTTCCTGTCTCTATGAATATTTGCCTTCTGCAACTTCTCACTAGATTATTGTTGGTGATGCAAATTTGACTTACTTTAGATCTCGGGATGGAAAGCTACCATCAAAATTAATTCAGAGATCTTCCTAAAACATTCTATTCACATAAGATTTTCTTGTTTCAAAGTTGATATAGAGAGAGAGAGTGAAAGAGAGATAGAACGGGTTTTAGCCACAGCATGAAACCGAAGATGAATTGATGATGGTCACAGGGGAAACGAGCGTGGAGATCTTTCTACTTCATTGTGGCTGACAGTTGCGCCATCAAGGATGTGGCTGTCCCCGTGAAGGACGCTTGGAGACGGCAATGGAGGAAGCGGGGAAAGAAGTAAATGAAGTGAACAGTGGAAAGAAGATGGTGGTGGTGATTCCGAGAGGGATACTCTCCAATTGCTAGCCAGTACGCGATTTCCACTACTACCTCATCATCATCAGCACCATTCCAGGTTGATGGCTCATGCAACTCACGTGCCATGCAGAACAACCCTCAGAGGAAAGTACTCTGCAGGCGCAGGTGCGCATGCACGCATACACACACACACTTGCACGTGCTCAAGCGCAAACATACGCTCGAGCTAGCAAAACAACATAAGAATTAATCTGTCTATCGCTTCGCATCATGAAACTCATGGTGTGGATTTTTCTGTTCAAACATTGCACTTCAAATATGGATTTACCAACATGTGCAAAGATAAAAATAAGTGGGATATTAACTGATCAAATTCGAATCAGATGTACCCTTTATCATTCAATTTTTTAGATGTCACATATCCAGATTCGAACACAAATGAAGAAAATTTACACCATTTCTGAATTTGGCGATTTGATATTTAGATTCACATCCACATCTGAACATGACTTTTAGATGTACATTCAAATCTTTGTGATATATATGTTAAGAATTGACTTTCAAAAGGTATGGATATTAGATATATGATCCTTATTTGAGACTAAATCCAACTCTAAATCTGAATCCAATTGAATATTTATTTAAAACTGAAATCGAAATCTTACTGGATGTCATTTCTTAAATCCGAATATGATTCAACTTTTCAGTGAGATGTTAAATTTTTTCTGCAGCCAACTTTGTTTGAAGCTGTTTGGTTGGATATGTGATCTGAATCTGATCGATTGGAATGATCTGTAAATAAGTTTCATCACTTTCTTTTAGGTGAAGGATAAATTTTGGGAAAGGCTAGCACCAAACAGAAGACACATTCGCTCGCATGTGTAGAAGAAAAAAAATGTGTGCATGCATGCTGATATTCTAAATTATTTCTTTAAAAGAAGCACATAAGGATGGAGATGATTATAAATTAGAGTTCACAAGTTGCATGAACTACTAATTAGAGGCATTGGTGGTGTGAAAAATGAATAGCCTCCAAACTTAATAGAAATTGGCTTTTAATATAGTCAAGTATATGCTTTGTATAACGAGTCTAAGATGGTGTTTGGGAATAGTAACATTATGTGTCTCTCCCACGAATCTAACCAAAATTGGTTACATTCAACACTTTAACATATATTTCATGAATCTACTCCACTTTTAGAGGCAGATGCATGAGATAGTAACATACTATTATTCTTTTTAATAGTTCTTAATGGGTAGTTTGGCAGCAAGAATACTTTGTAACTGTTTCATATATCTACCTTAAAACTGAAATAGATTCATAAAACAATAGTTATGGTGTCTAATAAACATGTTTCAATATTTGAGGCAGATTCCCGAGATGCTCACAAAGTGTCTCTACACCCAAACAACCCCTAAAGGAACATGATAGGCTCATTCAAAAGTTTCGGCCGGTGTACAGCTCAGGATGGACTTCTGGCCCATATCAACAAACAAACCTGTAATATCCCATCTCATGCAAGTAAGACATGAACTTTTGAATGAACTCCACCATGTTCCTTAGGCTCTTTTGGAGGTGCCTGGTTTCAGTTTTGAGGAACACTGGATGACCAAATCCGGCCCCTCGGGCTTCATTTGATTGAATAGGAAAAGGCAATGACACGCCTTGGCATGTAACTCATTATGTGAGATGCAAGAAGATATAGCATCTTAGCTGCATATGCTGCCCTGGGCTCTCACATGGAAAGGAAAACATCAAACAATTTAATGAGATCATTGAATTTCCTGGAAAAAGTTTGGCTTGCACCAACCGGAAGTGTGTAATCTGCATGAACCAGCTGCTATATATCTTGCCTAGATCTACTTCTAATTTAGTGGGTTTTAAATGAATGTGATCTCTCAATAGTCATGCCTCAGTCCAATTTTAGGCCGCTCCTTTTTCTTAGGTGGTAGGTCAGATCATGGTGAATATAACTGGTTCTTTGATTTACATTTAATATATCTGCTCATTGATCATGTACTGGCCTGCCCAATCTCACAGTTCCCCAGGTGAGAAAATATGAATTGCAGATTTTATTTCCAATCTGTTGATATCTTGGGTGAATTGCAAGTCATTTAATGTGAAAACAATGAGCCAATGTGGGTGTAACTGAGGAGTTGAAATAGATGTTGGGCACCCAATTCAAAGAGTCGCGATCTGGTGCAGTATAATTACAAAAGAATTGTGCAGATTAGATTCTAAGGATCAAAGTTTTCTGGGTCCTTTTTTCTAATCTTGGAATATATGTCCCGAGAACATATGTTTCAAAAGCACTATTTTATGTTCTGAGTAAGAATATGGATCAAAGCTGGATAGAATCACAACATTTACTCCAAGACAAGAATATGGTGATTCTAAAACCTGAGTTCTAAGAACATACATTTCAAAGACATAATGAACTCTTACCAGAACCATCTAAGGGCAAAAGAAATGTGGAAAGAAATGGGATTCTGAATATAAATGAGATACAAGGGCAAAAAAGGAGTGGAAAGGAATGGCTCCCAAGATTATTTGCTCAAATAACTTTTGAAGGATTACCAAAAGCATACTCATGTTTATTAAATTTAAATCTAGCTGTTCGTGTTCTGCACAAAATAATCTGACAAATGAAACCTATATCTGAACAGACTAATGCCTCTTCATGCAGCTTTTACATTCCTTCTCATTATAACTGGGAATCTCTTTTACTAATTAACCAAGCTTCTACAAACAACCCATGACTAGTGCATACGCTCACATAGCAAGCAGTCGTGTGTTCCCCAACGGATTGTAGATTTTGGATGATAAGGTAGTTCACCTGCTTAAGGAACTTGTGTTTAAATCCTAGAGTGGTCACTGTCACATCTCAGCGCACTCTTCCTCTGTTTCATAATAGGTCCTTGTGAACCCTAGAGAAAGTGGGGTGGGTAGTGGCCTCTCTTAGCGATGCTGCAACGATCCACTCACCCTTAAGAAACAGAAAAAATAGACATACGTGTTCACACGTACCTTGCACGCATTTGTGCACACGCACACGCATGCGGACATGTGCATGTGCCTGGTATCACATCGGAACTGAAGTGGACAACTAATATTAAATGAATTACCCAAATCAATGATCTTAACTTTCAAGCAGGAAAACTTGATCTCTTTCTTTAATACAAAAGTGGGAAATTTTATGTCAAATCATCATTTAAGTGTGCATTGCTTTACTTACTTTAGGAAAAAGAAGGGACCTAATGAGCATATAGGCATCATTTCTTGATTAAGAGTTGGAGACCAAAAACAGTGTGAAATGGAGAGAATGAAGCAACCACCGCCACCTAATAGTATTTACTCTTAGTAAATTGCCCTTGAATTAAATGCAAAATGAAATTTATTTGACAACATTTAAAAAGAAGATCCAGCCAAGAAAATCAAAAGGGCACTGATTCGTCTTTAATACATTCCCCTTGTATGATGCCATAAATGAGATCAGTTTGTTCTGATCTGCCCTCCTTATGGTTGAGTGCTGCAGTTGGTCTGCCTAGTTAGCACGGGGCTAAATGCCTAGCCAAGTTTGATCTAGTCCCCCCCTGAGTCGTGTTCCACCACTTATTACTATAATTAATGGACACTGGGCACGAGCCAAGTGGAGATGGGTTCGACAGTGAGCCGGGCTTGGCCGAGTACGAACTTGCTTAACCTACATATGTCATTGCTTAATTATGAACTATTTGAAAGTTGCACTATATATATATATATATATATATATATATATATATATATATATATATATAACCAAAAGCCAGATAAATACAAATATTGTGTGGTTAGAGTGCAATTGATATTCCATTCTGGATGAGATCTTGTTTCCATTTTTCCCGGTGCAAGATAACCCTAGACTGGTGCTCTTTTCATTGGGGCTAGGCAAATGCCCAATAAAAAGTCGAGCTCAAGTCATACCAACCATCAAGACCCAAGTCCAGGTTTCGCCAGACTATAAGGAGAATGTGTACATATATATATATATATATATTGGACAATAAAAATAATAGAAATTTTACAATTAAGACTTTCTAAATTTTTCTGTTTTTAAAAAATCATAATTTTTTAAAACATTGGTTAAGGAAAAAAACTATATATAGACTATTTTATGAAAAAAGAAAAAAACCAGAAACAGTATCCAAGGTTTTACTAAAAACAAGAGAATCTATTCTTGATGCAGAAAACCTTGCTACACTCACAATGACATCAATGTTTTTACCTAAACTTTCCCCAAACTATGATGACTTTTTCTTGACATATTTTTGTGACAACACCACCACAATATATCAAGATATCACAAATATTAACGACCATGCTAATATATAAATGAAACCGATAAATATTAATATTAAATGAAACCCAAGGTATGCACAACAATACAACATTTACTCCAAGTCCCCGTCCCTAGCTATCTCCGGTGACGGAAGGAAGGCTTGATTCCAACGACCAAACGACAGCGACGTGAGCGGAGACACAGGGTCCACCGGTCTCCCCACTTATATTCACGCATATGGGCCATGGGCTCCTCCTCCACCTAGTTTTCACGGGAAAACGCCGCCTTTGCCTGAGGGAAAAAGGGTCCACCATGGGTCCGCCGGCCTGCCACATTTTCTTATGAAAAGTTTTTCAATCGACCGCATGGTCCTCTCTAGAACGGCCGGCCGCGCATGCTATGCTTGTGACTTTTGTCAGTGAGTTAGGTAAAAGTTCCGAGTGTTGAACCGGCTCTTCAAACAAACTTAGTTCAACACGACGGTCCTGAAGTTCTACAAAAAGGCAAAGCCTGACAAAAAATGGTAACCGTGTTTGGGTCACAAGGGTGGAAAATTATTCCCCGGAAATGTTTTTCCGTCATTTTTTTTTCTTTATTTCTGTTTTTTCTCGGGGACAGAAGTCATTAAGTCAAAGTTGCGTGGAAGGAGACGGGACGTTGGTCACGTGTTTGTGGTGGAAGTGAGTGGAGAAGTCATGACAATTTAAATGGGGTTTTGCAGGTCTGATGTGATCACTCCATCGCCATCCCCTCCCATCAGATCGTCTCCTTCTTCTTCAGTTATTTTTTTACTAGTTATTTTTTTATTAGATTCTTTTTCCCAAAAAAAAGGCAGATATGACGTTCCTATTTCCCATTTTATTTTTAAAATCAATTTTTAAATACTTAAACTATTTTAAATTAGCAAGAATTAAAAGTGCATGTCTGTCGATACATCATCTGTCGTGTCAAAATCAATTCATGAACCGAATCATTGAGCCTGCCGATTCGCTAATCGGGCCATATACCGTCTCGGTGGGAAATATTTTAAAAATAAACGAAGAACATATAAAAAAAAATAAAAAATGAAATGTGGCACTCGTTAATGGCGGATTCAGGGTGATTTTGATGAGAGAGATCTTAAGTAATTGCACCGGAATTAAATTAAGTTGTCATATGAAGCCACCGGCACAATAATAATGAAAGGAAAAGAAGCGGGACAGTAAGACATCACTTCATAATTAACAATGAAAAATCAATGCAAGAAGTAATTAATTTAAAGAAATCCAAGCATGTAAAGGATGAAAATCTCTTGAACAAGTTGAACTGCGCTGCTTTCCACCTTTTTTTTTCTGGATGTCTTTCTCCGATAAGTTGGTGACGCCTCATATCAAGGCATTAATTATCCACTGATTCCAATTGACAACATCCCCAAAAAGTTTTGGAGTTTCTGTTTTGAAAACCTAACAAGAGGAAAACTAAAATACGACAAATCCACTGTTTGCATTGCGGGACTTCATATGAATAGAATTCACACGAATTAAAAAGATGATCAAACTTTTGAAATTTAGGGCTTTGAAGACCTAACAGAGTGCAAACCCTCTTCTCAAGTTGCTGAGGTCGAGAGCTACACTGAAACTGGATGGTAAATCCACTTCTCTGGTTGTTGATGTCGAGAGCTGCGTTGGAACTTGGGTGGCAAGTGGTACACTGTTTTATTGCAGAACTTCATATGATTAGCATTCACAGGAATCAAACTGACGATCGAACTTTTAGGAGCCTCAAGGCCAAGAAGCTCTTGGAGTTCAAAGTAAACAAATAATATATTAAGTGAGTTAAAAAAAAACTGGCTTCTCCCCAAAAAAAAAAAAAGTCCCAAGTCAATCAGAATCCTCTCCTGCCATTAGCCGTTTTCTCTTTATTAACAAATTAAATTCCCATTGCTTTTATAAACCTTCTTGTCAACAATTTAATGAAGCAAAAAGCTGCTGTGTTAACTCCAAGAGGGGGATTTCAGGTGTGAACTTGAGTTGGTTCCAGTACTGTAACTTAGGGTTTAGAAAGTCTCAATGTTGACCCATTATTGGCCATCACTTTTCTTCTTTTGGGAATGGAATGACTTGACAAGCAGGTTTTCAATAAACCCAATTTATGGATCTGGATTTGGATCCAAACCCAATTGGATTTCAGTACATGGCATGAAGGACTGACACATTGTTGTAAATATCCTTTCTTCTTTTGGATTTGGACATAAAATGAGGTGACAAGCAAGCTTTCCACATTACACAATTTATGGATCTGGATTTGGATCCGAACCAATCGGATCCGTGTTCATGCTATGTGAGCTTCTCTTTCTGTTATTAGGAGGTCAATTATACAGTTTCAGTACTTTGTACCAAGGCCGAATGGAAATATTTAAAAATTTTATAAAGTAAAAATTTATTTTAAAAAAAATCAGGGCGGCCCCTGCTTGCCCCTCTTTGGATCCGTCCCTCTCCGTGAGTTCGGACACGGGTTTTACACTGCTCCCTTTAAATTTGCTTAAAAGAAAAATGGTCCGGATTATTTCTCACAAAATTTTTGGGGTCCTACTGGCAGTAATGCAGTGACCAACTCATCATGGCCGGACCTGAGCTCAGCATCTAAAATCTAAAGACCAAACTTGGCCAAGGATTCAAATAACCGAGCCAGCGCGGGCTGGGTCGAGCAACTGACATACTTCTTAAGGAGCTGAGTTCAAGCCAGGCTCGACCGGGTAGGCCCTATCAAGGTCAGCCCGGGTCAACTGGTCAAATTCCATCCCTTCATATACCCCACAACTTTAATTTTGAAAGTTATCAAATGCCCCTTAAAGGATTTAAATGAATCGGATTTACATAAGATATATCTATTATTGTCAACAACTAATCCCATGTTGCCTAATCTTAATTACTCGGAGTTGGCGAAATCAAGAGCTTATTAATTTTGAACTTTTTCTTGCAATTTCAATCAGGGTATATGTCAAAAATTGATGATCACCTGAACCGACTAGAGAATCCATTAAAAGATCAGGTGCATTCATTGCCGGAGAAGATTATAAGGGAACGGCGTTATTGAGTGTCAATGGGGGTGGGGAGAGCCTTCGTTTAGTCGCCTCTTATGCCCATAAGTAGAGTTGCACACGAGCCAGGTTGAGCTCGACTTAACTTCAAAAACTCGAGCTTGAGTCTAACTCCACGTAATCGGCTCAAGCTCGACCCAACCATATAGTGTCGGGCTTTTACGAGTGAGTTTGAGTTGAGCCCAAGTTCGCTCAGTTTGTTGTGCACAGAGGCAGAGCCAAGGGGGGCCAGCATGGGCTCTAGCCCCACCTCAATTTTTTTTAAAAAAAAATTACATGTAAACTTTAAAAAAGTTTCACTTGTTTTATATAAAAATTTTGAAAAATGGTATTTCGGCCCTAATCAAAATTTAGAAACTTTAATACGGCTATCTTCACTAAAAATTTCTGGCTCTGCCCCTCGTTGTGCACCCCGCGCATAAGACACAAGTGGGTATCCTTTGTAGACCTTGGAGGAAATAAGATAATATGCAAGTGTGCCTGCCTGAGTCCTCCACAAATCAAGAAGGTTTGGTCTGTCTACGCCCGATCGAGCTTTACCTGGACTGGAGTTTAAGTTAGGTCAAGACAAGCCACTTAACCTGAGATTTTTGTGTTTACATAAACCAAGTAGCAGGCCCCTTGTCTAAGGCTGGGCACTGGGCCGAGCCGCCACCGGGTACCCGGTACATGGCCTGACTCGGGCCCGGACCAGGGCTCAAAAAAGGGTACCGAACCAGCTCGATTCCTTATCGGGCCGGCCCGGCTGGGCCCAGTAAGCCCGGGTGGGCCCGCTAATGTTTTTTTTATATTTATTTTGTTAATTTTTATATATAAATATAATATTTTATTATGATTTAATTGGTCCTGGCTTGGGCTCGGGTTTGAATGGCCGGACCGACTTCAATTAATTTTAATCCTCGATTACTCATGAATGAACTTAAAACCTTAATTGTCTTTAAAGTAGTAATAGATAACGTTTCCATGCAAGAATTGGAAGTTTTGTTGGCCTCATAATGCACGTAATAATAGCATGAGAAAGACAAATGAACAAAGTTGCATAGTATCATAATATGAATCTGCTTATTGTAAAAGAGCATTTCATAGTGAAGTAAAAGCAGTAAATGTAGCATTTCAGAGTTTCTCATGTCATCTTTAATTTCTAATTATATCAAACGCTACAAGATCTTTGAATATGATCATGCTTTTAAGAATCCACAAGCAAACTCAGCTGAATGTTACATTAAAGTTCAAGATATAGTTGTAACAAATCTTTATCGAGAAACTACCAATAAGGGGGAAAAACGATAAATTTTCGAAAGTCATGGCTGTATCAGAAAAATATCGACATGGTACATGGAAAAGCGATCTTTTGTGCATTTGCAGAGATGCTCGATTTTTTGTGTTGTACATGTTCTGAACCACCTAATGTTTCAAAAATTATAAATAACTGATTAAATTTATATAATAATTCACAAAGATGCTCTTCATAAGTTACAAACATTTGAACTCGATTAAAAGACCTTCTGTTCCTTTATATATATAAAACACTTTTAAAGTAAGGATTTCTCAGCACTTTTTATCGCAATCCACAATTCTTTTTTTTTGGTCTGGTCTTTTGAATAGTGGTGAAAGTGTCTTTAAAAAAATGAGGCTACGATTTTAAGTACCTTTTTGAAAGGGTAAAATAGTTTTTATTGGTAGATTTCAACGTTTTTCATTCATGAACCATGGTTTGTGAATGATCTCATAAATTTAAGTGGCTATATGTAGTTTCTGATACATAAAGTGGTCCAACTAAATGCCTCAAGAGTTCAACAGTTATTTGCAAATTTCTCTTAGTTTAAATGTGTCAGAAGTTTTCTTTCGAAACAATACTTTTCTTCAGCTAGCACAAAACTGGCATCCAAATATACTTTAATTTTTTTTAATAAAACAAAAAATAGAAAATTCCTTTTTTATTTTTCGTACTATTTTATAAAACTATGAAATAAAGGTTAATAAATGTTCCTCTATATGTGCCACTTTTTGTGGTTTCTACAATCTATATATTTGACATGTATCCAAACACAATAAATGGAAATAAGTGCGAAATTTAAAGAGACGCTACGAATTTTTTTGTCTGTTTTGAAAATTTAATAAGTCAATATCGCCACGCTAGTGATCCCAAGAAATATTTGAACACCATCTCCTTCACATTCCCCAAAAGTGTAGTGTACCTCTGCCGTCATACTGTTTAACCTGTTCATCTTGTTCTTCAGCATATATGCAAATAAAATCATAATATTTTTAGGCCCATGAGAATAAAACTTGGAACAAATCTGTTTTGTAAGAGAAGTTGATTGGCAATAGTTTGTTTTTGGTATATGGCAATTCAAATAGTTAATTGAAGAACTATATTTAGCGTGTTTATCAATGTTAAGTACATTGATGTCACTTAATTTAGGAAATTGATTTGATTTGGTGTATAATATCCCCAAGGAGCCGTCATGTGTGTGCATGTGTGTGTGATAGAGAAGAAAATAAATTAGACGAATCTAACAATCAAACAGCTGGAATGTTGGATGCTATCAAAACTAAGTTTGATGTAATCCAAATGCTCGCCATTTTAATTTCTTATACTTTTTTCACTTCATAGCACTTTATGAATTTTGATTAAGATATATATATATATATATATTATAACCAAGTGTTGTTAGAGGAATTTTTTATTTTTTCCTCGCTAAGAATCCCAAAAAACATTGGTAAAACCTTAACAAATCTGACCAAACAAAAATAGTTGCTAGTGCATTTATTACAACAATTTTTGGCAATGGAAAATAAAAAATTTTATTTCTTAGCATGATCATATATATATATATATATATATATATATATATATGGGGCTGAATTCCTTGTTGGGTTAGAATGATGCCGTCAGCATCAACCAATTATTTACTACTCAAGTGAATGCAGTATCGAGAGAGAGAGAGAGAGAGAGAGAGAGAGGAGGGAGAGAGTGATCACTTAGTCGAGCAAGCAACCTCATCAAGCCACCAAGGCAAAAACTTCACAAGTCTCTCTCTCTCTTCTCTCTGTCTGTGCAAAAACCTCATACAAAAACGTAGGCGTCATAAATTTTTGTTTTCCAATTTCTTCTTCTGATAACAAATGCCAGAATCCCTCCCCCTCTCTTTCTCTCTCAACATTAAATGATCTTCTGCAGTAAATAGAAGCTCCCTTCCTCCTCCCTTTTCCTTATTTTAAGCCTCCCTCTCCCCCTACTGCTCCTCACAGTCGCTTTAACCATCCGTTCTGTCTCCCTGCCGATCGTCTTCCTTCCTCCACGCTCCAAATCACACAATTCCCTTCTCTTCCTCCCTCTCCCACCACCACCATTGTTCACAGCACCATTACTGGCAGAGAGAAAGAGAAAGAGAGAGAGAGAGAGAGAATGCCTCAGCCGATGTCTACCAGGTGGTGCCCAACACCACAGCAGCTGATGATCTTGGAAGACATGTACAGAGCAGGCATACGCACTCCTAAAGCGTCGCAAATTCAGCAGATAACCGCTCACCTCTCCTTCTACGGCAAGATCGAGGGCAAGAACGTGTTCTACTGGTTCCAGAACCACAAGGCCAGAGAGAGGCAGAAGCTCAGAAAGAGAATGATGAAGGAGCTCCAGCACCAGTATCTCCTCGACAGAGCAAGAGACGGCGCCGCAGGCCTTCACATGCAGCCCCACCAGTATTTCTTTCACCACCAACAAGTACTTCCTCTCTCTTTCTCTCTCTCGCTCTCTCTCTATCTCTCTTTCGCTGGCTCAGTCTCTCATTCCATAATTCTGGGTCGTTCTGCAGGAAGGTAGCAGAGCAATGAACTTCATGTGCAAGGTGGCAACTCCTGAGGTTGAGGAGATGAGGAATCCTGCCGCCGCAGCCGCAGCCGGCGGAGCTGGCGGGATCCACGAGTGGGTGATGCTGGAGCTGAGCCCTCCCAGTTGCTGCCGGCCATTGCAGACCTTGGAGCTCTTCCCCGTCACCAGCACCGGTCTGAAAGACGAGAAGACGGCCACCAACAGCCCCACCAGCACCACCACGGAATGCTCTTCTTCCAAAACCGATGAATGAAACATGTCCTCATCACAACTCTCCACCTCCGCTCTATCTCTTTACGGATACTTCTCCTGTCCTCGTGACTAGAACCGCCTCGCCGTTTTCACTGCTCCCCACAACACCATGAAGATCTCTGTATCTTTCATGTTCTTTTCCTTTTTCTCTCTTTTTTTCTTTTCTCTCTCTGTGTGAGAATGTGAAAACGCTGTCCTTCTCAGTAATTCTATATGACATATAAATATATATTAAATATCTTTGTATCGTCAAAATGTCCAATCAAATGATGGGATAGTCAAAAAAAGAAAAAAAGAAGGATGTGATCCACGTAGCGAAGAACAGGTCATCATGCTTCATGCAAAGTTGAGAATAATTCTTTAAACGCTCAAAGATTGAAACAAGCAGCCTGTGGATTCAAGTTTAGGGCTGATGCAATCTTTAGTATATTATCGATCGGTTCTAGGAGGAGACGTGAGAGAGAGCGAGAGGGAGAGGAAGTGTTGTTAAATGTTATACTTTAGAGCGAGAAACTTGGAATAGTGAAGCCAAAATTCCAGTACCATAGAGTCAACCGGTTAAGTTGGCAGTCTGCATAAACTTTGCAGGGGCGGCTATTGAAGAGAGAGAAAAAGAGAGAGAGAGAGAGATGAATGTGTATTATATCATAGAAGGAAGGGGAACAGTAGCGGAAAATTCTGTTCTGTGGGACTGGTACTGTCTCCCCGTGCCGATCTTGGACATGCAATTAAGGGGGAAGGTTGAGGAACTGTACACCGACCAGGTCCCCCTCCTGCTGATTGATCTTTTTACTTTTCCTAGAGAGAGAGAGAGATCTAGAGAGAGAAAGAAAGAGGGGGAGAGAGAAAAGTGTCGCTGCTGCTGATCTCATTGATAAGCTTCACGTGCACCCTATGAGTTATGCATCGGAATCTCTCTCTCTCTCTCTCTCTTGTTTACATCATCATGTTACGTACGTTGATGAAATTACACTTCTGTCGTGGTAGATTAACTTAAGATATGCTTTCATTCCCAACTATGGGTCCAAGGAAATCTTATCTGCAAGAATTTGACAACTTATTCTTCTTTTATATATATATATAACCATTATTTATGGCTTTGTGGCTTGTTTACTTGGATCTCAACGGGTTTTTGACATCCAGTTGTATAAATAAACTAGCAGTGCCCAATTCAAGAGGTCTGATTGCATGAAGAGGATTTTATGACGATTTTAGAGAACTGATTTTAGATTTGAAAGACATAATCCAACTTGTGTATCACATATTTGTGATCTTCTTCTTTTATTAAACTTATAAACTAGAAACTTCTAAGTTTATAGTGGAGACCGATTTGAAAATGACTAAACCACCTAGATGTTGCATATATATATATATATATATATATATATATATATATATATATATATATATATATATATATATATATATATATATATATATATATATATATATATATATGAGTTTCCTTAGTTTAGATCCTTCATCTCTTTCTACGGGTACACGTCAAACAAGTAAAGGCAAATAAACCGTGCTAAACGATATATAAATCTGCCAATATACATTTGCAAATATATAAACATGCTCAACAGGTAGAAGTAGAACTACCTGATCTGTAAATAGGAAAAAGAGGCAAAGGTGGAAGAGAGTGAGCAGTGAGAGGGAGGAGTGTTAAGAAGTATGTAATGGAAAAACAGAGATTGCAAGAGGAGGAAAAAACAGGGAGGAAAAAACAGGGAAGACAGTAATTACGTGGTTCGGCTTGAAGCCTACATCCACGAGAGAAAGGGGAAATTCTTTTTCATTATATTTTTCACACTTTACAGCATGGGTATACCCCATTATATAGGAATCACTTATAAGATTGAGATAGAAACAAATTTTGAGGGATTAACAAGAATCTTCAGTTGCTGCAGTTAGAGATGCTCCTTGATCCCGATGATAGAACGATTTGACAAGGAACACGTACAAGATTTCCGCCCCCATCTCTTTGTAACTAGCAGGGAGGATTCAAACGGTTCTACAATATAGGTAAGTACGTTGCCGCTATATATGTCAGAAACGATTACACGACAAATTTGCACGCAAAATCAAAGGAATTCCCTACTTCAGAAAACCCTCTCTCTCGCTGTTACCCCTACCTCTAAATTAGTTTACACTAATTGCTTCATCTTGCATAGAATTGAGAGGACCATTCTCATGCACTTACTTGTTTAACAGTACCATCATCCTCAAAAGAGTTGGCTAAAGGATGGGGCATGGGCTACTAGTCGTCAGTTTTCATTTTGAATCTTCAGGACATCATTTTTTTGTGTTGAAAAAGAGAGACACTGATGTCCACGTTAAAACAAAAATGTCGGCCCGAGACATAAAAAATAAGCCTGAATGATTTTCGCGTTAAAAACATAAGTATCACCTCAAATGTCGGCCCGAGAAATAAAAAATAAGCCTGAATGATTTTCACGTTAAAAACATAAGTATCACCTCAAATGTCGGCCCGAGACATAAAAAATAAGCCTGAATGATTTTCGTGTTAAAAACATAAGGATCACCTGGAAACACCAAAAATAAGCCTAAAACAATGAAAGCAACCGTGGAGTTGGGCCCTCTTGATTATATGCGCCACCCTCTTTTTTTTGTGTGTGTGTGTGTTGGGGTGTAAAATGACTGTAATAACTTGTGAAGCGAAAACTTCTGATAAAAGCAAAAGGTGGAAAATAAAAAAATAAAATGACCAAAATATTCATTTCTTTCGAAAAATGACACAAAATGTCTTTGGTGATATATATATATATATATATATATATATATATATATATATATATATATATATATATATATATATATATATATATGTGTGTGTGTGTTTCATGCGATAAGATGGTGCATGCAACGTAGTCTACGGGTTGGGTCACGGCTGTAGGATGTATACGAACACATGTTCATGTCTTCTGACACCTCACAAGCCACCACATACATAATTTCATGAGGGCATTTTAATCTTTGTGAAATGTTCATTTCACTTTCTTTTTTTGTCCTTATGATAAAGGAGCATTCTTTCATTTTTCTTAACTTTTTTGGGTATTTTGGTCATTTTTATGTATCTAAACTCTTTCATTGTGTTTGGGGTCCATGCAGTCACACTCTCGCTGCAGATTAAGATTCTCCTTTCAAAAATGTGCTCTGAACTGCCTAACTTTGACGTATATATATATATTACAAGTTTCTATTTTCCAGCATCTGAACTGCATCCTTCTTCTAGAAACCAAAGTGTACTTGCTCATATTCTCTAATATGATGAAGAAGGGTTATAGTAGTGCATATAAATGCTGTCTAATATCTTAGAAAACTGCCCCAACCAAAAGTTTTGCATGAGTTCGAAATTCAACCATGCATATTGACTCTGTTCTACATACGGCAATTAGATTCAGTGATAAAAATTAAACCTCAGTGCTTAGAAAGTGTATGTGCGGCGCCATGTGTCGTAGAATTCGTTGAACACGTCATCAAATCGGGATCGTTCATTTACTGGATCACGAGTCAGGGCCCATCGAGCCAATTAGAATTGTCAATTGATTACATGTTCTTTTTTTCTCTTGCATTGCTGAATATCGAAGTTTCTTGTTTTTTGAATTGTGAAATACCAAAAACTTTACTAAATCTTTGCTAATACTTATATTGCATGTTTATTTCCCTTTTAGTCTAGTAAAAAATCAAACATAAAGTTTACACGGACTTATCTTCTTCATCTATAGAAAAATGCACCATAAAAATTTGTGACCTAACCCCACTGAGTGGCTCGGTCAACTCTCTAACTCGGTGATTTAGTTTTTAATTGATCCTGATCTGAGTCATGGGTTTGCCAATTATGTGTCTAGATCCAGCCATCAATCTATTGTGCATATAATCACATGTATCATTTCGCATACAGAAGTGAATAAAAGCATCAAATTAAGAGGATAATTTTTACTTTCAATGGCCCTAATCTGGTGTCATTTGTCTTAGAGATCTCGGATATTAGATTATTTCTTAGAGCCAATTGACTGTTCGGGCCAGCACACGGTTCGTCTTGTTCAAACCCTTGCAGCAAAATTTTTTCCATTTCCATTTTTGTCCTTAAAAGGGGTTTTTGTAGGGCATTTTTTTTATTTCATGAGCCGAACATGTTTCCCAGTGTTAGGACCCGAACATATACCTTACTGCCATCATTTTCCAACTAGTTTCAATCCGATGGTCCGCCAGATTAAAGTCAATGAGAAAGATAAAAGAAGCCAAGAAAAAATTCAGAAGTACTTTTTTTTGAAATAAAACAGCCCATTTACAGGTTAAAAAATACCATAATGCCCCTGTAATGTGGAATTCGATTCTTCTTATGATGATAGGAAGCAGGGGCAAGGGTAGGAATTTTTCATGATGGAAGCCGAATCATAGTTTCAAAATTTTAACAAGGGCCAAAATATAATTTTTCAAAATTTTTATATGGGATAAATGAGTTTTTGTAACATTTCATGTATTTTTCTTTTTTGTGGATCATTTTGCTTACAACTGCCAACAATGTCCTCACATATATAGATTCTTGGGATTTTGGAAAAGTATGACTTGAGATACTGAAGAATATGAAGTTTTTATAGTTTTCTCAAATTTAAAGTTGATTCTTCAGCTTACTGAATTTTTTGCTGCCATTAATTTGAATCCGATAAAACTGAAGCCTGCCTCTTTATAATTGGTTTCTGTCAGCAGAATATTAAGTATGAGGCAATATTAAATGAAAAGCCTTCAAAATAATAAGGATTTGTAGGTTTGTCCATCATTCACATTTTTTCTTTTTTCGTTTACAATTTACCTCATGGATTTGATCTTTCATGGCTCGATACGAAAACTATATTTATTAAGCGTTTTAACATTTTTATTTTAAAACCTATTTTGCATGTCCAGAAAGCATTTTTCATGTTAATTTTGTACATAACATATACAAAAATTACATTTATATAATTGTTTTGCCGAAAAAAAAAAACATACCTAGTAGTGTATGATTTCCTACAACCAGTTCAAAAGCAGAACTTGTGTGTGTGTGTGTGTGTTAACTTCGTAACACTCAAGCCGCGCTCTCCTTAACACACACACATACACACACATATATATATATATATATATATATATATATATATATATTAAAATCTACCAAATACCTCTACGGCTGTAAGACTTTTTTTAAATTTTGTGTTGTTAATTAAAAATTGTTATAAAAAGTGCATTTGCAATGGTCAGTGACCACGATTTAACAATAGAATGCATCATTCATGATAGTTTTTAGCGATATAAAATAAAAAATAACCATCAGCTATATATATATATATATTATATATTTGCACATTCTCCCGACTACTCTTTCTTCCTTTCTTCGATCTTCATAAGTGGGCGTTGAATGTAGAGAGAAATGAAGAGTTGCGTGAGTTGTTCACATTGGAGTTGGGAACCAATCGATGCGGATGATCGGATACGCACACTGTTATAATATTATAATATGTACTGAAAGAAAGGACTGTGCACAAGAAAAAAGAACTGTATCGAAGAAAGTAGGACCAACTGCAGAGAAAGCAAACGCGAACAACGACTAAGGGTCCCAGTGGCAGACTTTGTCTTCGTTATACCAACTTCCAGTACGAGTCTTTATGTGATTTCCGCACAGAAGCGTGCTGATTCGGAATTTCCAGAAAAGCAGTCATTTGAAAGATGACAACACCCTCAGTCCCGGCCAACTCTGCCTTCAAGAAGCCACCCAGAACCCTTTCAAACATTTAACTAGGGGTGGGCATGGCTGATTCGAACTTTGGCCCGATTCATTTTTACTAAAAAATCCAGAATGTATGTATTATATATATAGTTATAAAGAAAAACATCTTAAAAAATAATAAAAATTTTATCGGGCCCAGGCCAAAGCCTGGCCTCGACTCGACTGCGGTCCTGAAAGCCCAACAACGAGCTCCGGCCCGATGCCCACTCTTACATTTAACTTGCAGTTGCGGAAATAGTAGAACTATATATTGGGTAGCACTGAGTTGATAAGACAAAAATAAATAAATTAATAAATATGTTTAAAAGGGTCATTCTTGTTTTTTAAAACCACCAATAAACTCTCATTTTCATATTGTATTAGAGGAGGCAGGGGCAGAGTCGAGGGTGGGACAAAGGCCATGGCCGGTACTCAATATTTAAAAAAAAAAGGTTACATGTATTTTTTAAAAAAAATTCATTTAGTCTGTATAAAAATCTTAAAAGATTATATTTCTACTCTGATAAAATTTAGAAACTATAGTTGGACTCCCATCAAAAATTTCTTTTAACTTTGTGCTGAAAAGAAGGTTATTTTTTATTGCATAAAAAGAGAGAGCCCTTTATAACATGTACCTGGATGGGCTCACTGATTGGTGCTTATCCAGGGAGGCAGCCATAACACCGGCCCTCATGTTGAGTTACCCCGGCACACACAACTAATTAGGTTACATATTAGAGGGAGCTGTGTGTGCCGTTAGGTGCATGCAACCTATGTATGCAGTAAGAGTGGAATGATATTTTCTTAATGTATGCAGTAAGAGAATGGAATGATATTTTTGTAATTTTTTAAAAGGAAATGTACTTTCTTGCCTTTTTGCATTTCTTGATTTTTATTTTTGTCTTTATAAAAAGTTTTTTTTTCTGTGACGCATATGACCAGGTTTGGTTACACATGTCACCCCCATTGAGGGCATAAAATTACCAAAGAAGTCTTTGAAACATGAAAAAGAAAACCCATCCTCCAGCTGCAAAATGGGAAATATAAAAAAGTAACTTTTCCAAAATGTCTACAATATTCATTTCTTTTTCATAAATGTGCATTTAAAATATATTCATTTGAACTTATTTAATATTTAATAGTAATTCAAGAGTAGTGTTAACAATATATGAGTAGCTGTCACAGAAATCAAAGGAGTGGCACCGATGACGGTTTCCTGCAAACTTCGACCCTGAAAGCCGCGTCACAGCTTCTAAGAGAAGCTATGGTTAGTTTGTTTGTTAATAAGTTTTTTATGCCTAATCCACTCAACGGCAAAGAATTTGGTGCTTTTTTTTTTTTGGGATATGGATTTGGTAACTACCATATAGAATCTGATGTGTATCAAAGGTCTTCTGAATTGATATCAGCGTAACAAAGGAACAGTTGCATCCAAAGTCAAGTTTCTTTTCGAAGCAAATAAATTTAGTTGATGAAAAAGTTAGTTTCCGGTCACAGAACTGGACAACTACGCTATTGAATGGGATCGGAAAAACTTATATATATATATATATATATATATATATATATATATAATAAGTGAAGTACATCTGGGTGATAAAACTGTTGTTGATTCGACAGATCAGAGTGGGCTGCAGTCAGGGAGTTGCTGGTGCAGATTGGCTCTCTGGCTGCAGTCATTTCCCTCCAACCAGCAGCCTCCACACCTTCAAATTCTATGCCTCTCTCTCTCTCTCTCTCTCTCTCTCTCTCTCTCTGTTGGTCAGACTCAGATCTACAATTTCCTTCAATTTGAGACAGATTTCTCAGATGGAGGCAAAATAGTAAGTTCTTCGATCGATGACTTAAAATAGATTCCTTTTGTCTTCTGAGTCTTGACAGTCTTCATTCTGATCCTGTCCCCTTACATTTTCTCACTCAAGAGAAAACCAACAAGACCTTTGGCCAAGGCCATCGCAGTATCTGCCTCTCTCTCTCTCTCACACACACATATATATTGGCCACACAGCTCCAGTTGGTAGACAGTATACCTGAAGTTAAATTGCTGATGGGAAAGCAAATCTTAGATCAAAAGGGGAAATGGGTTAATTTCTTGGAATTTCTTGGGAATGTGACAAGATATTGTCTATTGAGCTTTAATTTGAATCTTGAGAATTTATTTCTTTGAAGCATGAAAGTAGAAAGTCAGATAAAAAAATTTGATAGGAATTTAATTTGATGATACAGTTTGAAAACAAAAAACAAAAAATCTGCTAACCTTTTCTGTTTCTTCCCTATTCCATCGTTGTGATTATTGTTAAGAAATTGTAAAGGGTGGTCTGCGTTTTGCAAATTATGGGCATAATATGTCTGCAAGGAATGGAATGACTTTTCATTTTATCTTTTCGAGAATGAGTTAAACAAAAAGCAAATGGGCAACCGAAAAATCTTGGGGCGTTTGATGTATTTAGAGTCTTGGAACTTTAGGATCAAAATGCACATTTTTTAAGAAATTGAAATTTTTAATCAAACAGGGTATTTTGCTTTCAAAATGAAGAAACTGAAACATGAAATTTTGATTCCATTTCAATTTAAGGGAAATTATGATTTTGAAATTTTCATTATCGAATCAAAATTTCAAGCCATCAAATGCCCTACAGACTTATTGCCGTCATAATCTTTTCACTCCCTCTAAAACTCATGAACAGTCTTAAAATTCAACTGCCATGGCACACTTAATGGAAGCATTGGCTTAGCGAGTGCCCACAGTCTATTCCTTGGGACTCTGGAAAAAAAGAAGCAAAAAAAAAAAACGCAAATTAAGGCACAAGATCGAGAAGAAGATATATATGTTCATTCATCGGCACATACCGAGTGAAGAAGAAGATGATCGGAGAGAGACAAGGGGGAAGAAGGAAACTATTGAGAAGAAGCTGCTCCAAAACAGTGCAACAGTCGAGCGATTCCAGAGGTCAAACCTGCCCAGAAAATAGTGCTCCAAACTGCTGCAATAAAACGCCTACAGCAACATTATATATATATATATATATATATATATATATATATATATATATATATATATATATATATATATATATATATATAGAGAGAGAGAGAGAGAGAGAGAGAGAGAGAGAGAGAGAGAGAGAGAGAGGGGTATGGTGTATTAA
The DNA here is from genome assembly GCF_008831285.2 of Nymphaea colorata. NCBI lineage: Eukaryota > Viridiplantae > Streptophyta > Magnoliopsida > Nymphaeales > Nymphaeaceae > Nymphaea > Nymphaea colorata. Next base: position 5,607,026 of record NC_045142.1, on the reverse strand, counting down.
ACTCGAGAGTATGTGAGACTTAAATTCGTTCCAGAAAGGAGAATTTTGAAGGTGTCAGAATCTCGATGGAAGGAGAGTGATTGGCAGCTAGCTCCGGCGCAATTTAAGTCGGAAAAGGAAGACCAACCGATGATCACATGTTTAAATATGCTTCCAACTTAATCTGATGAGTTTATCATTGCTTATTCATTGAGAAATTCGTCATGGAGTTCAAAAAATTTTGGAGGAATCCCAAAAAGGATGACTAATTTAAAAGTAATGTTTGTGGCCCTGACAAATCAGTTGATTTCTTTAGATCTTTTACTAAAGAATGTCCTAGATTTTTAACATTCAAATAACATATTCTTCAATATTTTAACTCAAGTTGAAGGCCTTGAGTTAAGTCTTAATCCGGGGTTGAGAAACTATTCTAAAGGTTATTCTATTGGTCGAACGAGGACCGAAGCTCTCCATTCCTTAAGGTTCAAAACATATTCAATCCATGGATAATCCGCATTTTAGTAAATGCAAGGAGCTAGACGGAGAAAATACTCCTCAACTCAAGATTTAAACTCAAGAAAAGGAAAAAGAAAAGGAACCGCTCTTATAGGAAGCATTTGATTGCCCCTGATTTAAAAAAACCGTCAAGATTTGAAAACCATGGATTTAAGACCCGACCTAAATCGACCTTTTCTCAATGTAAAAAGTAAAATCAAGAACTCAAGTGTGGATCTTGAGTTTTACATAAAATCCTTAGTGCAATAAACTATGTTAGGTCTAAAAAAATACAAAATTGAAAGAGTAAAAAAGTTACGTTTTAGGATTAAAATAGCAGAAAAATCTCAACAAAAGAAAAACGCCCCTCGTGTGTCACGAGATAAAAGCTAGTATGGATGGTGCACTACGCTCCTTTACCTTCGATAACACAACTGCAAATGTTCAATCTCCATTAAAGTTTCTTCCTCTGGTTAGGGAAATATATATATATATATATATGTGAAATAATCTTCTTCAATGGCCACATGCATCATGTCTAACGGCTTTCCATATCACGGGTCACTTATTTTATAGATCCGAGCAAGAGGACCATGGCTTCTGGTCAGTCAACATATCATATAATTGGCATCAACCCCCACTATTTAAGTGGTCTACATCTTGGGGTGTTCCTTGCCATGGAAAAAAGCTAAAGAATGGCCGAACTAACGTTATATAATATCATGTTATAAAATATAACTTCAAAAGACATTTTATAAAAGTAAACATGTTCCTTGATATTATACATGCACAATGAGTATCGGTACCATCATAACCAACGGATAAACGCTCGTTTCCTTTTCTGCATATTTTTTTTTTCAAACTGTCCATTGTGGTAGTTTACATATAGCCATCAATTTAAAGGAGTTATAATATTCAATAAACTTACAAGTTGTATGATGTTTCAATTATCTACAAAAAGCTATTGATCTTTTTTTTCAAATGACCCCAAAAGCCTTTACATCGTGCATTAGTTTTCGTCAAACATGGAAACCAAAGCACATCTTGGTTCCAAAGCTTTAACTCGTTCACGGGTCTTTAACAGCAAGATATTTCTTGGATATTTTTCGGTAAAGTTTTTTTTAAGTAAAAGAACCTCTACAAATTTGAAAAATAAGAAAATTAGGTATAAATGAAATAAATCAGAAACTAATAAGAAAACATAAATTAAACTATATAACAGTGATAAAATAGATGTTTTAATGACTATAAAAATGATGCAAAATAATTTCGTTGAAGTTTAAATTTGAAGCCGTTATAATATCAATGTTAAAAAAATGGGAAAACTGCGAAAATAACATGATAAATATATTTTCCGGTTTTTTTCAAACTATTGTGATTTTTTCCTTTTTTTTCACGATAATATCATGATACCTTTAAACAATTGAGCCTACAATGGAGTTCTCCTCATTCAACAGGTAGGCTAACAACCTAGCATCACATATTGGTAAGAGCTCCGTTTTTGCAAGTACCAAATGATGCTGGGTCATGTGCCCCCTTCTATATTTTACCAATTGAAGGTAAGACTGCGCATCAGGCCGGGCTCCCACCGGGTACCCGGTATCTGGCCCGACTCAGGCTCAGGCCCAAACCCGGGAAAAAGGGACCCGGGCCGGCCCGATAATTTATCGGGCCAGCCCAGGTGGGCCCGACAATTGATTTTTTAATTTATTATATATATATATGTGTTTATAATATTTTATTACAATTAATTATATTTATATATTATTTTATATTTAAAAAATATTTTTTAAATTTAATCAAGCTGAGCTCGGGCTCAGGCTCGGGTTTTCCGAGTCGGATCGGGCCCGGGCCCAGTTTTTAGACGTCGGGCCGGCCCAAGCCGAACTCATTACCGGGCAGGGCCGACCCGATGCCCAGGCTTAATTGAAGGCCTGCCAATGTGTGGCTTCCAGTCAGATTCTTGAAACGAAAAGAAAAGGTATTAACTGATTTTCACGTTAAAAAGGGAAGTGACCAAGAAGTGAAAGATGTTCTGGTTAGTAACTAGCTAGCTCAGACTATAAGCATAAACTAGTGTCAATTTGCTCTGTTATTTTATAGTTAGAAGAATGAGTTGAGGTTAAGCACTAGGTAGTATACATATCCTTTTAATGCTTGCTTACTTGCCAAGTCTATACCTACAACCAGTCAGCATCCAAGTTTATGCAAAGGCTAGGCCAAAGAAAATGGGAGCATATGTATGACTACCATATGGTAGTAATTTTGGAAGAGCTTTGGAGAACTAAGGCAACAAATTCCTTTGTTTTGGGTGGCAAAACAAAGTTTCTGGCTAACAGCACCTTCCTTGTCTACATGGAAATTGACTGCCTGTTCGGGCCCAAAACATGTTCGGCTCTCGCACTGCATGACCCATGCTAGTGAGCAAAGAGGTTTATGTTATGCAATGGGGGCATTCCCTAACATGTGTTCGGCCCGAACATGCAACATCCTAGCAGTTTGTATATGCCAAGTGAACTTGATAAACTCGGGATATAGTAAACCCTTGAACTCATTAGCCCGAATTTTCTGGTTCCACCACTGTTCAAACTTCATTGACGTCAACCCTTCTTCAGGCTGAAGCTGCTGGTGTATGACCTCGGAGTCAAGAAGGTACATCCACGAGATTTTACAACAGGCTTTGAGAAGGTTTAGATGTATGATGGAAGAAAAGATGTATGGTGGAAGAAAATGGTATAATAAAACAGAAATATCCCAAGTTGCAAACACAAGTGTTTTTCACAGGGATTGGCTTAAGATCCTGGAAATGGAAAAAAGATCAAGCATTAATTCTGGTTTTAATTTTAAAATGAGAAAGAAATTCATAAAGATCATCAAATATTCAGTAGGGCGTTAAGTGGCCCAAATGTATAACAAATAAAAATATGGCTACAAAATTCTTCTTTTGAACAAAGTTAGCATGCATGAGAACTCTGGATTTGAATATGGAGCTTAACAAGACGAGACTCGGACCCAAAGAACTAGGACGTTTCTGTTCTAAGTCTTCTCTATATAAAACCAATCTTTTCTATGACATAAAATCTTATAAACAATGAAAAGGAATTTCATTTCTTGTTCAATATTGCTGTCAAAGTGGACCTTAAACCATTTGGTTTCTTATCATCCGCGAGCTGGCTGTTGTAGTGTAAACTTCAAATGCATGTAAGAAATTTGGTCAAGTTCATGTGTAAAACCACCATCAAGTTGGTTGCTCATGTGTAATCCTTCATTTGATCAAATATTTATAATGTATTTATAATGTTTTATCTTTATTGTATTCTCGAATATTTGAAAACTATGCCAATTCAAAACTGGTTTCTTACAAGCCAAATCAATGGATCATTTTGGAGAACAAGTTGACTTGATTATTTTGGAGAACATCGAGCTTAATTGACAAAGGGAATAATTAATACTTAATTTAACTACATAGTAATTCCAATCCACTATGATATTTGGAGAAATTCAAAAAGTTCTTGGGGAAGTTAAGGCATTCAAACTGGGGTTAGACAAACCAGTGCCAGATTCTATGAGAAAAGAGATCATCGCAGTTATTGAACTCTTCACTTTTTTTGCCTTAATGGTAGAAGCATAGCTGGTTAAGTAGGCAACGTGTAGATGACATGTCGACAGTTGGATTTTCGTGGGTGCTAGCAGGATAGCTCAGGACCTTAAAGGCAGGGAGAATGGAGGAAAGCCTTCGAGATTTTTTTTTTTTTTGTAGGTAGTGAATCCCTTACCTCCAGATCACCTAGAACTCTTCAGTTTCTGCAACTTGAAGATTTTAAGTTTAAATTGACCATTATCTAACGGTCGACGAAACTGTTGTTGGGGGAATTCCAATTTACACTAAAACTAAGAAGTTATGATTTTGACACGTCAAGCTGGTTCTCTGTTCACCATGATTCGGCATCAAAAAGCTTTTCAGCTGATGCTGTAGAGTGGCAACGAGGGGAAGGGTGAGGCGAAAATGACTAAGATGTTGACGACAATGAAAACGACGATCATGATGAACACGACCGATAGAGATGACAGTGACGCACTGTAAAGGAACACCATGCAACATTGTTCCTGTTTTTCGTGGAACTTTTGAAATCATGATATCTAGGGCGAGTAGCCCGACAAGTTAAAAGCAGGTTTAATGCTGTCTATTTTAACAAAAGAAATAAAAGAAGTAAGACGATCCAACTTTGGCACTTCTGGAAACCCACTCCCCATTGCTCTTCAATAAGAAAAAGGAGACCGTATCCTAAGTTCTCTCATATTTTATAGTTGCAATATTGCCTTCATTTTTGTTCTCCTTTTTCTTTTCATGACAAGGAATCATTTAAGCACCATATACCCTTTAATGGGTCTGATTTTCCAATGTAAAAGAAACTCTGGTAAACTCATGTGGACCACCATCACTACCAAAAGAGGGACCCTTTATGAGTTGTTTACCAATGAAAACTATTTGTTACTGTTGTTCTATGAATCTATTCTAAAGTTTATAGCATATTCACGAAATATTGTGAAATAGTGTTCCGGGAATTCATAACAATCTTTGGAGCAAATTTATGCAACAAAAACAAACTGTTCTTGTTGTCAAACGAGCCTTTATTACTGCAGGAAAACTGTCATTTACAAAGATAACACCTAGAATTATGTCTTACTTGCTGTAATGATATTGAGCCCTAGATACTATGCTCTATGAGAACAATAGAACACCACGAACAATGGAAGGGTTGGACTTGATTCAAGGTCTTCAACGTGACATCCTTCACATTCTCAATATTATGACAAAGAATGTGGAGGATAAAGTTATCTATGGTTGCCAAGAGTCATGTGTTTGCATTCAAAGTCCAGGTGAAGTTCATGAGCTTGTTTTATACTTAATGAGGTGATTTAACTAATATATATCTGAGTTTACCACTTAAACGGATTCCATATATAAGTTGGCTTCAGGGGAATTATTGTTTAGTTACAAACTTTAATGCCTAATTAAGCCAAGGTTGTGGAGCCCTTAATTGAGAGTATGTTATCTCTTCTCTAATCTAAAGAACATTTTAAAGTGCATTGAGTTGTCAGGCTAGTGGCATGAGAAATACACATTTGTCAGTTTGATTAACATGGGCACTATGCTTCTGTATTATATGCAATGAAGCTCGATCCCAAGATAAAAGGTATATTGTCGTCATATTCGACCCTAGGGGGTAAGGAGAAAGGGAGAGAATGCTTTAGTTTTTTTTTTGGCCGGGTCATAATCCTCTTGCTTACCCAGAAGCACACCAAGTTGTCTTGGCACCAAAACACCATCTTGCTGCGAAAGTTCCTCCAACACTTGACCTAAACTAAGTGGAAGCCTCATTGCCCTAGCGCTATCATTCTTAATTAGTAATTACTCTTAGCTAGACATAGATCACAAAAAGAAAGGCTAGATGCTCCCTCTCTAGAACTAGACTAAAATACAAAAGGAGCATATGGAGTCATGTTCATAGTGGGACTTTTCCTTTTCTCTAGTCAAATACAAGTTGAATGCTGTCCCAGTAAATGGACTCCACAACTCTACAAAGAGCTTATGACAATTGAGAAAGTGTTGAACAAGTTACAGCAATGACCATAAGAAAAAAGAAATGGGTACAAGTACCTAGCGGCCTTTGCTTTTCTACAGAACAAGTTGCCCAGAATCTTCCATGAGAAGGGGAAGCTAGCTACTATCAAATAGAAAATGTGAATTGTGTGCCTCACTAGAATAGACTACCCTCCTTGGAATTTTTTGTTTGCATTATAAATCAAGTCACAAGGACACTCAAAGACCACAATTGAGTATAATTGGATATTCAAATTCATTCGATTTATATTTTTTTATCACAAAGGGAAGGGAGCCATCTCTTCCAGCAGCATTGCATCTGAATTCAACACCCAAATGTTAACAAATATATTCATCAGCACAACAAGATTTTTTTTTTTTTTTGAGTTAGTTTGTAACATCTCATATGTGTGAACAACTATAGAGTAGTTTTCGGGTGAACGGGGGGAGGATTAATCTCATCGCCCATGTAAGAGCCAAAGCCCACCTCCTTCCCCTTGTCCCGATAGTTCAAACCTGCATCAGTGCCTGGTGGCAAAATTTCTACATGCTTCAACTTGCACATAAAAACCCCCCATTACAGTACATGAACATAACCCCTACGAGTCGAACCAGAGACGTGCCATATAATGTGCCTCGTTTGAACTATGCCCTTGAGGCAACTAGTGAGTAGTTTCATATCTAAGTTGTAAAGAAATAAGTTAATATATTTTAGCTTAATAAGTTTGTAACCCCTCTACACCAAACTGAAACATATTACAAAGCAAGTCAGTGTTGACACAAGTCATTACCAGTTTTGCATTATTTACTTTCAGAAATTGTAAATCTTTAACAAGAATATTGCTTCCTGATATTTAAAATCACAATGCTTATCTTGATTGATTAAATTCTACCAGAGCAAAGCATCTTCTAGTGTCCCACCTTCAAAATAAAACTCAAATTTGCGAGTCAGACCCACGTCACAGAAGGGTCGAGCGTCGATCAAGTCGATTCGCGTATCCCTGTGCACCAAGTTGGAAAACAACCAAAAATCCTTATAATGCTTAACAGGTTCAAGAAGAAGTTGGAGGGGCCCAGTTTTGTGCGTTTCTGCTCTCTATTGGTGGATTACTCAATAAGGGTGATAGTAGTGGTGAAATTCCTAGTGTATCATGTTCCCTTGATATAGGCTTGCTTTTCTTGGGATCTTGAGGGGAAAGTATGGTGTGAAGCAGTGATCCCATTGGCTACTCTCTAGTTTTTCAAACACATAATGACAACCAAGTTGCAGAATAGTGCTCGCCACTCACCCATTGTGTCTGCTTCCATCTGAAAGAGAACTGCCTCTGCTTCAATGGCGCTTTGCAGATGAGGGTTATATTTTTGTAGTGGTTATCATTTCTGTACTCATGTCTTGCAGGTCTCACTACTCTTTCCAACCTTTTGAGGCATGTGAACCTGTTGGATTTCGCCCAGATTCAAGCATATTACTGGATCCCACTTGTTTGGGCCTCACCTGGTTGAGCATGAAGTGTGATGTCAGCGTTCTCATTGGAAGGAAAAAGAATACATGATTCATCGGAATCTGTACCCGAAAATTATTCATCGTGATTCAAGTGAATCAAAACCAACTAAGTGATTCACTCAGAATTTATTAAAACCTCATGATTTCATATGATGAGACATTTGCTGAGAATTATGCATGTATAAGGTCTTTGAATTGTTCTATGCCAAACAATTCTTCAAAAAAAAAAAAACAAAAAAACAGTTGACATGTCTTTAAGAAAAAAAGTGGATCTTTTCTTTTGGAGAATTTTATTTTTCTTTCACAAAATAACTAATTAACATGTGATTTTTTTGTTTTTGTTAGAGGGGTATGCTAGTCACTCGTTTTTGTTTGTCAATGGCTTTCAGCTTTAAATAGTTGGCACAATTTAAAATTTAGATCTTCGCTCTTAAAAAAAATTTTACTATAGTATTTAGTGAGAAGAGCAGATAGACAACTCTATATATACATGTGTGTGTGTGTGTGTGTGTGTGTGTGAAGGGAAGGGAGAGAGAGAGAGAGAGAGAGAGAGAGAGAGAGAGATTAGTAGTTTCATCAACTCCGTATGACTTACATGAAAGGGGGCTCCTTCATGCGTTGCATCATTTCCATCCTTGGCTTCATTGGTCATTTGTCTATCTGCACTTCTTAGAGTCTTAGACTAAGTTGAAGCGTTAAACTCCATCTGAATCCAGTGAATATGCACATCTAAGTTGAGAAAAACTCCAGATATTTACGAATTCAAATCCAATCATCCAGGAGGCACTAGATTCTCTCTCTCTCGTTCTCGCTCTCTCTTTATTTTTCTTTCTTTCTTCACTTCTTCTTCTTCCTTTCTTGGTTTCTTTGTATTTTTGTTGCCTTTTTGTGTTCGTAGTGGCTCTCGTCACTCATTTTTGTTAATGATCTCTCTCTCTCTCTCTCTCTCTCTCTCTCTCTCTCTCTCTCTCTCTCTCTCTTGTGTGCATGTGCTTTTGAGTTTGCAAATGCCTGTTTGGTGATTTCACTTTTCTATTCCAAGATTTGTGAAACAAAATTTAGACTAAATTAAGTCAATCTAACGTTACCCATTTAATAAATGTGAGTTACAAGGAGCTTGTGTGCTACAGTCTACAAGCTGGGCTGGTGTGATTAATCTAAGAGCACCGCGTTTGGGGAAGCCAACCAACTTCGTGCTTTTTCTCCTCTTCCCGTGTTGTAAAATATGCCTTTAAGGACATAGTTCATGAACTTGGTCGTTGCTAAAGCAATCTCACAAACGAAATTTGGACTATTTGGGGTTGATCTCGCATGATCCTACAAAGTTCACATTCATCGCCCCCGTCAGGGCACTGAACCGATGCATGTTTTGCCCTCTCCAACATAGGCTGTAACGGTCTTAGATCCATTAACATCGATCTAGATCCAATATTGATTAGATCTAAACTAATTAGATCGCACAATTCTGGTCTCGTACAGTACAGAACCATTTCCTATGCTAGTCCAAACGGGATCGGATGATCTTGTTTGGAACCCGCGCCGCACAGGGGGCGGAGCAACGAACTTTTTTATGAGAGAGACCTAATTATCCTTTCAAAATTTTAACAGGAGCCGAAATATAAATTTTCAAAATTTTTACATAGGATGAATGAAATTTTTTAAAATTTTCATGTTTTTTTTTTAATAAATTTTGAGGGGTGCCATGACCCCTACCAGCTCCCCTGGCTCAAGCTTAAGAATCTTAGGACAGACTTAATATCCAAACTTCAAATCCTTGTTTTGTTCTTTCACATTAGAAAAAAATGGTGGGACTTAAGAGCGGAAGAAGAAGGGTTCGATCTTCTCAAATCCTAAAGATTTTACATCTAAGGTTCTCAAATCCTAAAGATCTTAAATCTTAAATCTAAGGTTCTCAGAACCTAAACCCTTAATCTGGATCTGAAACCACAATTGTTTAAACAGTACTGGGTCCCACAAAGTGAAGATTTCAAATTCCCTTATGCTCCTCCCAAACTTTCTTGTGTGCTTGCTTCTTACTTCAAATCGCTTCCTTAAATTCCATCAATTATGTGAATATAATATTTTTCAAACACTTGTTCGTTGCTTCCACTTAAATGCACCTTTCTCGTTTCCTTTGCTTGACTCCCATCAACGAAGCTAAATATAATGTTGTTTTCTTTCTTCAAGCATTTGCTTTCTTACTTTTGGTTCACATGGGGTCAGTGTTGTCATTATCGGCTCAATTAATATCAAAATTAATATCATTTTACAAAACAATCGTTTTTAGTTCTTGAATTATTTCAAATTATTTTTCATGGGAAAACAGACAATAATTTGTGAGCAGGTGTTTTACTATTAAAAGTATTAATAAGTTGTTCCATGAATTTGACCCACATCTATGAAACACAAGACTCTCATCATCCTTAAAACAAATCTATAGAACATTATATTAGGGTTTATATTGTCAAAGGCCTCTAAATCTTATTAACTTAAATGAGAGTAGTTTTTCATGTCTTTTTAATTATATATATAAGTGTAACATCATGGAAAAAGCATTTCATGTTGATCTATCGATTAAAAAACAACAGACTTACCAACATGAGGGGACATGTTCTAACAAAGGAACAAATTTTGCTTATTTAAACTTAATTACCAAGTATTGACTCCTAAAGTTGTCATTGTCATGTCACTTCTGCCTCCATTCAATGATACCGTTCATATCAAGCTTTTATTATTAAAAGACCTATATATCAGTTCAAGACAAAATATATTTTTCACATTATTTTAAGAAATATTTTAAAGTGATTTTAAATTACTTTTCTGATTAAAAATCTCAAACCGAAACATTGAGGACACGGACCGGACTTCAGGTCCGAGTCGGAAGACCCTGAGAAAGCAAACAGGAAGCCACGTCAGCAATGTGGGCCACATCGGACGGCGGACATCGTGGCCCAATGAGAAGCCAGAAAGGAAGAGGGTCAAAAGCCACGTAGGATGACGTCAACGCCCACGTCATCGATCTCGGACTCGTATATATAGTTGGAGAAGGCCGTGGGTTGCCGGGGACGCATCCCGCGACCGAGGATGGCGCACGCTCTGTACGGCGCCGACGCCGGCTGGCCGGAGTCACGGCAGGCGATGCCGATATCCAGGCCGAAGCCCCCCTCCGACCCCATACCCGTGCCCTCCCCGGCGGCTGGCAGGCGTTGGTCTCCTGCCATGGGGGCATACTTGCTTCAAGACAGCTGGACAGAGCACGGCCCCGGGATGAACGCCGCCGTTGCGGCGCTGCCGGCGTTCTCAAGCCAAGAATCGCCGGAGAATTCGCCGCTCTGGCCTGTGCCACTCTTCCGCCAAAATGCGTTCTCAGAGTTCCTTCCCTCCTCCCTCTTCCAGAGGAGCCTGAGCAGCCAGTCGCTGGAGCAACTGAGCCCGCCGCTCCCGCAGCACAAGGGTGCTCCTTTCCGGCCGTTTTTCGGGTCGCCGGTGCAGAATTCGGTGCTGGAATCCGAATTGTCCGATGCCCAATCCAGCCCACCAACTATGCGGAAAGTCTTCAGTACTGGAGATTTACAGGTGAGTCTTTCATTAATCTCATAAAATCCCTCTCTCTCTCTTCCTCTGCTTAATTTGGTTTGATGATCCATGGATGATACTGATTTCCCGTGAGAATAACTGCGGGTGTTATACAGAAATTATCTTTAGGCCATGAATCAGGAAGCCCATCGGGACATGAACATTTCTGCAACGGAATGCAGAAAGTTGCTCGATATAATGCAGAGGAGAAGAAGGAAAGGATACAACGATACAGGAGCAAAAGGAACCAGAGGAACTTCAATAAGAAGATCACGGTATGAAGTTTTGTTGGTTTTCTTGTGTAAAACTTCCCTGGTCCAGATCCGAATCTTGGATCCATTTTTTGTGATTTTGAATCTGCTTGCTTTCCGTGGTTTTCACTGTAAACAGTACGCCTGCCGGAAAACATTGGCGGACAGCCGGCCGCGCGTGAGGGGCCGATTCGCGAGGAATGAAGAACATGGGGAGAGCTCTGCACAGGTTCAGTGGAATCATATTGAAGATGAAGATGATGAAGAAAGCTGGATGCATCTCTTTGACGCAAACTACATTCCAATTCCTTAGAGGCAGGATATAAGTCTTCTGTATCCAAGTAGAATCTTTAGCTCTGCAGAAACTTTACTAGTTCCTATGAAATTGTTGTCAATATTGGCAACTTGTATGATATTTTTGAGGAACAACAAGAAGTTGAATAAACTTTAGCCTAGTACATTGCAGTGGCCCTCTCGTATTCTTCTTCGAATTTCTTGAAGGCCAAAAGGTTTATTCATGGCAGACTTCTGTCAAAGCAAAGGCTTCTGTCTGGGCACAAGTTATTGCCAATCTTTTTTTTTATACAAGTTCAGTTAGTTTAGTCTCCTTCCCCTACTTCTGTAAATTTTCTTAGGTGAATTTTTAGTGTCGTTAATATCCAACCGAAAGCATATATTTGAATAGGGATGTCGATTCGAGGTTTAAGCTTGTGTCACTTGATTCATATATTTTTCTTTCTTCAAATGAAAATAAAAACCACAAAAAATGTGTTAAAATTCGTAAAAATTTTACCAAGATAACAATGAAGATTAACAAACGAGGAAGCCAAAAAACCGAATCGAATTTAAACGAGTTTTAACTCAAGTTTGAGCTTGACTCGTTTAAGTTCAACTCATTTGATAAACGAGTCGAGCTTTTGCTCAAGCGAGTGCAAGTCGAGCCTGAGCTGGCTAGACTAGATGTACATCCTTAGATTTGAACAAAACTAGTTAGTAATTTGCCAGTGAGAAAAAAAAAAGAAGAAGAAAATTCATCTTACTTTTTTGTTGGAAGTAAAAATAAGTAAACATTATTTGTAAAAGTACCACTTAAGCTCTTTTATATTTATGTTTAGACCTTAGGTATTTGAACATATGCATACTTTCTAGCGGCTAGGTTCCGCGTTAGGTGGCTAACAAGGGAACCCGTGTTCAATTCTTTCACGAAACGGATATTTATTATTTTCATTCTTTATAAGGAGTCTTCTGGTTTACCATCAAGGATATTTTGTTATTTCGGACCCTAACACACAGTTGATCAGTTGTTAGGGGCCTAACATATAACATGCTCTTATCCTACTTATTACATACATAGTGTGAACCTGTTCTCTGTTTCCAAGTATGCATTTTCAACCTTCTTCAAAAATTTGCTTGTTTCACACTCTGAGAAGGAGGGAATGTAGTTATATATTTGAGGCATGGTTTTCTATAAGTTTAGCATAAGGTTATCCCTGATTTGTTGTTAAGGGTGTTTGATGGCTGGAGAAATTATCTTAGGTGGCGGTCGCTCGGGAGTTCTTCTCCATGTTTTTCTTTTCACACTTTTTTTTCTTCACTCTCATGAAAGGAACGGAAAGGAGGAAACGTCCATAGTAACTTCCGTGCGTGTTTGATGGTGTGGTGTATGTAGATGACATTCTTTACTTGTATGTCAAAAAAAACATCCATAGATAAATTATCCGGGCCACCCTGTATGTCTAGGCCGTATGAAACTCATTCAAATGCTAAATGCATATTTTTGAAGGCAGGAATGACAAATTACCCAAGGTGGCACTTATCGATAGGTTCCCTGGAAAGTTAATGTCCCAAACTCGTGGGACATTCTTTTCGTGCAACCGGTCTGTTTGGGTAGCGTGGGACCAAACACCATCTAGAGGAAAAACAACTAGGGATATGACCTTGTCCAAATAAAAATATTATTGTGCATGAGTCTGAATTACAAACATTTGAGGTGCAGATTGCAAATTTTGAAAGAAATTAAGTGTGCATTGGTAAACATGCAAAAAAGAAAAAGCATATCCATGATGTCAACCCTAAGTTCTCTAATTCTTGCCTAAGCGCCTTTCCGCTTCCCTAATAAAGTTCAATCATTTGATTGCCATTCACTAAAGTCGAAAATAATAAGAGTAAGACGTGCGTCTGATAGAACAAAAAAAATATTAAAAAATAAAGTTTTATTCAAGGTCCATCATCTTACCTTAATCTAAAAAAAGTCCTACAACTTTTACTTTTTTTATTTCAATCCTGATTTTAGCTGTCAATGCACTTTTCTTTAGCGTTACTACATGCACCTTAAGTTAAATCATTTTTCGTGTCCGGAGCATCAACCTCCTGTGCTTTAAAAGGAGAGTCATAGATGTGCAAGTAAAAGTACAATGTGGGCAGTGCAGTAGTGGAGCCAGAAAAATTCACTGGAGGGGTACTTGTTTAAAAATACTAAAATCTGGTGAGACACTTTTATATATATATATATATATATATATATAAAGGATAAACACTTAAGATTCTCATTTAAAAATAAAAAACTTTTAAAACACCAGTGTGTTAACTGTCCACACTAGTTGGCTATGTTATTGGGGTAGTGCATTGAGCTACTGAAAGCAAACCATGTACCCTTAAAGAATAAAGGTTGGAAGGAAATTTCGACTCTCTGCTGGGCAGTGGGTTTCTCCTGCTCCCCTGAAACTGAAGTTAAATGAAGACAATTAGATGATAAAATAATACGTTTCATTTTCATATCAAGGGAAACTTAATCAACACTTTCCTCTCACAATTCCTAAGACAATGCACATTACACATAGGAGACCTCTGCTCTTAATTTCATGAAAATTCTATGTAAAAATAAAAATGAAGAAAACAGGGCATATTTAAGACTAAAAAGCAAAAGCTACGACCCTAAAAGTGCTGCTTCTTGATCTCCATGCCTTTTGCATTATAAAAATCAACTGCCCGAAGCTTCATGCTGCCCACTAGCGCTTGTCTTCCAAAGTAAACAAAGTTTACTCTCTATTCTACACAAGAGCAACTGAGAATAAAGGGGAGAACTATCTCCCAACTGGTGCAGCCTGACAGCTTTATTGCCTTGCCATAGAGCGGTGCTTCAAATTAATTAAGAGCGGCATAGGATGCCCCGGAAATCCATTGAAACAAAGTATGGTTTTTTTGAAGAACAAGTTCTGCAGAATCTTGACCACGAAGAGAATCATGGGGAGCTGCTTGACCAGAAGATATGAAGTTGGGAGTAATAATTGTTAAACTAGAAGCCATGAGGGGTTCCCTAGAGGTTGGAACTTGTCTTTGAGGATCTAGTCAAAATTTGTTCAAGAAACCTCACTTGGGACTCTTGCTTTCAAGACAAAGAGAATATTGGCAAGCAAAAGAAGAGTTTTAAATTGGCTCACGAGGCTCATACCAACTTCTTTTGTGAAAAAAACTGTAAAGAAATGGAGAAGGGCGCAGGTTGATGAAGGAGTACCTAATTATAAGATATTAGTTAGCTATAAGTAGTGAATTGTACTAAGCATTTGAATGAGCACTTTTTCTTTTCTTTTCAGCCTGAAGCCTACATTCAAGTACTTGAAAGCCAAAATGTGTCAATTCAAACCGTGTTGCTGTCCGCAATCTTGTTTTTTTGTTTTCTTTAATTAGAAGCCGGTCGTATTCACTTTTACCGATCCTGGCATGCGAAACAACAGTGCCATTTCTTTCTCTTATATATATATATATATATATATTATACGGGCAGATGGTAGACGCATTCAACTCTTTATTTGTATCATCTAATTTGTGCTCTTTGTTTTTCATTCAATCGATTTAGAAAAGGTCAAGTTGACATTGTTCTTTACCTGTCCATCAGTAAGTTTGAAATTTGTGAGTTCTGTCATCTAGGTTTTGAAATTAAGAAGAAATCTTTCGCCTCTTATAACTTACCATCTAATGCATGCAATCAAATAGTGCTAATATATATATATATATATATATATATATATATATATATATATATATATATATATATATATATAATACCAAGCAAATAAAGAGAACTGAGACTTCTACACAACCCCTTATTTTTTTTAGAGTACATGACCTAATTTCAATGCTTCAGGATATCACCTTTACCATACTTCAACTTGCATCTCAGTAGCTTTCTTGTTGCCGCACAAGGGAGTTGACACCTACAGAAGTTGAAACAGGAACTGACCACATACCAGCCTCCACGGCTCCGCCCAAAGCGTTGCACTAACCCACCAATAAGTCCAATCCATGTAGTCACAATCACATACTTTTTTTTCTAATAAATGATAAATACTACCTTTTGATTCGATTTTCTTTCCATGAAATTGCCTGCGTGTGTGTCGTTGATTTCAAATATATCCACTAGACATTTATCATCAGCTAAAGTCATGTATAAGGATGTTATCCAAATTTCAGTAGAATTCCTAGTTCTTTAGAGGTTGGCACAGTAACAATTTGCTACAGTTCAATGAGTATGTTTCAAAGATTAAGGCAGATGGATAAAAGTCTATAACACAGTACTTCATGAATCTACCTTAATTTGATGATCTCCAGTGACTGCAATGAAGTAGAATTGCCACTGTTTCATAACTTCACGAACGTTTCATCAACTAAGGAACTAAGCATGCAAGCTTCATTGACACACTTAATGGCACCGATTAGCATAAGTAAGTCTTACTAGTGTTAGAATTAGGCTTATCCATATCAAAATCAAATCAATGGCCCTAATATGAAAGGAATGTTTTATATATATATATATATTTATATATATATATATATATATATATATATATATATATATATATATATATATATATATATATGTAATAAAGAACATTATAAAAAGCCGATTGAAAGAGAAAGCATAGTAACTCAACTTTATTGAACACGTACGGAGTCAAAATAGAGTCAAGACTTTTTTTTCCTTTTTGATTTTTTAATAAGGGAAGAGGACCGATGTCACTAAATACCTTCTAGGTGCTAAATCCAAGTTTCAAAATTGATTAACGAGTTGAAAGATTCACTCATCTAGATGAATTCATCATTAATTGATTTTTTCTTAATTTGTAGAATTTATGGTATGTTTTTTTGGCTAAAAAACTTAGAAAAAGTGTTAAAAACAATTTAAAAAAAAACACAAGATTGAGACAAGTGGCACAATGGATTGAGTGGTGTTGGAGTGCGGGTCAGAGCATTATTATAATTTTCCACTTTGTGGTGTTAAATCAGACTCTGTTTTGTTGGGGGCCAGCAT
Source organism: Nymphaea colorata (assembly GCF_008831285.2). NCBI lineage: Eukaryota > Viridiplantae > Streptophyta > Magnoliopsida > Nymphaeales > Nymphaeaceae > Nymphaea > Nymphaea colorata. The sequence continues at coordinate 5,590,308 of NC_045142.1, read as the reverse complement.
CTTTTATGAGTATTTTTGTTGAAAATACTAGACACTCAGTGCGTTGAGGAATGTAGGCACCTCAACCTAAGGTTTGAATCTGCATAAAAAGGTGTGTTTTAGAAGACAATATCATTGATTAATATTAAAAACTATAAATTTAAGGTCGGATAGGGGTGGTCTGATCTTAAATCCATAGATCTAAGATCATATGATCTCATGCACATTTATGATAAGAGATCCGCACTGAAACAAACACAAACATATTCAAACCATATTGTGTACATTTTTTGTCTTCTCTTCTTCTTAATCTCAAGAGTGCAATAAGGTGCCATTCATGTCGTTAATCAAATTACTTTATACTTATTCAATTCGAATTGGCCAATTCAAACCAATTTCAATGGCACTAGCTGACAAGCTTGGGTTCCATTTTGGGCACCACACACGAACCTTGCTTTTTCTTTGTCACATGGAAGGTCCATTGTAATCCAAATCTTTCCTCTTTTCAAATTTTTTTAACCAAGGTCAAAGAGTGGTGATAGGCGAGCTGAGGTTAGCTAGACTCCGACCAGATTATGTGAAAAGACTTTGGTGCCTCGGATATTTGAATGCTTCGACTTTTTGGACCCAAAGATTTTGAATCTTGGGACTAACCAGGGACAAATCTCTTATATATTGACAGGTCCACTACATCATTTCAAATCCAACACATCCCATCAACTTTGGTGACCTTCACTATTTTTCTCCTACGTAATGAGTTTGTGAGCATATTGACTAACTTTAGCCAATAATGTTTAGATCTATATGTGTGTATGTTTTATATTCATCATCTTCAACAACCTTTTATATTCATAATGCCAAACTTATGATGGCCAATTCTAACCCTATAGATATGATGCATAGGAAACCGGATTCGAATCATGTTTGGGTACAGTAAACTTATTTAAAATTCAAACTTCAAACGTGTTGGCAGTAGGCCTGGGCAACGGATCGGCCGGCCCGATTGGGCCCGGGCTTGGGCCAGGAATTTCTCTCACCAGTACGCTTCTTCTATCTCTCTCTCTCTCTCACACACACACATTTATGTTCGTGTGCTCGCTGTCTTTTGGCCCTATTTTCTTGGTTCGACAAGCATCCATATTATAAATATCTTGTGATGGGTAGCACAGCCGGTCAAGCTGTATGGTGTGTTGGAGCAACGTTCTCAGTCTGATTCTTGAAGAAAGTTATCCTCATGGTATTGATAAGCGTTGATTTTGAAATTGAAGCGTGTTATCCTCATGGTATTGATAAGTGTTGATCTTGAAATTGAAGAGTGTCCCCTCTCTCTCTCTCTCTCTCTCTCTCTCTCTCTCTCTCTCTCTTCTACTTTTATTTCCTCTCTCCATCACGCACTTTATATGTATATAACTCGTATAAAGATTGTTCCTACCCCCGTATGAAACTTCCACTACTGGAATCTTCCGTCTCATGATAACTTGCTCAAATCCCCATATAGAACTTAAGTTAGCCATGTGTTTACATGTTTTTAAGAATTCACGTGGAATCATCATCAAATAATACAACTCTTGCATAAAAATCTACCCTGCACTAAACCACCCACGTTGGCAATCTTTATTTTTGATATCATCTAATGTTCCCTCGAACAATGTGATCTCGTATAGCCTAGATCCTTAACCTTTCCATCTTACTAATACTGTAGAATCTTCTCGTAAATTGCAACCAGATATAGAATATAAAAGGAAGGGAACAAATTCAAATATTAATCATAATCATATTCTGGCGACCCTACTTAAGTCAAAATTTGATTCTAGAGAGTGATAGTAAGAAAGTTAACTGATAATTCGCTGTTACCATGACTTTACACGAGAAATTAAAACCAACCCAGGTATTTGAACCTATAAAGGTCGGCACCAACTTGTATACTTCTTGGGTGCAAGCAAAATATAATGTCAAATTCTGTAATATGCAATGACCAAGTCACATTGATCGGGAGAGAACGGCCCACGACGCCACCCATCCAAAGAACTTATTCGAAAAGCCAAACACCAACCACAATTGCAGAAAGAAATCAAACTCAAACCATTATTTTGGGTTCTATGAAAAGGATAGATATATGGACAACTGTAAAACAAACAGAATTCATCATCACAGATTACAGCAGTTCAAAATTGTGTGGAAAATCCGTATCAAAAGAATTGCAACATTACACCATCTTGGGTTCTTCTTTAACAGTTCTAGCATTTCATATTTCCAGCGACGTTGGTTTACCATACTACAAAATTGAACTATATCAGCTGATGTATTTTTCTCCTACTCATTTTGTACATTTTGCCGATCTATAAGACTATAACTCATCAGTTTCAATTCACCAATATTACCAGCTCTACTTTAATGCCTTGCGGACGCAGCAAACAATGAATTTCATAAACTTCTGAGAGATTGAATTCATTAGAAAATTTAAGCAGTCTATAGTGTGATCCTTCGTTTCCTCCAAGAGTTTTGCCTTGCCTTGCTTTTTCTTTTGCCACACCTATGGCTCATCATTATCTTGCGTGATAAAGGATGGAGCACATGGAGCGAATCCCTCGAAAGGCTTTTTCTTCCTGCAAAGTAGTCCATACATAATAATTACTGAAGATCCAAGCAAATTCCAGACAGACACATTAACAACGACAAATTCTGCAACTAAAAAGCAACAACAACTGAAATTTGTAAACTTCTCAACCCCTTTTCACAAAGCTAATGTTGTCTCCTACAAATAAAAGACATAAGACTTTGAATGGCTGATTCTGCAAAAGTTAAGTTGCTTTAAATATTATTTACCATGTTTAGTGGTTACAGTTTACTCATAAAACTATTTATGCAGAATATACGTACACCCCAAAATTTGAGATTGTTTTTCTTATAATTTTTCAAAATTAACAAATTAATAGCACAGGTGTTCTACATGATTTGTTAGGAAGCCTACCAACAATTCTCCCACTGACAACGTGATATTTGATGAAAAGTGGGCGCTTCTAATCAATTATGTAACAATATTCCATGAGGTAATGCATAGAATGAAAAGGTAGCGGCATCTGCATAGCTCAGAGAAGTGTTCTTTTCTGATAGAAAAGGATGCCTTTTCTTCTATAACCATACAGCCTTTTCCTTTTGTCACAGTCCCAAAAATAGAGTGGTCAGGAAAACCATCACCCTCGAAAGCCCCACCATTATCTAAGTGACGGGCTGTAGTTGGGATTCAGGGCAGACTTTCAGAACCTCTTACAGGCAACACTGCCACTGTGAGGTTTTTGTGAAAGTAAATGTCAAGTGATAACAGACCAACAACTTAAGAACAACCACACCCTTAAAACATAATAATATTAAGCAAAAACAGGCCACAGCAATTAAAGTCCACATGACGATACCTGATTTAAATTTTTCTAAAGCATGAACACCATTATGGATGACATCATTTTGCTGGTCATGCACTGATATATCAGGAGCACTCTGGGCTGCACCATTTGGATCTGAACTGCCAGGCTGTTCACTAATAAATGAAGATAATTCATCAGGTCCTGCAGCAAGCAGAATTGTATAATGATCAAATAAGATATTTCAAATATCCATCCAAACATGAAAAATTAAACTCTTGGAATCTTGGTACTTACTTGCATAGCTCACTGTAGGAAGATTCTCATCCATGACAGCATCAACGATTCTTCCCTCATTACCGGATTCAAGCATGTGCAATGGGGTATTAAAAGAAGAGGGATTCTGATTGTCACATTTAATTGGTGACGGTCCTCCAGCAAAATTATTTAGAATTTGATGTTCAGTAACTTGCTTATCAAAGGATATACCAAATGGGGACTCTAATCTCTTAGCAAGGGAATCAACAGCATCATCTGTTGAGTTAATACAAATACCTGCACCACAGTCCAATGGACAAGCTCCACCTGCCTGGGATATTGTTCCTTCCACCTTACCTGATGCAGCTGTTACAATGACATTAGGGCAACTAACATCTTCACGAGAAGAAACCACCTCATACACCTCTATTTTCTGGATGTTATTCTCAACGTCAGATGTCTTTGTCCAAGCACCGATTGCAGAATTTTCATGTGAGGGATGCGATGGCAGTTCCAGTGATGATTCTGATGGTAACAGCAATGATGGTTGCTGCAGAGAAGAATCCTTATTGACAAGGAAAGCATCTTCATGTTCATGTCCTGATAGCTGTGCACTAGTCAGGGAATCATTGTGTTTTCTCAGTTCACAAGATTGTAGAGCACCTTTCGCCGTAGGAAACTGACTACCATGAAATTCTTGTGCACTACTACATTGTAGGGCTTCCACCTGTTCCTTAATCTTGTTTGATCCAGATGCTGATGAACCCTTTTCCAGATCATGACAATTGGCAACCATAAGTTCATTTTCCAATAATAAATCACCTTCACCACTTGAAATAGGATCCCACATTTTCCAATCACCAAACAAAGAATCTTCATCCACAGCAGTAATAGATGGTGAAATGCCCTCTACTCTAATAGCCTCCTTGTAGAATCGTTTTTTTCTAATAACATTAGTCATTAGAGACCTGACCAAGCATAGATAGATTTTATGGTTGCACCTTTAGATACATCTTAATATACACAAATTATTGAACATACCTGCAGTTCCTAGACATAGCAGCCTTAGCATGCTGCATGGAAAGACCAAGCAATGTTGACAAATTAGCAACATCATATGGCCCTCTAAGTTCATTCACTGTAGATGCAGAACTTGATAGAATAATATTCTTTCCTCCAGTCCACCCAACTAGCAACTGTTAAGCATTAGAATATTAGAAAACTCTGATTTGTTCCAGCTGAATCCAGATGGTGACATGAAAAATAGAGCTTAATTTAGCCAAAGGGATAAGCATCCAACTTTTTAAAGTAAAGGCTGCACAATCTTGGTTGGAATGTCACATCTGCATGGATAGGTAATTCTAGCTTTATTTCATTCAAGAAGACCTTATCGTGTAGAACTAGTCATAGACTCATAGTATATTATACCAGGCGCAATCCATGAACAACCTCATGTATGTAACAATGTTAAGAATCTCAAAACAAACTAGAATGTATATAGCCTTGAAATGCTCTGTGACATCAACTATGAGAAATCAGAAACACTTAGTGCCCTTTGAAAAAAAAAAATGTTCAGTTTTTTGTCAGCCATGTATGTCACTGCGAAATTGTAGGAAAATAGCCTTTTATTCCCATCATACCTAAACAAGATTATCTTATTTGATCTATTTGTTTCATCCAAGACACAAGTATGTTTAATTTCAGATAAGGCTTAAAACTTGACACCATTAGTAAACATATTTGTTGATGATAAAGAAGGAAAAAAGGAGAGTGTCGTGATAGAAGAGATAGATCTGAAGAGAAAAAGGATGATGCCGATGTTGAGTCCACATGTATGAAGATGAAACTATGATTAGGTCTAATTTTTGTGACTAAGAAAATAAAACAAATTGTATCTAATCCCATACTAAAATTCAAAAAAAAAAAGAAGTTGAATTGTTCAAGAACTCGATACTGCGGAATTTTCCATTTTGTCTTTTTTTCCTGTTTTTTAAAATTTAAATTATGGTTTTATTGGATTTGTCCCCCTTTTCTGGATTAGCGTTTTTTATTCTTTTTTTCCCACTGTGCTTCTATAAATTTGATATTCTACTCAATCTTGTGTTTGTTTCTATTGTATTCATTTCTATTTGATATTTCTGATGTGCTTCTATAAATTTGCTGATGCCTGGCTGTGTGCTTGTTTCTATTTTACTCATTCCATTGTATTCATTTCTACTGATATTTTTTACCTGCATATGCACTATTATGGACTTGCATATGATGGTATTATTTCTCATCAGCGACTGCATATGCACATAAAAAACAGAGACATGCTGTACTTTTTTCTGTATCATTTTATATGCTTCTATATTTGTTGTTCGTTGTTCAACAATAGCAGCTGCACACTTCAATGACGCACAATGTTTTAAATTTTATTTTGATGAGACTACATGTATGAACTATTAAACGAGCTATTGTGCATGAATTTTGCTTTAACTTTGAATGTTTGTGAACTTGTTGTGAGTATGTGCGTGTATATATACCCCACCATATCCCCACGCCCACTTTTTTAAATTGTCATGTCCATACCCTCTTCAACGTACCCATACCAGTACAAATGCTACTTTGGCAAGCAAACATTGCATTATTATCTTTTCATTCCATATTGGGTGAGTGGTCAATATTGTTAGGAATTTTTCTGTTGAGTAGCTCACGTTGCGCTAATATAGAAGTGGAAAGAACCGTTTGATTGATGTGTCCTTCTTTGGGTGTCCAAGCACACAACTAAGAATGAACCCATTTACTAAATAACAAAGGTCTGTATCTAACTAAAAGAGAATAAAGAAGACGATGAGTTAACCTACAAATACAGTAATCATGCTTCTTCCACACTAACAGTCGAGATATGGAGTCAAGATATCATGCTTCTCCCACATTGACAAAGGAAAAGAACTTATGTATCCGAACCTCAAAGGATGCATAAATAGAAATTTCATAACAAAATTTGCAACTTTAAAACCCCAGGTGCAAAACTTTTCAATTTCTCATTTCTTCAATGGAAAAGGAAAGGCTTCCCACCTTGGCACCATTAATCAGTTCTGACTTTGCAATAGTGTCAGACAAAAGAGGGGAATAGATCAGCTCAAAGTATAGACCACGCTGCAACACAATTCAAAAGTGCCAGTAAGTATTATCTGCCAAGGATGTGGTATCCACAAAACTGAAAAGGAACTTTGACCAAAATATCACTTCCATCCACCAAAAAGTTAAACCTGTATTGCAGCTTTCACCATCTGAGACTTCAACCGGAACTGTAGCTTCTCAGAAAAATCAATTGCAATTAAGTCTACCTAATCACAGAAGAACACATTCAGATAACCATAAAACTAATAATAAAAATAATATTAGTAGGTAATAATGACACAGATATGACAAAAGTGAGCTTTAATTTTGTGTTAGCCCTTAAAGAAATCAGTCCAAAGTTTCTTTTAGAAGAAGAAAACATAAAAGAACAGAAAAAAAGAATTACGTGTGTGGAGGCAAGATCAGCTAGTCCAAGCCATAGGGAATATTTCAGCAAAAATAAGCAGCTCAAGCTCCAAATATCTATTTTCAGACCAATGAATGACACCCAGTGAAAATGAAGCAGTCGCCACAATCTTGGACAAACCATTCATCTATGAGCCCCAAAGTCCAAACAAGTTCAATTAAACCACACAGCCTACTGCAAATATAATCTCCAAGCACTAGGAACGTCAAGCAACTCTCTCTCTCTCTCTCTCTCGTGTCACCAACAGAAACATCCATCAGTGATGAGGTCTCTGGCAATCCCAAAAGGTTGGGAGATGCCCTGAACACATCCAGCAACTGAGATTTTTCATGAACTAAATACAAGTACCCAGTACCCACCACAAGAGTGATTGTCTATGAACAAAATGAAATACTATTGGCTATTCCAAGAAGTTGTAGGTAATCATGCACAAATGTTGGTATAAATTAGTTTGAAGACGTTTGAACTTCTCTTGGCACCTTATGTTTGTCTTCCCTTCAATGCATTCAAAACAAACCTAAAAATTATGTGAAATGAAGAGAATAAAAAATTTCAGTTGGCACAAGCCTCTTAATTATCTGCTTAGAGATATACCCAAGTGCTTATTATTTTATAGTTTTCATTTCCCACCAAGAGTGCTTCTAGGCTTCTAGCAGCCTTATTTATAATTTTTCTTGCCACCTAGGGTGTTTCTAGCTACCATTTTATAACATATATAATTGTAGCAAAGTTTTACTAATGGCTCTACGGCCCTGAAGCGATGGAAATAGTGGCAAATCTTGTTCTAAACAGGCCTATTATTTCTATGTAGTACTAGAATGAGGGATGGATATTTATTTGTTTTTGTTTTTTCAGAGAAAGACCAAGGATAAAAAGATATAGAGCAAAGTAGCAATTGATGACATATCATATCAAGCACATCATCATGTTACAAATAAGTTTTTTCAGCCCAAATCATCAACATCTAAAAAAATGTCTTTGAAGATTCAAGACAAGCGCTTTAAAAGTTTCAAGTCAGGTAATAGAAAAAATGGACAATAAAGAATGACATTGAACTCACATGAGCTTTTTGACAAGCATGCTCAAAGGTAGCCTGGTTCGTCGGTCGAACTGCCACCAGATCATATGTTTGGAGAACCGGGTTCCCGGAGTTAAGCGATGCAGCCTGAATCATGCTGTTGACAGTGACAGTCAATCTAGTATACTGCCGGAACGGTGAGTCCAAGGGAACTTTGAGGATCTTCCTATGGAATTGGACGACACTAGAGATGGAAGGAGCCAACTGGAGGAGGGAGGAGAGAGGGAGGGGGCTGATAGAGCACCTATGGCAATCAGCCATAACTCCATGGATGTTGTAATTATAGGCAATGCCAGTGTAGCCCAACTCCATAGCCATCACCACTAGCTTTACCCTGATGCTCTTCTGTTTATCCTTTCCTCCACCTCCACCCACACGTCCTCCACCTCCCTCTACGTAAGGAATATTGAGATCAAAGTACACCATTGCTTGAACACGAATTAGAGCCTCTGAGAAGTTACCAAATCAGGGCAGGAACTGTATTTAAACCTTGGGTTTTGCTTCTTGGTCATGGGCGTACGATTCTATCCGTAAACGAGTCCCCAAATTGACTCTCTTGTGTTGACTTCAACAAATGTTGTTAGATGCAAGGAGGTGAAGCGAAGCACTGATCCAGTGAAGCAACGTGAAGTGACACGAAGCGAAGCAAAGAGTAAGCTTCATGACCAAAACTATGAAGCATATAATATCCATAAAATAATGCCAAAAATGAAAAACAACAACTGAAAATAATAAGTATGTAAGTAGAGAACAATGTGAAAAACATATTTAACTCATGTTAAGCATTGACAGCTTCATACATATATCATACATGTTCATAGCTTTGTCATTAGGATCGTCTTCAATACAATGCTTTCAAGTTGGATCAGTTCATGGCATTCTTTCTCAAACTTATAATAAAATGCATATATATTTCAAGGAAGATCAAACAACATCAATAAGCTAATCTATAACTTTGTTAATGATCTAAGGAAATAAAAGTTAGACTTAGTTCATTCTAAAGAAGTGTATCTCAGCAAAGGAAATCTTCACGAGCCATTCTCCTTAAATAAACCTTTTATTGGGATCTAATTAACATGTCCATACTAACAAAGGACAATCATGACTAAATGCATATATTAAATGTACACAAGAAAGCATTTGGTGCATGAACAAGACATCAATGACCTAGCAATTTGCATTACAATAAATATGTATGCAGCTAGGGTCATTATTCTATAACCTTTGACCTCAAGCATTTGAGTGGTCCCACTTGCAATGGGTAGGATGAACATAAAGGAAAACTAGAACAGCACAATACCATCTAAGGCTAAAACTACCTAAAAGGTCTTCTGTGGAATTCATCTTGCAACAAGCTATCAACACCTTGTTAGGCGTGAAAAACTATCCACATCCAAATAAATAGCTCCCAAGCAAAACTTAAAGGGAATTCTTTTTCGCACAGAAACAACAGTAAGCTTGAAGGATCACATTGCTCTTCCGTATATTTAAAAAAAAAAAAAAGCTCCGTTAATCTTGGCAGTTAACTCTGCCTGGTCACGACTTGTAGTGGAAACCACACTTGCACAATCATTACATCATCCTAATAACTTTCTAAACTGAGGAAGAGCAACCAAAGAACTTGTGGATTGTACTATTAACGAGACATAGAGATTATTAAAAAGATTCAAGGTAGTCACAGAAGAGGCTGCCCATTTCAATGCCTAATCTCGAACATCGCCTAGTCAACAGACAGAACCGGAGCCTTGTCCAAGAAAATTCACAGCCTCGGCGCTCATCAACAATCCTATGAAAAGATGAATCTTGCAATCCGACTACCACATTTGCGAAAATCGAAAACCAAATAAAAAATCCAAATAAAATTGATATACGGCGCTGTAGTCATGAGAAAAGCAGTAAACAAATTAGAAAATAATAAGCTACCAACAATTTAACAATATGCTAGGAAAAAAATTTTAAAAGCAAAAACGACAGAGGGAGTGAGACGAGGGCTGCCAGCCGGCGGCCCTTATAGCAGCAGCCGCAGAGAGAGAGAGAGAGAGAGAGAGGAAAGGACTGCCGGGCGTGCCCTCATTTTAAATACTGATCAGAGAGGCACTGGGTGCCATCTGGTCTGACATTGCTGGCCTGCAGCCTTCGATCAGGAGAAAGAGGAGGGGGGAGGGTGGAAGGGAGGGAGGATAAACTCACCTGTGCCCGCGCTGACGAGACCGGATGCCTTCACCGAAGAGAGAGATGGGCGCCGGCGAGGGAGACAGCCCTCACTGGCGAGAGAGTGGGGATCGACGGAGAGAGCGGGGTTTGTCTGCGTTTCACCGGACAGACCGAGAGAGACTTGAGAACGAGAGGGTCATTGCCTCCGTCGAAAACCGCCCTCCTGTTAAGGGGCTGAAATACTCCATGAGGATCGTATTTTTAAATTTCTCCTTGTGATAAAATAATTTTTTTAAAATTAAAAAATGTAAGAAAAAATTTAACAATGTAACTAAAATTATCCACGTATCTATTCAAAGGAGCGTGTGTATCAACTAAAAAAAATGGACCGATTTTTTACCATTAGGGAAAGTTTAAGAACGTTTTGGGATAAATAAAATAATTATATTTGAACCAATTTAAAGAACCCATTAGTTAATTATCAACGGCGGCCGATACGGGCTTCAAAAGCAAGCATTGATGTTATATTAAAAAAATTTAAATGTTTATTTATTAACTTTACATAAAAAATTAAGAATAGATATGAACGTCGCGTATCAGCAAAGTGTAACGGCACCGATACGAACTCCGATCATGCGGGTCGGGAAAAGTCAAGTCTTCGTGCGATCCCTGTTGTGAGTCGCACCGTCGGGATGAAGCAGCAAAGCAAACTACAAAAGGGTGAGATTCCTCCTCCTCCTCTCTCTCTCCCTCCTCCTGTGATCTCCCGATTCGTCCTCCATGGAGAGCGCGTCGTTCTACCGCCTCGGAATTCCGGTTCCATGGCTCCTCCTCTGTTGCGCCTTCCTCCTTTTCCCTCCAGGTAGTCCCTCGCTTCGTTGGAATGTGTTTCATTTCTTTTCTTCTCTGGAGAAATGCAAGAACTTTTGCATATCTTTCCTGTTTTTGTTTCGTCTTTTTATCCCTTCCCCTTCATGGTTGGTGATTACAAATTTTAAGGTTTTCTTGTATCGGCGGACGAGCTCTTCTTGGTCAGGTTCTTATTTTTTTTAGTTCGAAGAAGCGGAAACGGGGCAAAGATTTGGAGACTACGGCAATCATTTGTTGATTTTGTCAAATTGGCGCATGTTTGGAAGATTGTACGCGTTGATTGTTGATTAAGATAAGGGAATTTATCTATATTCCCTCAATAACTGTGTTCATCTACAAATTAAGATCCTTTATTCGTTTCTGTTTTGTCTTTGATTGAATGGTAAACTGGTTAGAATTAGGGACATCGGTGGAGAAAAGTTTGAGGGGGTGTTTGGATGACACCCCTTCAAAACCTGGTTATCAGGAAACCTGGTCCAAGTTTTAAAAACTGATTTTCCTGTTTGGATGACAACAGGAAATTTATGTTTTTACTTTCAAAACCTGGTTTTTGTTTGGATGACAAAGACCAGGTTTTTGATGAAATTTCTAAATATATCAAAATTCAGCTGAATGTTGATTACAGTTAAGTGATAGTTGAACAAATGCACATACTCAAACTTGATCCAAAACCATTATGCATAATACAATCACATGGTAGTGTTTGGATGAAATTTCATCAACTTTTTAATGACATGAATGAAATGAAAAATGAACTTTGCAAGCCCAAAAACAAAATATAGTAAATGAAAAATTAGTATCACACAGTCATATCTTTAGTGGTAAACGACATCTCCATGCAGGTAAATTGACAATCCTGTTAGCAGAATATCCACTATATAAAAATTGAGGAACTCAATCTAAGAATAAAATTCCTATCAAAACAAGAAGGAAACCGACATGGAAAATACAAGTGCTTCGTATTTTATGTGTGAAGCAGCCATGGGAAAATTGTGGGCATCGACTTGGAGGCACAAAGCAAAATGTAGGTGTGGAATGTTCGGTTTGATCGACATTGATTCACTAACTTAAGCGGTAGTGATAAATCTATAGCGGCTGGGTCACTTGCACATAATTCATGAACTGTTGAGTTCAACTGCATAATTGTGGCTAGAAATCTTTGGTTTTTTATTGCTCTTATTGTTCACCGGATTATTGCTCTTATTGTGAAATCTTAAACTCTCTCTCTCTCTCTCTCTCTCTCTCTCTCTCGTTTCTGCAACACACAAATCATGTTTCATACTATCGTATAAAGGAAGTGGCTGATTTTCATGTAGTTGGAATTGGCCTTTCACAATGTTGAAGTTTTGTTGAGCACAATGTGTCCACCAATAGGTCTGCAACAACTAGGAGAGAGGGCATAGAAGAGGATTGGGTGCGCGATTCTGCTAGGCAATGGTTTCATTTAAATTGTCATGCTTTGTGATATAAGACAATGGTCTAACGACCGTCTGAACCCCTTTCCTGATCTTATTGAGCTCTTGTCAATGATTTGTTCAGAATCGACGGTGATATGTTAATCCTATTCTTTAATTGTCTATGTTGATGAATTAGAAGAATAGTTAATATCCGTTGAAAGATTTAAAAAATGAGACAAACATTTCAAAGTGCAACCCATCAACACTTACATGTGAAGTCCCATTCATGAATCGTTGAAGCTCCAATCGATGAGTTTTTACCTTCCTGTGCTCAATCCAATTTGTTTCCAGCCAGTTTGTGCTGATTACAAGGGAAAGAAGCTGAATCCACTCGATGCACTTTTTTCCCCTTTATTTTTCTCCATAAATATGAAACAGTAACCTCAATTCTGATATAAGGGATGAGGCATTGAAGGTTCATTCTCAAAAAACAGAAATCTACTGGTGGGGAAGTTGCTGTGAAATGTACGGTAGGCACAAGCTGGCCTCCCAGTTGCTTAATGGTCTTCTGTGGCTACTTTCCTTTTCTCTCCAGCTCCCTTACATATGCCTGCTTGCTCAGATGCCGTGGCCTTCAGCCCCACCATCTCCCCAAAACGACGTTTTGGGTGAAAAATCGGGTTCAGGTTTTCTACCCACCAAAGAAAACCAAGTTTTCACTGAAACCAGGTTTTTGCCAAACCTGGTTTCGGTGACACCCAAACATATATAAAACCTCGTTTCAAAGGGAAAATGATGTTTGGCCTCTAAAACACCTTTTAGGCATGTCATCCAAACACGGTCTGAGAGTTTAGCTCTTTCTGAGTACGAATGGAAGATCAACTGAGGCCGATGTGATGTTGCATGTTACCGTTAGCTTTTTGCTGTTGGGCATATGTATAGGATGCCAGACGTGGCTAGTCTTTGTTTGCTTTTTGTGGACCATGGATATCATCTCCAATTTGATTAAAATTTTCGGCAAGATACTTGTCGTATTCAGAAATATGAATTGAAGTATCTGTTGGTTGGTGGTAACAAGCGTCGTCTTGTGCGATTTAGGGCCCCTTTATTCCAAAACTGAGCTCGACTATCTGGACTTGGTCACAGTTTTGAGCTTAATTGGTAGATGTAACAACGGCGAGCTTGGTCTCTGTGTGTGTGTATGCATGGAAAGGTGGCTGGGTGGATGTTGCACAGGATCATATACATTCTGGGAGTTCTTCGTCTGAGGTTTTTTTTTTCTTTTTGCAGGTATTCTTTCAACAGGGGTTGTTACGTTAAAATCAATCGAGATCTTTACAACCCATGAGTTGTTCTTTAAACCAGTCGTTTATTTTCAATGTAAAGGAGAGAATAGGACCTTTCTACCTGATGTGGAGAAAGCCATGTCACTGTATGCTTTCAAAGGCCAAGAATCTTGGCAGGTTCGTAAAAAGTTTTTTTTGTTTCTTTTTTTTTTCTCAATTTTTAAGTCAGAAATGTTAGTTGTTTAGGTTATTTGGCTTTGTTTATGTAGTCGATGAAATTAGTCCTACACAAATCCACATATTTTTGGCCATCTGAGAGCTACCATGTCTCAGTTGTTTCCAGGAAGCTTGATAAATGACACCAAATAACTACTCGGTTTATAAACACATTCTAATGTTGTTTTTCAGATTTTCTGGACTTGGACTTAGGCTGATTTTTTTTTTGTTATGTAATGCTTCTTGTTGCTTTCATTTTCTTCTGTATGTATGTGCAGTTATGTTGAAAGAGACATGTAAAGAGTAAGTTAGTTCTAGCCTTGCACAAACAAAGCAAAGAAACTATTGCATGTATGCTTGGATTTCATTTTGCCAATTGGAATATTGTGCATATCTGGATCACTATCTTAAATCTGATCTGTTCTGTTCTGTATATGATGCAATATCTGCTCATCATGTGGCTGTTTACAGATAAAGCAGTAAAAGAAAGTTTTTGTTAGTGTATGTGTAATAATGCAAGAGCTTTTTGTGCATTGAAATCTCACATTACATTGGCATTTTTCTTTTTGGTGCCATTTTAAATTCTGTTCCATCATTGAATGGCTTCACATTAAATTTTTAAGGATAGGCTAGTCATTGTGAGATGACTATAGGGTCGAAACAGATATCATATGGTTTATAGCTTATTTGGTTCAATATGAATGTGAAACATAAGCCTTCATATGGATCCAACAAGATCCCGTGACATGGAGTTGAATACAGATCCAGAGCATATATCATCATTTACAATAAAGCATGTAAAGGTCAGCGGGCAGTTGGTCTGAGGCTTTGATTATGGTATGCTATAGCTTGAATCATTTATAACAAAGCTTAATTTGAAAGTTAATTCTGAGAATGTTTCAAACTGGAAGTTTAGAACCTAGATACAGTTTAGAGTTATTGGTAAGTAAATTTTCTGAGTACAGAGTTTTTGCTTTGTAAAAGTACTGCTAATATCTTAATTGTTCAACATCTGTTGTGCAGCCTCTGACAGAGCTTCCAGATAACAAGTGCAAGAGATGTGGTCTATATGAGCAGGATACTCTTAAGTCCGATGATGTATTTGATGAATGGGAGCTCTGCCCAGATGACTTTCTGGCTCCTGATGGCAGATACATACATTTTAAAGACAAGGAATTCAATGCCACCTTTCTGTGTCCCCAGTGCCTCCTTGAACATGGTTAGTAAAGTACCTGAACTGGCTATTCTGACAGCATCTAGGATAGTCTGTTAATTAAAGTGTATAAATGGATAATTGGAATTTAGACTAGAATGTCTGTAGCTCAAGTATTACTTGCTAATAGATTTGAATTTCAGGTGGCACTGTTGTCTGAGTGCTTATCTTATGCAAGTCCACTGGACTTGAGCAAATCAGAATGGACTTGCCAGCATTTACACAGTGCCACCAGCGTTACCATTACTTGTGCTATTTTTCTATCCTAAATCTATTTTTGGTACTTATCCCAATGGATGCAGGCGGCCATGAATCTAACCCACCGAGCAGCAATACTGCTAAGCATGGGAATGTCGGCTTGGTGGTGTTAGTTGTAGTTTTGTCTTCCTGTTTGTGTGCCTTTACGAGCATAGCAATATACAAATATTGGCAGAAGAGGAAGCGAGAACAAGATCAGGCAAGATTTCTGAAGCTTTTTGAGCAGGACGATGATATTGATGCAGAGCTAGGCCACCTTGGAAATGACATATGACGATACTGATTAATGAGATGAAGCTTGGGTTTGAGAGGCAAATTTATACGGAGATGTTTTTCCTCATTGTCATCTGTAACATAATTGTATAGCAAATCCCTGTTTTTCTTGATGTCACATGCATCCTTTACACGGAGGGAAGAATTTTGAGGCTGATTTAATCGTCTTGGCATCATACACTTCCTTTGTTTTATTATTTTTTCAGAAAAGGAAGTAATACAATCATCTTAAATGTTGGTGTTATTGCGTTGGTTTTCTGTATTCGTATTCGGAAGAACAGTATCTAGTAACTCTATTTGGTAATCAGCATTTTCATTACATGCCTGTGTTCACATCGTACTGCACTATTTCTGGACTAATTTGTTCTATAAATGGTTTACCTAACCTCTTTTATGGTATACGTGGCTCTTTATCTGCAGAACGAGGAAAGCTTCCAAGAAAGGCCTTTTCTTTTGAAAATAGTAACTTTTACAAGAAAGGTCCACAATTACCCTTCAAAATGGATAGGCAAGACCCGTTCTCCAAAGAAGCGATGAAGACAAATTTTCATGTTTTTGTGGCTAACTAAGGATCAGATTTTCAAACAAACATGGAAACTACTTTACAGATATGGATGCAGGTAGGCAATGAAAATTTATTTGCCTTCGAGATGACAGAACTCTTGTTTAAAGTTGGAAAAACGGCCAACACGAGCCTTAGCCCATTTGACTAGGGATTAAATGACCTTCAAGTGGAAGGAGGTCGTCAATTAAATACTGCAGTTATGTCTCTTGTTATAAACTGGCGATGTCTTTCCGATTTTGGATTCTTAACTGAGTACTTTCTTAGACTGATAAATGAAGTCAATTGAATTTAGTTTCCATTTACATCGCAGCCAGATGTTCGTGATTTTTGTCGCATAGGTATGTGGTGTGCGACGGGCATCCAAAATTTTTATGTATTTAACTGGCTGATTTTTTCATGAATGACAGGCATAGTTATAAAGGTTAATAATGTGCTATTTCATGAGCCAAAGTCTGCATTGAATGTTCAGTAACGCCACGAGTGCATTCAGAGGTGGAGCCAGAAACTTTTAGCTCAAGAGAATAATTCAAAAATTTTAGACTCCTCGATTAAGGGGCATTAGCATATAAAGTATGCAAATTGATAGGGTCAACTCATATGTAAATAAGGCTTTTCTGGTACTCTGTGTGGACAACTGCCCACACATGCTCCTGAGTTTATTAAATGCATCATCCCCATTTTCTTACTGGAATAGTGAGTTATATTTCTGCCCTTTTGTCTTTGCACCCTCGTATTTTTCTTTTCTTTTCCAAATGATAAGAAACCCAACATGAACAACAAACTGAGACTTGATTCAGTCATCCTCTCGACATCACCATCCGTAAGAGAAAAAATGGAAATGGTCGTCTCATTGAAGTGGGTCTCACAAATGCTTTGTCATCTGGGCTCCAAAGTTGTGTGGTAAATGCGACTACTTCTATGAAATACCTTCTACTCCCATTGCTTCTGGATTACAGTGCTTTTCCATTAACTATTTGCTAAACAGTGGCATTTCCTTCATTCTACAACCATGGATCTATTGTTTGAGAGCAGCTCAAGTTGCGGCATGTCAGGTGATCTAAAGCAGTCCTTCGATCAAATGTTTCGGCTGAGGGGCAGTTTTAAGAGCATTGGAAAAAGTCTACAGCCACTCCATATGATTGGCCGCAGCTCACTCTTGAAAATTGAAGATGTCAATGGATCATATTCAAATCTAATATACTCTTTACCACATCTACTTTCTTTTTTTTTTTTTTTTGATATTCATACTCATATTCGAACTTGGATAAAGAATAATCATATCTGAATCTGATTTTAGAATCCTACTTTTTTACATTCATATTTGATATGAATATGAATTTTGAACCAATCCGAATCCAATCAGATATTTATAAATATCTAAATTCAATAAGATATTTCTTAAATATGAATTTCTTAATTGAATATTTTTTTTTCTATTTAATTTTTGTAGAGTCTATATCCGATCCAAATAAAAAACAAACGAACAGAAAAGCTGCCCGCCGAGGACTGACAAGTGACCACCCAAGCTTTTAAATAGAAAAATCAGAACAGGGCATGAAACGACATTATAATGATAAATATTCATTCCCTAAGCAAGTTTCATATCCCAACACAAGTATTCAACACTCCAAGACCCTTTTTACGAAGAAAGTGTTCCTCTACATGCTTGTCAATTGTGAAATTACTGGTGAGGCAACTGATATGATGGCGACTATAATATCTGAAAAAAAAAATAGTTGGAAAACTCGCCGGAAAGACTCAGGTCAACTGGGATAGCCAAAAAATCCGGCCACCAACTGGGGCTGGCGAGGCAATAACTGACTCGTTACGGATCGTCCGTGACTCGCCCGGAATAGCCGATTCAGTCGGATTGCCCAGTTCGTTGTGACTCGTCCGAGTTAGGCACGAAACGGTTTATTAAATCGTTTTTAAGATGAATCGAACCGAGTCAACCGAACTTTCTTTTTCACCCGCCGACCCCACAATTTCTCATCTCTCTTCTTCCATTCTTCCTCAGTTCGTCTCCACGTCACACCTTCGAGATTCCCGCGTCGACGGAGGCCGGAGGGTCAGGTCTTGTGCAAAGTGCAAACAAGTCGCCGCCAGCCGCCTCGCCGGAGCCGACGTCTGTCGCCGGCGGGCAGCGGGAAGTCTGCGACTCTACGGGCGTCGCCTTCGACCGTTCAGTTTCAGGTAAAGCTCTCTCTCTCTCTCTCGCTCTCTCTTTCAGATTTTCAGTGGTCTCCGACTCTCTGGCGACCTCCAAAAGCCAGTCGTCGACAGAGTCTCCTGCGATCTCCAAAGGCAAAGTCCAGTTAACACTTGACAGAGGCCCACGCTCGCAGCTGGACCAGCTCCCCCTCTCTCCTTGAACTTAAAGGCTTGAAGCCTTGATCAACTGTTCTGACTGTTTTCAGGTTTCACTTTTGTGAGGTATCTCTCTGTCTCTCATCTATTTTTCCGACGTTCTGTTGGCTACATGGCCATAGTTTAGCTGCCTCCGTCAAGTCGGCAACCTCAAAAACTAATTTATCACCCATTTTCGATTGATCTTCAGGTTAATACTATTTTTTGTTTATTGTTATGCACTGCTTATGAAAATTAACGGTCCATTTTTTTATAGCTGTTTTCAATTAACGAGGATGGAATGATGTTTTTTGCTGATTACCATTTTGGTAATTGTTTTTGTAAGGTAATTAGCTCAGTGAACATGATATAGAGTCATGAACATATGAAATGGTAAATTCATTTTTGTTACATTTTTTTCCTTTTTTTGTTTGTCATTAATGTGACAATGTGGTGATTATAAATTTATACATGAGTCATGAAATGATATTTGTTGATTCTAGCTGAAATTTATAATTATACATGCATTATGCAGTTGATTGTTGAGGTTTTTGATTGTTGAGGTTTGATATGTAATAAATATGTTCAACTTTATCAACGTGCAGTACAAATATATTAAAAAATTCATGACCTGACCCGACCTAGTCGCCGAGTGAACTCGCTGACCCAATGACCTGGCCTGTCACCTCATCAAAGTCTGAGTTACGAGTTTGCTAACTATACCTTTTCCCCTGTGGGATCACATATGACTAGAAACAGTAACATGTAAGAAACAAGCATAAGCCCAAACCACATATGACTAGAAACAGTAACATGTAAGAAACAAGCATAAGCCCAAACCACAACCATTGAGCAATCAACAAACCAGTCTATCCAGATAAAGCTAAAAGAGGTAATTGTTAGATCTAAAAGCAAAGGACAAGTATACTCGGTGGCATGTCCAATGCTTTCATTTCCACCTCATGAACTTGCCATGCTTTCCAAATTTCCCATGGTGTCCGAACCAGCCATGATGCTTCCCGAACCCGCCATGATGCTTCCCGAACCCGCCATAATTGCCGTGTTTGAATTTGCCATGGCCATATCCATGCCCCAAAAATCCACCATGGTGGCCGTGACTGAGGCGGTGAGCTCCATAAGCTGCTGCTGCTGCAGCAGCACCTCCTGCTAACATTCCTCCCATGCCAGGAGACATGCCATGCCCTCCTGCAACCATCCCTGAGATCAATATAACTGGAGGATTCTGTAAATGCATGTTAAGTAACCTCAGATTTCCATGATATTTCCTGTGTCGCTCTAATTGGTACATACAAGTACTTAACATGGGAATGAGGATCCTATAAGACGGCTACTAATAAGATGTTTGAGATAATTTATAGCTTCAAGAAATGCACTTGCAGAAGAAAACTAAAACTGGAGAGATGAGTAATCCAAGCTTTTCCTTTGAAGTGGGGTGAGAACCATTGGAGTTAAGGCTAATAAGATGAGTTTCATGCACACAGAGAAATTGACGATGATGAAGAAAGTGAGAGCAACAAACAGACCTGACATTGAGAAAAGAAATTCTAAAGAAACTTCTATAGTATCAGCAAAGATGAACGATTTAGAAAACTAAACTATATAGTGTACATGTGCTTGCAAATTTATATGTTTCTCAACTCACTGAGGTTCATCCAATACAGGTGAGAGTGTAAAAATAAAATACGCACCCTTTGTCAGAGTCACTTTGGGGACATCTGATAAAATTGGGATGATACAGCACCTTTGTCAGCAAAGAACTAAATGATATTTGAAAGAAGCTAATAGCATGAATATCTCAGAAGGCAGGACCATGGAAACATCATTTAATCGTAGTCCTCATATTGTTAATCATCAAAACAACGTCAAAAACATGATAAGTGTCGTGATATTTCATGATTTCATAAATGTATTTATTTGTTTTTCCGTGTATGATATATACATATGTATTAAACTTTATTCATTGAGGCATGTGGGAACTGCAGCCAGTAAAAGCAGAGACCAGAGAAATGGCCCTAACAAAGGAGCACTGTCAACCTATGTCTAGAAACTTTCAAAATCTTTTTGCAATAAGAAATATCAAAAATGTCTCTCAAACACCATTAAGGTGAGATAACTTGCAGATCCTGAGTTCGCATACCATGCTGCGGGTAAGGATGAGATCCAGGATATGGATTGTGAGGATAAGCGCCAGGGGGAGGATATCCTGCCGGTGGATATCCATGTGGAGGATATCCCTGTGGAGGATACCCATGTGGAGGATATCCCTGTGGAGGAGGGTAGCCTTGAGGTGGGTATCCATGTGGAGGATATGCTCCTGCAGGCGGTGGAGGATATCCATAACGTGGAGGGTATCCGCCATGAAACCCATGTACCATATTTGATAAGAACCCCTTATCGCTAGTCTCTGCACTATCCGGCTTATCTTTTCCTCCTCCCATTTTCCCTTAAACTGAAATTGACATAACCAATGAGCTGTTAAATTTGTTGCAGTGGAAACAAAGGACCTGGCATAGTTGTAAAGCAGCCAGGTATTGGGAACTAATTCAAATTAACATAACTTAAATAAATGACCATTTGTAATGTCAGAATCAAGCTTCCTGTCATGAAATCAAGGATTAGAAAAACATCAAACTGCAAAAAATTTTAAGGAACATTTCAACATCATGCATGCTACAAGTACTTGAAGGCCTGTAAGGCACATGAAAACAATGACATTGTGGAAAAACAACTCCTCTTATTGCATTGGCCATGCTTATAACATAAATAATCAAATGTGGAACATAAGCTACTTTGCAAGCTTTCGGATTATGGCATAAGACAAGGCTAAGTGAATTTCATCACGTTCATGACTTCATCTATGGAAGCGGACATGCTTAGCTAAAGGCTACATCCTGCAATAACTAGAGGATGCTTATTCCACTTCGATGCAGCAATGAACAGCAGTAACTAGAGCATGGTTATTCCGATTCCATGGACAGCTACAGAACTCCATTTCGATGTGGCAAGTCTATCAAAAAATGGCCTCAGCATGTTATAGTTGACAAACCAATCTGTCTATACAGTTAAATGTTAAATGCACTGTAGAAATCACAGCTCTCCTTTGAAACCCCTTTTGGCAGATTATATGATCTTGACTCACTAACTGGTCATATCCTGAAAAGGGTGTTTTCACTCACCAAAATTTTGAAGGAAAATATCCTACTATTTGAAAAAAACAATGAATATACTACAGAGGTCCAATTATCCTTCAAAGAAGTAACAAAAGGACTCCCACAAAACTTTATTTAATGGTCTCTTCATGTTGCATACACCTTAATTCAGCTGCTGGATGTAGGAAACACATGTATAAATACATTCAGTAACCAAATTTTTGGGAAGATTCCGTTATATGAACTTAAAAAAAAAAAGATTAATGAATATGCTCAAAAGTTCCAATTTAACATTCAAAGAAACAACAAAAAAGATTCCCAATTAAAGCCTGAAGAACTTGCCAGTTTACTAGTACAAATGGGCTGGATGCAAAATTCCCAGACATGAGCTTTCTCTGATATTCCTTTAAAAATTAGGCTCTTCTTTGAGACATAATAAATATTTAAAAGAAGATGGCAAAGAACATGTTTTCTTAGAGATAGAAGGTGACCTTATAAATACAAGCACGAATTCCTGAATAAAAGAACAATACAAACGACGAGAAAAGAATCTTTTTCTGGGATACCCTCACAAGTATTAGATAAACAAAACCTGAAAGAGTTTGAGATTGGTTCAACAACAAACGTGGTTGCCAAACAGGAGAACACCGTATTGGTGTCAAATTTTGAGAAGAAAAGAAGGAAAGAAACAAGAGTTTGAAGTTTTTACCTTTTAATCCAAAGACGACGACGTTCTTTCTCCCACAAACAAGTAAAGAAACCAAAGAACCGACGCGCCATCCAAACAACAAAAATACCAACAAGTTCATACCTTCTGTATCGAGATTTTCTGCAATCCAGAAACGGGTAGAGGAAGATCGATTCTCCAAGGAAACGAGAACAGAAGAATAAAAAGCCGCAACACACGGAACCCGTGAGCAGAGGAAAAGGAAAGGTACGAAAATCACGACCTTCTGGAAATGAGAAGTTCTGCTCTCTCCGCCTCCTGTCTCTTCCTTCGGAGAGAAAAATCACGAACTTCTACAGACGATAACTTCTGTCCATCGCGAGCCCACCGCCCGCATCGTCGCAGCGATTATATGCCGGACTCTCTCACAACATGAACTATTTTCACACAGGATAGCGACCAAATGTGCCACGTATTCATCATTTCTGTTGGCCTATTAGATTTGTCATCTTTTCTTTTACTACTTTTCCCACTTTCACGCGCAACTAGGTAAAAAAAAACATTTTTCGAAAAAATAGAAATAAACATATATAAATTAATTTGTCATTTAAAACAATTTTATTAAAATAACTTTTTATAGTACCTTTGCCGTCTGTGGATCAGTAGAGGTACAAAAAGATTGGATATATATATATATATATATATATATATATATTTTTTAAAATTTCGCTGGTCATTAAAAACTAACGCGAATGGTTGCATATACTTATAACAAGGAAAACATACACATATAATAACTGATTAGCTTCGGTTTTAATAAAAGCTGAACCTCTCTGGAGTTCATGACTGTTTTTAAAATTTTAGTAAATTTATTTTTATTTTTTATTTTTAAAAATACTTGCTACCATTTGTAATTCAAGAAAGTAGTACAACAAATTAAGTTTTTCGCTGACCCCCTAACTCCACCATACCCCTTGAAGTAATCGAACCATTAGCCTCAAAGCTATGCCTAGACCATTTATGAGTATATATATATAAAAGAAAGGTTGGTGCAAAGCATACTAACAAAAACTAGACCCATTAAAATTAATCATTAAACTAAATATATATTTTTACAAGCTAATTTTGTAGGTACGATCTTAACAGTGATTTGATAAGAAACATATATTAAGTTAATTTTTTTATTTAAATAATGTTTTTTACTAATAAAAAAGAAATGGTCTTATAACAAAGATTAATTATTGTTACAAAAATAACTTAAACTAAAGCATTATTTACATTAAATTAATGTTTATAAACACATTAGAATGTTCACATTTTATTTAAAATATTTTTTACTATGAATTGAAAAGGTATGGCTTAGGTAGGTGGTTTGATATCTACCAATTTTATATATATATATATATATATATATATATATATATATATATATATATATATATATAGAGAGAGAGAGAGAGAGAGAGAGAGAGAGAGAGAGAAATATGCTTCCTACCGAAGGAAGGAAGAAGGACCAACTCGTTAAGCAATTGACGTGCATGTAGCGTCATGTTTGTTTCCTGCCGTATCTATTTTAGATGCTCATGTTTGCATGACGACTGCATCGCTCATTCATAAATAACGGCCACATTTTTTCTAAATACCCCCATGTTTGCTTACATAATCCCAAAAGAATAGTTGAATAAAATCTATCTTACAATATCGCACTTCCGATTGATATTTTTGCAAAATTTTCTGTTTGTCATTGTTATGACTTAAAACATATATTTTATACAAGTTCTATTCCATTTTTAAATTTTAAACTTGTCAATTACATTTCCCCGAGTTTTCTGTAAAGAACGGACAACATTTCTAAGTACCAAAAAATTTCCCTGGGTCCAGTGCAAGTTAAATTGGCGATTTGTATTCTCAATTGTTATAGAAGATTGGTATAAATTTGCGAAAGAATGAACGGAATTGAACCAGCAAATCTGAAAGTCGAAAAAGAAAAAAAAAAAAAAAGTGATCAAAAGTTCTGCGGTTTTGTGCTTTTCAATTTGTCTTCTTCCTCTCTCATCTCTGCGTAGAACCATATTCTTGTGCTAAAAGTTGACAAGCACGATCAAAAGAAAAGCAATAAAAAAAAATTGAGATTGTGCTTCAATCATTCCCTCTTGATCCTCTCTTCTCTCTTTAAAAATTTTTAGATGCTAAATTTGAAGCCCATAAAAAATATTCTCACATATCAAAGATTTGATCTCAAAAGAAAGCTGGGATGGGTCCATCTTAAATTCATTATCAGAGTGGTTGTAGTGGTTTGGTTGGTGCAATTGAATAATCTTAAGTGGGTCCTTAACACCACTTTTTACCATAATAGATGCCCGAGCTAGGCTTGGGCTCGACTGGGCCCTCCCTGATCATTCATCGAGTATCGGGGCTTCTTTGCTTGACTCTTATAGAATTGATCGCACCAACAGCCGGCTGAGCCAACCTATTGATTCTCACAATAGGTTGAACTTCGGGTGCAGGAGGTTAGCAACCTACCGGCTAAAGAATACCTGAAGTCTCATCATTCTTTTTGTTTCTGGGGTCCTAAGTTGCATCAGGACTTGAATGAAGTATGACACATTATTCAACGTAAGTGTCACAATCCTACCTTTTATAGTTTAGGAGAATAGCACTCATGAGATCGAACATACATGCCTTCTACACTCTCACCTACCTGACCAGCTACGCTACACCCTTGAACTCATTAAGAGGGCTAAACAAACTGATTAATTTGAAATATATGTGCCAAAGTTTATTATTGTCATGTCTGAGTTAATGAAAAATTTGTCTTAGAATACATACTATACTTTTTAGGCGGAGTCAAAAAATTCTAGTTAAGGGGCACTAGTTATAAAAGTTTTTATTTTAAGAAGCAGTAATATGTAATAGGGCACTAGTTACTTTTTTTGTGGATCTGTGTGGGCAATCGCCCATGGTGCCCACACCTGCCTCTGCAGCTCTACCCCTGCATATTTTATTTCTTCATACATAAGAATACTTTTTTAGAGTGAGAAACAACGCCCAACAGAACTTGATCGTAAATTAGAAGGGCCAAAGGCCGACTTGACTAATTTGGTATATATGCGTTAAAGATTCTTATTATCATGTCTTAGTGGAGAATATGTATTAGAGTATGTATTTTATTTCTTCATAGGAATCCTGTTTTAGAGTGAGAACCAAAGTCCTCTAGGCACTGCATGTTTCTTATTATCTTCCCATCGGCACAAAGTAAACTTTGATCGGATTGCAACCATTTCTAATGGAGGGCGTGTTTGTTAGCCTGTGATGACTTGTTCTGGATGAAACATGAGGTTTGCAGCACTTTTAAACCTACAAGTCAGTATCTAATTTGCCCATACCAAGTGACATTTACATATTGAGGGGTTGGTCTAACTCGATCGTGTAGGAGCTGGTAGGCAACTAGTTTCTGTTTCGAATTTTCGAGAGTCAATTCTCTATGTTGCAAACGATGGGTCACTGATGTGCAAGTTAAAGTACAATGGGGATGACATCTCAAAGCATCGACGCAGGCCGTGTACCCTAAAGAAAGATGGGTTGGGTGGAGTCTTCGGTCTCACTCACCCAAAAATGACTAAATCTACAATCTTATGGCACTGTCTTCACATGTTATTAAATATTTAACAATACTAGCGCTCAAATAAGAAAAGGGATAGCTCCACTAATGAATTCATAACACGATGAAACGAAAGAAATTCGAATCTTAAAACCTTTTTTTCCTGTTGCTCCTTCACAAATATTCAGTGTCTCATTACAAATGTTTCTTATACATATTAAACTTGAATGGCTCCGTGATGCATCTTTCTCCTTTTCATTGCACACTCTTAGATCACTTGCATCAGTAAAGGAGCCTATAATAATAAAACGGATTACACGAACTATTTGGTCTCTGAAGGCAATGGCAGAGGTACATTTGGGCTGACGTGGGGCAATTGCCCCCAGCAGCCCATACTAATTCTTCTATTTTCAATATTGATACTACCGGTGGCAGAACCAGGACTTCTTCATTAGGGTCGACAAATTATAGTTTCAAGTTGTTACTGTCCCATGGATTCATGGAACACTACGTTATCATGGTCCATGAATCTACTTTAATTTTTGAAGTAGATTCATAGAACAGTAATAACTTGTTACTGTTGCAGAACATGCTCTTAGGTTACACACCTATATCTTCAGTTTAAGCAGAGTTGTTACTGTCCCATGGATTCATGGAACACTACGTTATCATGGTCAATGAATCTACTTTAATTTTTGAAGTAGATTCATAGAACAGTAATAACTTGTTACTGTTGCCGAACATGCTCTTAGGTTACACACCTATATCTTCAGTTTAAGCAGAGTGAAGCCAGTGAAGTCTGAACCATGAACCATGAAACTCTTGCATGATATGATAGCTATGGCTGACGCTGTACAGTTGTTTATGCACCGCCAGTTAAGAAACTTGTAGAAACGCTTGCTTCAACTTCGCTATGCACAATTCATTTTGAATGTAACACAATGAGGCTCAGTGATTGTGATTTGCCATCCTTTTAGCCAACAATATGAACTTCACGTTTGCTTTGAATCACTGCACATCAGCATCCTGTGATTATTATCTTTATGCTACAAATTCTGATTGCATTCTATGTCATACCAACCACATAAACGAAACCAATTCAAACTGAAAGAAATTGTAAATGCATAAACATGAACGCTTTTATGGATCGAATACAGATTAAAGGTTTCAGGAGAAAGAAACGGACCTCCCAATCCCCAAACTTCCTTTTCTTCTTAAAATTTCACCCTGTTAGTGGCTGAACGGATGAAATTTTTGCCCTTGTTCGATTGGGGTGATACAGGGTCGTGAAACATCCCCTGTCCAGACAATGGATATGCTTCTGGTTTATCGTACTAAGGATGCCAAGAGATCAGTTTGAACACATAACCTTCTTACTTCTTAATCCAGCTCTGCAGGATCAGTATTTGGTGATAAAATAGAAAAATTAATTTAGAAATCGAGTCAGAAACTAGTCGGACGAGTGCATTTCAAGCAATACTCATAGTTAATCTTGTCTAACATGCTCGTGATCAAGAGATATCAACGGATCAGATTTAAATCAGATACATCATTAACCATATTTGTTTCTTAGGATATTAATATACTCTTTTTTCAATTCAAATTCAATACAAATAAAGAAAAGTCATATCTAAATCCAAATCTGAAATCCGATTTCACAATCCTAATTTGATCTACAATTCAAATTTGATATGAATCTGATTTTTGCATTCATATCTGGATCCAAATAAAAATTTTGAAACCTAGTCGATTTTCAAATATAAAAACATTGGGTATAAGATATCCATTTAAAATTAAATCCAATGCAAATCTAATTGAATATTTGTGTACATCCAAATACGAATATTATCTGACTTTTGAATCGGATATTAACAGTTGTCAATTTGATTTTTGTGAAAGATAAATCCCCTAAACTACAAACACAATAGATGCACGACTTTAGCTTCCACCTAATATCACCAGTTGAGTTCCATCGCTGTTACACTTACAAAGACAAGTTGATGGAGACATCAAAAATTGTCGCTGCTACTCTTAACAAGACCATGCTGAAGGAAGCACCAGGAGTTGGCCACACCACAGGAGCCTGAGCTTGAGATCACTAGCAGAAAAAGGGCTGTACACTAAGTTCAACGCACTATTAAACGGATTGCTACGGCAAGATACAATCTACGACTATCAACATAAAAGGCTGCAGTTTACACGTTACTCCGGGAAAAAAGAACCAAAAACTATACCATTTATCCGGACGGTGACGGTGACTTGTTAACCTGGAAAATAGCTATCGTGGGTGTCACTGTCGTCCCTTGCACAAGTCAAATCCCATTGGAAACACACGCAAGGGGGTTTACTAGTGCTCCCGGGCCCATGTTTCTCTCAAATGCCACACGCATGAAGTCGCTCCATGTTACTGCACACAAATTAAAAATGAACGTACAGGCACAATGCCGGTCAACAAACGCCGATTCATGGACCAGTATTTGCTTGCTAGTTTAATAAAAGGCGATGGAAAAAGAGGTTAGATCACCGAGATTACATCCATCTTCTCAACGTTTCCAACAATTACACAGTTTTAAAGTAAAAGAAAGTACTTTTGCATCGATAAATAGAACCAGTTGTTACTAGAGTTTTTAAGTCTCTACTACTGCACGTTCACTCCTCACCGCTGACCGGAGAATCGGTACGCCTTGCAGGTGATCCACGGCGCCGATCATCATCCACTGGGCTCCGATCATCATCATGCATTGGGGAAGGGCTCCTGCCGTTCCTCCCATTAGCCTCTGGACTCCTGTACCTACCGCCAACTGGACTATCTCGCTCTGCACTTCCAGGGCTCCTGCTATTCCTTGGACTGCCACTGTAATCAGAACCACGGTGGTGACCACTTGACCTCCTCTCCCTTGGTGGCGGACTCCTTTCTCGTGGGCTGCTCCCACCGGGGCTCACACTCCGCCTCCTATCAGGCGAAGGGCTAGTTTTTCTCTCTTTTGCCGGAGGTGGACTTGCCTTTGGCTTGGGGCTCCTGCTAGGTAGAGGACTACGTGATCGATCCTCACGCACCACATTGCGCCCCTCCCTCTGAGGAGACCTAGACCTGGACCGACTGCCACAACAAAATAGGAAGGCATCTTTGTTTCTTCAACAGAACCAGGAAAGATAGCATGTAATAAACTTGTGCAGCCTGACACATATTCCAGACTCCAAACAAACACTAGAAATATCTTGCAATAACTTCAGTGGCTACTTACTAGGTGAATAATAGAATATAGGAAATAAGCAAAGAAATATGAAAAAACAAGAATAGCATGAAATAAATGAAAATATCCATTTTACTCCTATAATGCAATACATATAATGTCGATGAAAAAGAATTAGGGGTCCAAAATTGCCCCCGTGAGGATATGAAGCACATGTCAGCAAAAATAAAGCCTGTACACGCTGAAATGGCCCAATATTGGATACAAATACAATATTATCCACTGAGTATGGCTTCATATCAGCTAATATATGAATATTATTAATAATTTTTTCTTCATGCTTAGTTCAAAAGATAATTTAGCTATATCTGATGCAGACGTATATAAACTGATGCATATCAGCCAACTTCCTTTTGGTGAGGTTTTTCGAAACTGACATTACAAGATCACCTGTTAGGTTCGGGTCTTCTAAAAATATTGAGACAATCTTGATATTTTCAAGCATGTTAAGCAAAGCGCAGAAGAGAATAAGCAATTGGCAAAGGATCTTTCTGCCACAGACAATTTCACCAGCCATAATGCATAACCATGCCTCTTGAACCTTTTTTAGGTTTGAAACTTTGAATAGGATCGAGGTAGAGAAAAGATGGGTCTTACCAAGAACTAACAGTGTCAACACGTGTGTGAAAGGGGCATAGAATATACCTGTAACTTCTGCTTCTGCTATAGCTGCGGCTACGGCTTCTACCACGCCGTGGAGATGGTGACCTAGAAGGAGAACGGGAATAGCTCCGGCCCCTCCTAAGACGAAATTTGAGGTGTTGAGAACACTGAAGAACATGCATATGCTGCCATGAAAGATACAGACTGACAGATGATCATCATACCTTAGGTTCTTTGGGCTGTTTTGGCAATTTCTTTCTATGTGACCCTTTTCACCACAGCGGTAGCATTTGTTCTTCCAGTCTCCAGCTTTGCAATCTCTAGCCCAGTGTCCATCGATCCCACAATTAAAGCAGCGACCTGAACCAGGTGGAGGGCCTCTACCTAAATACTCTCTAGAACCTCCAGGTCCTCGAGGTCCCTGAAAAAGCAAAACAATTAGTGATCACACACATATACCACGGAAGATAAAAAGGCCAATGCAAGATACCCTTTCTTCTCAGCATTGCGTGCCTTTTCTGATTTTCAAATAGAAATCAATCACATTATGATAGGAAGTTAGGAACATAGCAAAATATGAGTTTATAAGAACTTGGGTATCAAAATATCATTTTTTTGCAGAAGTAACCTATATCATCATATGCATTAATATGATACAATCGTACGAACGTAACCAGCACAACCTTATCAAGGTACACAAAATTTTTGACAGCATTAATAAGTAATCTACAGACCAATAGTCTACAAACTTTCACTGCAACAATAATTCTCACGCATGTATGTTTATTTTTCCAGTCATACAGCCTGTAAATCAACTGTGCACATGAAAACACAGATAGCTTATGTGAATTTTATGACCTAATCATTATTATGGTATTATAAACACTGAAACTGCAAAGTACTATTGACTCCCTTTGCTAGTGTACATACTGTGATTTACCCTGTGTCAAAAAGGTGACCGCAGAGCATACACCATGACAGAGATTATTGCTGGAACATCATGTAATTTTATACAGGCAAGTTAGGTCATAACTTGAATTAGTTCCACATGGATACAGCTCTCTCACCCACATCTATGCTGAGTCCTCTCTCCATCCTGTCAACAAGAGCAAAGGGGGGCAGAACCTTGGAGCTCCTTTCTGAAAAGGAAAAACCAACTAGCAGACTACGATGGCCTGATTCTACTTTTGATTAAACCACCTGGCCTGACAAACCTCACCCAAGACTTCAAAGAACCAGGAAGATGATGCATCATGAAACAAAAGCCGATCACCAGAAAAAACATAGAACAAAAAGTCATGATATATAGATGCCCATGCTACAGAAAATATCAAAACAACATTCTGTAAGGATGAAGAGTGTTTACCCCTCGTGCAAATTCTACAATTATTCTACTTCCACAAAC
This sequence comes from Nymphaea colorata, assembly GCF_008831285.2. Taxonomy (NCBI): domain Eukaryota; kingdom Viridiplantae; phylum Streptophyta; class Magnoliopsida; order Nymphaeales; family Nymphaeaceae; genus Nymphaea; species Nymphaea colorata. The sequence continues at coordinate 5,558,824 of NC_045142.1, read as the reverse complement.
TTCTCTCCCATTTAGGCTGTATCTAGCATCATCTGCATCCCGAGGGTCGCTAAATTCCTGGAAAACGGCAATGCAGAAAAAGGCACAAAGAGAGTCTTATATTTGAATTAGCTTACCAGTGAGGAACTCTGTTAAGGCTAAGCAGATTATTATACAACAAGACAGATCCCATTTGCAGCATGCGCAGAACTCATCCCAACATTTTGAAAGAAAGGCTAAACAAAATTAACATGCAGTAGATAAACTTACAATGAAGGCGAAGTCATGCTTCAAGTCCACATCACGTACTCTGCGGAAACGTTTGCCAGAAACAGTAAGGCCATCATGACTTAAGTAGCGGAGGGTATGATACTTCGCCCCTCAGAAGATGAACAAAACACCACTTTGTGATCGTTGCCATCATAAAAAACGCAATAACATCACTACAGAAAGAATTCGCCAAATCCTCCTATTAATTCTGCAAGAATAGCCACCAATTCCACCAAGGGCACCCTCTCACCATAGACCTCCAGGTTAGGCAAGAGCCCAATAACCTTCAACAAGATCATTCAAGTTAAAAAAAAAAAGACCACTTGGGGTTGTAACCTTCTCAGACATAAGGATCAAAAGGTAACAGAGAATAGAGAACCAAATCCCAAGCACAAAAAGCTGGCTTGATTACAGACAAACATCTCCAAAGGGGTGTGATGAAGATGCTAACTTCACTCACTTGAAAGCATAATGAGAAAAATGGCTGAGGATGACCGGAAATCAGGTATATACTAGTAAGTTAGGTACAGTAGACAAGAAACAGATCAACCTAAAGGGTAATGACACATATTAGCTCCCAAGTATGACGAGACCATGGCTACAAGAGAATTTGAGAGCAAATTCCCACAAGACAAATTGAAGGACGTGTCAAAACAGAGAATACGTGTGCAAAAGATAGATAAGATGTTAACATTGGTGTGAGACACAATATCTAAAAGCTTACAAGCACAGTCAGTGCAGTTGGGAAAAACAGATCAGACAATTTTAGAGAAACTACCCAGTGAACTTTCCAACAAAGTTAATAAAAATTTTCATAAAGCATAATAAAAAGTAAAAACTAAAACAAAGAAGATGAAAGGCAAAACAGACACATATGATGCTAAATTCAATAGTAGGAAGGCAAACACTAGAAAGAAGGAAATGGGACAAGAGCTACCAAGATAGGTAGTTGTGCACTAACCACAGCGTTCTCAAATAAGGATTTAATAACCTTGAAATAGACTTCAGAATGTATTGAACAGGCGAAATTTTCACAGCTTCTTCCTTCAGACATCAAGCACAGGTGACTTTTTGAGAAAAGTTTCACATCTGATATGTTAGGAAGGCTATAATATTTGGACAAGATAAGTCGAGCGCTAATGGTACGTTTTTCTTGAAAACATTTTCCACTCATGCACACATGGAAAAATTCAACTGTAAAAAAAGAAAAAAAGAAATTCGCCATCAAATGTCCACCCTTACATTTTCTCATGAAATTTAGTAATATTTCTCAAACCACACAACATAAGACAGTGCAACAAAATAATATGCTGCTCAATTACCTGCCATATCTGCTAAAAACATCTTCCAGATCACGTGAGCGTGTGCGTGAAGAAAGACGGCCAACGTAAAGGCGAGTGTTGCCATAACGGTCATCATTGTAACGAGGCATTGTCTCACTGCATGGGAAAAAAAATAATGATGTTCTAAAGCAAAATATGTCAAAGTAGAATATTCGTATGTGTTTGCCTGTGTGAGTAGGCTTGCTATGAATTTGTACATCTCTTTATGGTTACTTGTGTTATACAGTACTATTTTTGAAGCTAGCCCACAACCAGCAAATGTTGTCTCCCCAAGAAAACCAACAATGGACAAGTAGAAGGAACAGAACTCAGACCACAACCAACAACACATCCACAGTTATGACAAGCTACGTAAATTCAAAATTTTGAGATATTTGCAAGTTAAACCAACTAGAAAAAAAAATCCAGCAATACCACCTACATAGTTAAAAACTCTACCTACACGCTCATAGCATAGCATTTAAGAGCTACTAAGAGCATAAGCCATTAGGTGGGGGTGCTTAGGCTCCTCATTCTCTTTAACATTTAAAAGACCTAAAATAGTTGTGACCTTTAATCGTTCTAACTTCAAATCATATGGTTTTTTATTAAATTGCTTTGGGTTGCGCAGACTAATTCTGGAATTTCGAAAAAAAACTATTTTGACTTATTTCTGGGATTTGGGCTCCAACTTGGATGACCAATCCCACCTCAGCACCAACTAGACCTTTCAGTTACCTTCTAACTTAGATGAAAGATAGTGCTTCTCAACAACTATCAGGTCCTAGCTTCAAACGAAGTGTGCTATAACCTTACTGTCCAGCTCAAATGTTCCATTTACTTAGTTGACAAAAAGACAATCAAAGTGGATCGAGAAATGGGTGTTTCCTATATTACGCAGATACTCACCCACCAACAACTTTAAAAATGAAGAACTTCAACAAATCGCTCAGTTTATGTTTAAAAAAAATATCCACCATATAAGCTAACGTCTGTGTCAAATGTAACAGTAATGCAAGCACCATCTCGTGTACCTGTTTAACTACTAAAATCAGTACGAAATGTTGAAGAACCAAAACCAAACCAAATCTAGATGTGGTGCATGGTCAAGGCAATGAGATGCAGGTTAGATATACAGAAACTAAAATTTAGAGCCTTCCAAAGTTCAAGCATACTTACAGTTAAACCTTCTCAATCAAAAGCAATTCATAAATACATACAAAGTTTTTACATAAATCCAACCACCAAGAAAATGGACAACATAAGAAAAGTTCTTCTAATGCTGACATCAGCAGTAAGACAGGACTATCTAACAGAGTTTCGGGAATTGTGCATAACAACCAAATCCGTCAAAACATCTTCCCAGCCAGGAGAAAACGGAAATGGGGAAAAATAACACAAAAGCTCACAATAGAGAAATGAATCCTCTCCAGGAAACTGTAACAAAACCAGAAACAAGCAACCCGAGAATCTAGCTACAAATATTTGCGATGATCAACCATAACATTGCACATATCAGAACACCGCTAGCCGGTGAAACAAAGAAGCTTTACACTACAACAGACAGAATTGGCCACGGCGAAACCTAAATAGAGAAATTAAACCAAACAAAAATCACAAGCAACAAGAAAGTGCGGGGACATCAATTTGGTTTCTCCAAAGAAAAACCTACTGCAACCAAAATGAGAAAGAAACGCAAGCTCCCTAGGACGTCATGCAAACATTTCCCACAAGAAGTTGCATGCAAACAACCACCACTCCTGTGCAGATTTCTCCAACGAACCAACAGATCTACGAGAAGTGAGCCACGCTTAATAAGGAAACCATAATCGCATAATAAGTACTCATTCCCATAGATTGGCAAGCCTGCGCCACTCCACCAGATCCACCCAAGATTCCCCTAACCCCAAAAAGACAGCATAGCGAACCACCCTCATCCACATCTCGGGACGAACCCTAGCACCCAAGAAATCACGATACCACCAAGCAAATTCAAAAGCAAATAATTACACAAGCCCATAACAACAACCAGAAAGGCACAAAAAACAACATCACAGAAAGGAAGACTCCATCAGATCTTAAACCCCAAAAGGGCGAAGCGAAAGAAAAGAAAAAGATCCCTCAATAGTGAATCCAGAAGCAAAGAAGAAAATAGAAAACCAGAGAAGACAAGACGAACCCTACCGCACAGATAACTACAGCAGCAATGGCGATTCAGGCTCAACCCTCCCTCTCTCTCTCTCTCTCTCTACAGAAAGAAGAAGTACGTCGCGCGGTGTATAAATTTTATCCCCAAAACCCTTTCCTTCCCGTAGGGAGCACGGCCCGTGGTTAAGCCAAACGCGACCCCAATTTAACCATGGTTAAGTTGTGAGAAAGGTCTTCCTCTCCACACTTGTGCCTCCGACGCGTGCGAGGTTTGCAAGCGACAAAACAAGCAGGCCAGTTGTTGGTTTCGCCTAATCGTCGCCGTTCGTTTTCCCCCAGATGGACGGATCACAATAACTGGGCCCCTGGTTTTGTGGGCAGCTGGCGTCGTCCTATGGTTTTTCCGGAAGCGTGGGTGCGGACGGGATCCGGTTTTAAGATTTGAATTCGAATTTGAAATATTAGCATTCATTGGATAAGATCTAACTGGGTAAAGTTTAGGTTGCGTACGATTGACTAGATCGCGGCTAAAAAAAATTTTAGTGGGAGCATATACCTTTAATTTTTTTTTCAAATATATCGAAACATTAATGTGTATATTAAACTAATTTTGTGATGCTGATGTATGGGTAGTTGTGATGCTGGTGCCACCATGTAGCTCCGTGACTGATCTAAAATCTGAGGTTTTAAAATCTTAAGCTTTAAAAGCCTTTGTTTGATGCACTCTTTCAGCCTTCTCTATCTCCTCTCCTTTCTACTGAGATCCATGGATTAGAAATCTGTGGTTGTTGCTATATTTACTTAGCAAATCCGATATCTGTTATTATATCTCCGAGGCTTTGAAACGCAACCATACTTAGGGGTTCGTATCAAAAGGATGGATACGAATGATAATCACTCCGGTTGTTTCTTTTTGAGAAACCGGTCAGACCATCTTAGGTTTTTTATTATCCACTCATTTCTCTTCTTTTAAATTTAAAGTTGGTACCTGAGTTAGAGCCTTCAGTACACTCAACTAGGACATAGACTCCTCCTTTTTCCTCCTAATTATCATATCATAAGTAATGAAGAAGTTGGTATCATTATAATGTAATTCTGAATTTTTAAAATAAAACTTTTGATAGGCTGTCTGCTATAAGGGATGTTGATGTTCCATGCTACTCGAACTAGTGACCTGCCTACTATCAACTGGCCCAAGGGGGTTGACACCCCTCAAGGCTTTACATTTAACGTTAATTTTCTTTATTTTGAATGAATTTGAAAAATAAGCAATTGAGGTAAAGCATAATTGGTAGAGCTGGTGACACGAAAATAACGCATTAGAATGTGGGGATAAAAAAATATAGGTTGTGCCCATGACCAAGCAGCTTTCCAGCGTCATCCTCTCCTCTTGGTGATCGAGAAAAAACGGTAGTTTATTTCGATAAAGGCATGATTTGCGAAGGCCAAAGTTGCTGCATCTCTTCTGTTATTGATGGCATTAATGGCATCGGAAGATGGCATTTTACCAAAAACAAAAACAATGCGCTTTAGTGTCATTTTAGCGTTTCTTTTCCTTTTGATACGATCTTATCTGGTAAAAGTTTTTTACCCTCGATTGAAACCAACATCGTTTCTTCCTTTTTATGTTACAATTGATTACATGAATGACATTCCTTTGCAATCCGAAGCCATAACCACATAAATTAGGACGGAGGAGCTATATTTACTATGCTAACCTTACTCCAGATAGGATTTAGATCCAGGTTTTCTTTCAAAGTCATTCACAAAATGTGCGGAACTCAGACAGTTGATGCATGTTAAATTAACCCTCAGTCTTTTTCTCTAAATCTTTTCTACAATTATTTTCTGCCAACCTTTCAGCCAAAAAAAAAAAAGGGTTAACGCAAATTGATCTAATACATCTGACACTGACTGATTTTCTATAAAATCGTGTAAGATAATTTGCTCTTAGTACTGGTTTGCAACATTCATTTGCTTGCAAGCTTATATCGGATTTAATAAACCACCGCTTTTACTCCAGGATTATAAGTAGCATAGACTACAACTGAAGTCTATCACATAAAATACAATTGCCACCTAATTTTCAACCCCCCAAAATAAAGTTTGCCATCAAAAGTGAACAGGCGGTAAGGAGAATGTAAAAGGTGTCAAGTGAAAAAGGCAGGGAGTCCTATCCAAACCTCCTCTCGCTTGAGATTTCCCAGAGTATCCCGGGGTTTTCTTTCTTGACAAGTCCTCATCCAAATGAATCGGAAAAACTGAAAAAACTGTAGAACAGCTGGATGTAGCAAGAAAAGTTACATTGTAATGACCCAAAAAGAAAAAGGAAATGCTAGGAAAATCCCTTTTCTCTCGTCGACCTTTATAGTAGAGTTTCATGCGGTAGAATTCCCCCAACAAAATGCCTGCTACCAAATGTGATGAATTCAAAATTTTATTAGATAATCGTCAAATCGTCAAAAGACAATACAGAGGGTGCCAAGATACTGTACCAGGCTGGAACTTACGATTCTAACATTGAATATAAAACCCAAATGCAATAAAATCAATTGTGTTACTCTAAACAAATGAGATGTTCCTGGCTTTTTAAGAAAAAAAGATGATTTTCTTAATGATATGTGAGAAAGCTCAAGAAGTAGAGTGGTGGACTTGACTACGAATCTCAACATTAACACCCTTCACAGTCCCCCCACTTACAACATGCTTCCCATAAATGGTAGTAAGAGGCGATTCAAAACTTGACATATTGCATGCAACATCTAAATTTTTTTCATATTTCAAATCCAAAACTAGATCTTCATTAATTAAAATTCAGATGAGATCCAGTCAAGAACTGATTCAAACGTATCAGGATCTTACAATCGCAAACCTAAAAATGATAAAATCAGAATCAAAATGGAGTGTTCAAAAATATGTTGTCCACTGGCTGTCATAGAATATGCACAACTCAAATATCTAATGGCTCTACGACAAGATATATCAATTAAAGAAAGCAAGAACTCAAAACTCGAGGAAAGTGAGTGTAGTAAAATCACAAGCCTAATGCAGGCGATCACCTTTCAGTTGATGGCACTCATGGTTACATTCATTGATACAACGCCTTCATCAATTCATCGATTCGCCATATGTAAAGCCTTAAAAAGCGGCACCGAAAGATCTATCTACCTGGCTAAGAAATCAGACTTAAAATCAAACTGAAGTCTGCCACTGGGCATCTCTCCAGACATAATTTAGTATGAATCTGCCTAATCCTAGCTTGTCAATCAAAAGTTGAAAAGTGGGAATGTATTTGCATATGTGAAACTGCATGATTTGATAGTACACAAAAATGAAAGGAGAACGAATGATTATCTAATCTAAAACAAATTGATTACTGTACACCTCACCAAATATTACAAATTGATATACATTTAAATACATGGCTTCCCATGTAACCTCATTCAATGAGGCAATTGTCAATCAAAGAATATGTTCAGAGAGGAAGCTTGAAAAATTCAGGACAGACTCAAGCGGATAATGTACTGCAGTAATGTGTCAGCCACGAAGCCGCTGAATGTAAAATTCGTAGTTCACCATTGAGAAGATCCTTAGCAAGCTTTCTTCGATGAAGAAATTGGTAGCAACCGATGCACTTTGTGTCGAGTAACTGAAGAACACAGAAGAATCCATTCCATAATCAAAACTGGAAGTTACATGGAATTTTGTACAAAAAAAAAAAAGGTTCCTAAATCTAATCCAAAAAACAGAAAGCAACCACAAGGTACTAGTCTAGCGTGTTACAAGTTGTTACAATACAACCTCTTTCTACTTCTATCAGCCAAACGCATTGGAGAAGAGCCAGGTAACTTCTTTGTTCAAAGTCATCCACCATCATAGAGATAATGAGAATATATGAAATATAAATTGCTTTTCTATGAATCACTTCAAAGTTCAAACTCAACTTCTTGCCATGTTACATGGTGCACACAGTTTTTTCATTATGAGATGTCTAGCAGCGTAGTAACTGACACACATCCTACCTGCCCTCACTGCAACCATGCAGGGGCTGCTACAGCCTACAAGCCTCCCAGAATATCGGCCATTATGGGGCCTGAATTGGTTAGATTAGCTTGAATCAGCCAATGCGGAGTCATTTGACAAATATGTAAATGAAGACATAATAACAACAACAAAGCTAAGTTGCTAACAACAATAACAAGGTTTGAAGAAAATTTAGAATTTACCAATACAGGCTGAATGCACGGGGCAAATATGGCCTGATATGCCATAGCTTTTAGAAGAATCATACAGGTCCAAGGTGTGGATTAAGAGTAATTCCAAAGAGCACTTTGACAATCAAATTACGATGTTATATCTTTATCATGATCAATAATATATATATATATATATATATATATATATATATATATATATATATATATATATATATATATATATATATATAGAGAGAGAGAGAGAGAGAGAGAGAGAGAGAGCGAGAGCGAGACACACACACGCACACACAAAGATGGACTAGGAATATCTCAAGTTGCTGCAACAACAAATTCATGGAAATCCATTATCCGGATGAGATCTTATGAGGATTTAAAGAACCCTGAACCTAGTTAGAGAATATCTGTAAAACAGATTTTCATAATATTTTTATGAATCCCATAGTTTTAGGCAAGCAGAATCCATCCATATTGCCAGTTTCATCAAAAGCATCACATAAACAACAAAAAGCTAGACAGCCCTTGATGGCCGGAAAAAGTGGACATCATAATTGAATTCTACTGCACATGCACATCTACATGATGAATTAATATTTAGAAACAATTGGAGACAAGTAGCCTACACATGTCGAAATCTCTTTTAGTCTTTCCTAATCAATAAAAGCAGCATTATGTGTGCATTATACAGAACTTAGAAATGAATTATTACACAACACAACTACAGCAATTTTTAACCAGTAATAGTGAAATGACAAATGAGTCAACAAGCGAAGAAATGTCCATGCAACTAACACTTCATTAACTAAGAAAATCTTTCTTTTCACAATCCAATAAATCTGGACTAAGAAAGTTGTTTCCATTTCGCAACAAAATTGGACTTCGCCAAATTTGACGGAGCCCAATATTCAGTAAAAATAAAAATGGATGTCTTGGCCAACCAAATTCTGCTATTCCTTGACCGTGTTAAATCTGTAAAGCCACTTCTCCACTTGCCATGTCAATATTGGATGGCACCAAAATAGGAATTATCCATGTGACAGCATTCATGAATTTTCCCACCATCATTTAGCTAAAGAAATCAGAAGCACCAGACTCTAACATGGAAAAGGATACACGAGTTACCGAAATAGCAGATATATGTTCCTCAATGAGATCTGTAATCTTTGATAGCAAGAAGCGGTGTGAAATAACTTCCTTGTTCTTGTCTCCAAGAGGAAACCGGGCCAGTCGACCATCCCTCTTAACAGCTTCTGCAGCCATATTCTCTAACTCTGAATATCAAATACCGTGATAATTTAGCACTTGATCTATAAGAAAGTTTGACCATAAAAAAAAAGAGAATGCAACTAAGACCTTGACACGTAGTAGCTGAAAGAACACGAGCAAAAGCTCGAAGAGGTGGAGGAAAACCACGACCATCAGTAGACCTCACTGCCCTAATTTAAACAAAATCAATCAGAAAGAATCGGCAAACTGTTAACTGCATATCTTTGTGCTTTTAGAATTTCCAAGTTCCAACCTTGCAAGGTGTATAGCCGCTATAGCGCATGAAAACAAACAACTGCCAAATGGAGTACAATCCTTGCACATATTAGGGAAAAAAATAGCAAAATTTATTGGAGAACCATGAGAAAACTGAATGGTATCTCATGCACAGAAGACATCCGTTTTAGCTAAACAAGGGGAAAGAACCCATCAGACTCAAGATCAATCAAGAGTAACATGTCACCATTTGCAACTTCCATGGTGAAGAAGCACTTGAATAACACTTACTTGATTGTGAATGAACTTCTAGCACCATCAGGCCCAGTGGTATCTGAAGTGGTTGGCATGTTATGCCTGTGCAACAACTCAACCTTGTTGCTGAACAATGGATCATATTGTGGTAAACCCACGCAAAGCTGAACCTGAAAGTGGTTCAATTTATTCTATCTTGAGAGATCTGATTCATAAAAAGGAAGCTTCACATTGGAAGTTTACATGCGGCACTACTTAAAACAAAGATACCAAGTCTTCAAATGTTACTGAGAGCAAGTACAGTCAAGGTTCTCTAGAAAAAAGAAGAAGAAGGAACTGTGAAAAGAGAAAAAACACAGACTACAGGTTAAGTCGTCAAAATTTGAAGTTGGTGCAGGTTAATGAAGGCCATGAAAGACTAGTTGACACGTGACTGGTGGTCCAAGTTGGTCAACTAGAACAAAATCAATAAAGAAAACTGTAGAAATACAACCTGATATACAGAATATAATATCTTGTTTGCATGTCTAATGTTAAAACACAAATTGAGTGATATAGGATCTGCACAGAAACCTTTTAAAAAAAAGGAACATACCTTTTCAACCAAAAAAAAAAACCAAAGAGATGTGGAACTGAACCAAAGACCTACTAACCATTCATCAATTAGTAGGAACTAGACAGCCTGGTTGGTGAACGAAGTCCATGGTCCACAGCCCTAAAGATTGCAAGGCTATGGGCTAGGCAACCAGTTATCAACTAGGCTTTGAACTAGCTGGCCAACTAGTTGCCTAGGTTGACAATAAAGACAACAGTTACATGCATAATGTCATGAACAACAACAGCATTGGAGGCAAATTGAGACATATTTTAATCTCTTCAATTCCGAGCACGATATGCACAAGTAGCAAACCAATCACGTTCACAATTTGTAACCGACTAAATGGGAATACCTAAAAATTGTAGATGCAAGGTGATTCTTATGCATGAGAGGAAACCCCGTCTTTTTTAAAAAACTCGTTTTATATTTCAAAAATTGGTCAGCCGAAAAAAACCAGTCTTTTGAAAAAGATGCCAAAACAAAAATAAAAAGCCAAAAGATACAAAGACAATGCAATTTTTTGTGTTCTTTGGCTTTTTTCACATTTTTTATTGTTGCATATAATTTTTCAGTTTTTGCATTTTACTTTTTGGGGTTTTTTTATTTTTTAAAACTTGCCGAGATTTTCAACTTTGCTGTACTATACCCAAGAAAATTCTTGCCATCTAAAACTTGTAAGCAATATTTGTGACAATATTCTAAAGGAAGAAATGCTTTGTTCATTAGATATGTGTGCTCAAGGTCAGAACACAAAGAGACAAGATCTACATAGTTAAAAGTTCACTTGAGATACCTAAATTCTAAAGCTATTGTGGTTCAACATATAAATTCTAAATTTATTGTGTCTAACATCTATCTAAAGTTACAACAACAAATCATAGAGAAATGCACACAATAGCTTAACATTTTACAAAAGAATTGATGTTTAAGTCTTCAATCCTAGCTAAATCTTGGACCTTGACCAGTAAAAGGAAAACTATCAGGTTTCTTAACTTGATTTTTTTACTTTATCTCCTATTGGTTGTTTTCAACCTCTCCTATTTAAACCTCTCCTTTTTCAACCATCTTCCAGTCTGAGATAGCAGTGAACATTAGATCACACTAGATGATTTGGATACAATGCCCATACTTTTTTTTTCAATTTGTCTGGTATCCTTTTCTTGTGTTTCTTTCCTGGTGGCAGCAACTAATTAAGCCAATGTAGTTTTCAATATCAAATGCTACTGATAATCCTTGTTTGAGGCGTTTTTGCTTAATTCCTCTAACCTATGCATTCAAGCATGGTAGAAACTGAAACCGGAACATCAGATTCCAGGTCAGCTGTATCCTGAGCCCAAAGTTGAAAAAAACCATAAATGGTGAAAAAAATGTCAATTTTGAGACAATACGGAACCCTTGGTCTGGACAGACTAAATAAGACAAGTGATGGGACTGCATTAACATTACCAGACTCATCAGAGTAACACTATGAGCTTGTTTGATTGCATGGGGCACCAATTTCCAGGGAAGACATTGTTCCCAAACTAATGGCTGCATGCCCTTACAACAACAGGATAAGAACAAACAGAGCACATCATTCAGTTCAATCCAAATCGAGCAGTACTCTCACCATGCAAGCCCAGGCCTGGCAGCACCTGTGGCTTGGTGTCCTGTTCCTGAAACTACCAAGGAACAGGGAAGTGGGATGTCTCTTTCCTAAGCATTACAAGAATGGGAATCAAACGTGCTCTAAAGATTGATCAACCAACCTGGTCATAGGGATTATAAGGAAGTGTAAACCCAAAATCTAACAAGAGTGTAGCATTTGAGAACTTTCCATAGCTTATGAGGACCTGCAAAGCAATATTGAAGGATGACAATCTGAGAATTAACATACATCCAACATGTGGGGCATACTCAGATAATAGCATCAAGAGAAAGGGAAACAAAAGAAAACTTGCCTTATGAAAGATGAAGACACCCTATTAAACATAAAGGGCACCCATGAGAAGGGTTCTCTGAATCAGCAAGGTTGCTGATTTGGTTTAGAAACTGATTTTTACAACACTGCCAATATAAGCCATATTTGGGTGTAGACCATAACTGAATCCAGACCCAATACGTCTTAAGTCTTAACAATGGTAACCTTCAATTTATTGTTCAAGTCCATATACAGTCATGTTGCTTTAACTGTTCCGATGTAAATTCACTAAGAAACAACAATAGCAAACAGGGAAAAACTGCAGGCCACCTTAAAAGAAGCTTCAAGATGATCCAAAAGGATAGTAAAAGATAACTTCATAGTAAGAACAAAAAACAATTCACAAAAAATAGAGGTGAATTAAATGCATAAGGCACTAATGCTCATACTGATCCAACCTCCTCACCAGGGGCATAGTTCCGGTCAGCAATAACCTATGTGACAACATGTCAAAAAGAAAAAAACAAAAGACAAAAAAGATAAGGTAAGACTGTGAAGGAAAGTGGCTTTGGAAGAACCAGGTCAGGTAATGATGCCAGGTGCAGGCCGTCCAAACATACCTCTGAGACCTCTTTGTCATCATCACTGAGTAAACATGCTTCAGAATAACCATCATGATTAAAGAAATCTGCAAATGGAATCTGAAATGTCTCCTTAAGTAGAACAGTGAATTTTCTGGACTTCATAAATTTAAGAACAAAAACAAGAGAGAAAAGAATACCAATGACAGTCCCTGCTTAGTTGCATCCCATGCACGAGATCCAACTGCAATATTCAAGGAATACTTTTTCAGTAGAGCTGAGAATGCTACATTATTTACTGCACCAACAACTGTATACACCTAAACAAGCCCCTTCCAGATCCCATTAGATAATTGTCCAAATAATAGAAGAGTACTTGGGGTTACAATATGCATAGTTATATCAGTGAAGCTATTTTCACCCTTTATGAGAAACCTGTTTGTAGATAGGATCTGGGATAAAGAAATGAACCTAAAATGTTAGTTCTCGTATTGCCTTCTCCTCCATCATAAATTTTTAAGATGAAACAATTATCAAGTCTTGGCCTTGAAGGGGGCATCTAGAACATGCTCCTAAGAAATTTAATTATAAGAAATCTCCCACTTGGAAAGGAGATTTGAGGGAAAAACTTAACCCCAGAATTTTGGTGTGTCAAGTTATTGTTCTCTTGTGAAATTTTTTTGCAGGCATTATTAGATTTTTTTTTGCAGGATATTAGATCCGACCATCTAATGTTTTCATTTAGAGGAAGTAAGAACTCATATGGTGGCCACACATATCCAACCTTGACCGTGCATCCACATGTTCACAATCAAGTGCCAAAGTCTGGAAAACGTTCACGACCAAAAGATTCAATGTTTACCAGCTCAGGTTGAGTAATGACTTAATAGGGCATGTTAACTGTTTGCTCATTATCTCTGCATGCTCACAAAACCTTTTTATTCTTAAAGACTATAATCATTCACACAGGTACTATTGTAAATGCAGCGTACCCGTACCGGTCGGGTAAGACACCGGTACTAGTACTAATACTGTCCCGCCGGCCCCCGCCCCGAGTACTTCCTGGGTACCAATCAAATAGTACTAGATACGGTTAACATACCCGGGACTGCATCCGTCCAATTTAGGATTCGGTCAAAGTTGACTGAGTATTTTACTGTCCAAAATTTGGGGTTTTGTTTTTTACACCATTTATACCAAGTAAACACATACAGAGCTGTGTTTACATATTTTGTTCAACAGTTATTTCTTTAAATCTATAAATTTTAGATCATGAATGTGTTATTTTGTTTGTTTGAATTCTTATATATATATACATACTTCCATATGCAAGTTTTTTAAAAATAGTCCGAACCCGTACCCATACCAGAACCCGTATCGGCACTTGTACCTGTACCTATGTGACATAGATTATGATTGAATACAAACTTAAAGAACAATATATGGTATGTTAATCCATTAATCAGTTGGTCAACTTAGGGAGGTCCAACAAATCTCATTAAAGGCAGGAAAACTCTTCCAAGTTAGCTGTTGTAAAAATCCATGTCCTACTATCACATGCCAAGATGGATGAAAAATACATAACCAGCTTTTAGGTGAAGCATACCTACACCATATGCATGCATAAACTTTTCAAGCTCAAGGGATCCAGTCATTTCAGTGAAGTCTTTCAAAGCCTAAAACAGAAGGAAAATCGTAAACATAAATAAGGTGGCAATAATCCAAAGTAGGAAAAAGGAATAGAGGAGTTCCAGTTATGTGATAGACACCCTAATATTGCAATTAAATTACAAATGCAACATAACATGACATTACTTCCACTCATTGCCAAAAATAAAATGTTTACCATATGTAGAAGTCAAACTATTATATACTAGGGAAATCCAAGGTAGCAGTGTAGCGATATAAATATCAAAGAAATATTCAATTAAGCAGCACTACAATAGGTAGCCAAATATTAGTGATATCTCAACTCCAATTAAGCAAATAACAGGTAGATATTTGCATCAACCATGAGATAATAGTGTAATTACTTAAGAAATGCTTCAACCTAAAGCAAGAAAGCATTTGTTGCCTGTATAAGGTAATCAGCACAACAGCAAGCTCCAGACTTCAATAAGCCTGCGACTCAACAAACTCCTATAATGGACTTTATATTTTAGGTGAAACATTCAATATACTATGCTTTAACTGAGTACACCAATACAATATACATGGCTCCATAATTAGAGAAAGACTTTGGTTGGTGGACATTTACAGTCCATAATTGAAGTTATTTAGAGGAGACAGGTAAAATTTACCCTGTATTACATACCGATATCAGTGCCAAGAATTCCTTCTTAATGCAGTTTCTATTCTGAACACTTTCATGGAATACAGAACTTGATCTAAGCAATTCCATTTCTTGTTTATTCCAGAAGATCTAGAAAAATAGCATAAAATCATCAGCTGGCATACTAACTGAATCAACCTTATGTACATTAACTAACACAAATTGCATATTAAATAGAAGTATTTGTTTCCACTATTAAGAGCAAGTATTTCCCAGGAGAGATGAAAGAACTGGTTGCATGTCACAAGCTCTACTTTGTGCTCTGCATGAGATGCAAATGCAAAAAGCAAGAGGGGAAAATAATAAAAGCAACAATCTATATGAGCTCAAGGTGATGAAAAGCTTCTGCAAGAACAATAAATGCTACAGCAGAATCAAGTTATAAAGTACTAGCCCAAAAGAAAATTTTTCATTCAGCATTCAACATATAAAATTTCAGAGACATTTTAAGCTGTGAATACATATATGTTACAGACTTTTCATAGAGTACTTTCTCTTGTAAGAGTTAATCCAGAGATGAAACACAAAGTGGCTTTAACTTGAACAGTCTTTTGAACCTACAGAAAATAGGATAAAATCTAAAAGACCTGAAGTAAAGTGTCTAAATTAACACTATGCTGGTACGGTACTAAGCCTAGCATCGGGCCAGCCCGGCTCGATAAGGAGTCGGGCTCGGGCAGGCCCGACAGCCGAAACCCGGGCCCGACCAGGTTAAATTAAAAAAAAATATTTTTAATATAAAATAACATATAAATATAATTAATCGTAATAAAATATTATAATTATATATATAAATAAAAAAAATATATATTTAAAAAATATTATTGGCCCACCCTAGCCCGACACCCAGCCTTAACGGGTATTAGTTCGGACTATTTTCAAAAAAAACTTGGGTACGGTGGTACGGTTATATATATATAAGCGTATCGTAAGACATATCGGTCGGGCTTTAAGATACGCCGTATCGTAACGTATCGTAAATTTTAAAAAATAATAATAATAAATCAGAAAAAATTTAAAAAAAAAATCAAAAAATTCATAAAAAATCAGAAAAAAATAAAAATAATAAATTCTTCATAGAAAACATGGTTTAGTCTTTTAGATAATGATAGACTTATTATTTTGCTAAATGCTATAAACTTACACGTTCACGGTTCATCATTCATACTTCATAGACATCAAAATTCATAACAATATCATTTTTTTTCATCTTTATCTTCATGGTTTAGAAAAAACCATTTCCTCTCAATGGGAATCAGCCACCCATGCACAAATCCATGGTTTAATAGATGATTTCACGGTGACAATCGATGATTTCACAATGGAAATCAATGATTTCCCTCTAAAACGGTACAATCTATAGATTAGAAATGAGGAAGGGGTGGGTTTTTATAAAAAAAACTCGAAAAAATGGGGTTCAAGTCTCCTTTTTAGAAATCAGCCCGTATCGTACGATACAGGCCGTATCGCACCGTATCGTACGATACGGGGGCCCGTATCGCACGTATCGTACGATACATGTACGATATACCCCCATTTGCGATACAGGGGGTGTATCGTATCGTATTTTGCAAACGATACGATACGTATCGTACGATACGGCCCCGTATCGTATGATACATACAACACTATATATATATATATATATATATATATATATATATATATATATATATATATATATATATAAATTCAAACAAAATAACACATTCATGATCAAAATTTATAGATTCTAAAGAAGAAACTATTGAACAAAATATAAAAAAACATAGCTCTGTATGTGTTTCCTGAGTGTAAATGGTGTAAAGAACAAAACTGAAATCCTAAATTTTGGATAGGAAATGAGTCCTTACTCTGACTGAGACGATCCTGGGCACGTTGACAGTATCCGGTGCTGTTTGACCAGTACCCAAGAAGTACCTGGGACAATACTAGTACCGGTGTTGTACCTGACCGGTACGAGTACTCTACCTTTACAGCAGTACTCATATGACAAAGCTGTGGACTAGGTTAAAAGGAGATATAGATGCATTTTGAAATTAACAAAGTGCTGCCACAGAAAGTGAACAGCCAAAAGATCTTGAAAACAGCAGATTTGTCTGTTTTAAGGTCCACTCGAAATGCATTGGGTTGTGGCATATATATAGAAGAAGTCAACGCAGCTGTGTTGCAGATAGTTGTCAAATGGTAAAATCTAAAAATTTGTTGTTAAACCATAAATCGTGGCTAAAGCTACCATAAATCGTCACTACATCATAAACCATATCTAATGTCAATTTAGTGACTATTTTTTACTAATAAGTTTTTAAATTTTAACCATTCGGCAATATCCAACACACGGCAACATTGAATGCTTCTATATATAGATATTATATATATATATATATATATATATATATTATATATCAGTGACATAGAAAATGCGTTCTTTTTCTGCGCATTTTTCGTTCTTTTCATTTTCTCAAATTTTTATTTTCAAATTTTCTACATGTTATTTGTGGGATCTTTCTTTCTTTACCTTTAAAACTTGTTGAGATTTTCCCGAGATAAACAAGTCTGTCACATTATACCCGAGAAAAAACCTCACTGTTTAATACCGAAAGGATATTTGTGACAATGATGTATACATAAGACAAGCCGTCATGGATCATGCTCCATGATCCATTTCATCCATATTTGGCTCGTAATATGAAGGTCAACCATGTGGTGGCATATTGTAATTTATTTATTTGTTGTTTGTATTACTTAGTTAATTGAAGCAGGCCGCTGACTTCTGCCAAGGTTCCTCCATCTCTCATTTTTTCCTTGATCAAATAACTCCAAACATCTAATATATATATATATATATAAGAGAGAGAGAGAGAGAGAGAGAGAAGCATTCATGTGATTCAAGGCACAATCCAACCCATATCCAAACAAAAGAAAACTTCACATATACAAGATAGAGAAAGAGAGAAATCATCCATGCCATTCAAGGTACAATCTAGTTCACATCCAAACCTAAGTCACATGGGTAAGGGTTCGGGTATGGATACAGGTACAGACACAACAACTTTAGAAAATGTGGGTATGGGGGTATGGCATTTCAAACAAAACATAATTCCGTCTTCCAATATATTTGGCTCAATATCTACCTGCCGTGAAGTATATCACACATTCGGCAATCATCTGGAACAAACTAAGCCAATAAATCTAATTTTGGAAGCAATGTCAATTAGCTTTGATTCTAAATCTTAAGCCCAATTGATGATCAGTGCTAATGGAAGACTATTTACACCTCTAAATTCACAATTAAAAACATAAGACATGCTCCTCCTACAAGTAACTTGACATGATATTTACCTACCAATGTTTTAGTGCATGAAATACCATTTATATTTTACTATAGCTCCTGACCTTTTTTCTTCATTATGTTATTTCTATGTTCCAATGATCTAACCTAGTAGGGAGAAAATCATTCTTCTTTACCAATCCCTTCAAATTTTTGAGGTTCAGATAGGAATAGATGAGTTTTAACAAACTAAGATACACAGGCTATAGAGTGAGAGATGATGGAGAAAAACTGGCACACCATTCAAGTACTACGAAGTTCATGTGTTTATCATGTTGTCTAGACTCTGAGAATGTTGTCTTCCTCCAAAGCCTGACCTTTGGACAGGGAGAGAGAAAGCATTTATTTGAACATATATCGTAACTACCAATTTATAAAACTAGAAAACAAACTTCTATTTTCCCTGCTATTCTCCCCCCAAACAGCCCCACACAAAGAAACTACAGGTGCTTGTCTCAAGACATTCTCCTTGGACAAACCATCTAAATGAATAAAGTCTACAAAAATGTTGCCGGCACAATTTGCTCACCGTACAATGCAACTTGCCCATCTGAGGGAGACAAGCAATATATGGAGCCCAATCTGATGCCTGTCCAAAAAAGAAAGGGATATATGGGCCCAAACTTCAAAATCCAATAAAGCATGGGCAAAAGAAAATTTTGTAAATGTGCAATGCAGGCATGTGAAGCAAGAAAACTGAATACCAAACCCAGCTTTTCTTCAGACAGAAGAATTAAAGCAAGCCTTCCAATATCGCTAACATTATCACCCAGTAGAGAATTAAACCGTGGAAATATTTTATCAGGTGTAATCTGCTGCAGAAAACAAATGACCAACTGTTAGCCTGTATAACTTCAACTTTCTTGTACATATGTGAAATTTCAAAGACTGCATACAGCATTATGAGGAATCTTCAGGATACACTCTCCTCCTTCTATGAACCTAGAAGCAAACAACGACCTGCATGAAAGCCTTGAAATGTAAGAGCCTAACGAACAAGTGTTGCTCATCGGGATGAATATGCACAAGAACAATAAAACAACTGGATTCATAATGCAAATATCGATCAATATTCCATAACAGCAAGCGTTACAAAATCACTTAATCACTAATTTTCTGATTCATGTCAATACCAAAGTAACAAAACATTGCAATAAGTTTTTTTCTTTTTCTTTTTTGGGGATTGGAGTCCATTCAATTTCCCTATTGCGCAAGTATATGATGCTACAACCATGTCAGAAATCTGGTTTTAGCATAAATTTTTTTCTTAAAATCCTTGTTTGGAAGCTAAACCAGGTTGTACTGTCATCCAAGCGGGCTATGTTTTTCAAGAACAGTGAACTAATTAAACTTCGAGTACGATATACAGCAGGAGAATAACAAATGAAAACAGAAGAAGACTGTGCCCCTCTTAGTAATGCTTTCCATTTTCACCTTCACATACTCTCGATTATGGACCTAATTTTACAAAGGCAGACATGTTCAGAAGCTTCACACCCGTCCCCGACAACGACAAAGATGATAATGCCCACTCAACATAGAGCCAATGATAACCGAAAGCAGAAGAAAGTTCAAAATATGCAGTTTCTGTAGGGCCCTATCTTCGTATTGAGCTAACCCTCAACGAGTCTATGATTATTTCCTTTTCATATCTGGACGACGCATCCAAAGCTCCACTGGGTTTCAGCTAGACCCAGAAGGGGCTGGTTCATCTGGCTGGGCAACCTGTGCACATCACCAAGTTGACGTGACGACACAAGTTCAAAACCCACAGGAACATCCATTTCTGCAAGTCGAGGCTTTGTTTATTGGTGATGGACAAGGCAGAGACAGAGGTTAACCAACAACAATGCGCAGCCGTTGCTTAGGGGTTTTCCTTCAGCTTATTCCGAAAAATGAAGATGCTGAACCAGAGTCAAGTTGCTTGGGTGTTCCAAGCTCGTGGGAGATCAACCACTTCCATGTCATTTAGCTAATAGATATTCAAGTAATCGAGATATAAGCTTGTATCGTTGAGTTTACCGATCACTTTCTTCTAGTTAATCAACATTAATAATCAATCCCGAAGTTCGTTAATAAATTTATTTCTTCTTTCCCTTGGGTTGAACGTTTAGCTTATTCTGAAAAAAGCAGCAGTTCGCAGCATGACAAAATGGGAAAATAACCTTCCATATTCCGAGCGCCCGATCTTGAGCGAAGAGGATATCTCGACGCCCGATTTTCTCCGCAGCCATGGCAAGAACTCCGCATCATCAAATGCTGCGCACGGTGGAGGCTCCTGATTACAATTACAAAGCCATGTCACGCCATCGCCATGACAACCCTCCAAAAGGACCTAAGGATATTAGGAAAAAAGATCCTACGCGCGAAAGCGATATCGAACTTAGGGTTCTGATAGAAACAACTGCAGGCCGGGGCAAAGAGAAGAAGGTGCTTCTTCCCACCAACCACATTGCCGGGATTTCTGCGATTTCACTTACTGAATCGGCCCCGGCTGACGGCTTCTCTCTTCCCGGTCACATGCGCCGGCGCCCTCCCCGCGTATACACGCCAGAAATTAGCGAGGGAAAGCCATTTCCAAATTTTGCCCCAAGCACAGGAACTACCGGAGAGTGCTGAACATGGCCGTGTGTTCTGAACGGGTCGGACTTATTGGATCATTGTTCTGAATTGATAAGTCAGCTGTGGCGACAAAAGAGTAGCCATTCACTGGGACATGGGCGCGTTTGATAGCCCGAGAAATCGGATCCCAGATCCGATGTTGATTTGAAATCCCACGGGCTAATACAATAAACAAACACTGGATTCTAGATCCGGCAAAAAATGAAGATTTGAGATCTTCGTATCTTGAGATAAGATCCCTTAGGTTGGGTTTGATTCTTCATGGATCTCCTATCTTGAGATTTGAGAGGATCTAAAATCTACGATAACTGAAATCCACAGTCCATTAAACTATGGATTTCATCATCCACTGGCAATGCAGATCTCAAATCTATGCTACAGTATAAAAAGCATGGATTTAAGGTCTGATTAGGAGAGAGCTTAGATCTCAAAATTATGGATCTGAGATCTGCACTAATCAAAAGCGACCTCAATGATTTGAAATCAACTAGGATATGAGATCTAGAGCTGTCGAAGGCACTCATATTCTCCACAGAGAACATACCTCGAGAAGACAAGAAAAAACTTGTGAAAATTTCTCATTGATGATTACCTTTACGATGTAACAATAGCAACTATAAAATAATTTGTAATCTTTCTTAGTTGATCACCTTTGCAATGGACGCTAGATACAAATTAGATGTTTTTAAGAAGTTCAAATGAAGGAAAAAGAAATATTGGAAAACATTATGATAACATGCATAATGCACCTGAAATCATAAAATAAAATAATGTGAGTAGATGTAAACTGAGTTCATGAATACTGGAAATGGAATCTTGCATATTTTAAACCCAACAAAAAATGAAAGACTAAACTTAGTTTCCAATTGCATGCATATTCTTTAGCTTTATCGGTGACTCTGTCTGGTACAAAGAAATTTTTTGGGAAAATAATTCTTTATATTATGTAAATATCATTTTTTGTGTGTATGTCTATATATATATATAGATAGGTAGTTAGAACATTAAAGTTCATGAGTGATTTTTTTTTCTAAACTTAAACCCTTTTTCTCTTTTTTTCACTTTAACTTTTTTCTTTTAATGTTTATAACTAAAACATTTTGTCGTTCCTTTGTCAATTCGACACACCAGTGACATGAGTTTATTGTTTTATTTTCAGAATTAATTTAAAATATTATGTTACTTTTATAATTAAAAATCTAAAGAATAAGCAAATAAAAGACTGTACAAGAGATCATGCATTTAAACTGATATGCAAACTGATTTGGCTGCAATATCAATGAGATAAACGATTAAAATGTTAATAATAACGTTAAAATCAATACAAAAAAACATTAAAATTTTATAAGAAAAAAAATCTTTGCCTGATGTGTGCAGCACGCATCAGGCATAAACTGCAATCTGGTTAACGTATTATCCCCATGTTGCGATGCGCCTGATGCACACCGTGTGATGCGTGCACATTTAATAACATTCTACATCTTAATAGACTCATATTTTCTTCCACCTAAATACTTCAACTGCTCAAATTTTCATTCATTTTGAGTGCTTTCAAGTTGGGACTAAAAACACGTTAAGAAGCTACACTAAGTATTTGTGTCCGGAATAGGTTGTGGTTTAACGTGGGGAGGCATGTAGGATTGCACCAATAGAGCCAGCTCGAGCTTGATTTAAACTTGCTCGTCTAAACTTGACCCATTTATAAATAAGTCGAGCTCGAGTTCAAGTGCATACTCGAAATGTTAAACAACTCAAATTTGAGTTGTAAAAATTCAACCACATAATAAATGTTGAACTATAATGAAAAAATAGTTAAACGAGTAGCAACTAAACAAGTTAATTAATTAAAAAAAACAAGATATGCTTAACATAAACGAATTAATCGAGTCGAGTTCGAGCTCAATGTTGTATTGTCGAGTCAAGCTTGAGCACGTTCTATCAACCTCAACTCGAGTTAGAGTGGAGTTCGAGCTTGAGTTTTTTGAGTTGGGTGGTAGAGGCATGAAGTATCAAACCATAACACACAAGTCGACCTCCTTTGCAACGTGTAAGTGGCTGATTTCTCCACTTGTTTGTAATTTTAGTAAACTGTATCAACGAATATCTTTTTAGGGTTCAGCTAAAAAAAAAAAAAAAAATCAACTTATTCCAAATTCAGCAAACTCCATTAATCGTTTTGAACTTACTTCCCAAAGCAAATCAGATGTAGGTATTTCCAAATCCAACTACTCAATATTGCTTGAGGAAGAATATACAGGATTTCACTTCTGATACAACAACTAAAAAACCCATGCACCAATTTTCACATATAATCTGATTCGGATACCAGTGAAACTCTGATACATATTGAATTCGTTCTAAAAAAATCTATAACATGTCTGTACCTGATTAATAATGGGATGAAAATTTCTTACCCGCGCCCACAGACAGCAGAACATGGGGCCCCATGTTAGCCACCAAACTTGCATGGCGCCGTAAAAGGGTAAATGGCAAAGTTGCGAGCGCATCAGGTCTGCTTTTGTAATTAGGGAAACATCAGCCATTTGCACGTATCCAACACAAATTTTGTGGTTCCCCAGTTACAGTGAATTGCTCCATGGAAAAAATAATTGCAGAAATGAAAACCAGTTTTAGATGATGAGATTAATAATGCAGATCTTTCTAATATCGCCAAAATACCAATAATGACGGGCTTGAAAAGGCATGCACGAAGACAACCTGTCAGTTAATGAGGTGATAAGGAGGACTTCTTCGTGGTCAAGATCACTCATCATGATCATATTGACCTAAGAAGAATATTGGTAAGGAGAAATGGCAGAAAGAGCGAGAATTATTATTTTCATTATCAGTTTTTATTTTGAGTATACCTTATATTTGTGTAAAGGTTTTGCTTTTAGCGAACGAAAGGTTATCAACCCAATGTTTAGAAAAAAGGCTCGAAAGTCTCTCATTCTTTCTGCCTTCGAGATCCTAAGCTGCGTTAGGGCTTCGGAGAATAGTGGGCTGCCTTCAATTCAACGGAGTACCTTCCACCTTCTCCGGCTTAGAGAAGTAGCGGCTCGAAAGTCTCTTATTTTTTCTGCCTTCGGGATCCTAAGTTGCGTTAGGACTTGGGAGAATAGTGGGCTGCCTTCAATTCAATGGAGTACCTCCCACCTTCTCCGGCTTAGAGAAGTAGCACCTGTCAAAATCGAATTGAGGATGTATAGTCTAAGGGTACAACACTATTCCGTTGGGTCCTTTAAGGAAATTAGGAATATCATTCCTAGCTAGAGGTTTGATGAAGTAGAGAAGTTAGCAACTTGACGGTTGTGCAAGAATACATCCTCCAGTTATGGCTTAATTTTCATAAACACCATCTTATTTGTACAAACCTAGGGAGGCATATGCTGGGGAGAAACTTTAAGGATCATGTACCCCCTTTAGCTTCTGAGAAACAAAATTTCTCACACATGATATTTCAAAAATTTCAGTTTAATCCCTATATATTTTTTTTTGAAAAAAGATTGGTGGCCCTTAAAAAAAATTCCCAAAAAGTTTTCTTTAGTATATCTCTGAAATTTATGTCCCCTCGGCTTTGCCCCTGCACAAACCCTTAGTGCCTCGTTTGATGCACAGAGATTTTACTATGCTTGCCTTTCTTGTACGACTTTTCACTTTAAAATCAAACACAAGAAAAATTACCCTGCTGAAATAGATAGATTAGGGTAATTTTACCATGCAAAAAAGGTCGGACCCTCTGAGGTCTGACTTTTTACCATGGATTTTTTTCCTATGGTAAATTTACCGTTCCAATATTTTATCCGCCATCTTAAGCAAGGGTATTTAAATAGGAGTAACCAACTCTCGTGTCCTAAGTGATATCTCCTTGTGTTAGATGAAAAAAAAGAAAAGCAATAGAATGAACTTAAGTATATACATAATTTGGACTTAGGCCAAAATTTATATAATGTCGAAACTGCTCCATTTCCCCTACCCCCAAGCTTTAGGGCAGCTTCGAAACCTGAGCGGAAAGGAGGACACTCGTCAATTGCAGTGCAGTAGATCCACCATTTGCAGTTTAGATAAATAGCACTTATAGGAATCAAACTGATGACCAGATTTTCACAAGTCAGTCATCTCAACCAGCTATGCTATGCAAAGCCCCGACTAGTCCAGCCAAGAGTCTTTATCAGTAAGATCGATATCCTTGGATGCTTCTTCTCCCCTCTTTGATGCTAGCAACTTGGCCACATGTAAGTAGAAAAGCCAAAGGAAGAATAATTCAAGAGTACTGTCCAAGAAAAGCGGAGATGGAATGGCCTGCTCCCACCCTTTCTGGCGATATTGTCCTCATCATCAGCTTCATCGTCATCACTTACATCACTTTACGTGGCTCATGATATTGCTACTGTGACTTTCAAATCATGCAAAGACTAAATCAGATCAATAATACAATAGTATCTAAAACGTGAAATCAAGGAGTAAGTCTCAAGAAAAGAAGGCAAGCACAATATCCACTTTCATGAATGTCTTGTAAAAGGAATTATAACAGGTGAATAGAAAAGACTTGAAGTGAAAACAATGCAGTTGTGATGAACTAACACATACTCTTCAAAGAGGTCCATCACCTAAGTTGACATAACTCAGGGGCAGCAACAAAAAGGTTGTCTTCTTTTTCTTTGAATTATATATTGATAAAATATTCATTGTTCATTATTAATTGCTAATTTCATTATTTGTGGAAAAATACTGTAATTAGTTTTATTTTGTCTAAGGAAAATTAAAATCGGCTACCTCTATGGCCAGATAATAAATGCTTTAATTTCTATGGCAACAAAGGGTCGCAAAAGGTGTATTCTGTTGCTAAAAACCATGGTTGTTAAGCAATTGATTGTTGTAAATGCATTTTTTGCAATGGTTTTCAGTGACACAAAATAAAAAACATAGCTTATACATATATATGTGTGTGTATATATATATATATATATATATATATATATATATATATATATATATATATATATATATATATATATATATATATATATATATACCAGCCGGCTACCTTTATAATTAAATGACCTCTTTCTATTTTGTCACTGAAAATAGTTGTAAAGAGATATTCCGTTGCTAAACATGGTGGCCAAACAACTAGCCGTCGCCATATATATATATATATATATATATATATATATATATATATATATATATATATATATATATATATATATATATATATATATAACTGCAACCTACATTAATGTTTTTTTAAAAAGTATGCGCATTTAGACCAAGATTTGCAGTCACACCTGCTTAACACAATTGATGACTTCATTAATTCCTTGAGACCTATGGTGAATGAGAATCCTGATCGACCGCCATTCCACAGCCAACCAAGTCCAAGCGAGGGTGAGAACTCGAACATGCATCTTTAGTCCGGCCACAAACTTCTCAATTCTATTTTCTTGCTTTATTCTTTGGACTAGCTTGATTTTCATTGTTGGCTGAAACTGGAATTATGAACAATATATATATATATATATATATATATATATATATATATATTATATATATATATATATATTATATATATATATATATATATATATATATATATATATATATATATATATATATATATATATATATATATATATATATATATATATTATATATATATATATATATATATATATATATATATATATATATGGGTTTAGGCTTCGGCCTTCACTTGGATGGTAGGATTTACCTCTCGCTCACCCGTAAATAGTGCGCTTCTGAAAGCGCTCCTTGATTGGTTCCAACTGCTTAGGAGCCACATGACATGTCCCCCACACCATGAGTTTAGAAGACAACATTCAATGGCATATGCTGCTTTAAATTGGACCCAGTCAAGTTTGTCAGTTTATTTGGAGTTTTCCAATTATAGTCACCTACATCATTAACACGTTTTAAGCAGGTTTTATAGGGTATGTTTTGGCAAAGCATGAAAATCTCATGAATAATCGACAATTTAAAAGAAAATCCTACAAATAATGAGAAAGTAACATAAATGAAAAGCTAAACAAAAAACATAAAAAATAACTGTATAAAATGGTAAACTGATATTTTAGTAATGATAAAAATAAAGAGAAATAACTAAACTTAAGTTTTGAATTTCAAAGCAAAACTAACATAAAAATAATACAAAAAAACATGATAAAAACACGAAAAAACATGAAAAACACATCTTGTATTTTTTTCCCCAAAAATGCAAAAGCGACTCGTTTTTTCGTTTTCAATGTTTTTAATGTTTTTATTGCACCTTTCTCTAAAACCCTGTTTTCTGTAACTATAGATTCTACTTGAGAGAACAACAGATCAGCCAGTCAAGTTTATCAGTTGATAGGGTTTCAATCACAGTCATAGATATCATTAATATATTTTAAACAAGTTTTTCTTGAGATTGGGCATGTGTGGGCAGGTGCCCACACAGATCCAGCCATTTTCAACAATTAGACAGGACCGGTTATGTGGACTGCTTAAAACCGGCCCTTTTATAATTGCCTTTTAGATAAAACTTTGGTACCTTTGAAAACTTTTACCCGTGGGGCCGAATATTTTCTGGTCACAAATAATAATTTTTGTAAATTATGACATGTTTTTGTTTTTTCTGAAATCACTTTTTTTTTCCTTATGAATGCAGTAATAACTAGAAAAAACTTTTTTTTTTCGTAACTGTTTAGACGATCTTATTCTCACTAATCAAACAATAAATTTGCAAACCAAGTTTTCAACAAGTAGAGAACAAATGCGTGAGAAGGAACTTAAATGTGCAAATCTAGCATGTAACATATTCACAAACCAAATTGACAAGAATATATATATATATATATATATATATATATATATATATATATATATATATATATATATATATATATATATATATATAAAATCTACTTTCTGGACAAGGAACTTAATTTTTTTTTTAAAGAAACTATCAGACATTTTTTCCTCATTTACAGATCATATCACCTAGTGAGAACTCATAACATTAAACAACTCATCGTTGATAAATATTTAATTCCATTTTTTACAAAAATGCTTAATAAATATGTAGCACTATATTAGAACTACAAGAACACATATATTACAAACAGTTGCCGCATTTTATTTGCCAACCTCTCTAGGATAAATATTGAATAACTTGGAATTATATGCTAAACTTCATTTCTCTTATGTCCATATATAAAGTGCACTTGAGGAAGCAAGTTTTCTTTGCTTGTTGAGAAGGCTGGAACGCAACCGGAGAGAAACTATCTATATTACCGTTGCATCGATATATAGAAGTTTGAAGTAGTGTTCCCTGCTTCTAAAAATAGCATGAAGCTTCATATCCAACAATCAAGCAACAATCATGTAAATGATGATGTTTCCAGGGCTCCCATTTTGGATTTGCTTAGTTTATTTTTCTAGATGAGTCTGAAAATAGGAAAAAAAATGGGAAGAACAGGTACTATACATCTCATATAAAGATAATCAAAGTTTAAATATCAACTACATGCTCAAAACTATCTGTGGATCTCAAAATCACATGGTAGAGGTGGTTTTCTTTGTTGGGTATCTTAAACAGGAAGAGCAAATCCAATGAATCGAGTCCACAGTCCTCAGACAACCTTCAATGATCACTATCTCTGTTTATGCCTGTGGAATTGCTTACACCCTCATGTGCATCACTGCCCCACAGTTTGCTTCCGTATAGTATATGGCTGAGATTGTTCCACAAGTCTGGACAAGAAATGCTGGGAAATTGTTCAAATCTTTAAAGATTTTGTTGGGATATTATTCTGGATGAGTGAAAGACCGACCACTCAGCAGAGATCCGAAGCCCCAATTTCTTATCCTCCTAGGGTACAGGGCTTGCTTTTGATGCCTTGGGGTGTCAATCCTCTGCTGCGCTTCAACTTACGTATCGGTGAAACCACTTTTTACAGAACAGGAGGTTGATGCATCTGACACTTGGAATAAAGACTGGCTGCCTACCAGCCGCCCACCCCAGACCTTTCTGCCAACCCCCTTGAGGACAGATGTAATTGGGATATATAATGTATACTTCATTAGATTAGCCCAACCATCTAATTAAGTAATGAACAGTTTTTTGCGTTCGTGATAAGGGATGAACTTTAGTGATAGGGGTAGCTTTTCCACTCCTTTTTATGTGCTTCAAAATTTTCTGATTATTATTGTAGCTTGAATC
This sequence comes from Nymphaea colorata, assembly GCF_008831285.2. Lineage (NCBI taxonomy): Eukaryota > Viridiplantae > Streptophyta > Magnoliopsida > Nymphaeales > Nymphaeaceae > Nymphaea > Nymphaea colorata. Next base: position 5,529,566 of record NC_045142.1, on the reverse strand, counting down.
CTCCAATCACCATGGTTAATTACCAATTCCAGGGAAGCACTGCTTCTAGAAGATAGTAATGGAGTACAGGTTCTACAAGATAGCAATGTTTCAAGGAGTCAGAACCAGTTCTAGAAGATGGTAATGTATCAGAGGATCAGAACCATTTTTAGAAGATAGTAATGTTTCAGGGGATCAGAACCAGTTCTAGAAGATAGTAATGTTTCTGTTCCATTAGATGGTGTCCAGAGAAAATGCTAAATCAAACAACAAAAAGACAGAAAAAAGGAGATAAATGTATCATAGCAACAAAATCAAATCAGTGGGCATCTGGGGAATCTTTCGCTTGGCGCATGATGACAATGATCCTTCTTTCAATTTCATTCATCTTTGGGCTATAGTTGTCCAAAAGCTCGAGAAAGAAGAGCCATCCATGAGAAGGATGTGGTTCTTTGTACACATGGAAAGCCGGCATCACTGGCGGAGCCAGAAATTTGGGGGCTACTGCTTCAAAGCAAAATCTAGGGCTAGCAAACGTGCCCTTAAGCGGTCATTTGGAAACATGATGTTTAAATCTTACCCGAAAATTAGTTTGACACATTGGACAATTTAAAAAGCGTTCAATGAATCTGTCCCACTTTTTTAGGCAAATACATGAAACAGAAACATTATGTTATGGTTTCGAACCATTAGCCTAATGTATTTAGCATCTCTGAACTGACTCATTAATTTGGAACCCTACCATTAGACTATTGAGCCCATATCAGGCATATTCTCCTGCAAAGACAACAAATGCTTGCTTTTGAGTTGGCTAAAGAATCAAAACTGGGTCCATGCCCTTGTGACCCTTAAGAGGCTGAATTATCAAACCCAAAAAGGTCAATTTCTATATAAGAACTTACTTACTTCGAGCATGGACCTACCTGCTCCATGCACATTGAGATCTGCTCAAAGTTGAACTACACAAACCCAAACCTGTTGTTTTTGTTTGAACCTTCGTAGAGTTTTTCTGAGTACCAAATTCAGAACTTAGAAAAAGAAAGGAATATCAAATCGATCTTCTTTAAATGTTCTGCATGTCTAAAATATTTAGGATTAACTGCCAATTAGTCCAAATTAGTCAAGGTGTGGGGGGTTTGGGTTACTAGGCTCGATCTATCTTTGAATGTGAGTAGTGGCGCAGGCAGGGGCGGAGGGAGGGGGGGGGGGGGGGGGGGGGCGCCTAGGCCATGGCCCCATCCTGGCAAAACGAAAAAAAAAAATTATTTTTTAATTACTCTATGTATTTTTTAGATTTAAATTTAGTTTGGCCCTACCCAGATCCAGAGGTTGGACTGTTCTGGCTCCGCCATTGGGCGCAGGGGTAACATCTCGAGACACCAAAGCAAGTCCTATATTTTATGGGGACAAGTTGTTGGGTGGGGGCTTCGACTCTTTTTTTAACAGACAAAATGAAATACTCCTGCTACTAACTTATTACTAACTTATTGTGAATGTAAACAGGATAAAGAAAATTTTGAATTAAGCCAAGCTACAGGGAGATCCTGTTAAAAAGATTACTGTTACCTTGAAAATGAAAGCATGGGAGAGAACAGGAAAACCATATATGGGGCCACTCTGAATAATGTGAAGAAACAAACAAAAGATGATGAGTAGATGATATATTAGAAAAACTGGGGCGAGCAAGAAGGCATGCCCATTTTTTGGCCACCCATTAAGTACGTGGAAGAAGGATTACGCTCTTGATTGGCACCCCACAAAAAAAAAAAAAAGAAAAGGATTTTGTAAATGAGGAAAAAAGAAAACCAAAGGCATTTTAGCTCACAGTGTAATTATATATGCAGACATACAAATATAGCTGGCGATTTTGGCAAGAAAAAAAAAGGAAAAAGGGTAAAATTGTCATTTTACAGCATGCACCCATAAAAAATAAGACCAAAGTGAGTAAAAAGTAAGAAATCCATGAATTGTTGCTAAAAACACTCTAAATTATGTTATCACTAATATATATATATATATATATATATATATATATATATATATAAATCTTCAGACCGTTTTGACCTTTTGGGTTGAGAAAGGAATCAAGGAGATTGCGGCTGGACTCACCAGGACCTCTTACTTCTTAGTTGCCGGAGAGATTGAGTTAGGCCAAACAAATTCACTTGGCCGACAACAAGTGCAAAATGTGAGAACTCCTAAGAAGCCTCAATCGTTATATTTCAAAGGCATAGAATTCTCAAAAAATATTAAGTGTCATCACTATTACAAATTTTTTATTTTTATATTGATATTTCATTATCATTTTACTAATCTTATATATGGGTGCCCCTTCAAAATTAAAATTTAGACTATTAATGTTTTTTAATCAGAAATTTTTTGAGTTTATATATATATATATATATATAAAATCAATCATTAAGCTCTTACAAAAGTAAATTTTTTACACCTTTTCATGTTTGTCCTAGTAAAGAGGTTTCACTTCCTTTTCCTAATCCACAGGCAGTGGCACCCACGTAATTTTCAAATGATCATAATTACAGTAAGTAAGATCATTCCAGTGAAGTTTTTGCGACTGCTCGTGGGTATTTCCGTCATTTAGACATTGAAGCTTGACGCCAATGGTTTAGTCGGTCGTCTTCCACGTTTTATGTGCTTGGGAGAGCAACTTTTGAGTCAACTCTAGTTCATATTTAAAAAAGAGTTTAAAAAAAAGTTAATTACATAAAGCCCCTTGACTTTGAAGCCAATATTAAAAATCCCTCGTGAAACTCAACAAACCGGTCCCCAAATTTTTCAATAAAATTTTGAATTGACAAAAGTACCCTCTCTCTCTCTCTCTCTCTCCCACTCCGCAGTTGCCCTCCTCGTATTCTCGTGTCTGCATGCTGTTTGGGAGAGGAAGAATTACTTCTCTTTTCAGTTTTCTCTTCTTCGAGCGGTGCGTTTTTTTTCTCATGCTCCTTGTTTTGCCTTTTAGTTTTTCGTTCATCCCTTGATGTTGTTTATGTTCTGTTACTTTCTTCCCTACCTAACTTCTTGTTGGGAGGCCAGTAATGTTGTGAGATGGAATTTTCTTTCTCTTTTGTCTTCTTCGTTTTCTGTATAAAATGCAAAGAAAACACGACATCATCTCTTTCATGATTGACGGAGTATGCTTCAAAAGCTCTTGCTTCAGGCTTCTGATGGTGGAGGATCGGTTCTCTGCCGGTGGAAGAGGGTGTCAGCCGATCGATGGCCATGAGTTTTTATGTTTTCTCTGTTTTTTGAGGTCATTGCCGCAAGTTTGAAGGTGAGTTATTGGATTTTCTGTTGATTTTTCTTCCCTTCTTGCGCATTTTTTCTAGTTCTAGATTGTGAGGCTCTGTTAATCGTCTGATTGCTGCTGTGATGATGCATTGATTCCGGTGCCCATGTGGTAATCCTCGAGAAGATGATGATATATGGCTTTTGAGGATTTCTTTTAGCTTATTATGATTTTGTTTGTATAGCAGAAGGTGGTGTTTAGGTTGCAGAAAATTATGTTCTTCTAGACTGTGATATGAAGTTCTCTGCATGATTTCAATATTAGAAGGTTAAGTTTTGGAAGGAAACAACAAGAGCGGAGAAGAAGGAAGGAAGCGAGGAAGAGAATTATAATAATTCGTTTGGATCGCTGTTCTCTGTAAAACCAGTAATCATTTTCTTTCTATTAGCTTGAAGACAGGGCAGTAACCAGCAGCAGCAAGAGCCAATCCTCATTTTCTTTTGATTCCCTTGAAACAGGGCAGTGACCAGCAACAACATAGAGAGAGGTTTACTTGACCACAGTTATTGAAGGGTACTTTTGTCATTTTAAAAATTAAAAATTTTCCTTCCATACAGAGGCTCTTCCACAATTTTGTGAAAAAATTGTGCACTTTTTTTAAATTACGTAAAGAGAGGGATTGATATGGATGTTTTTCTTTAAATTTTTTGTTCGCCATTGTTTCTTGGTGCGTTTAAATTCACACCCTCCCCCTCGCTTCCTGGTGCACTTCCACACACCGCATCTCTCTCATGAAGTCTTCCTCTACGTCCAGGGGGCGGAAAAAGTTGCCGGGGGGATCATCTTCCCGGCAACATGGCGACGGTGGGGATATCGAGGCGGCCATCGTCACCCGAGACGAGCGTCAGAAAAACCCCAAGTTCGGCGATCTTCTCGAACAGGCCGAGGAGCAAGCCATCACGAGGCTGGAGACCCCAGCGGGACCCTCGTCATCTGAACGTCGACTGGTGGCGATGGAGGAGGGAATCCGGGAAATACCGTTCGTCTTATCTTTCACGGACCTCTCCTACAGTATTCGCGTCCGCCGGATGTCGCTCACAGGAGGGTGCAAGCGCACCCTACCTTCGGCATGCGCAGACTCCGTCGAGGTGGTGGCCGACCCGGAAACACGAGTACTTTTGAACCAGATATCTGGCGAGGCACGCGACGGCGAGATCCTGGCAGTGTTGGGTGCCAGCGGATCGGGGAAGTCGACGCTTATCGACGCCCTGGCCAACCGGATCGCCAGGGGGAGCCTTCGGGGCACCGTGACGCTCAACGGCGAGGCGGTCGAGGGGCGGCTGATGCGGTCTATCTCTGCTTACGTGATGCAGGACGATCTCCTCTTCCCGATGCTCACCGTGGAGGAGACGCTCACCTTCGCCGCTGAGTTCAGGTTGCCTCAGACCGTCTCCAAGGAGAAGAAGCGCGAGCGGGTGGAGGCCCTCATCGACCAACTGGACCTTCGCCGTGCGGTAAAGACCGTCATCGGAGACGAGGGCCACCGAGGAGTCTCTGGCGGAGAGCGACGGCGCGTGTCGATCGGAATCGACATCATCCATGACCCGATTCTCCTGTTCCTGGACGAGCCCACATCTGGGCTCGACTCCACCAGCGCCTTCATGGTCGTCAAGGTCCTTCAGAGGATCGCCCGCACCGGCAGCATCGTCATCATGTCCATCCACCAGCCGAGCTCCAGGATCGTTGGCCTCCTCGACCGCATGATCTTCCTCTCACGCGGCCACACCGTCTACAACGGACCGCCGTCCGGCCTCTCCGGCTTCCTGTCAGACTTCGGCCACCGGGTGCCGGAAAACGAGAACCACGTCGAGTTCGCTCTCGACCTCATCCGCGAGCTCGAGGCGAGCTCCAGCGGGATCAAGGTCCTCGTGGACTTCTACAAGTCCTGGAAGAGCAACCAACCCTCTCACTCACGAGACTCCAAAAAGCGGAAGGGCAAGGGCATGACCCTCAAGGCCGCCATCAACGCGAGCATCTCCCGCGGGAAGCTCGTCTCCGCAAACACCAAAGAAGGCTGCGGGAGATCGCCGGAATTCGCCAATCCATTCTGGAGGGAGACGATCATACTCACCAAGCGGTCGATGTTGAACACTCACCGGATGCCGGAGCTGTTCGTCATGCGTCTCGTCATGGTGATCGTCACCGGCTTCATCCTCGCCACCATCTTTTGGCAACTGGACACCACGCCCAAGGGCGTCAGGGAGCGGCTGAGCTTCTTAGCCTTCGCCATGTCCACCATCTTCTACACCTGCGCCGACGCCCTGCCGGTGTTCCTCCAGGAGCGCTACATCTTCATGAGGGAGACCGCCTACAACGCCTACCGCCGCTCCTCCTACGTCCTCTCCAATGCCATCGTCACCGCTCCTCCCCTCATGATCCACTCCCTCGCCTTCGCCGCCATTACCTTCTTCGCGGTGGGCCTCGCCGGAGGGGGGGAGGCCTTCCTTTACTTCTTCGCCATGACCTTCGCCTCCTACTGGGCCGGAAGCGGGATGGTCACCTTCTTCTCCGGCGTCATCTCGCATGTCATGTTGGGCTACACGGTGGTGGTGGCCATCCTGGCGTACTACGTTCTCTTCAGCGGCTTCTTCATCAACAGGGACAGAATACCACCGTACTGGATTTGGTTCCACTACCTCTCGCTGGTGAAGTATTCCTACGAGGGTGTGCTCCACAACGAGTTTGCCAGGACGTCGAGGTGCTTCTCCACGGGGAGGCAGATGTTCGACAACACGCCATTGAAGGATCTGAGCGACGACGCCAAGGCGGTGCTGCTCAAGCAGCTGAGCGGATCGCTGGGAGGGAACATAACGCTGACTACGTGCTTGACGACGGGGTCGGACATACTGAAGCAGCAGAGCGTGACACAGCTGAGCAGGTGGAACTGCTTCTGGATCACGATAGCGTGGGGATTCTTCTTCAGGCTGCTGTTCTACGTCGCCTTGTTGATTGGCAGCAAGAATAAGAGAAGGTGAAGAACGTCTATTCTCGGCGCCGGCGCCGGCGACGGCGCCGGTGGTCACTCGCTGGTGGTGGAGTTTGTGCTTTCTCCTTTTGACTTTTACAGTTATGATTGATAATTTTGCCTTCTTTTTTCTTCCTTTGTATTTTAATGATTTGAATTATATTGGCTTGGTTGGTGGAGGAAAATGAAACTTAAAGAGGGAGATAGTCTATGGTGTTTAGGGCACGTATATGTATTAGACTGTACTTAAGAGAAAAGATTATTAATTGATTTAAAAATACTTTCTAATTCAACTGTATCTCAGCCAAGATGCAGCATAGAACTCCAAAATCAAGAGAAATGAGTGGATCTTCCTTTTCGAACAGTGAATTGTTAATCTATTGAGCCGAAGAACTCATTTATTGAAATAGATTCCAAAATTAATTTACACTCTAGATAATTGTTTCTTGTTTGATACTTAGTGATTGTAATTTCAATGAAATGCATTTTATGTTATAAGTCTTTGTAATAACTCTCACCATGTTATCAACTTTCAAATTAAGTTCGCCATTCCCTTTTCAAGTCGAACCTTTCAATACATCCACGTTTGCACCGGCGACAAAAAAAGCCGAAGTCAAATTAGAGCTAACTTTCTCCTTGAATAAAAGTTAGCAAATAAAGCATGAATTCTTCATGCTTACGAGCGCTTTTCCTTGAAATGATAATTATATAGTTGTATTTTGTTCTTTTGATATGCAAACATGAAAAGATCATATCATTAATTTTTGATTAATCTTCACAAAACCCTGTATGTGAGAAAATTAAAGCAAGTCTAAGTCCTTAATTCTGTCAGAGGTGGAGTCAGGATTTTGCCGACATGCAACACATTGAATATATTTTTTGAAATTTTTCAGGTGGGCCACTACCTGTTTTTCAAAAATTTTACAAGGGGTCAAACACATGTTTTTAAAAAGCCTAACGAGTAAATTTTAATTTTTCAAAATGTGGAGGATAGAGGTCTTGCCCTCCTGCTGCCCCCCCTTGGCTCCACCTCTGAATTCTGCCCCCTACACGATGCATTCCACTATCATTGGAGTTTATATTTCTTTAGAAATCCAACGCTTGCATACCGAGAAAATATTGAATCAGCACATGATGAATAATTGCTAAACGTTAAACGCTTCCCAATTTCAGTATATGGTAAGCATGATGTTTCTAGATGAATAAGGACCTAAACCAAAGGCTGTCGATTTAGTTAATATATGAATAGAATCCTCGAAATTATATATGGAAGTTTGATCACGGCATCCTTGTTTAGAAAAATCTAATGTCGTCTTATCATCACATTTGTTTGTTCATTTTCAAGTCAAATGTCACAGTTTTATATAAGTTCTTAAGTAGGTCCTTCTTCCTTCACATATTTATACTACTTTAAAAACTTTGACTTCAATGCGCTCCGCTGATCTCACATCTATGTCACCATAGTGCAGGGTGCGGGTGCTCGTGCCGGAACGGCACATCCCAAAAAATGTAGGTACAGCAGTGCAGCGATGGTATTTTATTATTATTATGATTTTTAATTTATTATATATATAACAAAATAAGCATATTATTACAATTTAGTTATTAATGTATATAACATACTTGAATAATTATATTGCATAGGAAAATATCAAAAAAACATATATTATATAAATAATTTAGTAATATGACATTTTAATTGGACTCGGGTGTGAGTCGAAGCCGCACTCATGTCCGGTGTGCACCCGACTCGATGCGGACTCCGGTGCGACAGTAAAATAAAAGAATCTGGTGACTTAGTCTCACATCTCCATATAACAGCCGATCTTCACAACAGAACCAGCAAACTATAGCTAAGGAACATTAGTTATAAAATTTTAAATTTTTAACATGTATCAATGTATAATTGAGAAAAATTACTCGAATGTATTAATATAAAAAGCTAAAAAGCATTTTTTTTGTTAGTTTATGTGGGCAATTGCCCATACAATGCTTACAACTGCCCCCACCACCCCTAGAGTGAGATCGGTCAATTATATACGATGTGTAAGATCATGTCCTCGGGGGCCCATAGACATGATGAAAGCACTGGGGCGAAGGCCTCTTAAATTATTAATTAGGACCAAGCAAGTTATCACAACTGCTATGATTTTGAAAAAAAAAAATTGCATAACAAATTTTAATTCAACCTTTTTAAAAATTCTAAAAAATATAATTTAGTCCCAATAAATATTTGGAATTATAATCAAATTACAAGAGGAAATTAGACTACCGCAGAGTAAAATTACAATAATACCCCTGATGCTATTAAAATTGAGATCCGGCTCCACACTCTCTTCCAACAGCATTGAGATGCATCGGGCTACAGCTACATATGTCCATGCATGTGCCTTTGAGCCTTTGCCCAAGTAGGTGGGCAGATGCCCCACCATGTGGGTTGATGGTCGTCGGTGTTAATTTCCTCAACAGCCAAAAGGCAGATAGATATACGTCCAAAAAAGGATATAATTTTGTTTTGTTTTTATGTTTAATTAATTACATAATTTTCTAGGTTCACCATAATTTCCAGTTTGACATCTCAAAGCCCAGCATTGACACGTGAACAGTTGGCCCTTCAATAATTCTTTTACTTCCACATTAACATCTTCACATAATTTCTCTATTATATATATATATTATATACAAGACTCTTCAGATTTTCATATCTGCAAATGAGTTTTCCTTGGGTGGTATGTATGGAAAGCTTAGTATTAAATATTGTTAGGCTTTGCGCTTTTGCGTTGTGATCAAACTTGGCAAATGAAAGGTACTGAAAGAGGTTGCTTTTGGTTGAAAGCATATATAGGTTAAACGAGATTTTTATCAGAAAATTTTTGATAAAGCTGAAAATCTTGGGAAAGCCTCAGAGAAAAATTGGGCAACTTTTTTTTAGAAAAGGAAGAATCCTAAAAATTAAGAAAAAGTAAAATAAATGAAAAACTAACAACAAAACATATAAAAAAAAGTAGCTTGATAAAATGATAAGAATGATGTTTTATTAATGATAGAAATGAAGATATAAATAATTGAACCTAAGTTTTAAACTTCAAAACAAAAATAATGTAAAAATAATGGGGAACAAACATGATAAAAAAAGAGAAAAATTCATTTTAGATTTATTGTTTTTAAAGTTCTTATCACTCAATTTAAAAAATTTGTGTAGGCAATTGCCTGCACAAACCTACATGTACGAGCTTCCCAAACACATATGTGTTATTCGAACTAGAGTTACTGCTAACCACTCTTCCATGAAAGTGGGTGAAAAGTAGAACTTGGCCTAAATTTACATCATCCTACATTGGAGAATACCAAGAAAAGTGAGTGCATGGGACTTGGCCATCCAGAGTTACCCACTTCACTCATAAGGGTCATTTGGTTTATCGTGATCACAATTAAGAGAAAAACAAAAGAAAAAAAGGTGCACTTGTATTATTTTCAACAGTTGATTACTATAGATGAAACAACTTTTATGAGTGAATTGGGAGACTTTAGATAGCCGGATTCATCATTCAATCTTATCAAAAACATAGAAACTGCAGCAAAACAAGCACCTGATATTTCGATTCTACTTGCTTCTCTCTTCCCTTATGTGTTCTCAGTGCAGGTAATCATACATTCCATAAACCTAACTTTTCCCAACCAAGGATTATAATCCAGAACATTGTCCAAGAAAGAAGGAGGTGTGTCGTTGTCATCTTCAATTTTCATTACTGCAAAATAGTCATTTTCAACATCAAACGAAGGATAATAATCAGGAACATTGCCCAAGAAATAGTTCGAAATAGTCATTTTCAAGAGTCTCTCTAGTCCAAATCTCAAGAAGATGAAGAATGTGTGACATATATAGGATCATATTTCACAAACACATGCGTTAGTCGACCTATATTTCGCAAGATGTTGTATATATGTGTTTTAAATGGAGTATAGCCACCACTAGAGTGGTCAATGGATTAGGTTTTAACTTTATCCGTTCTCTCAGGTGTTCACATAATTCCAATTCAGATTTGAATATGAACAAAAAAAAGTCATATGTAAATCTAAATCCAACATTAGATTTCACAATCCGCATTCAATCTGAGTATGACTTTTACATTCACATCCAAGTCCGAATTTTGAACCGGTGACTTTCAAAATGTAAGGGGACTGAATATAGGATATTTATTTAAAACTAAATCTGATCAGCATCTGAATCCAAATCCAATCAGATATTTATATAATATCAGAATCAAGATCAGAATCTGTCATTTCTTAAGTTCCATCTCTATCTAATTTCTTAATTGGATATTAATTTTTTATCCATATCCAACTTTTTGTTTTTGGAGCAATTCGATCATGTGTCCAATTCAAATCAGATATATTGACATCCCTAGTGACGACCAATCTACGATTCCTACTAGCGCTGAATCCATACAATATACAGTCCGTAGGAAATGACTCCATGTCTCCAAGCTTCATATTTTTCAGAAAGAGTATGTCCTTACTTTGGTGGTGTCTAGGTTTAGTTACTGGCCTCTATAGTAGATCTGCAACCTTCAGCTATTTTGACTATAAATAAAAAAGTAATAAAAGCCCCCACAAGAAGGGATGCATTTAATTTCATTTGTACGCTTATTGCTTTACTTTAATTGTAGGAGGAAGCAATGGTAAAGCCAGAAATTTTAATCAAATATATATATATATATATATATATATATATATATATATATATATATATATATATATATATATATATATATATATATATATAGGGATCGATTTGATGTGTTTACTGATAGACCCGACACCCAATAATGCAGTTTTTCTTTTCCCCTTTTTCATGACACAATAATATACTTTATTAATCAGTGAAATTAACTGAGTAAGGCCTCACACTTTTACCGAAAAAATAAGTGTGAGGCCTTACTCATGTAAGTCCACCCAAGTTCAGAAGCAAGTCCACCCGAAGCAGCTTTATCTCTTGTGTACCACCTACATAGACTTTATATCATAGTTAAAGAAAACACATTTAAAAAACAAAACCCATTAAAAACGTAAAAAATAAGTAAGCCTAATTAAACAGCAAAAAAAAGTGTTTTTTTTAAATACCAAAATTAAAAACAGGTTTTTTTCGTATTTTTTCCCTACTGATTTTTCATTGATCAATATCACATCTACACATTCACCTGTTACGCAATTTTTAAGTATTTTCCTTTTCAAAAATCTAAGAATGCAAGTCTTCATCACAATCCTTTTGCTAAGAAAAGAGATCTTAAGCATGTTTTGTTGAGAAAGAACGATTTTTTTTTTGTTTTTTTTCATAAGATATGACGAACTGAAAATTCAAAAGTACTGGTGAGCAAAATAAATGGACCTATAAAATATACTTGTTTTCTATTATTCTAGAGATCTATGGTATCATTCGGGCAACCAAGCAAAGCAAAAGTTAAAACCATAATCCACCAAATATGAAAGCATTTGTAGAGGTTTTCTGCAAGTATTTCTATGAAACTGAGTTGAGTCTCAACTATTAAGAGATAGAAACAAACAAGCAAGCAAATAGGACAGTGGTCAGGGACACAATTAAGTTTATCACACTTATATGCATGGAAAGGAGTGAATACATACAAAGTAAGAAGCATTTACTGTAATGGGTACGTGACGCCCTGTAGAAAAAACTGCCCGACTTTGCCTAAATTGAATCCACATTGAGTGCACAGCAGAAGCACAAACTCAGAGAAACAAATTCAGAGTTGAATCCACAATTAATGTAAAATAGAAGCACAGCAATCAGAAGAAATACCGAATAATCAAATTTATCAACACACACATGTGTTGAACTGCATACCTGTCAATTGGTTATGATCTGTAGGCATTAACAATCTGTCTATGATTCTCGCCTAAGAAGCGTTCAACTTCAACCAAGTGAATTTTATTCTTTTTCCTTCTGTCATGGACACTTTCGTGTAAAAATTCTGTGTTAGGGTCTCCTTTAAATCATGAGTCAAATTACAATGCTCCCGCAACGCCGATGCTTATGTGTGAGGTAAAAATTTAGCAAATATGAGACCAGAAATTTTTTGATTAAGATTTCTATCAAGTAGTAAATTGCTAGGTTTTGTGTCCTCATGCACTATGCATGGTTCAACCAGCTCATGAAGAAATGCATGTAAGATCATTTGGTGGGCCGGCATATGTCTATGAGGAATTTCAGACATTATGGCTGTCTTAACGTAAATATCCGCTTAAGTGATTGCATTTTGGGATATTACGTCATTTTAGATGGTATGTGATAATTTTGAAATGTATAGATACCAGTACGGAATTACGGACTCTTTGATGGGTGGAATCCGTAATTGTCCTAATTATAAAATGGTAGTGGTCCCTGAGGTCGTGCAAGGGTTGCCTGAAACATTGGTTTATAGGGTTTTCCTCTTCCCCATCTGAGAGAGAGACCTCAAGCGCGCCGCACGTACCCTGGAAGACTCTGCTGCGATCTTTCCGTGCACCAGATCAGATGGATTCAGGTACACTTTCGCTTCAGTTTAAGGTTTCGTTTATTTCAATGATTTAGCAAGAGCATGATCCTGTTTAGGGTATATACGTTTGGTTTTGTATATGCGTTATGGGGAAAAAATCCCACATTTGGTATCAGAGCCTATGTTGTTCGTTAAATTGTTGATTTTTAGATGATTTTGTGCGTCGTTTCCCGTTCGGATGTTCCTCATTTGGTTCTTCGGCTGCAAGTTTTTCAAAAAAAAAAAAAAAAAAAAATTGGTGTGGGAAGGAACGGAAGCCGTCGGGCTTCCGCTGCAGCCGCCTGAGGATGCAGAGGGTATGGCGTAAGGGACGACAGGTTTTAGGCGGGCGACTGTCGCCGGAAGGCGACGGACGGCTTCCAGCCGTCCTAGCGCGACCCACCAGCGGCCACCCACGCTGTTGGGTGGCCTGCAGGTGAACCCCTTTTCGTCCGTCGCAGCCATTGAAGAAAAGAGGTAGGGAAAGGGCGACGGCATGGAAGGCGACATCGGTCAAAGGCCTGCCGGCGACTTACCTGTCGCCGGACGGGGCCGTGCGACCCTCAGGCGCCCACCCACGGTCTTCGGCGGCCCGCCGGTGGCTTCGTCGCCGCTGCAACACACAAAATCGGTAAGAAAAGGGGCAGATGTTCAATACAGAGAAAACCCGTGGAATCTGCCGGCTTGCGGCAGGCATCGGCCCGCCATCGCCGCCGCTGACGTCCGGCGGCCCTGGCGGCACCCACCGGCGCTCACCCAAGGCTCCCGGAGGTGAATCCGCCGTTCGGCTTCAGGCAGGCGAACGGCGGTTTCGGTCGAGTGGAGACGACGCTCGGGCGGTCGAGCCGGGTCGGCCCGGTTCGGGTCGTCACAGACCCGATCCGGATCCATCGCGATTTAAAAAAAAAAAAAAATTTCATTTTGCCGCGCTCGCCCGCCCGCCCGCGTGCTGTGTTCGGTTTTTGGACCGGGTCGGGTCCTGTCGGACACGACTCGTATCCATGCGGTTTAATTTACGATTTAGAACCGATTCAATCCGATTTAGACCGGTTCGGACCTTCTAGGGACCGGTTCGGACCTTTCAGATCCGACTCAGACCATTTTGGGACCGGTTCATTCATTTCAGAACCCATTCGGACCGATTCAGGGCTTTTCAGAACCGTTTCATTCAGTTTTAGAACCGATTCTAGCATTTCAGAACTGATTAAGTTGATTTTCGAACCGATTCCGGCATTTTCAGACCGGTTCATTGAGTTATGGAACCGTTTTTTAGCCATTTTTAACCGGTTCATTGGGTTTTGGAACCGATAAGGTCTAATTTTGAACGGTTTGTCCAATTTTTTTGATCGGTTCAACCATATTTAGGGCCTTTGTGGGTGCTTTTGTTGTGGTTTAAGAACGATACAGGCTATTTTAAGGCCGATTCAGTAGTTCTTGACCCTATTAAGCACGATTATGATACCGGTTTATAAATTTTGGACTCTTTTGGGCCCATTTCATTGAATTATTTTGGTTTTGGATTTAATGTAGGGCATACGTGTATGTAATTTGGTTTATGCATCAAGTTTTGGATTCATGTAAGGCAATTTTGTATGTGTCACATCATTGAATCATTTGGTTTTAGATTCAATGAATGACAATTTTATATGTAAATTTTTTTTAATTCATGTATCATGTTTTGCATGTTATTAAAATTGTGTATGTGCTTTAGATGAATGTTTGGATTATGAATTTTGATCTTTGGCCATGTCTGTTATTTGAAATGAGTACGTTTGTACTTTATGTCGCTAAAGTGATCTCTGTTGTACGAATTTGCTTGTTTTAAACATTAGATGATAGTATACTTGATCCATGCAGACAATGATCAGCCCAAAGGAGGATTGTTGTTTGGTCAGGTTTAAGTATACAGGGCAATGAATATGTGATAACTTTTCAGGTTTCCATGTGAATAGCGAGTCAATCCAAAGATAGGTTCCTTGTTTGACAGGGTTAATTATCTATATTCATTGTTGACCAAAAATGCCACTTGCAGTTAATATTTCAATCCAAAGATTGGATATTAGCGTTGCACCGGTACCTTGTGATGGGTTTTGGGTCATTGTGTTTAAATTCATTTATATTTGTTGTTTCATCTTTGTATATGTATTGATTGTGAGCATGCTTTGGTTTGTTCTTTGTACAGTGAGTTCTGCTTATATGATATTTGTAAATTTTGAGTACTATTCCTGAATTAAATGATTCGATTTTTTCGAGTAAGAAAAGAAAGACTGTTAATGAAGTTGCAGTTGACCAATCATCCGTTAAGAAACAGAAGAAGCATAAGGAAGGCCTATCAGGCTACTTCTTTTGCAAGGGTGAAGGTCATATGAAGGAGGATTGTACTGAGTATCACGCATGGCATGAAATGGAGGGTACACTTCTCACTTTGGTTTGTTTTGAGGTTAATTTAACTTCAGTACCCAGAAACACTTCGTGGGTAGATTCGGTGTTACTACTCACATAGTGTCTATGCAAGGCTGCCTAAATTGTCGAACGCCAAATGATGCTGAAAGATTCATCTATGTGGGCGATGACAAGAAGGTGAAGGTTGAAGCCATAGCAGATTTTTTGTTATTGTTAAAGACTTGTTGTTATTTGAATTTGACAGAAACTTATGTGGTACCGTCTTTTAGATGGAATTTGGTTCCTATTTCCTCATTGAACAAGTTTGGTTATTATTGTTCATTTGAAGGAAGTAAATTTAAGTTGTTTTTGCACTTAAATTTGATTGCCACTGGTTCTTTGTCTAGTAGCGATAACCTTTATTTGCTTGATATGTTTGCTTCATATAATGAAATCTTGCATGTTACGTCTAGTGGTACTAAAAGTAAAATTAGCAAATTAGAATTCTATTATGTTGTGGCATTGGCGCTTAAGACATATCTCTGAAAAGAGAATATAAATGCTTATGTCAAAAGGAATTCTTGAGTCCCTTGATTTTGCAGACTTTAATGTTTGCATTGAATGTATAAAGGGAAAATAAACAAACATTAAGGGGTTATAAGTTTTATAATTCATTTAGTAAGTCTTTCTTTGAAAAGGGAAATGCCCATTTCTTTGAGGATATTGAGTTTGTGGAGATGATTAGGTTAAACACATTGCCTTTAAAGATGGACCTGAGTCCACTCTATTCAGAAGAAGGCAATGATGTCGATCTTTCTACTGGAGAACAAACTCAACAACCTCAAGAAAATCAAGCAGAGGTGCCACTGAGAAGATCCACTAGAGAGAGGAGAAATACAATTTCAAATGATTTTGTCTATCTCCAAGAACATGATGTTGATATGGGCTTAATGGAGGATAATCCTGTCAACCTCCAGCAAGCAATAAAGAGTTCTAAATCTCTTAAGTGGATAGATGCCATGAATGAGAAAATCAAGTCCATGATAGACAATGACGTATGGGAAGTTGTTCCTTTGCCTGAAGGTGTGAAACTCATTGGTTGTAAATGGATATTTAAAACCAAGAGGGATTCATTAGGTAACATCGAAAGGTATAAGACACGTCTTGTCGTTAAGGGCTTTACTCAAAAGGAAGACATTGATTATACAGAGACTTTCTCTCAAGTTTCGTTGAAAGACTCTTTCAGGACTATAATGGCACTTGTAGCTCATTTTGACTTAGAGCTGCATTAGATAGATGTTAAAACAACGTTTCTAAATGGAGACATTGATGAAATGATATATATGGTGCAACCAGAAAACTTTACTTTAGAAGATGCAAAGAAAATGGTCTGCAAACTCAAGAAATCCATCTATGGGCTAAAGCAAGTTTTCCAGTCAATGGTATTACAAACTTCATCAAGTTATAGTTTCATTTGGTTTTGAAATTAATATGGTTGATGAATGTGTATACCAAAAGTTCAGTGGGGGCAAATTTATCTTTCTGGTTTTATATGTCGATGATATATTGTTGGCAAGTAATGATGTTGGCATATTGCATGAAACTAAGATTTTTAGTCAACAAAGTTTGACATGAAGGATCTTGGTTGTGCATCTTTTGTATTGGGGATCCAAATATTTCGAGATCGTTCTCGGGGTATTCTTGGATCATCACAAAAGGCCTACATTGATAAGGTGCTTCAGCGATATGACATGAAGGATTGTAAACCATGAAAGACTCCAGTTGCTAAAAGAGACAAGTTTAGTCTCAAACAGTGCCCTAAAAGTAAAATCGAATCTAAAGTAATGGAAATGATTCCCTATTTGTCTTATGTATGTTCAGGTTTGTACTCGTTTGGATATTGCATTTATCATTGGAATGTTAGGCAGATACTTAAGTGATTCTGGTATGGGTCATTGGAAAGCAGCCAAAAGAGTTTTGAGGTACTTAAAAAGAACATAAGATTTTATGCTCACATACAGGAAGTCAGACCAGTGGGAGATCATTAGGTATTCAGATTCTGAAGTTTTTGGGCTGTTAAAGAGGGGATACAGAATGGTCAGGTGTCTTTAGAGCATATTGGGACAAACTCTATGATTGCGGATCCGCTTACCAAGGGTTTAACACATAAGGTCTTTCACGAACATGTTGTTCATATGGGGGTGTTATCCTTGGATGATGTGCTGGTTTAGTGGGAGTTTGTATTTTGTTTGCTCTAATGTATGGACACGTATTCAGTTTTCTGCAGAATAAAGTTTAAAGTTATTTGGTTCCATTCTGTGTTTAGGTTTTGATCTCCATAAGGTTTTAAAGTTGGACCAGTTGAGAATAGACATGTTGTAATCACATTACATGTAATTCTCATGCTATACATCCATATCAGATCTATGTCATTGATTATGTTAACATTTGTGATCATTGAAGGTTTAGCTAATTTTATTATAGCGAAAGCCGCTTTGGTTCTGTGTTTATATGGTCATGGACGAGATTGGTGAAAATGACGTTTATAAGATAGCAATTATGAGCTCCTAAGGTTTTATGTAATGTCTGAATGTATTAAGACATATTTGGCCAAAGTGGGAGATTGTAAGATCATTTGGTGGGCCGGCATATGTCTATGAGGAATTTCAGACATTATGACTGTCTTAACGTAAATATCCGCTTAAGTGATTACATTTTGGGATATTACGTCATTTTAGATGGTATGAGGTAATTTTGAAATGTATAGATACCAGTACGGAATTACAGACTCTTTGATGGGTGGAATCCGTAATTGTCCTAATTATAAAATGGTAGTGGTCCCTGGGGTCGTGCAAGGGTTGCCTGAAACATTGGTTTATAGGGTTTTCCTCTTCCCCATCTGAGAGAGAGACCTCAAGCGCGCCGCACGTACCCTGGAAGACTCTGCGGCGATCTTCCCGTGCACCAGATCAGATGGATTCAGGTACGCTTCCGCTTCAGTTTAAAGTTTCGTTTATTTCAATGATTTAGCAAGAGCATGATCCTGTTTAAGGTATATACGTTTGGTTTTGTATATGCGTTATGGGGAAAAATCTCAACAATGCAAGCATGGTTCAACCTGCTCATGAAGAAATGCAAGCATGGTTCAACCTGCTCATGAATAAATGCGAGACATAGATCTATTCTGGTAGCCACACAAACATAATTTCTAATATACTTCTAGTTCCAAACAATTTCTTAAAACCAGTGTTTTTGGCAGCAGGAAGAAAAGAAAACAATAAAAGCACCTAAAGTGACAACTGACAACATGGTGGTGCTTTCGGACAACAGATCTCTTAGTGCATTCTTAGCATTAACAGGCATTAGACGCATGGCTTAATGACATAGTTCGGCAATCCAGGAGCTCAACATAAGGCTATGCAGGTGCAGAAGTGGTAGCTCAAAGGCATCCTTTGGCCGCATTTATTCTTATCATCTTGCAAACGATTTGTAGAAAAATATTTGAACCCAGCTATCTTCAGCAGCCTGAGCCAGGCTCCCGTTATTTCCTCTCTATCATAGAAAAAAAGCCCCTCTAGGGATGTTTATACTGGGATGTTTACATCAATTAGACGGCATGTTTTAATCTTGTGACAAACTTGATGCTGAACATGAAGTTTAGCTGAAGTGATCATGCCAACCAGTTGTTGTTGCTAAGATGCTAGTTCTGCTTAGAAGATTAAACAACCAAACATAACAAGGAACACTTAAGAAAGACTCCTATATCTTAAGAAATACATCTACTTAGGAAAATTAGTTCTCTGAACAGAAGCGTCATGTCTTTCATAAAGTGTGAGCAAGACACCTTTGTTTCCTTGTGCATTGGGAGGCCGGTCACAAGCTGCTCTAACGAGGATATTGCTGATTGATCAGAACAACCAAAATCATGCTTAATCAAATGCCTTGCTAGACAACAAAATGAAGATTGTCTCAACTGTAGAAGAGAAGTGGAACAGTTTTCCCTTTTTTAGTTCTGCAGAAGAGATTGCACATTACGATGCATAAATTTTTCATTACAAGAAAATCATATTATACAATTCACATGCTAAGGACGGCTTTCAATATAAGTAAAATATAGTAACATTGATAAATACATGATAATGAACTCATGGAACAAAATACAAATATGAACCCCATGTGACTAGAATGTCAAAAAAACCATGGTCTCTCTCTGTATTCGAATAACACAAAGCTAACTAATTGCGAAAATTCAAGACCAAATTCGACATAATTGTGTCAAAAAGAATCTCCTGTGGCCACTTAAACTACTTATCGCAAACATGCAAAAGTTGAAACCCGGAATCCTCTGCAGCTCCATCTTCAACAGATTGAACTCTCCCGGCTCTTGCTCTGGCTCGCCTAACCATGCAGAATATCCGGGTTCCGCACCTTCTCGCTCGTGAACTCACGCTTGAGCAGCACTACTAACGAGATCTTGTAATCATTCTTAATTGAAAAGACACCAAAAGTCGACATGTTCGCTCTTATCGCTTCATTAAGTTAAGACTCTATACCATCCTCATATACTCTGTAAACAAACTTCTTGCTTGCCGCACCCTGATAGCAAAAAATCTGTTTAGCAATGTAGTTCAAAAAATTTTTTGGTATAGGAGTGTGTAATCAGCTATTTTTTTTTCAAAAATCTGCATTCAGCATTTTTTGATCATTTCATAACGAATTTATTACAAATTTCGTAAATTTTTAGCCTCAAACACTTGGATTTCTCCTAATTCAGATCAGTTTGTTCTTTGATTTGACTATCAACTCTACTTGAGAGTTGAGACTCATTTGGATATAATTTCAAACTTTGGACCTAAGTTCAACCACAATATAACTTATTTCATAATTCAGATCCAACAGATCTAGATCCAGTCCAAAAACTGATATGGAGACCCAAAACCAGATTTTAGATCCAAATATGCATCCAAATCCATATTCTAGATTCAAAATCGAGCCATGGATTCAAATGTAAATCCCAATCCAAGATTGACATTCAAAATCGATCCATAGATCCAAATCTAGATCCAAATTATAACTACAGATCCAACATAAATCTCTAGATCCATATCCGAATCCAAATCATACCTTCAGATCCAAAGCAGAGCCCAAGATGCACATCCGGATCAAAATTCCAACTTCAGACCCAAAACTGGATTTCAAATAAAAAACAAGATCCTAAAATGGAATGTCAGATCTAAACCAGATCCAGGACATGATTTCAGATCTAAAAATAGGTCCAAATCCCAATTTCAAACCCATTTTATCCAAATGCAAGCCCTGGATCCAATTTAGATCTGTTCCAGATCCAAGCTCCAAAAATCTAGATTCTTATTCTTGTCCAGTTCCAAGTCCTTGGTCTGGATCCGAAATTAGATCCAATTTAATGTTTCTATCTCAATCCATATCCAAATTTGATATCCATATCCAAATCCATAATTCCAGAACCTGCCTTCAGGTGCACAAGCTAACCATGCATAAACTGCTGAACTATCCATACAATCAGCAACATATTCTTCCAAAGAACATACTTATCTTTCCAATTGTTCAAGCGCACCTTGAAGCCTTATCATTAGCATGATGTTCCTTTAGTGTTGTATTGTAGTGTTGTATTAAAGGATACTGGTCAAAGATTTGTTGGGATCAACACCATTCTAGTGTTGTATTAAACTTTTTAGAAGGTTGCACGGGAAAACTCCAGTTGGCGGGAAGACTTATGATACAGCAGCAAAAATTACGAGTTCATGGAGCAGCAAGAATTAGTCTTGGATAGTTCTTCTTCGTAGGAAAGCTCTCCCCCCCCAGTTGTCATAAGCTATGCGCACATAGGTCTTTGTGGAGAGAAATAGACATGCAGTCTTAGATATTAGTGGTTCCTTGAAACTTTGACACTAGGGATGATGACCAAATGCGATCCATTTATTTTCTTAACTGGCTTCTCCATTTTGAAAAAAAGTCTGTGTTTTAAATCTTCACTGATGTTCTCAGACCAAACGTCATTATAGTGGCATTCGTCGGCGAAGGCTCATTTTCAATGGCATTTGACGTCAGACGTCGGCTAAAGTAAGCTTTCAGCGACATGTCGACCTGAACGTTGGTAAAAGAACACTTTCACCAGCGTCCATTTTTCCACACGTCCGTGAATCCATCTATATTTGTAGTATTTGTCCATGGTGATGAATTTGCCCAGAGTGTTTCAGAAGTCTTTCTAAAAATATGTTGACCAAATTGTTTATTTCTACTTGACCTCATTGTTTGATAAAGGGGTGAATAGGAACATGTTTTTAGCTTTCTCGACAGTAATAAGGCTAGTCAAGAGATCGTTGAAGAAGTTAATCAAAAGTTTCCTCATTGTAAAAGTTTGGAAAGATATTTAGCTCAAGACATGCTTCCAACTGTCCATTTTAACAATTGGGGTGTTGGAGACTTGCTTGATCCTTCAATTATATTCTTTCCTTGTAGTCTTCCATAAAGTGGGAGTTCACAACGATATTATTCATATTTCTCACAGAACCTGTTCTTGCCTTCGCATACAATCTCCTCCACCAGAACACTCCTCTCACCAGCTTTCAAATCAATCACCAGCCTTAACTAGAGGAGGGATTCAGTAAACTAGTTTTCTCAAGAATATCAACCTCTTGGGCTTGCCCTACAGCCTTGAAACTGTCATTAATCCAAAGAATTGATGGAAGGTTGGGTAAGTGTATTTAGAGAGAAACAGTGATTGATTGCTTCACCATGAGTCGCATTCTGGTAGCCACCCTTCAGCTTGCTACAAGCATCCAATCACTTAATTACCATCTCCAAGGGGGTCGGCACAATGGACTGAGCAGGGCTGGTAGGATGCTAGTCTCTTTTTCGAGTTTATAGTGCATCAACTCCCTGTGTTGCAAAAAGGGGACACCAATATACAAGTTCAAACATAGCAGATGCACCTATCTCAAAGCACCAAAAGCAAGACTATACCTCAAGAATGGGGGTTTCAACCCTTTATTGGACGGTAAGATGAAATACAACTCTTTCTCACCCAACACCTATCTACCATGCCTACTTTTGCAAAACAATCTATGGATCCTCGTTACTATCGATTCTTATCATAAAATATAAACCCTCCAACCACAAAGGAATTTCATGTATTTGTGAATTTTTTCAATGGGTTTTAAGCCCAGAGCTGATGGGTGTCCCAACTCCAGGCCTCCTTTGGTCGAGTCACTCCTTTGAGATAACAACTCTTGGTAATCCATGACCTTTAACTTCTACTCCTTCCTCTTTCACTAGTACCAATAGCTTCTTTTCAAAGCCTCTCCACCCATGATTTAAGTGGAGGAGGTTTTCCTAACAGCCCCTTGCAATCAACCATCACTGATTTAATTGGGGGTACATAGGGAGAACCCCACCAAATGGAATTCGGTGTAGGTGTGACAAGTTGCTACCCATTGATGTGTAGGAATTCCAACCAGCCCTATATAGCTGGCTTGGGTTTACCATAGAAAAGGTGTTTTAAAACACTAAGCTGCAAAGTAATTAAGCTAAAATCAACACATAAGGTGCGAAAATAGCTAGACACTGCTTAATTGTTTACCTACTCAAAAAGAAATTGAGAAATTTAGGTTTAATTGGTCGGCCATTTCAACCCTTATTAATGCATTTGCTAGCGGACAATATTGGCACCAACATGCAAGTTGAAACACAACATAGACATTATATTGAAACACTGAAAATAGGCTTGTTACTGTAAAGGGAGAGGTGGGGAGAAAGGGGGTGGTAGTTGGGGAAAGGTGGGAGCTTGGGCTTTCAGCTAGATAATAAGATGAAATACTTCTCTTGCGCATCCAGAATATTGTACTACCCCCTGTCAAATATCGTGCACAAGTTGTTGGACACTGGACCTCACTTTAGATGAGGCAGTTCAGCTCCAATTTGCACGAGATAAGGCGATCCAGCATCAAGATGTGCGTAATCCCAACAAAAAGGAGATGTCAAGGTGAATCCAGTTAACCATGCAAGAGAGTATGAGCTAAAAATACCTTTGAGATTGCCCAATGGATGCATGGCGAAACTGTTAATCAAATATGTAGAGGTGATCCTAAAAGATTCAAGGAGGACATTCTTTTTTCTCCTAGAGAATGCAAATCTTCCCATATCAAAAATTTATGTAGATGCCTCATTGGCAGCAGCGAGTCTTGCATTCACCATGCGAGACAGCAGTGAGGTCCATCTCACCGACATAGGCACCAGCATGCCGAACCACATTACATGGAGTGGTCCATCTTCTTCCCTTACATTCATTATTTCGCACAAATAATTGCCGCACAAGTAGCCATTGGTGTTAAAGACTTTCTACATGCACATAGCGCCAGTGAATTTATGCTGGCATGACTCGCAAGATAAAGCTCTTGAGTTCTGTCGGTGGCAAAAAGAAGCGAACTCTTTATTTGGATCCTCAAGAAAGGATACTTTGTAGAAGTTCGAGATAAGGTCCTTGTCTACACAAAATGCACGAAGAAATGGCTAAAGTAAGAATGAAGGTCTGCAGGTTCTGGCTGAAAATCCTGATCACAAAACAAACTATTTTTCAAATACGTAAACACTTTTGTTAATATGTGTGCCTATGATCTTTCGTCACCGTATACATCATCCACTTTTGTCAATATGTGTGCTGACACAGCTCAGGGCCCTAGAAGCGTGCAAAAATGGAAGGACACTGAGGCTGTGGGTCATAAGCTTATTGTTCACCCCACTTGTGTATAAATTAGAATGTGCCCCCATTAAAAAGTATGCATAAGAATAGGAACCTTACATATATGTAGTGTCAATCAAATTGCTCGCCCCACTGGTGTGTAAATGCCAATGTGCCGTCATTAAAAGGTGTGCATAAGAATAGAAACCCTACATATATGTAGTGTCAGTCAAATTGCTCACTCCACTGGTGTATAAATGCCAATGTGCCCCCCATTAAAAAGTGTGCATAAGAATAGGAATATGTCTAGTGCCTGTTAAATTTCTCAACCCACTGGTGTATAAATGCCAATGTGCTAGATCTGGGCATGGGGCCGGCAGGCCCGGCTTGATAAGGCTTGGGTTGGCTCGATTAAAATAAAAAATATTTTTTAAATATAAAAAATTGAATATAAAATATATTTTTAATAATAAAATATATATTATTATTAAATAAATAATAATAATAAAATAAAAAAATCGAGCCAAATCGGGTCCCATTGAACTGACCAGGGCTGGTTTTTCGGGCTCGGTACTGGGGCCCAGTAACCAGGATTAAATGTGTCTCCATTCAAAAGTGTGCATAAGAATAGGAACCTTACATACATATATGTTGTGCCTTTCAAATATAATTATCAAACAATGTTCATTTATTGTTGGTACCAATCTTGATTATCTATTTGAGATCATCACATTTTCAAATGCAAAAAAAAAAAAAAAGTCCGCCTGCTATATATGCAGCATTGTTTTGGTATCCAAAAGAAAAAGGGATCTACAGCGGTGACATAAACCACTGCCAAACGTATTCTCAATTACCACTATACATTTTTTTCTTTTAGCAACGACTTCAACCATTGTAGCCAATGATATTATTAGCTAAGACTCTAGCCCTAGCAGAAGACTTTCCCCCATCCTTTACCTTAGGTATCCAGCTGGAGCCATTGCTAATAGGCTGATTGCTACGCCGCTAAGGCTATTGGGTAGAGTGAGAACCATGGCCAATAGCATGTATTCCTGTGGTCATCTATGTTTCCGGTATGGCCAATGGCATATATTCCTGTGGTTATCTATGTTTCCGGTATGGCCAATAGCATGTATTCCTGTGGTCATTTATGTTTCCGGTGCATGTGTAGGACACATCAAAATTTTACTGCTGAAAGAATCGTTTAGATAATGCATTTGAATACAAAGTAAAACGCCATCACACACTCATAGGGCAAGAACCTCTAATTATAGGAAAACAATTATTTGCACCATAAAAAAGAAATAAATGAAAAAAAGCTTCCCTCCAGATCTTGAAAAAGTCATGAACTGCAAGACTAAAGGGAAAGAAGAAAATTTAAGGGTGCATTTGGATACACCCTCAAAACGACGTGTATTAAAGAAAAACAGCATTTTGCTTCCAAAAACTCGTTTTGAGGGTTACTTTGGATCACTTTGAAAGGGTGTTTCCAAAAACTCAGTTTTTCCAACACGAATTTTCCCACCCTTCTTTTGAATGACGTGCTGGAAGATCGTTTTGGGCATGCATAGGGGAAGATCATTTCATTTTCATCAATCATGTTATGGTGATGTTTTCTCATTAATGTATCATGGTTGTCTCTGCCCTTTCCTATGCCGTAAAGTTTAATGCATTTTAAAACAGTGATTTTTAATTCCTTTTTTATTAAGATAATTTAAATGTTTTTTTCTGTTATCGTCTGAATATTTGAGATGGTTTTTATACACACCTCATAGCTTCAACTCGTAAGCACCTTTAGGCATCGCACTATTCAGCTTGTTTTCATTTCTTTTATTCTTAAACGGCAATAATATAGAAAATAATATCTTGTAGACAATATTTAAGGTTTTGATATACTTTTTAAAAGCACCATCTAAAACTCATTTTTTGTCATCTAATCAAAAACAGGGTTTGAGAAAGTGTGAACCTGGTTTTTGTCCTCTCATACAAACACATAAACCAGTTTTTCAAAACTCATTAAAAAAGTTTGGTTTTTAAATAGCCAAGTTTTCACAAAAAAAACCATCTTTCAAGATGTTATCCCAGCACGACCTAAGTAAAAAATTTTAATGAGTAGGCCCTTGCACATTTAAATCAATATTTGAAAATATATTTAATGACCAAAATACCCAAAAGGAAAAAAAAAGGGCTAGAGACCCCGTTAAAGCTGAAAGCCCGAAATTAAGGTCAACAAGGACAAGGTGGCCGGAATTGAAAAAAAAGAAAAGGAATGCTCCTCACACAGGCACGTAGCGGCCGTGTGAACGGTTGACCATAGAAAAGACTAGACCATGCCGAGCATGAACCTTGCTCTGAGTACGTATCATAAAACATACCAATAAGTAAAATATTACCAATGCTTGGTTTCACACAAGTCTCCCTTAAAATGGAATCGCATGTGTAGTCCTTTTATGCTCATGAATGGACATCTTATGAAGGACAAGTATTTCACAACTTCTACTACAACAAAAAGCCCAAGTGCCTTAAATTGAATATCCACAAATAGCAAATTTTGTTTCCTTTTCACTACTTAGCATATTCTCAATTTATCTATTAACTCATATACCGCCCTAGCTCTTCCCAGCTTGGTAGTGTGGCACGGCACTTGATGAAACACAAATAAAAGCAGGGCGGAGATAGATGTAGGCACTGTGTTGGCAATTGGCTACATACCCGAAAGAAATTTCTCTTTTCATATTAATATTTCAGGAAAATTATTCTCATACTATATTGGTGCCTTACGAAAATTTAAGATTTTGTAACTAGTGCCCCTTAACCAGAATTTTCTAGCTTTGCCCCTGGTTAAAAGCCTTTCCCATGACTTGGTCTAGCAAAGCTTCAAAAAACCAAAAACAAAATGATTAAAATATATGTAGTTTTCCTTTATTTTTCTTGAGAAAGGCCTCTGAACCTCCACAGTCACAAACCACACAATCACAGCCATTACATTCAAAGTATATAATTTCTCCTTGGTCGGTGATGGTGATATTGATTGTCTTGATTGATAACAATATGACATTCAGTCGCTTGCAAACATGATCGTAGCCGTCAAATTCAGAGTAATTTCTCCTCGGTCCCTGGTGGTGATATTGATCGTCTTGATTAATGATCTCTATATGACCTTCAGTGGCTTGCAAGTTTCTTGTTCGTGTGTTAAATGCAAATTTAATGCTAGTGAACAATATGTGAAGCACTTTAGCTAGGTACAGTACCATCTCCAGGCCGCAGATTTTACTTTAGAAAAAAAGAAAGTTATATTGGCTAGCGTATCCGAAGGCAAATTTCTTGGATCTGTTCAAACATAGATTTCCTCTACTTACCTAACCACAGGCGTCTTTCAATATGGAAATAAACACTTAACGGCTGAAGTGACCATGCAATCAATTTCAACGGGGACCTGCGCCGGGGACAGCGTGCCACTTCAGGATAGTGTCAGACCTCCACAATCTAACACCAGAGATGTGATACAATTAATCTATATAGCACCTCACGGCTAAGTTTAGGATTGTGTTTTGTGTTCTTCGCATTTACTACATCACGCGCAAGGAAAAAAAAAAATAGAGAAGCAAAAGTAGATCTAAGGGCAAGCCAAGCCAAGGAACAGAAAGAACAGAAAGAAGAAAGCATTTATTAACCAACACTGATCAATGTACGAAGTTGGTTACATGCAGATAGGCCTTTTATACTGCCACGTCTTTTATGGGATTCGATAATACAATCAAGATCAGCAACCAACGAATGACCAGAGTCTTTAATGCATTGAGAATGTCATCAAATCAGCCGTCAAATCCGTTTAATAATTTTTAACAATAAAATATGTTGTACAAACATATTTTTATTGTTATCATCAACACTTATCCGAAGTACTAAGTACTATCTGAATGGGCCAGTGCTACAAGCTTTATCAACCTGTCAGTTGGAGTGGACCGTAAGATATGGCCCAGGCTGCGGTTGATGAAGTCAAATCATCATCCCGCCACAACGGTAGAAGGTGACAGACGAATTGGATGCCCCTCTCCACACCCACAAAGTTGGTGAATAAAGATCGCCACAAATTAAAACTCTTATATTTCAATAAAATAAGAAAGATCCAAAAGCTTAGGGACAAAAATCTTCCATTTGCATTTATTTATCTTGTAGCGACATTTATAGCAAAATTAACGAGAGGAGAAACCATTCAACCATGCATTATATTATATCAAAGTTGCTTTTAATGGACTTGGGCATTGGGCTGGGTACCCAACACGAACCCGGTACTTGGCATGATCGGGCCTTCGCTCGGGCCCGAAAAAACCGACCTGAGCCGGCCCGATAATGTATCAGGCCGGCTCGGGTTGGCCCGACGAGGCTCGATTCGGTTGATAACAAATAAATTTTTTTATTTTATTAAAAATATATAATTTATTATTAAAAATATGTTTGAACACTGGTAGCTTGGGGATGCTAAAAATGTTGTTACTGACCACAGTCTTTAATTCGTCTTTGTTTATTTATCATCTTCTTAACAGATGTGTTGTTATATAACTCTCTCGTGTTCATACTCATGTACGCATTCTATAGACATGTTGTTATCTCATTCTCTCGTTATTGTGTGTATTATCGCATCCATTCTAGCCCTTCATGTTGTTATTGCATTAAATCATCTATGTTTACTTATTGTCTTCTTGAGCAGAATTGTTGTTATCTCATTTTCTCGTCACTGTTTGTCTTATTGGGTACATTCCTGCCCTTCTAATTGTTATCACATTAGTTCATCTATGTTTACTTGTCATCTTCTTGGTAGATGTGTTGTTATCTCATTTTCTTGTCTCCACATTCTCTCATCTCCATACCCATTTATGCATTCCGTAGATGGGTTGTTACTTGTCTCCACATTCTCTCATCTCCATACCCATTTATGCATTTCGTAGATGGGTTGTTACTTGTCAACGTGTTTTTTTACATTCTCTCATTATAGTAGACTTGTTGTTAGCTTATTATTTCATTATATTAATTTATCTCATTATTAGGTGTCCATTCCCTTATCATCTTTTATTGTTATCTCATTCGCTCGTCACCGTGTGCATTGTTGTATCCATTCCGATCCTTCTTACCATTATCACATTAATTCATCGTTGTTTACTTATCGTCTTCTTCGTAGACACATTGTTATCTCATTTTATTGTATCCATTCCAGCCCTTTCTATCATTATCACGTTAATTCATCTCTGTTTACTTATTGCATGTATTCATTTTGTCGTTATCTCATTCTCTTGTTATGGTAGACTCATTGTTATCACATTCTTTCAATATGTTAATTTATCGCGTTATTGGGTGTCTATTTACTTATTACATTCATTGTTGGATTATTATTATCTCATTCGCTTGTCATTGTGTGTCTTGCAGTATCCATTCATGCACTTAACATATATGATCACGTTTGTGCATGGTTATCACATTATTTCTTCTGGGTCTCAGTGGTTGTTAAAAAATCATTTACTGTATGGTACATTGCAAGAGCTGTTGAGAAGAACAAACTAAATCCATACGATACTATAATAAATAAACAAAATCGATTATTACCATAAGTTTAGTAAAAACGCCGAGATCGTATATGTAAGACGACATATAGGTTTTAACTGCATTGTTTGTAAGCAAAACATAATCAAGTTGTTGAAGATGATTTTCTTGCTTGTCCTATCTCTTTTCTTTTGGGCATTTTTTGTCCTACGCAAACTCCTATTTGGCTTTCTCTTGAAAGAAGTGACTAGTAGACTAGTGTCCTCATATGTTACCGAACACCATATAAGCAGAACCATGACTCTTTTTCTTCTCCGAGGGGTATGGGGTGATGGGACCTGCTGCTTCGGGTTGACTTTTCATAGTCGCCTTGTTGTCACAACAGAGTCGAAACGTTCTCTACAACAACATTCACCAACTACATCATGTATTCATAAGCTTAATCGTTTCTTTCTGCTAAGTCTACAACATACATTAGTGTCCTGCACATATGCTGGTAGCATGACAAACTACATGACTTATGACTATCACAGAAAGGAATTTCAAGAGAAATCTTCATTAACTCCATCTTTAAATTTTGGTCCATATACCTATGATGTATTTCTCTGGCAATTCCTGAATGTTATCTCGATTGAGATTCTTTAGAGCATGACAACACAAAATACCTTTAAACTCAATTTTTTACAAGAACATTTGACATCATGTGTTTCAATGTCGTAGATCACACAAATGCATCATTGATCATTGTTGAATCACTTCCCCTTTTTATCACAAGTTATATGCAGCAACTTGATTGTTGTGTACGTAAATATAGTCACCTGAATGACATAGTCTTATTCAAATGCAGTTGGTGTGTACTGTGTACATAACTACAGCTTGGTTAAGGATATTCATACCCAAACTTTGAAACTGATATACAAATGCTCTCATCATACTTAAGACCATCTAAAAATCTGTTATTCGAGATATTTGTAAGCAAGAGTACAATCTCCTTTCCAGCATAACATGTATGCGCTCTGCTATCTGTGTGCTCATCATGCATATATAGAAGTGTTGTCTTTCATATCCCAACACCCACTTTTTTTTGTCCTTATACAATTTTTGAAGCAGTGTATTTTCTTGTAGGTTATATGTTTCAATTTTTTTGTGTCCACATACATCCAAACATCTCACCATCTTCACACTTAAGGACATAATTTGCAAAACTCTCCTTAAAGCCAGTTTTTTTGAATCATTACATGTCCTATATTCTTTGCTGCATTTTGAAATATATGCCACAAACAAAAACGATGATGCGCTTCTAGCCATACCAGGAACACTATAGCTGCTAGTGCATTGTCACCATTCGTTAGTACAACCTTGAGGTGCTTCCCACTAATGGCCTCAGTGACTACCTTGAACAACCACTCAAATATCTTAATAGTTTGATCAAATCAGAATATTCAATCAAAAATGCAACTTTTCGAGTGATGGTTTACCCCACAAATTGAACAAAAGGCCATATGTGAGTATTGACATTCACGGTTGTGTAAAAAATAAGCACTTCGCTGAAACATCCATAAATCTAACCTAGACCTCGAATCTGCCCAAAAGACATTCGTAGCATAACCATCTACATCTATCTAAATGGCGCTATAGAAACATGTCTTTCATTAATCTTTTTTTAATGGATTCGACCAATGCCATAATTTTTAATCCTTTCATGGATTCTGTCATCTTTCTCATCAAGTGGTTTCTATTATCCATGCAAGTGAATGCAACGTTCTTACAACCACTTTCTATTTTAACAAATAGGTCATATGTTTTCCTTGAGAATATGCCTGCTTGGATATGACCTCAACATGTCGCTTATGCGAGAAGGTGCCAATGGATGGTTGTGTTCAATCGTCCTTGCAAGAATACAATATTTTCTATTTGGATGCATTCCTAGCTCCAAATTGGCAGCACAACTGCACATTGTATCAATCTTGTGCTTTGTTACATATGTTACTGATCTCTTTCATTCTTGTTTCAGACAAATATTTGATGTTCGCACAACTAGGCTCTGTGTGTCTCTCTCCATCCTACCCTTCCTTGTACTGAAAAGCATCACAATTGTAAAAACTTTATGTTGCGTCTTCTATATGAAACTCCATTTTTACAATAAGAACATGTTTTCCAAGATCCTCTATCTCGAACTCCATTCTTATAGTAGAAAAATCCAATCCTATAGTGGGACCATATTCTTCATGATCCTCTGTTTTGAACTCCATTTATACCAAAGGAGCGCATTTTTTGGGCTATTCCTTTTCCTCGCAAAGGAACTCAATCTCTTGTTTGTTGCCAACTAATGATGTAAATATTCCATACACTACGACATTTGCATTGTATAAAGTCCATCAATCAAATTACATTTTAACATTATCTCACAAATTATTTTTTTCACATATAAAGACCTTTCATCAAATAATATTCAACTTTGTCTCACCGTAAAGTTTGTTGATCAATAAGGAACCTTATCTCACACCATTTAGTGAACACTATCCCTTTTACAAGCGTTGTTATCTCTTTCTCTCGTTACCATCATTGGCCTTTTTGATAGATTCATTGTTATCTCATTGCTTTGTAACCATTCCTTTCATTATGTGAACACATTATCTAGTCTTCGTTACTTATCACCTACTTTGTACATGTGTCTTCTCTCAATAACGATGGTTGTGAAATAATGATATAAACTGGAATGCATAAACTATCCTCTGAAGTCATATCTCACGCATTCGTTATGCCACAATTTCGTTTTCTCAAGCAAATTATCTCAAACTCGTTACATCGTAACATTATTTACCATATCAACTAGGATGCACTCATTATTTCATTTATAACATTATCTACTACATGAACTAGGATACACTCATTACTTGTTACATCAAAATTTTCTTCATTTTTCAGCTTTGCCATCACTTTCACCTTCAGTTCCTCAAAAAATGCTCATTTGATTTCTTTGAATGCCTAACCATTGAAAAAAGGCCATGTAAAAGCCATTGCCTTTGTTATTTATGAACAAAAAACCACAACGACATAATCGTGAACTCACTATTCTTTTCTTCTGTTGCCATTCCCCCCATTTCTACTTCAAGACCAAGCTTTCTTCATCACCAACCTCTGCCCTCCTTCCTTCCTTCAGTGGGAACCTTCCTCTTCTACTTTTCTTCTTCCTGACCACCATCCTTCTTTTGTGTGAAATAATGCATGCAATGTGAAAGAACACAAATTAAGTACGCATGTTACATCTGTTCAATGCAAGGGCATTCAAGTAAATGTGTACATACATATTTTCTGACACAGATTTCATTACTAAAACTTTATATGTACGTAATACGGTCCACCCTCTAAAGACATTCAATTAAATATAGACATATACATTTTCATTCACTAAGGTCAATACTAGAACTTCACGTATACACAGTAGGGTCCACGCCCGGGGTCCGCTCATTGCATAGACTGGGGTGACACATGTAACTCAGTCTCCTAAGGGGCCATTTGATGGATTGAAAAAACTAAAATGAGAAATAAGATTCTGGAAATAAGTTTCCAAGAAATAGAGAATTGAAAATTTTGCTTCATTCTCATTTTGCTGGTGTGTGATAACTAAGAAACAAATTTTCTTGAAACATGTTTCTTAGTTTGATGGCATGGGAAGGCATGGGAAGTGAGATAACAATCATAACTAAGATTTTGCTTTGGTTTTGAAGGGACTCTCCTTCTGAAAGAAGCTTCACTACAAAGCCAAATCTTTTACTCTCTTCGCAGAACTACTGTTTTCAACTTTTCTTTAGATGTGGTCTTCTCTTTTCTTGAGAACTACTCATGTGAAAGCCTGACAATTTTAATTTGCAATCGGTATCGTTCATTTCCTCATTCCAAATCTCAGTAGAATTAAAACAAATGGCAGCTCTGCGTTTAAGATGTGAAGGACAAAACTTCCTTTGGCAACAGGAAGAAACAAACAAAATTGTACATGACAAAAAATGAGAAACGTCATTGGTAACACAGCTAGAGTGGAAAGGGCTGCAGGCGGCAACCCTTGCTGGAACACAGCAACAACTAGTGAAGAGGGATTCCACATTCCCTAAGCAAAGAACATCTAGCAGAAGAGGGACCACAGCTCCAACACCTTTTTTTCTCTTACGCGCCTAAAGCAGGTTTGGGGACGACCTTCACCTTCGACTGCTGCAACAGGGAGCACAACCCGCAGGTTTGGGGGTGATCACCAAAGAGGTCAAGGTCGGCAGCTCTGACGAAGCTGCACAGCAGCAGGAAGGAACAGTGGGGTAACGCGGCAGGAGGAAGAAGGGTCTTCTTTGCAATAGACCTAACAAGCATTTTTTTGATCCCGGAAACTTGGTTCGACCCCTTGGGGTGGGACGAAATTTCTGGAAAAATGTTTCTGAAATACCCATCAACAGTAAATTTTTTTATCCTACGTTTGATGGGGACCGGAAATTCTTTAAAATTTGGATCTTCTCTCTGATGCTACAGGAACTTTCCTGTCTGTCAAACGCTCCCTAATAGACGAGATGAATTTGCTTCGGCACATGAGTTTATAAATGCTATTGTGGAGAGCTATGAGCATGATGCACAATGCCTGTGGGAATCAGGCCAAAACAGATAGATTTCCACCTTCCAAGGGTCCAACAAACTCACTCGAGCCTTGATGTATACTCCACTTTTTGTAAGTCTGAGATGACCCATAATTAATGCAGAGAACACAGTCCGCCACTTACCTGCTTAGATGCTATGTCAATTGAAGGGTCTATTTCCATATATATTGAAAGATGCTCCCTAGTTAGTCGAGTAGAGAAAATCCTAGCTTAGATATTTTTTTTTTCTAAAGTAAAATCTGCGCCTTTGAAATGGTACCACAGCTAGCTAAAGTTCGATAGGCTTCACTTATTAATGTTCAACAGCATTAAATGTGCATTAATTGACGAACAAGACACTTGCAAGCCACTGTATGTCATATAGAGATCAATATCACCACCATGGACCAAGGAGAAATTAATTACTTTGAATTTGATGGCTATGATCATGTGGCCTGTCACTGTGGAGGTTTATTCTGTGGAGGTTTATTCAGCCCTTGCTGAAGGAAAATTAAGGAAATCTACGTATATTTTAATAATTGCATTTAATGGTTGAAAGCGTAACTAGACCAAACCATGGGAAAGACATTCAATCAAGGGCGGAGTAAAAAATTTTGGTTAAAAAATACTAATTATAATTTTAAAGAGCACCATAGAAAATTTTCCGTAAATATTAGTATGCAAAATATTAAGTGCCCACGTCTGTCTCCGGCGCCCAATGCTTTTAATTGTGCTTCATCAAGTGCCGTGCCCCACCACCAAGCCGGAAAGAAGTGAAACGGAAACAAAATCTGCTTATTCAACTCCCAATTTGGGGATATTCAAGCTGGAGATTTTTTCTTTTAGTATAAACTAGTTTCTCCTTCTAGTTCTAAACGACTAAAAGATGTACCTCCATAAGATCCCTATTCTTTAACATAAGAGGACTACACCATACGATTCCAGTTGCAAGGGAGACTCGTGAGGCCAACGAAGTAGATAATATGTACTTCTTGGTATGTTTTATGATATATATATATATTCTTTCTCCAAAAAGTGAATTGTAATTTTCGGTTTCCAATATAGCCTCCAGCTTTTTTATTTATCCTTTTTGAGTTCCGGGTATTTCAGTCATTTAACTTTTCAACCATCCATTTGAATCCGCAGGGGCCTGGACGTCATTAATTATTTTTATTTAATGGTTACTTTTTTTCCTTTCATCTTAAGACTTTTTCATTCATTGCGTTTTCTATGGTGTGCCAATAATTGTTTTCCTATAATTCGAGGTTGTTGCCCTGTGAGTGTGTGATGGTATTGTACTTTGTTGGCAAATAATGCATGACTTACACAATTCCTTCAGCAGCAAATGTTTGTTGTGCCTGTGCCCTTCAGTCTTCACTTTCTGCAGCTGCATTCTTATTAAATCTGCCTTCATCAGTCTTTCTTTTTGGTTGAAAAGTAACATGGAGTGAAGCAAACGCTGGCTCACCCAGACAAACACACACAAACAAACTTGCTTTTCTGATGTAAAGCTCTTAAACTAGCAATGCGTTACAAGTTCCGGCTTTATCTAATCTCAAAATCTTTTTGTTTTTTGGTTCTGCTTTTTGTCTGTACAATTTTTTTTTTCTATAAATCAGGGGCATTTTTCATCATGATTAAGTTGGCACACGAAAATTTCATACACGACCTTGTCTGTGTAACCAGCTTCCTAATTTCCAGTGCACGAGCAAACAAGCATGCTGCCAGCCACTTGGATGGGCAGCCTGATAGCCTCTGCTGCGACTGAGGAGGAATGACAGGATGATCATATCCTTTACATCTTCTAAATCTAGGTTTATTTAATAGCATTTCAGGAGAAAAAACATCCCGTTCTTCCATTATCAAACGTGATATTACTTGAATTTCAATTACGTGTGCACTTGTGCTAGTGAGTAATTTTCTATTAACCGGAGAAACTGAAATTCATTCACTTTTTTCTTTTTTTCTCTTGCTGCTAGAAAATCTTTCCAGTTGGGGAGTGGTTAACCAAGTAAACTATAAAAAGATGGAGCTCGACAAGGCCGTGTACTGATTGAATACGATTAAAGAAAAAGTACGAAGGAAATTAGGCTTAGGGTTTAACATTCATAAGCTTTGGTGATCGTAGTTCACTTTAAGGGGAAAAAAAGGCTTAATATATACGTGTGAAGGACAACGTAGGGTTAGGGGAGGAGTTGGACAAGTGGAAATTGGGATGGAGGGAGGCACTAAATAGAGCTACTGGTTTAGCTACTGCAACATAAGTGCCATCCAATTGTGCAGATCGAATGGCCGATCTTGCTGCCAGCCTGCCACCAACTAATCCGTCCAGAGAACCATCACTTTTGGCAGTTCTTTTGAATTTCATTTATAAACTCTGACAGTGCAGATGAGATATGCATGTACCTGTCCAGTTTCTGTAAGAAGTATGTCCCTCTTCCCATGGGCCCAGGGAGAGTTCTTGGCGAATTAGACATCAACTATCTGGAACTGCTCGTGTAATTCAAGCCTTAAGAATTTTACATTCTTTTTCAAAACCATCTAAGTTTTTTGGCTTTTTACAGTTGTTTCATATATTTGTGTTTTACACACCATCTCGCTCTCTGTTTTGTGTGTGTATATATATATATTGTTCCTTTGGAGCCATCGAATGTGCTCTTTATGCTTTATTTACTCACAAGCGTGCAATGCATTAGATTCGTTTGACAGAAAATTTTTAGACCTGAACATGAGCGAATCCTTTTATATGTGTGGCTTTCATAATTTTTATGACGGCCTTGTTGAAGTACATTCAACACCAACTAAATTAAGATCCACGCTACCTTTTTTTTTCATATAATAAAAGGAGCAAAGAAAAGTTTTGGAAGATGCTGCTGCTTTTTGAATGAAAAAAAAAATCTTTTTTAAATATTACATGATTTGCTGAATTTTGAAGTCTCAACTACGGCAAATCTTGGATCTTTCTATGCACGTTTGACCAGCCCTCGATTGGACTAGTGTGTGCTGGGATATTTTTCTTTTTTCGAGTTTTTTATTATGAAAACTGAAATGTGAAACTAAATTATCAAGTACATTGTAAAATTGCTTGTGTGCACTCATGTGGTGTCTTCCGCTACTACATTCTTTTATTACCGTTAATGGTATTGAACACCTAGTTGATTAGAAGTGAACGGTTTCTTATGCTACTTTTCTTGTAAGTTGGACTCTATTTTTCTACGCAGATCTAATTTCATGACAAGTGGCTTCTATGAGGGTATTTGGTCATGCAATATAAATTGCTACATGCAATATCTTGGTTACGGCGACATGCATGTAGCAGCTTGTATACTATGAGCTTATTAATCATGTTACTTATGCAACTCATTTCCTTCGTATACAAGTTCTTAATGCTAGCCGAAGGGCAATGTTAATGTAGAAACCTGATTGAGCTAGTATAGCTACGATGTTTGTTCTCAAGCTACCAAAACCTGTCCCTATATATATATATATTTTAACTTTTGATTATCTAACCATCAAATTCGTGTGCATCTATTTCACTATTGTGTTCACTTGGTGCTTCCTTGCTTAATGGCAACACTCCATTGCAACCTTCAAATATAGTGTGGCTCTCTTAATTGTAGTGGAACCTTTTGGCCAGCCTAGCTAGTGAAGTCTTGTTGTTGAAAAACTTGTTCGATCTAACCATTAAATTAAGAAAAACATGTTTGATCCAATCGAAGGATGTAAGCACATGGACACATTTTTGCGCAAGAACTTGTGCATCGCGTCTTCCTTTGTATGAATGTCAATAGTTATCAATAATGGGAACAGATTTACTGACGAGCTACACGATGTCAATAAAGGTTTCAACAATAACGTCTTCCTGACGCGAGTTTTGGAATCAGGCACAACATCAACAAAACTTTTACGGACACTTTTGTGGTTAACACTGTTGTTTTGCTGTGCCAAGACACCCCGGAACGTAAAACCTTAGATCTCAGATGGGAAGATTTCAAATCTACCTAGGAATATCTGAGAAAGAGACAAAGAAACACATCAAAATCTAAATTCGAACCCACATGGAAAGAAGGGCAAGAAAACCAGTAGGTCTTCTCTAACCCCAAGAGGTAATTAACCCCTCATAGAAACAGCGGCAGAACTTTCCAAAACCCGATCTGACTTAAGAGATAAACCCAACTTTGGATTGGGGAAAATGTGATGCCCATGAGAGTGAAACCTATATTGCTCCTAGACATAGCAACCATGGCCCCCCTTACCTTATTAACGCTTTTTGGTTCATGCAAAAATTAACACTTGACCTGACCGGGGTCGATAACTAGTGTTGCGCAAACAAATTGAATTCATAAGCATCTAAAAAGCCTACCTCATATCAGACGAATGGTAGAACATTGGGATAATTGTATCTGTTTTTTCAATTTAACACTCATTATGAGCATCTATTGGAGAGAGAAATAGAAAGTTTACCTCGGTTACATATTCTAGAGTAACAACCAAAGATCCAAGCTTTGAAGTTCCGATAGAGATGTACAATGTCCACAATCAACAAAAAAAAAAAAAAAATCTGAAGAGGAGGGCACATTGGCACGAATATTTACGAGAAACTGAAAATCTGTTCACCAGCAAAACGTTTGCCTGCTTCCTGAAGAATCACTGCAGATCATAGCCAAAACCAAAGAACAAGCTTTCAATATCAGCAGATCCTCACGAATTGAAGAAAACAAGAAAAATCTCACCAGCTTACGTTTGAGTGACACTCAGGCAATCAAAATACATTTCCCCTTTTGACATATCTCCATGCGTCTCGATCAAGCCTACTGTGTTAAACAGGCGGGTCAGTGCATAATAATTAAACAAGGGAATCGTCAGGGCACTGAATTACTTCCCTGTTTTTCTTGTCTAACTCGTTATGAAGAAGAGGAAGGAGTTTAGTTGGAGAAGTTTCCATTGGTAGTCGACCATTTGATAAACAATTAATACGTATTAAATGTCAGACCCTCTAGACAAGAATATGCTTTAAACTATAGATTTTGGAGATTTTTAGGAGTCTAGAAAGCTGTCTTTCTAACCGATTAAATCTGGTGACTTAATTAAACCACCATTACTTTTTCCGGAGTACCATCTCACCACGGCG
Organism: Nymphaea colorata; assembly: GCF_008831285.2. NCBI lineage: Eukaryota > Viridiplantae > Streptophyta > Magnoliopsida > Nymphaeales > Nymphaeaceae > Nymphaea > Nymphaea colorata. The sequence goes on along the minus strand of NC_045142.1, from coordinate 5,490,396 downwards.
AGTTATGTGAATGCTGTCATTACTACATGTCCTTTCTTTTCTACTTTCCTGCACGCATGCAAGAGACATCAATCTCTGGCAATTTATTAGCCACTAAACAGGCAGGGGATGGACAACAAATACTCTACAAAACAAAAGGGCTTGAGGTGAACAAAGAGTCGGAGAAAAGCTCGTCTCCAGCCCTAGTTCAAGTCAAGTTTCTCAATAAAGGAGTGGATCTTGAGTTTGTGGAATGGCTCGTTTATGTAACCCACATCACTCAATTCAACTTGTAAAACTCAAGCCAAGCTGGTCGTTCCGCTTTAACCTTATTTAACTTCTCTTTTTACGCTTCCCAGTCAACTATTGGAGGCCGGCAATTTCTTTTCAGCCGCCTCCATTTTTTTTAATTCTCTCGGTAAGCCAAGTTTATTTTTTTAATTATTAAAAGATCCGCCTTTACGTCTCTCTCTCTTGACATACACCACAACCCAAGGTTACTTTTTTTTTATTAAATGCTCATTTTTTTTAGGAGAAGTCCTTTTCTTTGCACCCCCATATTCAACAAAAGACAAGTATCAAAATAAAAATAAAAAAATAAAATGACTACAAAAGACACACCTTTTTTTTTAAATTCCAAAACATCCACTTTTTCTGATGGGTTAGTTTCTTGCATTTATTAATGAACAATATTTATTCATTGGCACCTTTTTATAAATAAAGACTTGGCACTTGGGAAGTGGAATGGCATTAAATTTTTGGGTTCCGGATAGTCCTCGATATATTATTGACTTGAGCTCGAGCGCAGTATTTTAGGTCTCGAGACTCGGCTTGTTTTCAGGCCTAATTAAGTCTGATCTAGCTGGGTCACATTTCGTTGGAGTTGTCAATCTAGATATAAAAGGCCGTCAACTCAATTGCCATGTTGATTGTAGGTAACGTTCTTAAGCCCCAAGAAAAGGTGCCTTCGATCTGTTGAACATTGGATCGAACACCGGCAATCGTTGAACTCACTCATCAGAATCATGATGAAGGTGAATTGACAGTTGTGGAAATGGAATCCACACCTTGCCACATGACAAGAGAGAGCGAGGGTGGGCAGAAAGCCAAACTTATCAGGCATCAACTCGACCAACAATGCTGAGCTCCGGGAGAGAGTGGTGGGGGGAGAGAGTGGAAGTTCCCATATGAATTGAAACCTAACAAAGCAACAGTTAGCAACAGAGAGATGATAACCTGCCTTCAGTTGCAAATTATTATGCATAAACTGCAGATGCAACTAAAGTAATTAAATTACCCATACAATTAGCGACAGTTGCGTATCAGTCATTAATACGCGCAGCAGACACACAAAAAAGGAAAAGCATTCATTCAATGGGTGACCGTCTTCAACAAGATCATGACAACACCAACTTTCTGCAAATGCAACTTAACCAAACTTCACAGACAAGAAACAATCGTGTAACAGCCATTAGGCACACAAGAAAAGAAAAAACATACACTAAATGGGGTGACCAACTTCAACAGGACTGTGATAGCACCAACTCTTGGAGTTTCCCTATTACAGTCCTAATATATTCTTGTTGGACGCTTTCATTAAGCAAGAATTCCCTTAGTTTGGCATTGTTGGCTCTTATCTTCTTCGTTTTCTCTCCGTCATTCTCCGTCACCATTCTCAATGCCTCACACACAGCTTCCCTGGTAAACCATCCGTCCTTGGATCTCCTCTTAACTGCAACACCAGCCTTAAGCCTCTTCACCATCAACTTTGCATTCATAAACTGATCTGCTGTCTGCTGGATCAGCACCGTTTGGCAACCACCTGCCACGCCTTCCATCATTGTGCTTAGGCCGCCATGACTAATGTGCACACCAACAGAAGGATGCCTCAGAATATGCTGTTGTTGAACCCATCCAGCATGCACCATCCCCTTTCCTCCCATTCTTTCCCCCACAATCTCCTGCTTCGCTGCATGCTCTCCAGATGCAGTGAAATTCAGGACTGCCAGAAATGGTGCACCACTCATCTCTAGCCCCGCAATGAGCTCGAGGATCTGCTCATTTGTGAAGCAAACTTCACTGCCGAAGGAGCAAAAGACAACAGATCCTACTGGGAACTTGTTCAGCCATTGCTGCCATCGTTCCTCGAGCTCTCCCCTCGGAGACTTGGACATGAGCGCCCCGCATGGGAGCACCTGCTTTCCGGTCAAGGATGAGAAGAACTTGATGTACGTGTCCTCGATCTCCATGGCACTTTTTATGATGATGGCAGAACTCAGCGCCATGACAGCGAGCATCCTGGAGCATGGGGACATTCCCGAGTTATGATGCTTCCTTAAGTTCTGCAACAAGTCTCGTGCTTCATAGGGCTTTAAGCTGGTGATAGCTGAAACAAACCTGACAGGAAGCCTCTCACTGACAGTAAGAGCTAGCTTTCTCGGGTGCAGCACTGTGAAGATCTTCATAGGCATAGCAGAAATGGCAGCGGCAATGTAGTAAAGGACAGGTTTGATTCCCAAGGAGCAAGCAAGCGGGGGAATCCAGTGGTACACAAAGTCGAAGATGATGACCTCAGGAGAAAGTTTACACAGAATATTGGAAATCTGCGGCTCACTGGCATCAAGGGCCTCCATGAGAAGCAGGCGCATAGAAAGAGCAGAGGCAGTGGATTCAACACCAAGAGGGAGACCGGTGATGGGAGGGAGGTCGTAGCTGACGATTGGAATGGAAGGGTGGAGACTTGGACGGATCTTAGGCACGAGAGTCGGGGGAGAGAGGAAGGTGACGGTGATGCCATGTTCAACAAGCAAGTTAGAGAGTTGGATAAATGGGCAGATGTGACCAAAACCCAGCCATGGGAGCATGACTGCATGAAAAGGTTGGCTGACGCCTTTCATGGTGGCTTTGCTGCTAGCTAATTGTCTCTGTAAAGTTCACTCGCTTTGATGGAGAGATGTAGATACAGTGGTCATGTCTACGTATTTATAGTTTCCAATGCTGCCGTGAGTCATTAATTTTCGGCATGTCTGTAACTTTGCGTTGACGATGGAAGTGAAAAGTTTAACCTACAGGTCAGTAAGATGAAGCGTTGAATCAGAGGAGTCAAACACCAAGATCAATCGCATCAACCGGCGGCAAAACCACCTTCTACTTCTACGCCTAGCGACGTTGACAAGAGGGTGACGTAGTGATGTACATTAATAAGATCGGTCCCAATAGGTAAGTTTTTTTCGAGCATTTAATCAGGCCCGCTCATTTTCTACATATGTCCTAATCTTGTGTTAACCATGCAAACGAAGTGCTAGTTTCACTCATAGGTAAGTTAAAGTGTCAAAGAAATCAATTAGTTACGTACAAGAGCATGCATTGCACCTCCTTGCATTTATGTATTATCAACCACTTGTCGTTTGGGTTTTAGCTATGCCCCAGCGCCCACCATCATAGCCATAAGCTCTAGATCCATGCAGTTCACGCGTATAAGGGGAGCCACACAAATTAGATCAACTAACTCTATCATGCATTAGATAGGTGGGGGTTTCTATAAAGCCTTAAATTAGTGGTTGAACTTAGGTGGATCTGATTATAGTTATATAGGACAGCCCCAGAGATCATGAAAAAAAATTTCTTGCTCCACATTTGGCTTGTAGTAACTTTTTTGGACAAACATGTCTTGAGTTGGTAAATTGCAAAGCTGGTTACATATGAATTTTTCATGCTCTATTTTAATAATGACAAAAAATACCCACGATTAATACAAAAAGAAACTTTTTGTGTGAAAAAAAAGAAAACCACAAAAAAATGTAAAATTTGTCGGTTCCAATGTGCCCCTCTAAGCAACAAAAAAGTGTCTTAGATTTTTTTGTCCCGCTTATAATATTATGTCATACATATATCATTATCTCACACTTCGTACCTGTGTTTAACATTATTGTCTGTTATTATCTCATATCTATCTCATTCACATTATTCCATACATTTGTTTGACGTTATCTCATATATTGATCATTATCTCATACCTCTTTTGTTATCTTATATACATTATGTCATAACTCTCTTTAAAGTTATCTCATACATTTGTCATTATTTTGTCACTTTTTATCATTATCTTAAATGCTACGGACATTAGATAATGACAGATGCTACAGATGCTACACGTGAACATTAAAGTAAATATGCATAGTAATAAGGTCCACATCGAGCATATGCTTGTTAAAGAGTGGCGTATTGGTCTCGGTAAATTGAAGCCAAAGCAAGGTACATTGCAAAGAAGGTAGGCAATAAAAGCTTCCATTTATATCCCTAACAAATAAAAGTTTTAATTTCTTGCATTAAGTTTGGTCTTTGGTTTTAGGCACGGTAAAGCTGGACCTTAAAAAGCTAGGTTGGACAGTCATTGGGCCCTGACTTATGGCATTTGATTAGACATGTTTCCCCACACCAAACAACACAGTTTTTTCTTCAGAAAGGGTTAAATTGTCAGTCTCATACTTTTATCAGAAAAATTTATCAATTTTGTCGATAACAAATTCTGTTTTGGCTTCTGCGCCTTACAGTTGGCATATGAGACTCAATGCTGAATTGCTGCGGAGAGACGTTGAATCATGATCCTGAAAAAATACTGAATATATAAGAAAATATGTTTAATTCTCAAGAATTGCAAAACTAATTTGAAAAGAAATTAAGGTAAATTACTACTATGTGGCTGCATGGAGGGCCAAATCATGATACTAAAAAAATATTGAATATGTAAGAAAGTATGTTTAATTCTCATTAATTTTGAGAACGAATTAGAAAGAAAATTAAGTTAAATAAAAAAAATTAATTTCCTTCCACCAAGACTAGCTATTATGGTTCTTAGGTCATGTGTCTCGTTTAAAAAATTATTTTCTCATGTACTCTCCGTTCTATAATATAGTTCTATGGACCCCAATGATGAGAAATATGAACCTTGTGCCTTCTCAACCCTTGAGCCAGGCAAGTTAGCCCGTAAGCTTTTAACAAGATACTGTTCAAGAATAAAATCAACTTCACACTAATCTTCCTCCTTAAAAAGAGAAAAAAAAAAAGATCATGGGATCTCTCATTGATGGGCTTGATAAAACCATAAGAACACATGTACTTAGCAATTAAATGTGTATTAATAGAATATAATATAATACTCTGCCAAATTGCATAGATGCAATACTAAAGCAATAGAATTGAACCATAGTTGATGAACTTACCATAAATCATCACTTTAGTTGGTAACGTCAATTGCAAAGCACCACGCTCACTAAAAGTATAGTTTTGACACCTGGTTAGTTTAGTTTTTTAACCATAGAGGTCAGTGTTGAAGCAACCCTGCTAGGGGTTAAGCCCCTCACTTTTATTTCAATGGAATCAAACAAAATCTTTACAAGAACAACAAAAAATAAAAAAAGAAGTTTTGCAGATCAGCGGCAACAGAAAAAGATGCCTTAATATCAAGAACATAGGGATTTATATAAGAACCTATGCATACCTTTAGTATCAAAGTAGAGAAATTAACCAAAATAATTGTTAGTGCGACAACATGTTTTTAAAGTTCTATCTTTAAACGTAGGATAAGAGTCAGACAAATGTTATGATTGTCATTGGACATTAACTCAAGGATCTTGCAAATGTCACGAACCTTGCCCCAAATAGGATGCCTTATGGCTGCATGGAAATTGCACCTCTTTTTGCGGTGGGTGGATTTTCTAGCTTAATAGATTGAGTCAACAACTTGGGTATAATTCTCCAAATATGTAATATCCAACCTTTCTTAAAAGAGGTTGATGAGACCAATTATGTTTTAAAACATAGTGACTTAGGACTCGACTTGTCTGCTCTTGACTCGTGGCTCGGCGGGGCGGGTCAACTCAGTGACTTGAACCAGGTTATGCGGGTCAACTCAGTGACTTGAACCAGGTTATGTTAAACGTAAAATGTTTGTAAGATGAATTAATTTCAATTATATGATTAAAAAAAGTCAAATTAACATAAAATGAAGTCACAACTAAGTTCATCCTCCATGAATTGTTGCAATTTAGCATGTTGAATGCAAAAACTTTAAGAAAACTCAATCAATTTCGTTAATATTGATTGACTTTGGCAAATTGAACTTGTGTCATTACGAAAGTAACAAAAATAACTTATATCTTCACATGTATCAACTACAAAAAAAAAACAATAAAATATTGAAAAATAAAATAAAATGAGTCAACCTACTGGGTTGAAAAGCATTTTCCCTTCAAGGGTATCATTTTCGCATATACTTTCTTTTTCATGGGATAAGCGTTTTCCTTAGTCTGATAATTTCTTAGTTTTCTCCCCACTTTGTAAAGAGAGCTGCCTTTATCATCCCCCACAAAAGGCGGTCCTCGTTTAATGGAAAGTATGTGGATGAAAGGGCAAGATGTGTCTGATGTGATGTTATTGTCTACGATTGCTTGCCAATAGATAAAAGTGGGCCACCTCTAACTACCCTTAGTTAATAGTTTATTGGGATTGATGCCAATAAAGATCTTATGTGGTTCATCACAACAAGAAAATCTGTTTTTAACAATGCAAAAACCGTCGTTAAAAACATGAAAAACCGTTGCTAAAAACATTTAGCAACGGTTCAAAACCATGCCTACACGTATTAAAAACAGCGGATATTAGCTCTGCGCCTAAAAAGTAGAAGACAATAAAATCAAGAATTATTTGACGCCACTTTGTGCCTCCTCCTCTTCCTCATCGATCTGATGAATTCGGTGGATGGTGGTGACATGAATTGCGGCTTCCATGTCCCGGGATGCTACTGGTAAAACTCAACAAGGTTGCATGGTAGAAGATTAGTAGTACTAGACACATGGATGGCATGTTTGGTCGACTGAATAAGCTAAAAACAGTAGTGGAACTAATAAAATAAAGGGGAAAACATCTCCAAATTAATGAAGAGTGCAGTTAAACCCGTGAAAACAACATTGTATTGTTGTGTCCATTAGATGCCATTTGGTTTCGGTTACACACCATTCCAAGAACGCCTTGTTCTACGCTATCAAACGCCTGACAGAAAAACGTGGAGGAAGAAGCGTCCTCATTGAACGAAAAAATGCGTTCTTCCTTGAAACAACCCCACCCTTGGAATGGGAGGGAGATTTTTTTTTCGAAATCATCTTGCTCGAAATTCTGGCATCGTTTCTCTCAAGGCTCGCTTTCTTATCTGTGCAAGTAATCATCTCTCTCACTCTCTCTCTCTTGTCGATGTTTGAAGACCATCTCTGTCTTCTTCCTCATATTCTTCATCTTCATTATATCATAGAAAAAACCAAAACATATGTTAAATTTGCCAATCCAATGATTTGAAAATACAAGACAAGTTAAACATGCTGGACATAATTGCTACTTGTCGACATGGACAAGAACTCCTTGTACTTGTAACAGCTGTCTCAAGAACATGTGTTCTAAGAACACTTGTTCCTGCAACCAAATGGTAGATTAGGGACATATGTATCTCACCATCAAGATGGAGCATTACTTGCTTATGAAGCATGCAGATCATTCTGGCAGATCATTATGATCAGGAACCACCATCACCACATCATAGCCTAAAAACTATATTATGAGCAAGCAGTTTACAGATGAATGATCACAAGAGGCTTAAACCAGATCCAAAAAAGGAAAGTTAACATGAAACATAACAAAAAATAATAATGAAGAAAATAAATTTTAACGAACCTCATTCAAACATTGAGATCAACTCCAATGATCTTTGATGCACCAGCATATCATGCATCCTCAACAGCTTGATTAACAAGACACACCAACAAGAGAAGTCATCCAGTACTACTCCAAGAAGCTAATGAAAGAAATACTAGAAAATCAATAATGATAGCATGGAAACTTACCTAAGCAGCCCTCGAAAGGAACGTCTTGTTCAAAAAGTCCCAAGGATATAACTGGTAATGAAGTTAGAATAACATTCAATATAATCTGTACCAATCACCATTAACTGACTGGCCTGAAAAATCTAGTGAATGCCTCAAAGTTGAAAAATGTGAGCCCAAAGGCAATACTCTTGTAGAAGAAATAGCAAATCTGAAACATTTAAAATGAAATATCAGATGTCAACCATAATTCAAAAACTTGATTGGAGATTTTTCTGCTCCTATGGAACTGCTCAACTAAGGTAACTATAAAATACATAGCCCTTCACTTATAACTGAACCTCACATGTACTCCAAGAGGTCTGTCCTTTACGATATTTGTATGCATTTTGCATATAATCATTCTCCTAATAATGAGTTCCATCATCCGTCTTCATATGCAAATATGTATACACCATGGCATGTAAAAGGGAGCAACAAACCATGATATAATTAGACAGCCGAGCATTCTATTCAAACAGAACAAAACAAAATCAATCATTAGATTATCTACTCAGTTCAAGCTCAACTTTGAGAAAAGAATAAAATGTAGTTCAAAATTTTGACATTATTCATTCACATAAAAGTAACTCGACTGAATATTGATGCAGAACGAAAGTAAACTTAACTGCAAAATAGGCCGACGAGAAGTTAATTGAAAATTTGAAACAGGTTTATAAGACCCAAAAAATATACACAGTGATTTAATTGAAGAGATAAAAAAGGCTGATTACTAGAAAGTTAAGAAAAGCGGAAAATAGCATGTTGAATAAGTTCAAAATTTGGGTGACCAATCCATTTTCTGAGGTTGTCCGTTGAGCTAGTGAAAAAATTATATTAGCAACAACCACCTGAATACAGAAACAGGCATATCAAGCATTCATGTGATAAAACATCGTAAACAGGCAGAAGTTGTAACCAGGTTCAGCTAAAGATTCATTCATTTTCTTAACAAGCTTCTTGGTTTCAAAAAAAAAAATATTTGGTTATCAGGGTTACACATTTGCTCACAATTTTCTAGAAGTGCTTCCAAAAATATGTTGGAATCTCATCCCATCTAGGCGCTTCATCTCTACTTGACGTGAAAATTGCATCACAGATCTCTTTGTTTGATATAGGGGCGTCTAGAAATATGTTTACGGCTTCATTGACAGTCCGACCAGGCGGGAGATCATTGAGGAATTTTGCATCAAAATCTTTGTAGAAGTTGCCAAAAATGCTACTTCAAAAATTGTCACAAATCTGATTTGCGTTTTCCCACCTATTCTCTTCCACACTACAAAAAAAAAAAAAGTGTTATACCGATTTTCTTGGCCCGAGGCACCGGTGTTGATCATCTATAGCGGTGCCAAAAATCATCGCTATAGATTGGGTATTATTTCATCCCACACAGCTACGGTCACAGCAGCAATAACGGTTCACAGCGGCTGACCTATAGTGCTAACTTTACCGGTGAATATCCTCACCGGTATAGGTTTATTTACCTATTTTGTTTTTGTCGTTATGGTTTCTAACAGTTGGCTGAATGAACTTTGTGTCTTGATCTCCATCATATAGCTAACCAAAAAGTCATTGTTTTTTATTTCTAAAAAAAGGAATCCTCAATTGATGCTTGATATTGCTCCATTCTAATAAGGCATCAATCAGACAGTCTCCCTTGGTTGACATTAATTACATGGTCAGCTGTGAAGGGTCAATTTCTGTATATATTGAAAGACGCCTTCTAGCAGGTGGGTAGAGGAAATCCATGTTCAATCCAAGTATACATTGAAAATGGGAATTTTTGTAGGTTTGTGTGGGCAATCGCTTGTTCATCACTCAATTTATAGATATTCAAGCTGGGGTATGGTTTTTTTAAGTAGAAATTGTCATTATCCTTATAGTTCTAAATGGCTGGAAAGCCGTGTCCTTCATGAGATCTACATTCATGAACATAAGGGGGCTGCACATGAGGTTCCAGTCGCAAGGGAGACTGTCTGAGAACAAGGAAATAGTTAATACCTACTTCTAGGTATGTTTTATGACATATTCAGCGCAGTCAATGCTCCACATTAAGCGTGGGCACCAGGCCAAGTACACGAGCGACACCCAGCCCGACTTGGGCTGAGGCCCAAATTTTGGACATCAGCTTGACCCATAAGCTATTGGGCTAGGCCGGGTTGGCCCAAGTCGAACCAATATATATATATATATATATATGACCGGGCTTGAACCAGGGCTATAAGCTGGGCTTGGCCTCGGCCGATGTTATCTTCTACTCTTTTGATGGTCAACCCCTCACATGGGGCCACATGGTAGTGTGAGGAGTACTCTTTTTTTTTTTTTTTTTTTTTAATTAAACATAATTTGTCCTCTTGGAAAAATGTAACTTTCATCTTCACTTTCTTTTAAGGGGGTATTTCAGTCATTTAACATAAAAGCATTCAAATCGGTTCTTTATTTAATTTTCCCTTCTCCCCTTTCAACTTGCAACTTGCAGGTTGAAGTTTTTGATGACCTTTTCAAGATCTGAAGGGAAACTGTTTTCTACTCATTTCTTTTTAATGGTGCAAATAATTGTTTTCCTATAATTGGAGGCTGTTGCCCATTGAGTGTGACCGTATTTTACTTTGTTGCCAAATGCATGATTTACGCAATTCTTTGAGCAGCAAAATTTCGATGTGCCTCAAACATGCACCGGAAACACAATTTTTTCAGGCAATGTTATGTGTTTGTCTGGTTACATGAACGTGTTTGGTTTTGCCCATTCTTGTGTTTTTTCTCTTTTTGATTCTTTCTTGTTCTTTTTACGTCCGTTGCTGAACATATTGTCATCGCCCCAAATTTTCCAAAAGTTTATATTCAGCATATTTTGACAAATTTACAACAAATTTCAATGATTTTTTGGCCTCAAAGGCTTCAATTTCTTTTAATTTTGATCAATTTATCTTCTGATCCCACTATCAACTCTATTTGGAGCTTATTTGGACCTAATTTCATAATTTGAACCCAAGCCCAACTCCAATTTAGACTTACTTTATGTTTCAAATCCAAATTCAAATCCGGATCCATCCAAAAACTGACACTGATACCTAAAACTGATCCTCAGACCTAGATCCTGATCCAAATGCCAACTCCAAATCCTAGAACGCATCCATAGATCTAGATTCATATCAAAATCACAGCGTTAAATCCAAAATAGATCCCTGGATCTAAATCTAGATCCAAATCTAAGCTACATATCCAAAACATATCCATAGATCCAAATCTCAGTTCCATATCAAAAGTGTATCCCTAGATCCAAATCCAGATGCAAATCCCATCTCCATGCCCAAAACGGATTCCTAAATCCAGATCTGGACCCAAATCCATATGCAAGACTAGATCCAATTTCGATGTGCCTAAATCTTATTTCAGATCAAAATCCACAATTCTAATTCCAAATCCAATATTTACATCCAAATCTAATATCTGAGATCCAGACCCAAAACTGATAGTCATATCCAAATCTCTGATTCTAGATCCAATTTTGAGCATTTGATCCATTTTCCGACCCAAATCAACATTCAAGATCCAAATTTATAATTTGTAGTCAGTCCCGACACCAAAATTCTAAATCTGACATTTCCTAGCATTTGGATCTAATGTCAGGTCCAAGTCCAAACTCCAAACCCCTCACATGCTCAAGAATCGAGGCATTATGGTCCTTTTTCAAAATACCCTGGATTTCTTATTCAAATTCCCAAAGTACCCATAATATTTTGAAGACATCTTTCAATTTGCCAAAATGCCTTTGGTTTCTCTAAATATCCTTTATTTTTTAAAAAAATACCCTCATTTTTGCCCAAAATACCGTTTTCGCTCTCAGTGGGCCCCACTGCTGATGTGGCATTGGCAAGTCGACCTGGCCCGATCAAAGCCGTACCTGGTGCAGCTGGCCCGGCCAGGCCGTGCACTGTTCGACCAGGTCTAGCCCGGCATGTTCGGGCTGCAGATAGTAGCTTGACTCGTTCTGACTGCAGGGGATCCAAGCGGACAGAATCTATCATTGGGCCGGCCAAGGAGGCAGCCTACCCCCTTGCGCAGTCAGCCCTCCAATCAACGAATTTTTGGACAGATTTTGTTCCTTTAGTATAGTTAAATATTTTAAACCTAATAATAATTAATTAGTGGTTCATTACACTTAAAAAATTATGATAATACCCTTAAGCCTTCTTCTTCTATAAATATTCTCTTGTTTCTCTCATCTATTATCAATCCATCAACTATTTGCATCTTCTCTCTCCTCTTTTAGACTTCTTCTCCAATTTCAATTTCTATCTTTCACTTTTTTTTCTTTTTTTTTTCTTTCATTTTTTTCTTGCTTGGCTGTCTTCATAATCAACTTCAATCCTTCATTTCCAACCGATTCGAACCACTATCATGGAGTCTCCTTTGCTCAGAACAGCCAAGGAGCCAACGCTCTTTTGATTTTTTTCTCTTCAATGTATGTAAATCTCTTTTCTTTTTTATTTTCTTATTTCGTTTATTCATTGCAAGCTCATGAACTGGAGTTTCTCTGGAGCTAAAGATCCTTCTTGAAGCTCAGGAAGCATGAAAAAAACAAGCATTTCCCTCATTCTTTATTTCGATTAAGATGTTTTTCCCTCTCTTTTTAACTTACCTTTTTATCCTTTTAACATGTTTATCAGGAAGCATGAAAAAAACAAGCATTTCCCTCATTCTTTATTTCGATTATGATGTTTCTTCCTCTCTTTTTAACTTTACCTTTTTATCCTTTTAACATGTTTATCCTTTTCTTTTAAGTCTATTTTATCTTATTTTGATCTTTTCTTTTCTCTCATTTAGACTTTTTTCTCTATTTTATGCCAAGCAGATGAATTTCTAGAGATCTCTTTGGAGCTAAGGAACTTCCTTAATGGTCCAAGATCAAGACAGAGGCAAGTATAGTTTTTTAAGCTTTCTTTCTCTATGTTTTTAACATGGTTTTATATCTTTTTTGAAAAATATTGTTCTCTCTCCTCTTAATCTATTTTCTTATTTCTCTCTTTCCATCTTTTTTTTTCTCTTTTTTCGCTCTTTTCATTTCTCTTGCTCTTCACTTTTCTCTTTTTTTCATCTCTCACTTTTAAACTTGTTTTTATCACATTTTTAGCTTATCTCTCATTCATTTTAACTTGTGTTTATCTCATTCTTTACTTTTCTCTTTCTCATTTTAACTTTTATTTCGACTATTTCTCTATCATTTTTTATTCTCTCATTTAAACATCTCTTCTTTTTAGTTCATTATCTCCCTTAATTTTTCGACTTTATTCATCTATTTTTACTTTATTTATTTTTCTCTATTTTTAATTCTTTCTCTTTCCCGGTCTGGCCTATTTAGGCTTGGTAAGTTAAAAAAAATATATATATATATATATTATTTTTTTTGTTTTAATAATATTTTTTTATTTTTAATAAATATATTTTATATTTAAAAAATATTATTTTAAATTAAAAAATATTTTTTAATTTAAATGGGCCGGGCCGAGCCCAAAACGAGACCTGGGCCGGGCTGGCCGCCCCGGCCCGATACCCACCCTTAATTGAGCATATCATTTTCAATTTTCTTTCAAATTTGCAAATCTATCTTCCACTCTTCTCTTTCTAGCCTCCTCGTGGCCTACCTATATTTTTAATCAATCCATGAGTGATTGAGTAAAATCAAAATCAAATTTATTGTCATTTAGATATGCACAAGCATGCATAACCACACACCGTCACTTCACAAAATAAGAATGTCATTGAATCCTAAAAAAGATAAGATTAAACCCTATCACAGTAAAAATCGAAATAGGGTCAAGTCTTAACCCTTCCTTAGAATTCAAAGAGAAACACTTCCACGAATCCTGATATTTTCTCATTTCAAAAACCAAATCTTCAATCTTTTCTAAACATACTATGATTTAGAAATATTTGCAATATTGAAAAACCCCTTCCATTTTGGCTCCATGATAAATCAAACTATGGTCATCGTCCCTCTAATTCAATATCTTATTTTTCAAACAAAGCTTGAAAAACTTGCTTTTACCAATGATGACAAGTTGAAGCCATGTTTTAGAAAACAAGTAATTTACAAATATATTTTCCAATCATATTTTCTCAAACAAGTTGAAACTTTTGATTTTGAACACTATCTTCAAGACAAATGATCTTTTATGCTTGAGTTCTAATGACAATATTGGAAAAGCTCAAATGATTTTAAAGTATCTTTCTTTGGATAATTTATTTTCTGAACTACTTAAAATTTCAATATTTCGAGCTCATATTCTAAAATTGTTATCATTTGGGGTTGTTCATTAACATACCCATAAGATCATAGTTCTACCGTGAGGGCACTATAGTTTAAAGGAATTCCACTATAAATGACAGTCATGTTGAACAAACAAAAAAATTATGATCACTTTATTTAATCTTCTAAGAATTTGTCATGAATCTTTCTTTTTCTCTTACAAGTAACTGAGAGAGTAGCTCTGCAAAACCGTAGTTACAGAGCCCATCCCTCCCCACTTTCTTTCCATCCAAAACAGCAATCCCTAATATGACAATTCATTCATCACATGCAACTTAGCCAGCTGCTAAAAGGTGGAACTAAGAGCCCAATAAAAGAAAGGGAACAATTTGAGAGGGAAAAAAGGACAGCAATCTACAAAAGATGTTCATCTAGGTTAACTCGTTGCCAATTACTCTCACTTTGAGATATTCTAGCATACAGAAAAAAGAATTCAGACTGGAACAGAAAAACTAAAGTCTTATGGGTTAGTTGATATGCACTTACTCCAATTGTTCCAACAATTGCTTTTGTATCTATCTTATCTAACACTATTTCCCGAAGGAAATCCGCTGTTCCATATCATACATGTATAGTCTTCAATAAGTTTGGGACTTCGTATGACATATAAGAGAATACACCTGAAATTGGGACAACAGAAGCCAAGTTTTCATGAATTGGGAAGAACTATGTGCGCAGATCATAGTGAAACTCTCAATCTTATCCAAAAAAACGAACCTGAGTGTACATTCATCTGATTTGATCTACGCATCATATTCGAGCTACTTTTGTGTTAATGTTAGAACAATTGAGATAATTCTATCTGTTTTTTCAATTAAACACTCATTATGAGCATTTATTGGAGAGAGAAATAAAAGGGTCGTCTCAGTTGCATACTCTGGAGTTATAATCTAAGGTCCAAGGTTTGAAGTTTCCGCAAAGATATATAATGTCCATTAACCAAAAATAAATCTGAAGAGTTGCGCACTTGGTATTGATATTTGTGAGAAAATACTCTGGACTGAAAATCTGTTCACCAGCAAAGCATATGTTTGCTTTCTGAAGAATCACTGCAGATAAATGCCAAAAAAAAAAAAAAAAAAAGCTATTAATATCAATAGTCTCGGTCCTTTAAAATGTTGATTGTAGAGATTTTGAGGAGTCTAGAAAACTTTTTCTTTCTAACCGGCTAAATGTGGTGACTTGGTTAAACCATTGTCACTTTCTTGCAGTGAATATGATCACTGCTACATGTCCTTTTTTTTTCCCTAGTCTCCTGCATGCAAAAGAGACGTCTATCTCCGGCAATTTATTAGGCACTAGACTGGCCGGGCGTGGACAATAAATACTCCGCTAGACGATTAGGTCTTATCTAGCATGACAGGTTACTCGTATGTAACAAGAACATAAGGTTGTAACCATGAAATGCAAGGTTGTAACTCAATTATCATGTTAATTGTTTGTAACCTTCTTCTTAAGCCGAGAAAAGAATGCATTCAAATCTGTTGAACATGGAATCTAACACTATCTATATCTGAACTCACTCATCAGAATCACAATGAAAGAGAACTGACAGTTGAGGAAATGGAATCCGCACTGAGAAAAACAATGCTGCAAGATGAGATGAAGAGCAGATCTTATCGGACAAGGCTCAAGAATAGAGCATGAAAATAAAATGGATGAACAGCCATCAAATTAATTATTGAAGCTCATAATTATGTGAACATCAGAAGAGTCATAAAAAAAATCAACAAATTGGTTACAAAAGGTCAAATCAAATCATATCTCAAGGCTCCAAAAAAATCTCATTTCTGGAAGCGTCTCCTAAGAGTGGTTTGCTGATTTTTGTGAGAGGGAGGAACATTTATACAATAATATGTACACAATTACCATTGATAACAGCTGAACTTTCACCAAATAACATTGTTTTCTGAACACACACCTTGTGTAATCACCCCAAAATTTTCAAACATTTTTTAGAGATCCAAGTTAGATCCAAAACCCAAGTTCGGATCTAAATTGAGCATTTCAGACCTAAAATTTTGAATCGACTTCGAAACGACAAAATTTGAGCTTCGCGCGTGCATGGCCCTTCCTTTTGTTTTAAAAAACTCATTTCTCACACCAAAATGTGTTTTCAAACCCAAGTCGCTCGAACGAGTCAACAACCGATTAAACTAAAATCAGATTTAGAGTGAGTTCGGAGACGCTCAAAATGGAGTCGACCGCCCATTTTTAATAAAAAACTTCTCTTTAACATATTTTAAATAAAAAAAATTACGAATGTTTAAACAATATTCTCATTCTATTAGATTTTATTAAATTTTATTTATTATTTTTTAAAAAAATAGTTGCGTCACGCGGTCAAGCGTCGCGCAATGCGCGCTTGCGCGCTTCTCTCAACCGAGCGTGTCTCTCAACCGCGCGTGCCTGCGTCGCCCGACCGCGCGGTTGGGTGAGCGACCCTTCGCACGCTCAGGTGGGGCCTGCCTTGTGTGCAGACCCCATTTTTCTTCAAAATTTCGTTTGTTAGAGGCATTTTCGATCATTTTAGGTGGGCATTAGCCCTGCCTACACCTAAAAAAAAGTGATTTTCAGGCCTAATGGCCAATCATGTTAAGTCAAAACTTATTTCTTTTTTTTTAATTGAAAATAATTCAAAATTATTTGAAATTTGGATGAAAATGTTTTGAAATTAAAAAAAATTCAAATTTTGAGTTTTTGCTCCAAAACTCCGTATAAATACCCACACATTCCCTCCTCTTATGTATAAGCTAGCCCTTGGAGAAACCTAGTGTATTCTCACTTGGAAACTTAAAGTTTTTTCCTTAGCTCTCTCTTTCTCTCTCCCTCTTTCTCTTTTCATTTTTCTCTTTCTCTCCAACTTAGAGCAAGTTACAACTCTTCAAGGAAATACCAAAGTTTTTTTGGAGGACTCCTCTTCATTATCTTGGCGACTCATTTAAGGTGAGTCTAAGATCATTTCAAACATAGTTGTTAATTTTTCGTAAGTTATTTCTCACTAAAGGTATGTAATCATCATCTCTCATATTTTTCTTCTATTTTCTTTTCTCTCCTCGTGGCCAAAGGAGATAGCTCTCACTGTCTATTTTAGAGTCAAGAGGCTATGCTTGAGTGCACTGGGAGCATGAGAAGATAAGATGATCTTTCATTTCATGATTAAATCATATTTTTTTTTCTTGAATATATTCTTGTTGTTGTTGTTCTTTTCTTAAATATAGTCTTGTTGTTGTTCTCTTATTTCATTCTATTTTTTTCTTTTCTTTTTTTTTCCATAACGAGATAACACTCAATCTCTATTTTATAGTCAAAAGGCTATGCTCGAGTGCACCGGGAGCATGAGAAGACGAGATGATCTTCTATTTTCATGCTTGAATCATGTTATCCTATTTCTTAAATATATTCTTCTTGTTCTTTTGCTTCTCATTTTTCTCTCTTCTTTCTTTCTTCATGCCAAAGAAGATAGTCCTCAATATCTATTTTAGAATCAAGAGGCTATGTTCGAGTGCACCGAGAGCATGAGAAGATGAGATGACCTTTTATTTTCATGTTTGAATCATATTATTTCATTTCTTAAAAATAGTATTGTTTTGCTTTTTCATTTTTCCCTCTTCTTTATCTCCCCATGGCCGTATGAGATGGCCCTTAATCTCTATTTTAGAGTCAAAAGGATATGCTTAAGTGCACCGAAAACATGAAAAAATGAGATGGTATACCATTTCATAGTTATATCATGCCCTCTCTCCTAGTTGAACCTTTCTCTTTTTTTCTTTCTCTCTCTCTCTCTCTCTCTCTTTTCCTTCCTTAAATATTGTTTATATATTATCAATACATAATTGCTTGGTTTTTCATTTATATGTGAATATATGGTGAGAATGAGAGTGTGGTTTGGAGTTCTTCATCTTTATCTTCATATTAATTTTTTTGAGGTTGGGACTTGTTTAACATAAGAAAAATCCTCACAAAAATGTACATGTTAATATGCATTTGCATATTATTTGGCGCTACTTTCCTTCCTAATCATCCAATTAGAAACCCTAACAAGTGTCTCATTATATTGCTTGATTTTCTTACATACCCAATGGTAGAGAAAATGTATTCTCTTGTAACAAACCAAGTAATAACATTTTATATTTATATATAAATCATATTTTACAAAAGATTTTCAAAAGCAAATACCCTCTTTAATGTGGCTTTGGAGACTTAGCTGAGGCTCTTGCACAAGTCCAAGCTCCCCTTCGACCTACATCAAATTTGAAGTCGGTTGTTTTAAGTCATTTCTTCATTTTTAATATCATGAAAACACATATGTATATACATGTTGTATGCATATATGTACACATGATGATTCCCTTTATATTTATCTCTCTATGTTTCTACATTCTATTTTACAAATTTTGATATACATATGAATGTATATATACATGTATTCAATTTTCTCTCTTTAGAACCTTTTTGTATTCTTCTACAAATTTCTTATATATATATATATATATATATATATTCTTTCCCTTTCTATTTAAGTTAATACTTCATTTTCAAAAACTTACACAAATATGTATACATACATATAAAGAATATGTATCTCCTCCTATTTCAAAATCTTATATTTAGAGATCTTTAAAATCTTTTTCTCTATTTCTCTTTATTTCTATGGGAGTATCTCATTTCTCCATCATTTCAAATATTTTTCTCTCTTGGTTTAAGATCATTTTCATTTGCTGATTTCAACCAAAAATTAAGTAAGAACCTAATATTGGATTCATATTTGATGGTCTATAACCCCAATCCATTTTCAAAATTTTTTTCCACTTATATATGATAGTTATCAAAACAGAAATCTTATATATATATTATGGTAGGAATGTCTTAGATGAATGTTGTGGTAAGAATGTTTTATTTTCTTTCAATCATGTAGGATCAATGCATTTATGCATTCACAATCGCTTAATATTACTTGTGATTACAAACAACTCTCCAAAAGAATTTAAGCAAGATGAGATAGAATTCTAAGTAAGTAGTAACCGAATTAGAGTAAAATCTCAAATATACTTAAAATCTTAAAAGAATACTGAAGTGACTTCAAAATAGTTTCTCACGTTTTCCAAATGATATTTATAAAAATCTTTCAATTCTCGTTTTCTCAAAAATGTTTCACATTTTCAAGTGATTCTTTAAGAACCTTTTTAAAAATTTGAAACATCAAACTTTCAATATTTTTCTACACCGCATATAAAAAAGAATGTTTGAGTGAAAATGAAATGCATCAATAATAAACAATAATAAACATAGCCCTTGGATTGATTACCCTTAATAAGGGTGCCAGGAACCGACAAGTGAATCCCTTTCTCTCTCATTTTCAAAACAATTCTCATTTTTTTGGATCACTCCAACTATCAAAAATTTTAAGGATGCGAACAAATGGCCACATGAAAGAGAGGGGGGAGAGGAGGGGGAGAGAAAGCCAACTTGTCCATCAAAACTCAGTGCCCATAGGAATTGAACTCACAACAAGTCTACTACTTGCCCATCATAGGAATTGAACTCACAACAAGTCTACTACTTGCCCATCGGAGAGAGAGAGAGAGAGAGAGAGAGAGAGAGAGAGAGGGAGAGAGAGAGAGAGAGAGAGGATTATTAATACACGCAGCAGCCACACTACACTGAACGGAAAAACAAGCATTAAATGAGTGACTGTCTGCGACAATATCATGACAACACCAACTTTCTGCCAAATGCAAGTTGATCAAACTTCACATACGAGCAATAACTTTGTAACAGCCATTAGGCACACAGGAAAAGAAAAACACACATTAAATGGGGGTGACCATCTTCAACAGCAGGATCATGATAACACCAACTCTTGAAGTTTTCCTATTACAGTCCTAATATATTCTTGTTGCACGCTCTCATTAAGCAAGAATTCCCTTAGTTTGGCATTGTTGGCTCTTATCTTCTTCGTTTTCTCTTCATCATTGTCTATCACCATTCTCACTGCCTCACACACAGCCTCCCTAGTAAACCATCCGTCCTTAGACCTCCTCTTCACGGCAACGCCAGCCTTAAGCTTCTTGGTCATTAGCTTTTCACACAAAAACTGATCTGATATCTGGGGAAGCAGGACCGTTTGGCACCCGCCTGCTACGGCCTCCATAATTGTGCCGAAGCCGCCATGGCTAAGGTGCACGCCAACTGAAGGATGCCTCAGAATATGTGGTTGTTGAACCCATCCGCTATGCACCATCCCCTTTCCTCCCATTCTTTCCCCTACAATCTCTTGCTTTGCTGCCTGCTCCCCAGGTGTTCTGAAATTAAGGACAGCGAAAAATGGTGCACCACTCATCTCTAATCCCGCAATGAGCTCGACGATCTGCTCATTTGTTAAGCAAACCTCACTGCCGAAGGAGCAAAAGACAACAGATCCTACAGGGAACTTGTTCAGCCATTTCTGCCATCGTTCCTCGAGCTCTCCCCTTGGAGCCTTGGACATGAGCGTACCGCATGGGAGCGCCTGCTTCCCGGTCAAGGACGAGAAGAACTTGAGGTACGTCTCCTCGATCTCCACGGCAGTTTTTATGATGATTGCAGAACTCAGTGCCATGACAGCGAGAATCCTCGTGCATGGGGACCTTCTCGATTTATGGTGCCTCCTTAAGTTCTGCATCATGTCGCGTGCTTCATAGGGCTTTAGGCTGGTGATGGCTGAAACAAGCCTTACAGGAAGGTTCTCACTAAGCGTAAGGGCTAGCTTTTTTGGGTGCACCACGGTGAAGATCTTCATGGGCGTAGTAGAGATGGCAGCTGCAACGTAGAAAAACACAGGCTTGATTCCTAGGGAGTTTGCGAGCGGGGGAAGCCAGTGGTAAACAAAGTCGAAGACGACGACTTCAGGAGAGAGTTTGCGTAGAATGTTGGTGATCTGTGGCTCGCTGGCGTCAAGGGCCTCCATGAGAAGCAGGCGCAGGCGCGCAGACACAGAAGCAGTAGTCGATTCAACTCCAGCAGGCAGGCCAGGGATGGGACGGAGGTCATAGTTGACGATTGGAATGCTAGGGTCGAGGCCAGCACGGATCCTCTCCACGAGGGTTGGCGGAGAGAGGAAGGTGACTGTGACACCATTCTCGACCAGCCTGTTGGATAGTTGGATGAATGGGCAGATGTGACCAAAGCCTAGCCATGGGAGCATGACAACATGAAAAGGGTGGCAAACTCCTTCCATTGTGACCAAGCACTAGTTTTTCTCCTCCTGTATGAGGCTCACTCGCTTGATGGAGAGATATAGATTAAGTGGTCATGTATATATACAAGTGACACCACAGCCCCCCCCACCCCCAAAAATGAAGCTGGTGTATAAAAAAATGTGCACTTGATTGTAATGACTAGAATACCCCTGAAGGAGTCTTCCTACCAGGACAAAAAAATAATAGAAAAGTTAAAACTTCAAAAAAAAAAAAACATTTTTTTTTAAATCCTTAAAAATACCCTCAACTTCCCCATTCTTGTTTTTTGGTATATATTTATTGTATGCAGCACAGCTACTGCATGAAACTCGGTCTCCCTACCCCCACGCCCAAACAAACACTTTCGACTTAGAATCCATTACAACTATGAATCCTCATTTCCTAGAGTCATGTAGATGCTCAAAAAGAGAGTGAGTTGAGTGCATTGGAGTATTGTATGCCATAGATAACACCCAAAAAAAACGGAAGGAGGGAGTTGGGGTATTTTGTAGACTTTTTCAAAAAGTAATGCCTTTTCTAGATTTTTACTTTTTCATTACCTTTTTTTGTCCTTACAAGGAGTTCTTCTTTTCACTGACAAGGACTATTCTAGTCATTAAATCTCCTATACATATTTTTTTTTTTTACACAGTGCATATAACCAACTCATGCTTCAAAATGGGGGAGCTCAATGTATCTGGCCCTCTATAGAGATACGTGGGTCCCTAACCCATTACAGAGGTGGGCCATGGGCCACATGTCTCTATTGAGCGGATGTCCCACTTTCTTTGGAGCATTTAATCAGGCACGCTCAATTTCTCATATGTCGTAATCTGGGGTTGACCATTTCAACCAAGTGTAGGAAAGTTAAAAGTATTGTATTCTCAGATGAGTCAAACACTATGGCCAATACCGATTCAGGGCCTAACTAGTAGCGGATCTACTTGGTTAGGGTGGGCCACTAAAAACTCGCATTATAATATCTCAACAATACATTGTTGTGACTCCAAAATTATATTTCCCTGCAAGTGTCACATGACTAAAAAATCTTGGCTCCACTGAGCCTAACGATGCATTGCACCTCATTAACCAATCAAACCCTCTTGGAGGATACGCCTGTGACCTTACTAGCATTGCACCTCATTGAATTTATATATCATCAACGACTTATCTATGCTAGTCGTGATTTTGTTTTAACCTCTAGATCCAAGCGGTTGAGCCACACCTTAGATCAACTAGATCATGAAGTGCTTGTAGAAAGTTTCTGGACAAACTTGTCTTGTGTTGGTAAATTGAATCTAAAGCCAGCGTTACTGCAAAAAAAGGTAGAAAGTAAAAGCTCCCATTTAGTTTGGTCAATCCATGCTTCCTTTGATTTTAGGCGGAAGAAGCTGGTCATTAAAGGGTTGGATTGTCATTGGGGCCGCACTTAAGGCATTTGATTTGATATGTTCCCCACATCAAATAATGCATCTTTTCTTGAATAAAGGGTTGGATTGTCATAGTCTCACATTTATATATAAAAAAAAAAGTTACCACTTTTGTCAATAATAGGTCGACTTTTGCAACCATAAAAATTGTTGAATTTCGAGAATAATCAAAATTGCTTTTAAATCAAATATTGGCTGGTAATTAGCTTGATAGTTGGCAGATGTGACGACTCATCCAACGCTGCATCGCTGTGGAGATGGGTCGATTCATGATATGGAAAAAAATTTACGGAATATGTAGAAATATTTTTAGTTCTCATTAATCGCAAAACTAATTAGAAAGGAATTAGAAAATTTCCTTCCACCAATTATAGCAATTGTGGTTCTTTTAATGGTATATTTCATTTATGAAATTACTTTCACATCTACTCTCGATTTGCTTTGTTCTATGGACCCTAATGATGAGAACTATGAGCTTTGTGCCTTCTCAACGTTGAACCAGGTAAGTTAGCCCGTAACCTTCTAACATGACACTGTTCAATAATAAAACCAACTTCAACCTCCTCCCTAAAAAGAAAAGAAAATGGGAGCACTCCTTGATGGGCTTGATAGCACAATAAGAACACATGCATGTGTTTAGCAATTAGTTGCCATTAATGTAATATTATATTACATTATGTAATACAATATCATGTAATATTGTGTGAAATTGCATAGATGCAACACTAAACAAGAGAATTGAAGCATATTCATCCTAATTACCAGTGTACGTAGTAATTGGTAAAGTCAGTTGCAAAGCACCATGCTCACTGAATGTATAATTTTGAACCCTTGGTTCGTTTAGTTTCTGACTAATAGATGTCAATTCTGAATCAACCCTGAAGAGTGTTAAGGCCGACTTATGTTTCAATGGAATCAAACAAAATCAGTACAAGAAAAACAAAATATCAAAACGAAGATCAGCGGCCACACAAAAAAAGATACCCTAATATCAAGGACATAGGGAGTTATACAAGAACCTATATGTACCTTCTGTACCAAAGTATAAGGAAGTTAACCAAATTTGTTAGTGCCACAACGTGTTTTTAAAGTTCCACTTTTGAACATGAGAACTTCTAGCCAGACAAATGTTATGATTGTCGTTGGGGATTAACATAAGGAGTTTGTAAATGAGAGATACAATATGACCTATGGTTAGAAATTTGTCCTAGGCTTGTTAAGAGCAGGCAAACCACCTACATGATTATTTTTTATTATCCTTCCACCAAAGTGTATGTGATATGAATTCTGAACTATTCATAGAAAGGCGGAAGCCCTCACCTAACCCATTATCTCCATACAGTACAGGGCCTGCTTTTGGTGTCTCGGGGTGTCATCCCGTCGTGCTTTAACTTGCACATCAATGGTCATTGTTTACAGTACAGAAGATTGATGTCATGAGGATTCGAAATGAAAACCAGTCCTTGTTTGCAGTACAAAAGATTGATGTTATGAGGATTCAAAATGAAAACCAGTCGTCTATCATTACACTAACCCGATTGAGGATGTGCCTCATATGAATTGCCACATGGGAGGGACAGGGAGCGATCGTGAGGGTAGGGAGACTATCCTCACTTGCATCTAGATTGATTCAACAACAATTAATTTGGGTATAGATCTTCAATTTTTTAACATCCAACCTCTCTTAGAGGTGGTTGCATGCAATTTGATGAGACTATCCTTCCAGCTGTGATTTAATTTTGTCTTCTACTGAGACCACTAAACGTCCATTTTATGTTTCTTGGTGCCAACTAGAGGAAAGATGGCCCGTTGACTACGGCCGAGCTCGGCATAATAGACAAAACACCTATGACGCAGAAACTGATGCATTAAATCCTATCACATGTATGAGTAAAAGCCAAGAATAAATGCATTTAACCTTCAAGGGTATCATTTTCTCATAGTCACATAATTTCTTAGTTTTCTCCCCGCTTTGAAAAGTGAGTTGCCTTTATCATCCCCCCATAAAAGGCGGTCCTCATTTAATGGAAACCATGTGGAAGAAAGGACATGATGTGTCTGATGTGATGTTATTCTCTAGGATTGCCCGCAAATTTTCAGTAGTATCGAGCTATCTTCTATTGTTCCTTGGAATCAAGTATAAAATAATGCCCCAACACCATGGTTTAATCCACAGTCAACAATCATTCCTCTATGTCAAGAGAAGAGTGAGTCTCTGGCTCTCCGTCTCTGCTATACTTTAACCATAGATAAAAAATGTTTGTGCGCATTCTATGTCAAATGGTTACGTGATTTCCCGTCGACTATGTGGGTTTGGCTATGGAGTAATAAGTGTTTTACTTGTAAGAAAGGTGTTTTAAAACACTAAACTGCGTTAGCGCGTGAGGTGCAAAAATATACATTGCTTTATTTGTTACCTATTCAAAAAGAGACTGAGAAATCTATGCTTAATTGGCCGGCCATTTTAACTCCTAATGCATTTGCTACCGAAAAATGTTAGGATATCAATACGTAAGTTGAAGCATAGCTTTGACTCTCAACCGACAATAGAATGAAGCGGAGGACACATGAGATAAGGCAGTGGAGCTCCAGCTTGCACGAGAGATAAGGCAATCCATCATCAAGATCCGCAAGTTATTCTGTAATACCAACAAAAAGGGAAATCTCAAGGTGAATCCAGCTAACAATGGCAAGAAAATATGAGCTAAAAATACCTTTGGGAATGCCCAGTGCATGAATGGCGAAACTGTCAATCAAACATGTAAAGGTGATCATAAAAGATTGAAGGAGGATTTTATCTTGCATCCTAGAGAATGTAAATTATTGTAGATGCCTCACTGGCAGCATTGACTCTTACATTCTCTACCGGTGAGCTGGTCCATCTCACTGACAGTCGCCTACATGTCGACGGACATTAAATCGAGTGTCCCGCTCTTTTTCCCGTCGCGTCCTTTCATTATTCTGCACAAGTAATTGCCACACAAGTAGCAATTGGTAGTATGACTTTCCACATGCAAATTAAATAGTGCCAGTGAAGATTTATGCTGGCATGATTCGCATGATAAAGCTCTATAGTTCTGTCGGTGGCCCAATCGAAATCCTTATTTTGATTTTCCCAAGAAATGATCCTTTTTTGAGGTTCTTCTTGAGATTCTTGTCTTCACAGAATGCACGAATAAATGGCTAAAGTAAGAATGACTAGTTAGTTCCTTAGGTTCTGGAGGAAAACCCTGATCACAAAATAAACTATTTTTCAAATCCATGATCTTGCGTCACTGTATACGCAATCGACTTTCTCAATATGAGGGCGTAAGAGGCCCAGCTGGACCCAGAGGCATTCGAAATGAAGGGAGACTTGTGGTTCTTTTCAAGGCAGTGGGTCATAAGCTTCTTGCTATCCCCACAAGAGCCGATGTGGCCTCCTTTAAAAGTGTGCTTCAAAATCAAAGTTGAAGTATGGTTAATAATAAAAGTACATTTCCTTCAAGTCTTTGGTAAGCTAAAAATGAAAAAAAAAAAAAGAAATGACTACAAAAAATATCTTTTTTTTTTATTTTTTTTATTGCAAAAACATCTCCCTTTTTTACTATGCACACATAACTGTGTGCACAACCTTTACTACTTAAAAATAGGTCAATATATATAGTGGCCCGCAAGGGGTGAAATGCATCAATATATTATATCACAAAAATTTATTAGTTTCTTAAATTTTTTAAAGATGAGAATGAGCCAACATACATGTTGACCAATATGCATTAATGTTGCATTAATTGTTCTCCTGGTTTCGGATCGATGGAAGATGAACAGTAAAATGATGCTTCAACAGAAAGGAGGCTCTGTTGATGAAATGCCGGGGCATGTCGATCGCCAAATGCCGATCACGATGTGGTAAACGTGTGTGCGCCTAATTAATGATTTAGGTACCTTTAAATGTTAAAAAATATTGATTAAATTGATAGCAAGATCCTATATAACTTGATATCTTACTCAGCCACGAAAAGCACTCAATTCGGGACTCTCTTGGAAGAGTGATGTTACACTGCCCAAATGCCCACAAGTGGGATACAAACCTTTTATTTGCCGTGAAATCTTTTGTGTGTGTGTGAAATTCAGTGGAACTTTATACAGAGATAAACTGTTGAAATCATTAGTTTTTGCACTAGAATTAAGATTATGACTCCAAGCAGCGCAGAGGGGTACTGGAGCTCAGATTTTTAGAAATTAAAAATTTTGCATGTAATTTTTTTTTTTTTGTTCCAACACATACCCAACGTCGGTGGGAGGGGCATATTTTCTCTTGCAAATCATAAGTTTAATAAGATATTTCAAATCTATGTCTTTATATTCTTATATTTCTTTTGTTGATTTCAAAGGCTTTAGAGGGTTAGTCTTGGCTCTAAAACGAGCCAAAGTTCCTTTTTGACCTATATAAAAAGAATGAGGTCCGAAAATTTCTAAAATTATCCATTGAAACATAACTTTTACCAAAAATTAAGATACCCTGTTACTAAAGCAAATTTTTGTATTCTCTCTCTCTCTTTCTTTCTCTCTTTTAAATCTCTCTCTTCCTTTTATATATATATATATATATATATATATATATATATATGTATATATATATATACTCCCTCTGCCTCTCACTCTTTGATTTCTCTCTTTAACTTCTCTCCTCTACTAATCTCTCTATCTCTCTTTTAAATTTCTCTCATTTTTATCGATATCACTCTCTTTCTTTTATTAAACTCTCTTTCTCTCCCCCTCTCTCTGATATCTCTGTCTCTCTTTTATTAATCTCTCTTTTTCTCTTTAAAATCTCTCTCTCTTTCTTTTATTAATCTCTTTTTCCTTGAATAGATCTCTCTTTCTTGTTCATTGATATATCTATTATCTCTTTTATTAATCTCTCTCTCTCTCTCTCTCTTTAAATCTCTTTCTCTCTTTCATTGATATATCTATCTCTCTTTTATTGATCTCTCTCTCTCTCTCTTTAAATCTCTTTCTCTCTTTCATTGATATATCTATCTTTTATTGATCTATATCTCTTTCTCTCTTTTATTAATATCCCTTTCCTCTTTTAAACATCTTTCTCTATCTCTATCTCTCTCACACAAAGTCTAGATTTTAAATTCTTATATATTCTCCTTGGCTTAAAAATCTATCCACTTCATTAAGGCCAAAACCAAAGTAATGTATCTAACATTGAGACAATACTTAGTGGCCTACAATCTAAATATATTTTCAAAAACTTTTTCTTGAAAAGTTTCATAGTAATATAGTTTTCTAAGTAAAAAATTCTTTTAAATGAATGAAACTTTAGATACATGTGATGGTAGGAATGCTCTTAGATAAATGTCATGCTACGAATGAATAATCTGTTTTCAAGCATATAAAGTTCATGCAGTCATGCATACATGATGCACTTAAGGATTATAGAAATGCACAACTACATCTCTAAGAAGTTTAAGTAAGACGAAATCAAATACTAACAAAGTACTAATCAAATTAGGGCAAAACCTTAAAACTTCCTTAAGATTCAAGGGAAACTTTTTTACAAATCATAATATTTTTTCATTTTAATTCAAATCTTTACCAACATACTACTTTGATTTTCAAAATATTTGCAATATTGAAACGTGCCTCCCTATTGGCCCCTATGATGAATTGAACTATGAATATTGCAAAATGATAAACTTGCAAATATATTTTCCAATCATATTTTTTCAAATCAAAATAAGTTGAAAACTTTGATATGCAAAAACTATCTTCAACCACAAATTATCTTTTACACTTGAGTTCTAATGACGATATTGGAAAAGCTCAAATGATGTTAAAGATTTTCTTCCAACAATTTATGTTCTAAACTATTTGACATTTTCACATTTCAATCTTATTTTTTAAAAGTTGCTACTACCATTTGGAGTTCATTAAAACCCCGAAGTCCATAGTTCTACCTTGAGAGTACTATATTTTAAACTAAACCCCCTTTATCATTTTTTTTTTTTAATTTTGATTAACTTGAGCACACATGCATATGTGATCTTGAGATAATACTGAACAATATTGGAATGTGCAAAGCAAAGAAGCTAGTGTTTTACCTGGTTACTCTCAGCGCTGGGAATGGCTGGGCCTCGTACCGACAGATGAGTCCCATTCTTTCACTTTTCAAAACAAAAACTCTTTTTTTTATGAAACAATCCAAAAACCAAAACCAATTTTGCAGATACTAATAGAGTGCCCACTGCTTCTTCATTATCTGACTATCAATAATATTGCTTTTTCCTTGCAATCGCAGAGGATGAAGAGGAATGTAATGAAGTTTGGAACCAACACAAAGCTCATCCAACCCGAGTCCCAGTGGACAGAGTTTTCCCATTGTTGAACCAAATGCCTTCTGTTCCATCACTAGGACGAATGAGTTTCTACCAAGCAGCTGGAGCATGTCCTCCATCTCGACGTTGCCAGGAAGCTCCACTGAGAGTGGGGGTTCCCTTGCGTGCTTTTCTAGCACTTCATCAATAATGTCAATATTCTCCATTCACCTCTTTTGCATGCTGCACGCCACTAGCAATACCTTTTATTTTTTACTTATTTATTTCATTTTCTGGGGTCCTTAATTGACAAAGACCCTTTACTGTTTGAAAAGGGCACTTGATTAATATATGTTACAGTCACACACTCAAAACTTTCCATGCTTTCATCTGTTATGAACAGTCAGCTGTCAGCTAATAATTATAACTTTCCTTCTCATGCAACACTTTTTCTTTATTGTAGGTGGCAAAGAGGTTGAAAAATTCATTGGAGATTGCATGGAAAGCTCGATCTTTCAAATGTTTTCCTCTGAACTACTGGGAGAAGTTTGATTGAAACAAAAAGGACTCAAAGAGTTTTTGAGGTTTCTGGCAGTAGACAAAGAGTGGTGAACTTGGCCATATTTGTGTACAATCAGAAATTAATCTACTTTACATGTATAATGTACAAGTGAGTATCTTATTTTAATTCTTTCTATGAGAACTGATGTTTTTCACTATAGATGCCTACAATTGTTGAGGAATTGGAAGCTGATATCCAAGATACTATCTCGCGCAAATTAGATTATTTTGCTCAACGAACATGTTCTTAGGGAATATGAGCATTATCAACATTAGGTAACCCCAATTCCCCTTTTATTTAATAATGCGTTAGCAGCTTCCCATATCATTTGAAATATTTTTGCAGATTGACGAGCTTGTTAAGAAACTAAAATGATTGTAAAGGAGTTAGTAAATGTTTGGCAGACATTCAAGGTGGGGATTTCTATAAAACAATTTTGTAGGGCACTTCAGTTCCAACAACAGTTTTTGTAAATTAAACAAATATAGTTTGAAAGATATAGTTGTCTTTAATTTAAAGGGGATATATGAAACATTTTAAAAAACCATTATTTCTTTATATAAAAGAGCTTCTAAAAAAGGGTTTAAAAGAAGAAAAATTCGTGATAAGAGAGAAAAAAAATATGGTGAAAGAGTGAATAGTAGAAAGGATAAGAAGGGACTGGAGTGATCATACTCACCATGGAGACTTCAATCCAAACATGAAAGATGTTATTTTGACCCACAAAGGTGATTTTAAAGAGTGAATAACAAAACCCCATCATCATTGAAGAGAAATTAAGTTTGCATACTTGTATAGCTCTTGAATGAGTTCTGCAATTTTTTTTTAAATAAATGATTCCTCGTTGTTATCTTGCTTAATTTGTTTGAAGAGATGACACTATAGACGCCAAAATTATGTGCATTCTCATATTTATGTGTCATATATAAGCCAATAGTGAAGATGTTTCGAGTTCCCCTTTGAGCATTTGCTTTCCTTTGCATGTTTCCCCTCTTGCCTTATATTTCTTTTGGGCCCCTTTTAATGTATACAAAAAATTTGAAAAATTATATATCAGCCTCTTTTAAAAGTTTGAAACTATAGTTTGGCACCTGCAATAAAAAATTCCTAGCAACACCTCTAACTCCAAGCATCAAAATCACTTAATGGTATTGATGGTTTGGGATTTTGATTCAAGAATGAAAATTCCAGAAACATAGTTCTTCCTTAAACTGAAATGGAATCAAAATTCCAGGTTCCAGTTTCCTGATTCCAGAAACAAAATACCATGTTTGTTTAATAAATCATGTTTCTTAAATAATGAACATTTTGATTTTAAAATTCCATGATTCTGGATATATCAAACTCCTTAAAAGTTATGACAATTTAATTATAATTTGCGTAACTAGGATTGATTGCAGACATACAAATCATAGATAGATGGCCGGAATAGATTGAGCTCGGATTAGAATATGATATCTAAGATGGCAAAACTCCTATGCAGTGTCAATTGCTACCCTAGGTCGTCATAATTGGATGTTAATTAAATAATAACTCCATATTAAATAGTAATTCCTATCAATAAACCACATCCCAAAATTAAAATTAAAAAAAATCACATTAATTGACCGAGCATGACCAAAGTATTGATCTTTAGCATAGGCATAAAGATCGTTAACAGGTTTTAAACATCAAGAAAAAGTTCGGTAATTTTTTATAAAAGATAAAATCACAAGAATTAAGAAAGTACAAAAAGAAGAAAGAAAACAAAAAATAACTTCAGAAAATGATGTTTTAGCAATGATATAAATGAAAATAAACAATTTAACTTAAGTTTTAACTGTAAAACAAAAGTTATGTGAAAATAACGACAAAAAATGTGATAAAATGCAAAGCAAAAAATTTATTTTTGAGTTTTTTCAAAAAAAAGAAGAAGGGGTTTTTATCATTTTCATTGTTCTAAAAAAACACATAATTTTTCTCGAAAAAGATGGATTTTTTATGACTACGAACTTTAGCAGCATTATGAGAAACCTCCTAAACGAGGGTATCATGAGCAACTTGATGTAAGCATATATTAATGGTTGATAACGTTTTTTGGCATCATCAGCTTCTGCATTTGATCTTCTATATTTTTTTGACACTGAGATCACAAATAATATTAATTGTACCACCATTGTCGGACTGCTGAAAATGGCACGGTGACCTGCTGAAACTCTCCGTTGATGTTGTTGGTCAGCCTCGATGGATTTATTTCCATAATATAGAAAGATGCCACCAGTAAGATGAGTGGAGGAAATAAATGTTTCATCTTCAAGATTTTTTCCTTGGTCCAGTGTGGTGTTAACTATTAATTAAGTCTTTCCCTTTCACCAGTATTAAATTTACACATTTAGGAATAAGAAACACGCAATCCACTGAATGTCATAAGCAAAATCAAGAGATTAATTGATTAACATCACCACCATGCAGGGACCAAAGAGAAACTCGGAATTTGATGGCTACGATCATGTCGAATGTTTCTGAGGAGGTCTATTGACTTGTTTTAACAAAAGGGAAGAGTATATATATCAAGCCATGGAAAATATTAATGCTTTCAATTATGTTTCATCAAAGGTTATAGTACTAAGTTCATGAGGAGTCGTGCACTCACGAAAAGAGGGTGGCGCATGAGTTAAATAAACTAGGAAAATGCATGCTAAGATAGTGAAAGATCAGGAAAAATTAGGATCTTAACATATCTAAACTATCCCAGATTTCTATCTTTAGGCAAGGATCCATGAAGGAAATTTTTTTAATTATTCAACACCTAATTTGTAAGAATATCTCCAACATTTTGGTTCATAATAAGAAGATTATACATCCAGTTGCGATAAGGGTGGAGGCAATGACATTCCCCTTTTTCCTCAATCTCTATGAGTAACTTGGCAGCGGGAAACGTCCTTCTTTTTTCTATTTGTGTGCATCCATATATTCTATATGGTTACTCTTCAATAGGCTATTTTGGTAGGAATGCGAAGAAGCTTATTAAGGTTTAAGACTATTAAGTAATTTGGCTTAATCCAAAAGTTTTAGTATCATATATATGACTTAGATACGTGCATATTTTGTGGAAAGATATCTCTCTAGAAGCACACACATGCACATATATGTTCAACAATTTAACTTTAGTTTTGCCTGTTTCATATGGCCATACAATGTTTGACATTTTCTTTTTCTATTTCATGTTCCACACCAGCTTTAGGGGTGTTTGGTAGCCTCAAATTTAAGATCCTCGGGATTTCATAACTATGGATTGAAGATCAAGATCATACCCTCTCCGCTCCGATATTAAATCTGGCCTTTTTTCAATGCAATGAAATAAAATAAAGATACCAAGTCCATAGTTTGATAAACCATGAATTTTACCGTGGGATCTTTTGCCACATCAGAAAAAACATGTCATGTCAGAACCACATCAGATTGTAGATTTCAAATCTGCATAATCAAACGCTCCATTAAGGCAACAATAATTCTGAACGTGGAGATTTTAGCTTTTCATTTTATGGGTTTGGCAGAGTGGGAATGGACGGCTGATTTTCTCTTATGTGTTGTCAATCCTAACCAAGACGATTTTTGGATCAACAAATCCCGTGTTCTTTTGTGGTGAAACTACCTTTACTACATATTGTGAGATCAATAACAATATTAAAGATTTGGTTAATATGTAGTCCTGGATTTACTTGAGGATTTATCATAATTGGTATCTAATTAATTAGCTTTTTCAGTCTGATAGTCCACTCAGTCAGTTTGATTACTCTTTCAGGAGAATGGCATGATTGACTAGCACTGCAATTCCTTCGTTGTTTAATGGGAAGCAAGACCAGAATGTTCCTTTGTCCTTTGAATTTGTTGCTGTGTTGGGAGGAGGACCCCAAAAGTAGTGAAGCTGGTCGTCTTTCCTCTCAAGCCATTGAAGCAGTGCGACTGAAACAAGGGGTGGGTCTTTCCTATCATTGATTTTAGGGCACGGCCTGCCTGAGTGGCATGAGTTGCTTCTAATGTTATGCTATTGAATGAATGGAACAATTCTCATCTTCGTTCATGACCCCTTGCTTCGGTTGTCTGTTTCATGAGATAATAATAATGTGTTATTAGTGTCAAACATCATTTTAAGGGTACTTTGACAAGAAGAACACTAGGTAACTGTTCCATGAATCTGCATCAAAGATTAATGCAGATCTATGAAACACTGGAATTAATGTTTTATGAATCTGTCTTATTGTCCTTGGGGCCAGATTTATGCAACACTTACATAATGTTCCTATCATGGGTCGTTCAACTAAAAAAATACTTGCATACTATTCCATGAACCTACTTCCAAAATTAGGGCAGATTCATGGAACACGTGGAATAAGTATTCCATTAGCCAAATGTCCCCTTAGCATCTTTTTGTTCTCCAGCCTGGTTTTGTGGCACATCCTGTGCTCTTCAGCTGACTATATTTCTTCCGTTCTCTACATTGTTAGCTTAAACAAGTTTTTCATGTCAAAAGTGGACGAAGGAATGAGGATGAAGGAGGTATTTCCAGCAATTAACTAATGCAGTCTATTACTTCCATAGAAGGGGAGTATTGCATAGTGACTTAAAAGGTAATTTATTATAAAAAATCAGTCTTGTTCTAACTCGAAAGGTGAATGGCAATTGAAAATTTTCTTGTTTGATGAACGAGGAAACCTCAAAAGTATCTGATTTTGTCTCCAGCGCTCTTACACAGCATGTCAAGGAATTGAAATGTTTGAAAACATGTATGTTGGTTCTATCTATTGAATACTTTTAGATATCAGCTTTTCTTGTAATATTCAAATTCAGATATCTATGCTTTCGAGAAGGGTTTTACATACTTCTCCTGAATTACCATTGATAATAACATATCTTGTGTCAGAAGCTTGCATGAAAGACTAATAGTTCTCCGATTTAATATATCACATCCTGTTGGATTCATATGAATGTGTTTTCTCATAATCATTTGTTGATATCTGAACTGAAGGCAGCTGGAGCAACCTGGATCCAATTTGATAAGAATGGATTTGGATTTCGTTAAAATATAGACAAAGTTGGAGTCATCCTCCACTGGCTTAAATGTTCTGTTCTACCTCCAGATGTACTCCCGTAGTGCGGCAGTGGGATTTAGCACTTATTGACATTTAAAATAATTCAGTTAAAAAAAAAGTTTAAACTGCTGTTTGTGCACCTAAGTAAACAGGCTTGCACTGACGAAAGATCAAACGTCAATGATGATAATGATAAAATGACACCACTATAGCAGATTTTAGAAACACCCGCGCTTTTTTCACGAGTACCGACGTGAAAAGGGTGTCGTAAGGTCGTCAGTGAAAGTAGGCTAAATGGGCAACGCTTTTCCCTGCAACAGAATGCTCTCACTACACGTCGAAGCTTTGCAATGCTGATAAGCCATTTGTCGTCCATGAATATGATGGTTACGACACCTTTTCTTCGTGTCGAAGCTTCATGAGCTGCGACAAGCTCTATCACATGACATCAATGATAGTGAATGATTTTGTTTCGCGTTGGATGTTCAAGTTTGATGAATCTCGTTGCATCAGGGATGGTGAAGGAACCAACTCAACGGAAATTTGAAATCAACTGCGTACCTCGGATGATTTTTTTTTTTTTAGTTACTAAAAACCAGAAGGGTATTCTATCATATATATATACTACGGCCGTTCATCTAAAAGGCAAAAACTTTGGAGGCCTAAGGGTATGATCAGCTTCCGGCAAGTAATGATTAGAAAAAAATTGGTCTTAGAATGGCCCATAAGCTTCACAACACTACGACCCGGCTTACCACTTTGAGCATCCACATGAACAACAAAAGTAGTAAAAGAGCAGTGCCACTCATATTCACGGTGTATCTCCACAGGGGCACAAATGAAGCTTTAGAAGTTCCTCAATTTCAGAACAAAGCTAAAGAGGTCATCAAAAGCTTTGAATTAGAACGTCGTAGACTCCACAAATCTGCTGTTCTCAAAATGTTCAGCATGAGATATTAGACTGTTGCTGTAATTGCAATTGTTCCCCAACTCGTCCTTGACGCCTCACCATTTTTGTCCTGTTGGAGCAGAGTTCATTGGTGTCTACTGCTTTATCCCAGAACTCTTTCCTTTTCATTCTTAGCCTAGCTTTAAAGCTGTCCTAAGCATCTATGACCACCACCTGCAAGGTAAGGGCGACAAGAATCAGGAACTGCAACAAGACAGAATGCCAATTAAGAAGTGAAAGTAAGGAATCAGTAATAAACAAGCATAAAAAACACACACACATATATATACATATGTAACAGCAAGTTCAAACGGCGGATACAATGGCATTGCCTCTGCACTCAATTCAACTTGGATGTGGTGACCTGTATTCCCATATCCATGAGATAGCAAATAGTATAGGGTACCTCAAACCGGTGATGAAAGTAAAAAACTTGTCGTGTTGGACTTGTCCATGTAGAGTGTCAAGCTGGCTTGGTGTGCAACAGACGTTGCAACTTGCCATTGCAACTTGCCACCGATTGTTGAGCATACTCTCTAGTTTCTTGAACATAATAAAGCATCTGCCCAGAAAGCTACTGTTGATGTGAAAGAACATGGCAATGCAAACTGTTTACTTTAGTTGCATCAGTTTCTACCAAGCACGGGTTATCAAGCAAAAGAGAAAAATGAACAGTGTTGGCCGTTTAATGTATCACATCTATTCAAATGTGTGTATATGTATATATATATATATATTGCAAGAGAGAGAGAGAGAGAGAGAGAGAGAGAGAGAGACTTATGGCTACGTTGACAACTGTAAACTGGTCTGAACATTGCTTCACGAACCTAGAAAATGATATTCAGTGGGTACTCCTCGTCAAAAACAAACAGAAGCCTTGGCTAGGAAAGCTATGCAGATAATAAACTGTTACATGCTAAAAGTTTTACTCTTTGGGGGTAACATTGAAACAAACTAACATTATTTTTCAGATGAACAGAGCAGACGTATTCAGCAATGTTCTCGAGATTGCTCCCCAATGTATGGAAGGCATCAACATAAACATCAAGGAAAACCTGAGCAGCAATAAGCAGAGAAATCATCAGATTGGAGACCTCTAAATCAAAGACATAAATATCCTCCTTAACTATTTTACTACTGTCAACTCACGGTTAATAATTTACCCTGGCTTCCTTTTTTTTTATCAAATTTCCACAATTTCTATTATGAAACACATTCTCACAACAAATTTATCAACTAATCTATCAACCAAAAGCTCACATCATGAAGAGCTCTTCTCTTAAGCATTTCATCAAACAAGATGAGCAGGATATATATAACAGAAGTACCACAACTGGAATGCCATGATTGTGTGGTCAAAATCGTGTCATCAAACTAATGAAAACAGAATCTCGTTAACATTATTGATCATGTCTAGAATTAGACATTTGCATAGATGGCCCGGTTAACAAATATCCCATGGAAAACAACACAGAAAAGGCAAAAGCTTGCCAAGAACGAGGCCCTACTGATTAGTATATGGGAAACAAAAATGGATCAAACACGAAGTGACCAGCAGTCCCAAATAACGGAGAAGAGAAAATATATAAACAAAGTCTTTCTCTTCAAACTCAACGAAAACGAACCCGAAAAGATTTCAAACGAGAAATAGAACCTTAAGAAAATCAAACAGGGAATTTCTCATCTAACAGAAATGGAATACCAAAAACGTGCAAGGAACCAAGCGAGGAAAAGATGGAGAATTACCATTGAATGATGAAGACACTGTAAGGAGGCAGTGAGAAATGCTTGTCCTCGTGGCTAAGGGGTAAATAAAGGCGTCAATAAACCGGCTATAACATGTAACCACACTGACATATGAAGACTTATGAACAATTAATAGTATTTAGTTTATGTTAAACACTGATTAATAATTAACAGTGTTTAACGTACTTTAATGTGTGACAGTCTACCACTGTACATAGCAGCAAAGTATTTTGTGCTTATCTTTTATAATTTCAATTTAGATGACAGACATGTATGTTTAGTTTGTTAACTATCGATGATGGTAGATGTTGAATATATTGTTTTTAGTATTTATTTTTTGACGAGTTGTTCATTGATATATTGATACTTGCTACTCAGCTATGTTGACAGGTGAATATGTGAAGTAGCAGCAGTTGTCTATTTCTTGTTATCACATGAATAAATATGATTCAATATTACTTACTTGATATTAAGTTAATTTATTTTTGAGTTCAAGTCATTTTATGGTATTTTTTATTTAAATAACAAATTATACATTGTTTTTTGTAACAATATTTAACAAAACTCAGCTCAAGTCACCAAATTGGCACACCGACTCATGAGTCTATGATGAAGGACTTAAGAGTCCCAAGTCACTGAGTTTTAAAACATTTCCATTGAATTGAGAGAGAGAGATGTTTCGTGGGTTCTATTGTCAGGAAGAAACATGCGTACTTAAGTTCGGTCTTCGGGGCCGTCGATGGGAGTGAGAAACGGTTGAGATATATCCATCGTTTTACGCCGTCTTCCTCACCCATTCTCCACGGAGAAACCCCTCTTAAAACCCTGGGCGGGCGGCTGAGGCAGAAGAATCCCTTCAGCAACTCTGCAACTCTTCGCCATCGGACATTGCACAATTGCAAGTCGAACGCGACGGGAGCTCTCTCTCGCTCTCTTTCTCTCCTGGTTGATGGGAATATATTGAGGGGAAGTAATGATTCGTCGTCGATTGAGCGGGGGTCTGTGGAGGTCCAGCCATGGAGTCACAACATCTTGGTTGAATCTCCACCTCTCTGGTTCAGCGGGCAGCCTTCTTAAGGAGGAGAAGAAGCACGAGAGCTACCGCCTCATCAGGAGGGCGGGCTTCGTGGACGTGAAGATGAAGTGGGTGAGAGACAGGGGACTTGACCACGCTGTGGAGAAGGAGAAGCACCTCCGGCCAACGGTGGCCCTCAAGAATCTCATAAAGAGGGAGCCTCGCCGGTGCCTCCCCGTCTCCATTGCGTCAGAGAAGAAGGACGAGCTTGGTCTCCCCACCAGAGCCATCGAGTTCATACGGCGATACCCCTCTGTTTTCGAGGAGTTCACAGACGCCGCCGTTGGAAAGCGACCTCTTGTGCGTCTAACGGCTGAGGCGAT
The DNA here is from genome assembly GCF_008831285.2 of Nymphaea colorata. Classification (NCBI taxonomy): domain Eukaryota; kingdom Viridiplantae; phylum Streptophyta; class Magnoliopsida; order Nymphaeales; family Nymphaeaceae; genus Nymphaea; species Nymphaea colorata. The sequence continues at coordinate 5,451,512 of NC_045142.1, read as the reverse complement.
CAGGCTGGACGAGGAGGAGCAGAGGGTTCTGGATAGTCAGAAGCAGGACGCTGCTGATAGGCTACTGAAATTATTGATGATGACGGGGGAGAAGAGGCTTCCCCTGAGAGTCATCGATCAATTGATGTGGGATCTCGGCTTGCCGGATGACTATGCCCGCCGGTTGGTGCCGGATTTCCCCGATTACTTCGAGATTGTCGATTTGGGGCCGCCGCGTCATGATCCTGCTCTGGAGCTGGTTTGCTGGAGCAAAGCTCTCGCCGTCTCCGTCATGGAGAAGAACGCCATTAAGGCAGACGAAGGAGGCTACAGAAAAGGCATGCCGCTCGCGTTTCCGATGAATTTCTCCACAGGGTTCGATCTGGAGAAGAAGGTGAAGCGATGGGTGGATGAATGGCAGAAATTGCCGTACATTTCGCCTTATGAAGACGCTTCTCACCTGCACCCAAAGAGTGATTTGGGGGAGAAATGGATGGTGGGCGTTCTGCACGAGCTCTTTCACCTCTTCATCTCCAAAAAGACGGAGAGAAATAACGTCCTCGCCCTCGGCGAGCATCTTGGATTCAGGCCCAGGTTTGCCAGGGCATTCGCGCATCACCCTGGCATCTTCTACGTCTCAAACAAGCTCAAGACCTGCACCGTCATCCTCAGGGAGGCCTACAAGAGAGACCTGTTGATCGAGAAGCATCCCATGTTGAGCATGCGGTTTCAGTATATTCGGCTCTTGAAGATGGAGGCAGATGGCGGGAAAAATGCTGCCGCCGTCGCTTCGGCACAATCGGAGTCTTCTGAGGACGAAAAAGATGAGGATGATGAGGAAAGTGAATCAGATGGAGATGGGGATTCTTCAGAATGGGAGAAGGATGAGAACTTGACCGCGATGACTACGACAAGGACGAGATGAAGATGACGAGGAGTGGGATGACGGGCAGGCTACGGAAAGAAGAATGCTTATTAAGATGAAGAGAAGCGGAAGCTCTTCTCCTTGAGCAGTCATGTCTCTAGCTTGCAAAGTTGTGAAGGTGCTCTGAATAGGAACGATGGAAGGGGCTGCTACCGATAAATACACGTATCGCCCGAATGATCCGATAACAATGAGAACGAGGAGAAGAGCGTACAGGTGAGGCCATGAAATGCATAACTAATTCTTGAATCTGTTGAATTCGCATATTCTCGTCATCTATCGAACAAATGCGAAACTGCAGAGCATCTGTAGGTTGGTATCATGCGATACCTTGGAGGACGCTATTATCTTTTCTAGCATAATACAAGTACTTACATGTGAAGAGAGGGCTCCCAAGCATGGACACTAAGGGAATCGAATGTGCTAATTTTATTATTCCCAACATTCTTTCTGCGAGTAAGGATATATTGGCGCCTAGGAGTTTTCATTGAGTAGCCTTGAAGCAATCCCTGCAAAAATTTTTGACCAACCTCTCTTTGTTTTGCTTTCATCGCTCTCTATCTCTCTTTCTGTTCTTCTTGATTTGCTGCTATAGCGAGAGAGAGAGAGAGACTTTTTTCTGCGCTTTTGACAAACCAACGCTGCCAATATCTAGTTCTTGTAAGCTACTGAATGTATTAAATATATGATTTTAGTCTGATTGTTGTGCTTGTTCTCTGGAACGTCATGAACTGGTCGCACCATTTTTGTTAACTTGGTTTCTTTGTCATGTAGTTCTCCGTCGCTGCCTCTTTGTGGACTTAATTTTCTTTCTTTGTGGAATTCATTTTCGTTGACATCATTCTCTGCCGTCCTTCTTAAGGATGATGATAGAAGTAGAAAAAAATGACAGAAAAATATCAAAGGTTAGAAATAATGTATAGAGCAGGTATCACCCTGGTCCTAATATATGTGAATGACATTGTTGTTGTGGGGATAACTTGAACGGCATTTTTGTAACCAAAGAGTACCTTCAATGGCATAGTGCATCTTTATGGTGGGAATCCCATATTATAGAAAAGTAGAAAGCAAGATATTGTTGATCATTGAAGCATTGAAGCTGAATACAGAGCTATGGATGCATTTCCTGTAAGCTCACATGAACAAGCAATCTTCTTTCAAGCATGGATTTCAAAATTGAGACTCTCATCAAAATGTTTTGCGACAATGAAACAGCTATTCATGTTGCAGCCAATCCTGCTATTCATGAACAAATGGAACACATAGGAGTCGATTGTCACTTTGTAAGAGATAAACTCCTATGGTAAAATTTGAGCTTCTTACGTTCACAGTTTGGATCATCTTGCTGATGCTCTCACTAAAGGGCTTTCAAAGAGATTATTTGACCTGAACTGTCCATCTCCGTTGGGTCTTTACTCTCAGACGTAATGATTTATCCTGTAACGGCCTGTTGGTTACAAAACCTTCACCCGAAGCATCTTGGGCATGGAGAAGCTATGCTTTTGGATTGGGAGAAAATGGAGCACATGCTAACAATGGTGCTTGGGTGATGGTTTCTGGACTCAGTTTTGGACGAATCTTGAGGTTCTGGCATTATTGTCGGGTGGAGATTATGGCAAAGTCGACCACTGATGCACCTAAGTGGCTAAGTGTCTCCCATATTGCTGCATGATCACCATCTATATCTTGTTTATCGGACTCCCCTGTCTTAAACATATTCTTGAGTTTCTTAGATGCAACAATTCTCTTGACGTGCTCATGTGGAGGCACAAGGAGGTGGCATCACTTCGGAGTGTGAGCATTTGTGATTCCACCAGACATAGTAGAGTTGCAATAGAGAAGTACCTTATGGAGCTCAAGTGCCCCGCTGAGTTGTAATGGCTCCTTTTCGTGGCTTGGGAGGATCGTTTTCTAACCTTCGATTGCCTCAAGCAGTTGAGTTTTCATGTTGTAAACGAATGAGAACTTCTTCAATGTTGATGAGGAGTCCTCCCAGCATTTGTTTCTGCAGTGTAAGTTTGCCTGTCTGGTTTGAGCTGCATCATATCAAAGAATTCCTACAAAAATGGGTTTTGAGTGCCTTTAAAAGAAGCTGGCGATTAGTTGTTTGGAAGATGGCCCCCCTCCGTTCTTGGTGGCATATGTTAGTTGCATAATGGCAGTTCTCCATGGCCAGGATCTTATATCAGTGAGACTCTGGAACTCACTACCAAGCTGGTAATGGTTTCCCCCTTTCCATGTTTCTTTAAAAAGCTCATTCTATATCTATTCCTTTTGTAAACAAACGGGATGTTTTCCCCAGCAAAATTGCAGTGAAAGTGGGTTGTTCCCACTTGAAGGAAAGTGTGAGACTATGCTAGTGAATGTTGACTCCTTTCCAACGTCCATACTTGTTATTCTTGTCCATTCCTTTGCCATGTATTCTACCTATTTGTTTTGGCGGCTTACCCATTCATTTAAGGTAGGCCAAGATGATGCTGAACCACTGAATATTGCTAGTCCACTTTCGAGGTTTCCTTAAGACTTTAGGTGATAGAATCTACATCCTGAGCCAAGATTGAGCTAGCTTCTCATCAGAAGATAGAAAACTAAAAGCCAGAAATATCAGCATATGAAGTCTCAGCCCATTTACCTCTTTTAAATACTATAATATGTTGTGTCAAACCCAAGATTGAGCTAACTCCTCATGAAAGGTACACGATTAAATCAAGCCCATTTTTTTATCTGCAAATACTTTAATATGTTTCTCCAAGTGACCTGATAATGTAAAATATGTTTAAAATGTCTTAGTTACTGGATCATGAGTAAATACAAGTTAAGATTACACCCTGCTTCAAAAGATTGATGAGCAACTTCTCATTTTTCAGTCCAGAAAAAAAGTAAGAAATCATGCAAAACGTTAGGCAGCTACCAAGAAGCTTGATTTGCAGTAGACTTCTCATTCCTTGAAGAAAACTCGTTGCCTTGAAGTACTCATGCTTGGTTGTCTCTCATATCACTTGCTCCTGAAGGCTACCAAGGGTTGCAGATAACCTTCTTATGCAATGTAAGTAACCATCTTCCCCTAGGGGTAACCATCTTCCTCTAGGGCAGTGGCGGAGCCAGCAGGGCGGATAGGGTCATGGCCTATGTCACATAAGTGTGGGGCACAGGTGCTGATGCGGGTGCCGGCACGGCGTATTCCAAAAAATTTGGATGTGAGGGTACGGTGAAAGTGTATATATATATAATATTTATTATATATATATATATATATATATATATATATTCATAATATATATAGTTTTAACTTGTTTTTTAGCTTAATCTGTCTTTTTTTTTTTACTTTTATTAAAGAACATAAGAGACAAAAAAAAATAGAAAGAATAAAAAATATTTTGAACATACATAAAAAAAAATATGGTTGGGGTGCGTGTCGAAACTGCACCTATAGCAGTGCATCATGTGGACATGGGTGCAGCCCCTTTTTGAAGAGTCTATGGCCCTAGAAAATTTAATTACCCATTTTAATTTACAAAAATTTAGGTGGCTCAAATTTTGAGAAATATACTTCGCCCCTGTAAAAATTTCAAAAACTATAATTGGACCCTCTCAAGAAAACGCCACAACTGCGAACCATCCTTGAGCAGCAACAAATTCTGGGAATACATGGGCGAATAATGCAAGCAATCTTCATCTTTTCTTCTTCACCCACATCAATGCCCACCCTTATAATGACAGCAACAAGGTTGCGTTTGATTTCGACAGATCTCAGATCCGATGAGATTTGAAATCCATGCACAGTTGTCAAATTGTCCATTTCAGCATCTTCCCGCAACATGGATCTCAAATCCATGCTGCAGTGTAAAAGCGTAGATTGGAGATTCAATTTTATTTATTATTTATTTTTATTTTTTTTTGGGATGAGTTGTTGACCTCAACCTCAAAACTGCGGATCTGAAATCTGCAGTAATCAAACGTGACCTAAGAGAATCACGATGACATTTAATCTTGCTATTAGAAAGTCGGACCTAAGGAAATCAAATGTGAAACATATGGCCTATATTAAAGCCGAAGCATCCGAGTTGACATCATTTATGCGAGTAATTCAAGTTCGTGTTACTGTACGGAGACCAATTTTTGGGGCATATTGACCTGAATTGGTTGATTTAAATCCAATTGGTAGGAAATCCGTTTCCGGATGCCAATAAGTCTTATTTGGATCTGATATTCAACCTAGCTGCTTCAAAAAACCGAATATGAAAAAAATTAGCAGTATACTAATAAATCAGATGTTAAAAGTGACATCTGATCGGATTTGAATTTAAATCATTATCTGATTCAATTTGGATTTAGTTTTGAGTAAGTATTCTATATGCTACGTCCACACATTTTGAGAACAGGCTCATAACTTATAGTAGTGCAGTTCGAATTCAATTTAAAAGTCGGATATGGATTGTGAATTCAGATTTAAATACGCACTTTTCTTCAATCGTATTCAAATCTGAATATGTAAACTTCTGAAAGAGAATTTGAATCTGAATACATGAACATCTAAAAAAAATCTGATAAATTGAGGCACTAATCTATTTGATTCATGGGCACTGTATGGCGCCACAGCTAGGCTTTATTTATTATTGTACTTAGTTTTTATTTTTATTTTTTGAAAGGATTTCCTTAATTTCAGTATAAAGAATGTATATTGGGTTACTTTACCAATAATTCTGGAAGTATTACTGATTAAATTTTTAATGTCTATAAAACTCTGCATGCTTCTGCATATACTGACCCTTTGCTATTTTATGGAGAAAATGTAACTTGGAATAATATTTTTCCAGAAAATGAGATTTTTTTTCTGAAAATTAAATCTTTAAAAGTTCTACTTTTTACTTGCCATAATTGATAGCATGAGTTGGCTGAAACATTTCCCAGCATTTTGGAAAATTACTTCAAGTTAGATAAACATAAACACCAACTCATGCCAGAGCGAAGTAAAACTTTTCCCTCATCACACAAGAAATATGCATTTGATATTGAATAATTTCTCCACGCTTTTTCCTGCAACAAGAGGTCAAAGTAAGGATATCAACAGATCATATTCAGATCAGATATATCCTTAAACATATTTATTTTTTTAAATATTCACATATTCAGATTCAAATTCGAATAATGAAAAGTCATATCTGAATCCGAAATCCGATTTTATAATCCGAATGTTATTTTTATATTTATATCCGAATCTGAATTTTAAAGTGGATTTTATCAATTTTCCAAATTTAGTAGCATTAGATACAAGATATTTGTCTAAAAATGAATCCGATCCAAATTCAAATTCGTATCCAAATCCGATCGAATATTTATGTATATCTGAATCCGAATCTGAATCTGATCGATGTCATTTACTAAATCTGAATCCAATCCGATTTCTTAATCGGATATTATTGGATATTAATTTTTTTTTAATATTTGAGTTTTTTTTTCGGATTAGATCGGTTGGATATCCGATTCGAATCGAATATATTGACATCCCTAGGCCCAAGTATCTACTCGCTACTCCTTACTCCAAAAGGTTTAAGGCTGTTTTGGAACTTAGGTGGAAAATCAGCTAAATATCGCACACCCACTTTTTGCAGTCCAATGAAATAGCATTTATAAGAATCGATGCGGCAACCAGCTCTTCACCAGCCCGACCAGCTAAACAATGCTCCTCTATACGTCCTCCAAGACTTCTTACAAATTTCTCAATTTAATAAAAAATTCTACTCCAAAAAGAAAAGAAAAAAAACAACAAAAAATTAATTGTTGTGCACGTCTCCGATAAATCATTCAAGACTTGTCTCTCCGTTTTAGTTAAGAAAGTTTGCTTGGATAAGTCTTCCGCGCGGTCGCCATCAAGGAATTTCTTTCCGTCACTGTTGCATTCTTCCTTCCCTTCAACTCGCGGACGTTGTTTCATTACGTTCTCTTCCATAAGCAAATTTGTTTCTTTCCTAGTCAGGTCGCTGCATGTTTGCTGGTCGAACAAGTTGAACATTATTTCTGTATACATATTTTGGTGCCAGCTATATCAGACTACACATTTGCCTGCCAAGAACATATATTATAGAACTAGATTTCGGCAAATTTTAGCCAAGGCTAGGCTGATCTTGTAGCACTTAGCTCACACATTCAATTGGTTCATTAAAAATGAGTAGCATATGCGTTGGTTATGTTACCGGTGAAAGTGTACTAGCTGATATGTATTGGGTGTTACCGGTGAAAGTGTACTAACTGATATGTATTGGGTATTCGAATCACTAGATTTTTTTTTCTTTTAAATTATTTCAACCAAATTATGACAGCTAGTCTTATTGACACCTAAGGGGCAGCAACTAGCCAATTAGCCTTGGCTCTCAGTGATGGGCAGGGACATGTTAACCTCAATTATCCTTTTCTATTACCAACGCTTTTGAATAGTTAATTTAAAGAAAATCAGTTTTTATTTTTACAAATACTTGGAGTAGTTCTTGAGGGTTGGTGGATTTATTATTAAATACAAACTAAACTTCAAATTGTAAAGCAGGACGTGATAAAGCCATCCACGACTTGAGGTTAAAAGAAACCAAGCAAAGCACAAAGATGATCTTTCTAGTCAAATCAGTGCATAAGTATAGGACATGAGATTAATGCAAAATTATTATGCCGACCAGTGCAGAGCCACCAGCTAGTAAATTCACATTATTTACATATAGAACTTTATTAATTTTTTGAGCTTTTTTTTTAATATATAAGTGAAGTGCTCTTTAAAGTTTGACATTTATACTTTGATTACCCTTCAACCAGAAATTTCTTCTTCCGCCGCTGATGCCGACCATTAGATCTATGCACGCTAACCATGAAAAATTTCATGGACGAGACAAAAAAAAAAAAAATCCAGTAGTAAAAACCAGAGAAAAAAGTTGGAATGATATGGTTGCTCGAAGTTTGTAACAAAATTATTTCTTGTCAAAACCGTGGCAAAGTCAAGAACCACTTCTCCTGACTTCCTGGGCGCTTCCTTCTTGCTAACCAATTTCATCGACGAGACAAAAAATCCAGTAAAAACCAGAGAAAAAAGATGAAATGATTTGGTTAATCGAAGTTCGTAATAAACTTATTTCTTGTCAAAACTGTGGCAAAGTCAAGAACCACTTCTCCTTACTTCCTGGACGCTTCCTTCTTGCAAATTCTCGTGTTCCTTAGTTTGCGGTGCCAACAGTGCCAATTTCCTCATTTTTCACGTCTTCTCAATACTTGCATTCATAGCAGACGCTATCTCGAAGTCTGCCATGCATTCTACAGTATAGACAAAAAGAAACCAACAAAAGAACAACTCAAGTGTCGTCAAGAAAGGTCGTAAATGCTCCTGTCATCGTCTCTTATGTCATCCTCCTCACTTGTTATTCCTCTCGACGATAGAAGCCATTTCTTAATGTTATAAATACAAGCCACTCTCTGTTCTCCCATCACCATCGCACTTCATAGATCGATCTCTCTCTCTTCCTCCGATCACTTTCTCTTTCGCTTGCACAGAAGAATCCTTCTGCTCAATTTGGCAACATGAAAGGCTCTCGCATAGGGTCTTCTACTCTTCAAAATGCCGATGATGATGATCTGAAAGCTGCCATTGGCGCTGGAAGGAATCAAGACCAGAAACAAAGGTCGACCAGTGATCTCCTCCAGCATGATGAAACACCCTCGCGGAAGACCATCGAGGAGGAGAGGAAACAGGCAGTCCCATTCATTTTAACTTTCACCGACTTGACCTACAGCACTCGCATCCACCGGAAAATGCTCGATGCCGGATGTAAGAGAACTCTGCCGGTGACGACCATGGACACCTCCGGGTCGCCGCTGGCCGGCACCAAGATGTTATTGAACCGCATCTCCGGTGAGGCCCGGGAGGGAGAGATCCTGGCGGTGGTAGGCGCCAGTGGGTCAGGCAAGTCCACGCTTATCGACGCGCTAGCAAACCGAATCGCTAAGAAGAGCCTGCGAGGCAGCGTGAAGCTCAACGGCGAGGCGATCGACGGGCGGCTCATGCGCTCCATCTCTGCGTACGTCCGGCAAGACGATCTTCTCTTCCCGATGCTCACCGTCGAGGAGACGCTGTCCTTCGCCGCTGAATTCCGGCTGCCGCAGACTCTCTCCAAGGAAAAGAAGCAAGCGAGGGTGCAAGCTCTCATTGAACAGCTGGGCCTCCGCCGCGCTGCCAAGACTATCATCGGCGACGAGGGCCACCGGGGCGTGTCCGGTGGGGAGAGACGTCGGGTGTCGATTGGCATCGACATCGTCCACGATCCGATCCTCCTGTTCCTAGACGAGCCCACCTCTGGGCTCGACTCCACCAGCGCTTTCATGGTGGTGAAAGTTCTTCAGAGAATTGCCCGAACCGGCAGCATCGTCATCATGTCTATTCACCAACCGAGCTACCGGATCGTCGGTCTACTTGATCGCATGGTGTTCCTCTCAAACGGCAACACGGTGTACAACGGGCCGTCGACTCATCTCCCGGCCTTTCTGGCAGAATTCGGCCGTCCGGTGCCGGAAAACGAGAGCCCGATTGAGTTTGCTCTCGACCTCATCCGTGAGCTCGAAGTGAGCCAAGATGGAACCAAGAACCTTGTTGATCACTTCCACAACTTTAAATCAACTAGGTTTGTGGGCTCTTCATCAAGGGCAGCAGACGACAAAAGCTTGACTCTCAAGGACGCGATTAACGCCAGCATCTCCCGTGGAAAGCTCGTCATTGGGAGTGAGGACGGCCGGAGCTCGTCTGAATCGATGCCGGAGTTTGCGAACCCACTATGGAAGGAGACCGCCATACTCACGAAGCGGTCCGTGATGAACACTCGCCGGCTACCGGAGCTCTTCTTTACGCGCCTTGCAATCGTTATGATCACCGGCTTCATCCTCGCCACCATCTTCTGGCGCTTGGACTCCTCGCCAAAGGGAGTCCAGGAGCGGCTCGGCTTCCTAGCCTTTGCCATGTCCACAACCTTCTACACCTGCGCCGATGCCCTGCCGGTGTTTCTCCAGGAGCGCTACATCTTCATGAGGGAGACTGCCTACAACGCCTACCGTCGTTCCTCTTACGTTATCTCCAACGCCATCGTCGCAACGCCATCGTTGGTGCTCCTCTCCCTCGTCTTCGCCTCCATCACCTTCTTCGCCGTCGGCCTCGCCGGCGGCAGGGACGGCTTTCTCTACTTCTTTGCTATAACTTTTGCCTCCTTTTGGGCCGGAAGCGGGTTCGTCACCTTCATCTCCGGCATCATCTCGCAAGTGATGGTGGGCTACATTGTTGCGATTGCTGTGCTCTCGTACTCCCTCCTCTTCAGCGGCTTCTTCATCAACAGGGACAGAATACCATCGTACTGGATTTGGTTCCACTACCTCTCGATGGTGAAGTATCCCTACGAGGGAGTGTTGCAGAATGAGTTCGAGAATGCGAAGCAGTGCTTCTCGACGGGCGGCCAAATGTTTGACAATACGCCGCTGAAGGGGCTGAGCGACGAGACCAAGGCCGGGCTGCTGAAGACGCTGAGTAACTCATTGGGCATGAACATTACCATGACGACGTGCGTGACGACGGGAACTGACATATTGAAGGAGCAGAGCGTCACGCAGTTGACCAAGTGGGACTGCTTCTGGGTGACGGTGGCAATGGGATTCTTCTTCAGGCTGCTCTTCTACGTCGCCCTGTTGATTGGTGGCAGGAACAAGAGAAGGTGAAGGAGGAGGAACCGTCGTTAATGGCGGCCCCCAAAAGTGGATGTCCGCAGCTGTTGCCCTCTCCGAGGCTAAAGATTTGTTTTCTAAATTTTATTGTTTATTTTTTTATTCTTTTAATTTTAGGAAATTATATTGGAGAAGCTGTAAGCAATTATACGAGAAATTATAGTAGTCGTGTATGTTGTGTATTAGATTATATATTTCATTTTCTCTCCTCCCTCCCTTGAAAAGGCTAGTATGCTGCTCAACTTTTATACGTAAGTTTAAAAATAGACCTCATGTTTTCTAATTTTGTAAGTTTAGACCTTATTTTTGATATTTTTGATTTTTTATAAAATAATGTTTATTTTAAACTATTTTAACTCTTTCATAATCCCTTTTTACTTTTCTAAAATGTTTCTTTAACCACAGATATTTTGTTCCATAATTTTTTATGCATGGGAGTGCTCACGACTCATAAATGTTTTCCACCGTTCATGGAGTATATTGGAAAAGTGGCTATGGATTATGGAACCGGCAACTAAGTAAGTTGAATATTAATTTTTTATTAGTTAGCATAATTTCCGATGATTTTATAATTTTCATGGAACTTTATTTTTATATTTTAATAATTTTAAAAATACAAATCCTAACGTCAGACGGTTAAAAACAAATAAAATAAAATTGCATGTTGAAGACGGGTCCCGACTCCGAGTCGTTCCTGTCCTCACGCCCTTGTTGTCGCATAGCACGAACTTTCGTCATCTGCAGGGCCCAAAACTTGACAGCCTTTTTAGCGTGTGAAATTCTGCCATGTCATCGACGGCTCAAAGGCGTGGGCAGGACACAATTGACCAAGGCTTCTTCTGAAATTGGAGTCGGGTTGATCCAATATCATGTCAACTGTCCCACAACAGTGGAAGCTACACGTCCACTTAACCAAGTTTACTGAAATTGGAGCCGGATCCAGCTTGGGTCCATCTTGAGTTTCATTGAGGGGAGCCCATGTATAGAAATCTGCAGCTTGTTGAGTACGTATGTCTAAAATCATGAAAATTTGCGGCCCAATATGTGCAAATATCAACTAAGCCTGCGCAACGGCCCAGCCCAGCCCGATAAGGAGCTAGGCTCGGGCCGGCCTGACACCCAAAACTCGGGTTCAGGCCCTGCTCGACCATTAAAACATGAGCTCGAGCTCAACCTGATTAAATTAAAACATATATTTTTAATATAAACTAATATATACGTATAATTAATCTTAATAAAATATTATATTTATAAAAAAATTATCAGGCCCATCGGAACTGGCTTGATAAATTATCAAGATGGTGCGATGCACTTTTTTTCGAGCCTGGGCCCAAGTGGGGTTGGGTACCGGGTACCCGCCCATGGCCCGGCCCGGTGCCCAGCCTTAATGCCAACACCAACGTCTTCTTTCAATAATGGGCTCTAAATGTGTCGCCCCAGGTAGGGAGCCTTTGGTTGCCCCTAATCTAAAATTCTCATCATGTGAGAATAGTGGACTTAAAAGAAAACCCTTCTCCTTTTAATATTAAATCCGACCTTCTTTTTCTTAGTGTAACAAGGTAAATAATAAAGATTTCAAGTACGGAACTTAGTATTCCTTACTTTGTTGAACTATGAATTTTGCTACAAATCTTTTGCCACATCAAATCCATGAATTTCAAATCTGAAAGTAATCAAATGCCCTCTTAATATGTAGAATGAAATTCTTTTTCTTTCATTGGAGGTCATCTAGGTCAGGCTGGAAGATTGGCAACTTTTGCTCTAGAAAGCAAATTATAAGTCAAGGTCAGGCTGGATGATTGAGGGCATTCAAAGGTCTGAACCATTTTAGTCGCTTACTTAGTAAAATAATAGGTTCTTTGGTTGATCTAGCTAACTTATATGCTGATTGGTCATGAGGCGGCCATTAGTTACAAAAGAATATCCAAATGTCCTTGAAATAAGTTGCAGAAGCTGCACTCAACTACTTGTGACCCAGCATAGCCACCATGTTATATCAGTTCTTTATCATTAATTAAAGATTCATGACATCAGCCACCCTGAGCACTGTTCATTTCATGGCCTGGTTCCTTTGAAAGAAAAACCCAAAATATTTAAATCCTAAAACTGAACCATGAAGCAATACAGCTTCTAGAAAATAGCTTCACATCCAAACTGCTTCACCCATGGATGTATATCTCTGCAAGGATATATGTAATTATATGTAGAAAAACATATAAACGCCACTTTTAGATGATCAACTAGTGCGAATTAGTTGAGCTTATGACAATTCCTTCTGGGGATTAGGGCCGTACAATAAGTTGACCCAACTCGAGCTCGTCTCGAGTCGAGCTTGTTCTTAGCTGAAAACTTGAGCTTATAAACGAGTCAAGTTAAAGTTGCATAAACTCAAGTAAGAACGTCTAATATAAGTTTTTTTTTTTTTTTTTTTTGGAAGTCATCAAATTTAAAACCAAGGAAAGAAATCAAGTTAAATAGGGAGTCCATAAATGAGCTTAAACAAGTCAAGTGTGAGCTACGATTCGGTATATCAAGTCAAGCTCGAGCTGACCTTGTATAGCTGGACTCGAGCTCAAGTGGAGCTCAGGCTGAGCAATATGGGAGTCGAGTCAAGCTAATCAAACTTGAGCTAGACTCGACTCATGTACAGCCCTAGTGGGGATCAAGAAGGTAAATAATTTTCCTTAAAGGCCGAAATGAACTAAAAAGGAATCATCATCTCAATGGGGGAAACCAGCAGATAACATGATTTTAGAAATCGAATCACAAACAAAGTGTCATTAGTTCATTGGAAGGGGAACAAGCCAAATTATATCTCGAACAGTGCTGGTTAAGAGAGTGAGCCTGTTAGGAATTCCCAAATAAGTAAGGTGTCTTTTCTTTCTCAATCATAATCCACCTTTCTCACGCATGTCTACACCAACAAGAATAAAACAGCTTCTCACTATCAACTCCTGGACACAGAGTTCTTACAGAATAATTGATCTCCCAAAGTGTACTAATGGATTAAGACTGTCCATGAGAGCTGCAATAATATCCTTCTTCTTAGATAAGATTGATCACCTTGAATGATCCAATGCAATGACCATGGACAAACCCTTCGTCTTCACATGAGCCCCACAAAACTTTTGGAGCCATCCGTCTTACAGATGAACAGCATTCATTCTGCCATAGATGAATTGCTAACAATAAGTAAATTGATGGAATAATTCTCACAGGTAGTAATTCTGATGAGTTTGATAGGAAATTGGCAACCAGAGTCCCTTTTACAAGTGCATCGATTGTAAAGTCATGATCAATTGTATCTTTGCATGCATTTGACTGCATACCTTACTAAACCTTCTCATTTTTATCCAAATGCAAGATTGTCAATGAGTTGGCCAAAAGCGAGGGCTGGGTAAAAACAATTGGTCACAATTTTTACTGTAGTATATAGGTACAGATCAACCTGTGGTGGCATAGTTTCTTGGCCTGCAAAGTCCCGCCGTGCTTGCCGGAGTCAAGGTGCCTACCTTGACATTATCAAGAGATCAGGAAACCATAGATCAGGTTAACCAGTTAGGTTAACTAGTTGCTCTCCATTATTGATTGAAACACCAGAACAAGTTGTCACTAACTAGTATTCAAAATGGTGACAGGAGTGCTCATGTAAGCAAGGACCGCTCTATGATTGAAGTATCAAGTATTATAATATATGAGGTATGCCTAACCTGGTGAGGCCAAAAGTTTCTGGCATTGTCTTCAATAATTCCATGTTGTGTAAAAAGATCATGTCTTTATGCAATTCCTTCCTGGCTATAACATGCTAAGATGCAATGGTTTGATCAAAATTGTCTACAATGTCGATATAGAAATCTGGAAAACCAACAAAAAATTTGAAATGAGTAGTCATAAAGGACGGGCTGCTGCATTAATAGTTTATCAACAAGGGCTTCTGTTATGCAAACAAGCTTGTGGGGAAGACTGGCCTCTGAGTCCTTGTCAACACCATTATCATCATCTTTTGATCACCTTCATGGATCATTTGATTAATTTTAGTAACACAACAAAGGGCTCGTGCCGTCCAATTTCGAAAGTCTGTTCCATCCAATTGCGTCCCGCAAAGAAATTGGAAATTTGAAGGCAAAGTGTACTACAGATCAGCGAAATCATACCAGCTTCTTTCACCAATATGTGGACATTTAAGACTTCTAAATTGAAAAAGGTCAAAGAGTTCAAGACATGATATTTGTGGGTGTTAATGGTTGAACTTGCTACTAATTAACTTGAGAAAGGTTAGAAGTTCAATTCCAAGGTTTGTCAAGGTGTGTTGCTATTTGCATAGTTTGATAACAGTCTGCTAACTTTCCTAGGTTCTACCTGTATGTATATATATGTTCTAAGAGAGTACAAACAAAAGGAGGAGAGTAAAAGCAAAAGGAAGATATGGTTGGGAAAATAAATTCAGGTTACTAGTGGAATATCATGGACAATAAAATGTACAAGCCTGGTAATCAAGCTGGTTTTTGTTCTTCTTTTGTTTTGAGAATGATGGACACATACTGCTGTAAAGTTACTGCTGAAATAATGTTATCATGATCTTTAAAACCCGGCCGTCTGATATAAACATTTCTTTGTCAACAAGATAGGCCGTTTAAGGTGTCAAAATCACAGAATTATGGAAAACAAAAGTTGGAAAACCAAGTCTGAACAATTTCAATATGCTACTTATGAGCTTTCATGTGGTGTTTGTCCTTATAACGTGCCGTGGTTTGATCGTGCTTATGGCTGGTCTATCTCTCAAATAGGATGAAGTCCATTAAGTAGTCTGGTCCTTAAGATAATTGTGCATCACAACAATAAATGAAGAAACAAGTAATTATGCTCAGACAGTTGTTCTTGCATGCAAGATTATCCTTATTAGGCAAACAAGTGTTTCGTTAAATAAAGCTTCCCCATCAGAGCTAAGAGGTTGGACTTTAACATCTTTAGGTTGAAGAAGGCCAAGAGTTAAAGTACACGAAGTTTATCTCTTTTAAGTAAATAAAGCTTTTCGAAATAGAGATTCATTGTCAGCTCAAAAGTTCGGTTTAATATCTTTAAGTTGAAGAAGTTCAAGAATTCGGCACACATAGTATCTCTCTTTTAGGCAAATTAAACTTTTAAATTAAATAAAGCATCATCATCACCAGCTGAAAGCTTGGAATTAATGTCCTTAAGTTGAAGATGCAGAGTAGTCTGCCTTTGCAGCATAATTTGGTAAAGGAAATGCCTGAACCCAGCTTTCTTGACCCCCTTTTTTTTGTTTTTTACCAATGGTGGAGCAGATCGATCTGTGAATTTTAAATAGCCAAGCAAATTGGCATTTTGAATCAAAAACATACATTTCTCAATTGGCTAAATTCTCTTGTTTGGTAAAATCTCACTCGAAATTAAAATGCATTAACCAAGCTGGAATATTATCCCCATAGTTCAAATGCTGAAATGTGCTGCATTGAAGCGCATTTTTTCTAGCAACAAAGTTATTGTTTTATGTATCTGCCCAAAAAATTAGAGCAGGTTCGTCATGGATTATTTTAAAAAGCATTTCATGAATCTACCCCAATTTTTTTGGCAGATGCATGGAACAGTAACATCCCATTACTGTTGCCAAACAGCCTCCAAATCTTATTTTAGTACGACCAACGAAAGGCAATCCTGATTCTGCAATATTCTTTTCCATTGATTTCTAAATTTTGTTCTTTATACCTTGCTTTGCAAGAGGAAACGCAAGGTCCAAACCAACTTCAATCACAGGTTAAGGCTACAGTGCTCTACATTATTGCATGGTAGATGACAGTAGCTTTCCAACAATGAACAGCCATTTCTGCTGGTCGAGCTATCTCGTCTTATATGCACTCTTATTTCCCTCTCATCTTCCTCACCACCGAACAGATTGCGACATCTTGTGTCGCTTTTCATCAGTTTCAAGAGTCTCGTACAGTCTGATGCATATAATTGGTGGAAGGAAACATAAGGAGGAGAAGCGGATATGAAAGCATCTAGTTTCATTTTTGCCAACAAATTAAATGATAAGTCTCCACCAAACGCATGGAACCCACAAAACGAACAATCTGTTCCATGTGTTGTGGAAAAAGTTGACCTTGTGTGAACTGTTTGATGGTGTGAAATCATTTCATGGGAAAATGACTACTTCCATGAAAGGAAAATGCGGCATCATGTAGACCTTTCAATTTTCACATGAAAACCATTGCTCTTCTTCTGTAAAACGTGTTACTTGAGTTCTGAGCTTCTCCGTACTGTTAGATTGAGACATGGGGCCATTTGGTAATAATAATAGTTTGTCACATTTTCATGAATCCACTGCAAGATTAGAGTGCATTTAGAATACATTGTAACTTATTGTTCTATGAATTTGTCCTCCTCTCATGAAACACTAACAAGTTGTTCTCGTTGGCAAATAGTTCCACAGGTGCCATTCGTCCCAACTCTCCAATTCAAGAATTTTTAAAAGATTAAACATCTAATCATTATGACTAAAATGAAGAAATAATCTGAGTTTACTCCCAACGATTGCTAACATGATAGTTCCCATCTATTGAGTAGTCCATATTATTGGGCGACTAACATATATGAATAGTATGTGTACTTTAACATATATGTTCTATCAGATATCTATATATTTGGATCTTTATATTTGGATTTGAATTCATAATCCTACGGGACATCATTTCTTATGTCTGAATCGAATCTGAACTCTTTTTTCCATATCCAATTTGTTTTATGTATTGTGGTCAGATATCAAATCTAAATCGGATTTGTTAACAACGTTAACTAGCCCAGGTGGCTAACATTGTGCTTACGATGTGGCACCGGCTGTATTGCTAGCGTTTGCATATCATCCCCTTCAAGTGTGTGAATGTCATGACAGGCGGCTAAATTTAATTGGGTATATGCCCAAACGGACACATTAAAGCAATTGAAATTTTCTCCTAATGAATCAGATTAAATGATCCAAATCCGAATCATATCCGATGTATCGGGTATATTGAAAAGTCATATTTCAATCCAAATTTTGAGCCGGATTTTATCAATTTTCAAAATGTAATAGCATTAAATATAAAATGTTTGGCTAAAAAAAAGAATCTTACCCAAATTCTTATCTGATCCTATCGGATATGATTTATTAAATCTGAATCTGATCCTTAAATTTTTTTTTTGTATCCAATTTTTTCGGACCGATTCAGTCGAATATCGGATCCAAATCGAATATATTGACATCCCTAATCATACCACTATTCATTTTTATATTGACCACTTTGATTTCACCATTTTTCTCAAATCTGACTCGTCCACAATTCCTGGTCACGCTTGCTTCCGCTACCCAAAATGCTTAAGCATCACGTTCCTTCCCTCGTATAACACTATTTAATGCATTATGATTCCCAGACTTTTAGGGCTGGCCAAGCTCGCTATTTTTCTTTTTCTTTTGTAGCCGGCTTCGGTCGACGTTCCTAGACTCACAACAAACACGAGGATGACCCTTGCGTTGGCTCGATGCCTGTCGTACCCACATGCTGGTGGGCTCGAGCCAACTTGGTCCTCTATGTACATGAGCACGGTCAATAATGGCTGGTTTGGCCATCTAACATCATTTCATGTTAGACTAATTAATTAGTTGTACACTAAAGATTACAACCAAAGTCTAAGCTTTTGCCAAAGTACAATAATGTAGGGAAATATCTTCTTACGGATGGGCCGTTTCAATGCGATTTCAACAAAGCTGACGTCGTGTTTCTGAATTTCGCGTGGGGTGAAGCTGACAAACAACGGTCGACATTATTTATCCTCACCTCAGCTTTGACCAATTTTTCTTGTTAGAAATTATTTTGAGCCTACTTGGGAGTTTTTGTAACGAGGAAAAGATGGCCCAAGTACTCAAAGGATAAAAAGTCATCATGATCATATCTGCTGAATAACGGGGACAAAAATTTGGAAACTTCATTGGAGTGATTTTTTTTTTATTGCTTTCTACAATAAATAAAAGAACAAAACAATAGAGTTATTACGCTTGTAGTTACTTTCCTCAATTATAAATAGTGTGATCGGGATACTTTAGTTGACATGTGTACCATATCTTTATGTACGTCACAATGTAGCTCATCCATGACTCTAGAGGTAGGAGACAAGAGGAAAAGTCAGGCTTTTTCTGAATAGTATGGTTGTTAACCTCCTGCTCACTCGAAATAAATATGTGCATGGTTCATGTTATTGGACTACGTGTCCTTGGCCGTTGACAGCAGCATTCTGCAGTAGTATTTTAACCTAATTTTAGTTTTTTAAGCTGTGTTTGGATAGTACATTTAGAAAAATAAGTCTTGTAAAAAACTAAATTTTGTGACAAACTGGTTTATAATCAGTTTTTAAAATATGAATTATGTGTTTGAGTGACAAGACAAAAGACAATATTTTCTAGATGGGGACAGATGATCCATTCCCCTTTAAAAAATGGTGTTTTTTCAAAAATTGAGTTTTGAGATTGGTGAAAGAAATGAGGATGGATTTGGGGACCGTTTTTGTATCATTTCTTTTTTTTTCTTTTTGGTTTATAATTTGATGTGGTCCTCCTACATAAATTTAATGCAAGGAATATCTATGAAGAAAGTGATTAGAAGTCAATATCCAGAATTTTAAAAGCATTCAAAAAATTAGATTTTAAATTAATAATAAAAAGAATGGAGGGCACAATATATAAATAAGCGAATGACAATGAACATGTATTTATAAATAAACAAAGTTTATAAATAATGAAAATTTTGGGGGACTGTGTGGGCAGCTGCCCACATAAGACCAAATGTGGCTCCGCCCCTAATACAAAGAATAGGTCATTGTTTTGGTAGTAAATAAAGGTTGGGCTTCTCTGTATATTATTTGATTCTTTGATTTTTTGCAATAAAATGGGAAAGGAGTCCAACCTCGCAGGAGTTTGGAACCTGAAGCAAAAGTTGGATTGATACAGAAGAAAAGAAGAACATGAGGTCCATCTTTGGCGTTACAGTCAAATGTAGGGTCCGTGATAGAAGTTTCTTTTTCCACTTAGATTTTAGCTTCCCGTTTTGCGTTCACGATGGACGTTGAGTTCTGTGCCCAATTAGTAAAAATCAAAGCAAGTTATCTCAGAAAGATGTTTCTCTTGGGGTAAGTAAGGATCACAATTAAAATGTTTCTCTTAAGTCCTTTAGAAGTTGAAGAAAGTGATTAGAAGTCAATATCCATTGGAAATAGCGATCAGTTTGAACATATACATAAATGCAATCTCAACGCTTTCTTCAATAATAAAGGAGATGACAGCCCAGAGGTTTGAAACTGAAATTGAATTAAACATTCTTGTTTCTTCCTCGATCGGTTAATTTCTCTGTAATGGTGATTTTCGCAGCATTTAGTAAGCCATGATTCAGGATACTAGCTGTTTTGCCTAAGTTCAGTCTTTATATATATATATATATATGATAAACATTAACTTGATTATCCTCAATTTAAGTTATTTTTCTTACCTACTTAGTTGTTGGATCGTGTAAACAAGGTCATCTTAAGTAAAATAGCATGTGAAGCAGAAAGATGCTTAATTAAATCTAGAATAAATTATCTCTCTCTCTCTTGTATCAAGAAAGAAATTGGGTTGCCTGTGCAATCAGGTGCTCAGACATTGGTGAACAATTAATTATTTTCCCTGAGGCATTTATTTATAAAAATTTATAGATTTGTCAATTTCCAGATTCAAGTTGAGAGTGGTAATGATAACTTCTCTTTAAGTTGTAATGCTAAATTCTTCGGCGATTTCGGGTTCTTTTGGATCCAAACTTGACAAGCAGGTATTATACTTTAATAAATGAAAAAATTATTTCTGGATCCATCAGTCGCAAATTTACAAAACCACCTTTGCCGAAACCGGATTTCCATCTCATACTGCTAACACGAGAAGGCGTGTTCACGCCTTTGTTGGAGGGGTATTTTGGTAATTTTATATAAAAAATTTAAGCTCCCACTCCTGTCTTTATGGAGAGCCTTTCCTTTAATCAACAAGGGCATTTTAGTCATTTAGAGTTCATAATCTTTGGTCCCTTGTTAGGGGGGCATAGTTTTATTTATGTAATCACATATTAAGAAAAAATTGCAGCTTAATTTTTTTTTGTTTTTTTTTAAAGAAAAAAATTATCAGAATTTCACTTCAGGTCATTATTTGACAGTTTTCATGAAAAGTAAGGCTTTTGTTAAAAACATCACAAGAGGGTGATCGTCGCCCTTTTGAAATCATATGCAATGAGCCCAAAAATTGAAAATTTCCGTTTCTTTTTAGAAATTTAGCCTTAAAAACTAATCTGAAGCTTAAATATCTAGGAACGAATATGAAGGAAACAAGCTAAGAAAATAAAATATTCTCTCATATGCTATTCAGATTCGTTTTGAAAGTTGAAACTATTCTTTCGAGATAACACTAACAGTGGCACTCTCCTTCCCTTATTTGAGATGAGCACCACGGTCACCGTGCCTTATACGGCCAACTACTGGTTCCTTCCTTTTCTTTCTTTTTCTTTTTTTCTTTTTAAATAATTGAACGCCCAAATCCGCAAGCTTTGTTTTTCTTCAAGAAAAAAAGAAGGATCTTCTTATCGATCCCAAAATAAGAACTGTATCTCAATCAATCACAAAACAAGTAGCAAGAAGCAAATTTTAAAATGTTCTTTATAGATTTTATGAACTTTCAAATTATGCTCATATATATTACCGAAAAAATGAATTGAAATGAAGGTGGTGCGGTCTGGGTGCGAATCTGGATTGCACTCGCGTCGCGTCGATGCAGGTGCATTTTCTTTTCTGCCGCAGCCTGGTGACTGAGGCTCTTCCTTGATGGTGGGATTAATCATCTTGGGATAAATAATTAATTTATTTAAATTGAACATGAGAAAAATGTAATTAATTTATTTAATATTCTGAAACACTCCAAACTTTTGACACGTCACAGACCTTTTTAGTGAAATTCTATGGACTGTATTTGTAGGGCGTTCACAAATTTATACTGATACTAGTGAAGATGAGTGAACTGCACATTTTACGACATTAATGGGGAAATATATTAGCAGCAAATAGCTGATAGCTGATCGTACTCTCTAAGAAAAAAACCTCATATGTTCAACACAAATTGCATGACAAGAATGATATTATAAATTGAACAATTGGTGGAGAAAGATGATTACGTATCTTCAATCATAGAAGAAAAATATGAAATATTAGGGTTGCATATTCTCGAAGCCCATAACCACTTTGCTTGCACCAATATGCATAAACCACGTTTACAGCCCAATAAATTATAGTCCAGTTGTTCATATAGAATCATAACCATATGTAGGTTTGTGTAGGCAGCTGCCCACGTAGTACTATAAAAATTTGATTATTCTCATGTCGTTTGTCCCTAAATTGTTTGCTTATTCATATATTAGTACAGCTTTTTACTGTTCTAAGATGTTTCAAATTGATACTCTTAATTTGTAAAAAATTTCTGACTCCATCACTGCATGGAATTCAAACCTAAACAAGAATTTGAGGGGAGATAGTTGCAGCATGCCAACAAACAAATTTACAACTTGTTAAGTTCACAAGGTTCTCTAATCTGACTCAATCAGAATAGCTTGTTGGACGAGCACCCGGTTGTTGGTTCAATTCGCTGTTAGTGTCAACCACATCCACAAGCACAAGCTCTGAGTGCATGATATATATATAGGGGCCGAGGGAGAGGTGCCCGCCTAGGCCATGGTCCCACCCCGACCAATGAAAAAAAAAATTACATTAAAAAAAATAAAGTTTTTAATTGTACCATGTATTTTTTGGATTTGAATTCAATTGGTCCTACCAGATTCAGAGGTTGAACTGTCGACCTGTCCCTGAAAAAAATCTGACTTTGTATATATATATATATATATATGCAGAGCGTAGCCGCTAGTGACCGTGTTAAAAGTTTTAGGGGTGATTCTAAAGCAATATCCATGTCCATCTTATAATGTGCATAGTTTTACATTACATGAATAAGAATGAAAGTGTGTGTGCGCGCGCGCGTGCGTGCGACATCTGAAAATTTAAATAATTACCGTTAAAAGACAATAGCAACGATTTTTGTTTTTCGATGGTTTATATATATATATATATATATATACACGACGCAGCCATTAGAGTGCGGCTCCTTTACCTGTGCCGCAAGTTAAGGTGGAAAAGGGACCAGAAAATCAATGTGGTCGGGTGGGGCTTCAGAGTGTTCCCACTCTATCCATTTTACGTGAGTGCGACTTTTCCCGTTCCATGACGTAACCTTTCTGGTTTAATATCACGCTTCATGTGTCCAACGGCCTTTACGTGACGGGACGGAACCAGCAAACCCGAACCCATTGTCCCCGCCAGTTAAACAAACAAGTCTGCTGCTCCTCCTTGACTACAATTAAAAAGATATAAGCAATATAAATAACGTCTTGAGCATAGTTAGTAGGATTGTTCTCAAATTCAAGGGAGTAACTTAGTCTCAAACTCAACTCTAAACCATAGGGACAGAAGAGGAGGACTCTCCCGTTCACAGTCTTTCACCACAGGTGATGTGAATTTAAGCAGGGGGAAAGAAAATTTTTTTTTGGACAAGTTAAATGGTCTAACGAACCTATGATAAACCGAAACTGGAAAAATATATTATCGAATTAAAAATTTTAATATAACTTTTTTTTTTTCAATTAGCTTGAGTGGAGTGGGGCCATGGCCTATGGGGGCCCCCTTTCCTCCACCCCTGAATTTAAGATTCAAGTTATTAAAAGGATCTTTCAAAACACACTTTATCTTTTGAGATAGAAGGTAATTTTTAAATAAAAAGCGCATTCAACATTCGGGATTTCTCTCCAAAGATAGCATTTTCAACATGAGTTATGGGTTTTCTTTGCGAAGCTGGTTATATATGTTGTCTCTGTATATGAAATTTGTTATTTGTTATTTTATATTATCCCATGCATTATGCATGTGTAATGTTTAGGCATTAATATAAATATACATTCATACGCTCGTTATATACACAAAACAAAACAAAACAGTGTACAAAACTTACTATTGTTTTTGCGTTCCAAAAAGTTTGTCTGTCCAGGGCCGTGGTTGAGTTGCCTAACTCATCCCACTTTTTCGCGTTCAAGACTTCCAACCTGCGAGTTTCTCCCCTCCGTCGTTGGTCGCGTTAAAGATTCAAAGTTAACAACTTTCCTCCAAGCCACGCCCGCACGTTTCTTGTTATCTAACGATACCGATTTCCGATAAGGAACGTTCTTCAGCACGTATCTGCAAGTCCTTCCAACTTCTCCACCAAAAATTTCATTTACAACTTATGTCTATTTCATTTCTTTCGTATCTTGCGTGGAAAGATGATTACGAGATAGAGAGGTTGAGAGATGCAGGAGGTTGTGGACTCAGCAGGTTATAAATAGACCTCTCTCCTCTCCTCCATTATCACTGCACTTGGATTCTCTCTCTCTCTCTTTCTCTCTCTCTCTCTTTATCCCAGATGAAGCCTTCGTCTCCGTTTGGCAAGAGGGGAAGTTCTCCGGTGGGGCCGTTCGCCTTCCAACATGTTGGAGACGGCGACCTCGAGGCTTCCATCACCGTTGATACTGGTGGCAGACGGCCCCAGAGGCCAAGGTTTGGGGAGCTCCTCCAACACGTCGAGGAAGCTCGCTCCCCAACACCCACGTTGCCGGACCGTCAGCCCGCCGAGCTGGACCGGCGAGAACAAGCTGTTCCCTTCGTTTTATCGTTCGCCGACTTGACTTATAGTGTTCAGCTACGTCCTGGGATGCTCGCCGGAGGGTGCAAGAGAACGCTGCCATCCACGACCGCGGAGTCGGTCGAGGCGGCCAGCAAGTTCTCCGACACCAAGACGTTGTTGAACAGAGTCACCGGCGAGGCGCGAGACGGGGAGATATTGGCGGTGCTGGGCGCCAGCGGGTCGGGAAAGTCGACGCTCATCGACGCGCTCGCCAACCGAATCGCTAAGGAGAGCCTCCAAGGCACCGTGAAGCTCAACGGCGAGGCGGTCGGCGAGCGTCTGATGCGCTCAATCTCTGCCTATGTGAGGCAGGACGACCTCCTCTTTCCGATGCTCACCGTTGAGGAAACGCTCTCGTTCGCCGCGGAGTTCAGGCTGCCCCGGACACTGCCCAAGGAGAAGAAACAGAGTCGTGTGCAGGCCCTCATTGAGCAGCTCGGCCTGCGCCGGGCTGCCAAGACCATCATTGGAGACGAGGGCCACCGGGGCGTTTCCGGTGGGGAGAGGCGACGTGTCTCGATCGGAATCGACATCATTCACGACCCAATCCTTCTGTTTCTGGACGAACCCACCTCCGGTCTCGACTCCACCAGTGCATTCATGGTCGCCAAGGTCCTGCAGAGGATTGCCCGCACCGGCAGCATCGTCATCATGTCCGTCCATCAGCCGAGCTATCGAATCGTCGGCCTCCTCGATCGA
Organism: Nymphaea colorata; assembly: GCF_008831285.2. Lineage (NCBI taxonomy): Eukaryota > Viridiplantae > Streptophyta > Magnoliopsida > Nymphaeales > Nymphaeaceae > Nymphaea > Nymphaea colorata. The sequence goes on along the minus strand of NC_045142.1, from coordinate 5,426,349 downwards.
ATGATCTTCCTATCACGTGGCAATGCCGTCTATAGCGGCCCTCCGGCTCAACTCCCGGCTTTTTTGGCCGAGTTTGGCAGTCCGGTGCCGGAGAACGAGAACCAAATAGAGTTCGCTCTTGACCTCGTTCGCCAGCTCGAAGCGAGCACTGGTGGGATCAAAGTTCTGGTTGACTTCCACAACAACTGGAAAGCGACCAGGTTTGCTCCATCTCTTCAGTCGAACAAGAAAGGAGGCTTGACGCTGAAGGAAGCAATCAGCGCCAGCATCTCTCGAGGGAAGCTCGTCTGCGGAAATGCTACCCAGGGCAGGCAGAACTCGTCGGAGTCGATGCCGGAATTTGCAAACCCATTGTGGAAGGAGACCGCCATACTGACGAAGCGCTCGGTGATGAACACCCGCCGGTTGCCGGAGCTCTTCTTCATGCGCCTCGCCGTAGTGATGGTCACGGGTTTCATCCTCGCCACCATCTTTTGGCGCCTCGACTCCTCGCCCAAGGGAGTTCAGGAGCGCCTCGGCTTCTTTGCCTTCGCTATGTCCACGACCTTCTACACCTGCGCAGATGCACTGCCGGTGTTCCTTCAAGAGCGCTACATATTCATGAGAGAGACTGCCTATAACGCCTACCGCCGTTCCTCCTACGTCCTCTCCAACGCCATCGTCGCCGCCCCGCCGCTTGTCCTCCTCTCCCTCGCCTTTTCCCTCATTACCTTCTTCGCCGTCGGCCTTGCAGGTGGCGGGGAGAGCTTCCTCTACTTCTTCGCTATAACCTTCGCCTCCTTCTGGGCAGGAAGCGGCTTCGTCACCTTCATCTCCGGCGTCGTCTCGCAGGTCATGCTGGGCTATATCGTGGTCGTCGCTGTGCTAGCCTATTTCCTCCTCTTCAGCGGCTTCTTCATCAACAGGGACAGGATACCTTCCTACTGGCTCTGGTTCCATTACCTCTCGTTAGTGAAGTATCCCTACGAAGGAGTGCTGCAGAATGAGTTTGAGAGCACGTCGAAGTGCTTCTCAACGGGAGAGCAGATGTTCGACAACACGCCGCTGAAGGGGCTGAGCGCCGCCACGAAGGCGGAGCTGCTTCAATCGCTCAGTAGCTCGCTGGGGATGAACGTGACCATGAGCACATGCGTGACGACGGGCATGGACATACTCAAGGACCAGAGCATCACGCAGCTGAGCAAGTGGAATTGCTTCTGGGTCACGGTGGCGTGGGGGTTCCTCTTTAGGTTTCTTTTCTACGTTGCCCTGTTGATTGGCAGCAAGAACAAGAGAAGGTGAAGAAGAACTAATCGATGGTTGTGTTGCAGAGGCTTCTATTTTTGGTCATTGGATTTCTTTGGTGGTAGCTAAATTTGATAACCTATTTTTTAATTTTTTAATCGAATGAATTTCTTTAATGTAATTACTTGTGATCGATGTTGTAATCATCCGGTGAAAATACAAAAATATATTCCAAGTAATATCATCTTCTTTCGTCGCTTTGCTTCTTAGAAATTTTCAAATTTATGTGGAGACATCTGGTAGTTTAGTTGCTTCAAGTGATCTCAAGTACCCAAATCAAAATATAGTTTACATACTGTCCATAATCTGCAATAAAAATAGAATTCACATTTTTTACTTCTTCTCATTTGGGTCTCTTTAATTTGCATGTATTTATATTTGTGGTTTCATTTCTATCTAAAATGTGCAACTTTGCATTGAAGATCATCTTCGAGTCAGATCCTGATAAAAGGCTAACTAATTCCTGCGCCAAAGTTTTTTGTGGAGCTTGCTTGACGAACACCACATTCTTGAAGAGGGAGCACAAAGTGCAAAACTGCAGCTGCCTCGAGAGTCATATGTATTGTCAAAACTAAGCATCAGGGTGCGTGTGAAGTTGCCCATCTTATTGAGACGTTCTTTGTCACAATGCACGCAGACTTTCAATTATACGAATTTTTTGGAGTTCCGCAGGGTTGCGGCGGAGTTTTCTGGAGTTCTTTTTAATAAACGATTGATTCAAAGATACTCTCCCTGAAGGCACAACGTTTGAAAATGAGAAAATTCTAATTTGGGAAAGCTGGTATATGAGAATTTTCTGTTACTCGATCGATGACATAAAAGTTTTGCACATTTAAAAAAGTCTCCATCCTGCATAGTGACGTGAAAGTTAGAGAGAGAGAGAGAGATATATATATATATATAGAGAGAGAGAAAAACAGGAGGGGAGAGAGACTCTCAAAATCCGCTCCTCCCCTTTTCTCTGTTTGCTTGGGATCCAAGTACATCCATTGTTTACAATCAAGAGGTGTAGCACTCATAACCAAATACACTATGCCCAGTGGGAGAGATAGATATGAAAATGAAGAGGTATCTCACGTCAGCTAGCTAGTTTGATAAACACAATATATATGGTCAAAGGCTCAACGCTAAGGCACACCAAAAGAGAGTTGGATAGTCTAAGTTGCCAAATTGCTTAGTATGACCTTTTCTTCAGCCCTTGGTTTGCCAAAAGCATAAAAGCTTCAATTACCAAACAGGTTACCTAATACCAACGTGGAAGGATCTTGACCAGCTTATGCCGAGAAATACACCCAACTGTAAGATCATTGACCTCCATCAAATTCAAGATTTTAAGTGGCAAATCCCCAAGTAGAAAATCCCCTTGCAATTCGAACCATTGATGGCGCCATAAAAAAATATTTAAAGAACTGCAACAATACTTATAAAGTGGTGAATTGTTAATCAACAATGATATCATTAGTGGCTTATCTCGAGTTTTGTGATCGATCTCCACGAGGAGACAAATTCCATGTGGTTGGTTACCAAGTTTGTCATCAAGGCAAAATAATGCAAAAAATTTTGCAAAGCAGCATGGTGCAAGCAATCCCATTCTATTTTATTTAAAAGTACACTACACCATATTATGTCATTCTTGGATTTTTTTGGCCCCAATACCGCCCTAGCATTAATTGTGCATTTTTGCTTTTTCCATTGAAGTGATACTAGTGTACGTGGACCCTCTAATCATTGCATATATACAAAAATGTGATTTCGTGCTAAGTTGAATAAAAAAGTATTGCAAAAGGTCCACAACTTTACAACTTGATTGATTAATATGGAGGTCATCAACAATATCATATCACGAAGGCTTTCAATACCAATCAAACACAGAATCATGCTAAGAACGACCATGTAGATGCTTTTTCCGAAAAACTGGACTCTCAATATGTTTTGCTAGCCGCTATTGCTCAAGCTGATGTTTTGATACTAACAATTTGCCTATGAAACTCAACGAAAATTGGAATGAATAGGGATCAAAAGGAACGAATCATGGGGTTTTCAACTATGTAATCATGTCCAGATCTATAGATCCAGTTTCCCTCTATTCATGCAACTCACTCTCCTTTAGTTCAAATCTTTAAACTTCTCTTAGTCCACGGATCTTTTTTGCAATGATAGAGCACATGGTCTTGCCACGTTCTTTGTGCCTCACCGATGATAAACAAGGGTTGGTTGTAGGGCCTTTGCTTCTGTAGTTACGTTTTCTGAATGGACTTGGTTCAGCTCGAACAAATCAAATGCAACTTGAAATTGAAATTTGCAATACAGCTGTGTCTCACATTGTTATAGAATAAACAGGCGTTAAACTTGATGCATTTTCTTTTATCCCCCATATGAAGAAACTTGCTGCGCACTTTGTGTTTGGCTGCATAGACACCTGCGGAATTCCCATGACATTATACTTTAAAATGGTATTAGATACCATTTATTGAACTACACAGTTTACTCTTAAAAGTAGTACTTATTTATATCAACTTGTTAGTTTTCTATGTTAATGTATTACGTCCCTAAAAAGTTTCCGCTTCATAATTTGTTAATACTTGGCGCCTCAGCGGACTTGCCCCTAAGAAGAATCCCATGCGAGATTAGTATCGTAGCACCAAAAGCTTTCAAGCAGCTGCCAATTTGTCCGATGAAATTAATTTAGTAAGTAAAGAAAGCAGAGAAAAAACATTTGCAGGAGAAGATGATCCGCTTTAATTTCTCTTGTCTAGAATTAGTTGAAGCTCACAATTATTTCATTCTTTCACAAACCTAGAAGGGGGGGAGGGGAGAGAGAGAGAGAGTCAAACTTGCTGAGGAGAGCGCGGGGGAGGAAGAACCAGTCCAGTAGGCCTCCACAATGGTACCCCTGATCCCAAGAACAACATTCCTTCATATAAGACTCGAACTGAGGACGTGGTTACTGTACACCATGCATCTTGAGCGGTGATCATCAGAATATGCCTTCTAGCTATGCATAATTAAGTCCAGCAACCACTTTGCCTACTGTGTGACCCAAAGTCTGAATTTGCAGCTTTCCTTTAGCAGTTTTGACAAAAACAAGAACCCCAAGTGTGACCAAAACTCTCACAATTAGGTGGATATTATGTTTGACATGATCTTTTAGATAAAGGAAGTTGGTGTTTGAATAAGATCGATGTTAAGTTTCTCCCTCTTAATTTCTTGCGGCTTAAGGAGAAATTCAGCCAGGACTTACTGCGCTAGATCAACTAAAAATCAAGTCAGTTTTGGCGATGAAACATGGAAAAGACATATCGGGTTGTCCTCTGTACTGTAAAGCAAAAGAAGACAAAAAGTAAAGGGCAGAGAAAGAAGAAGGGAATTAATGTGGTTCGGTTTCCTTTGCTTCTACAAAAAGTCTGAATTGTATTTTCTATCCCACAGCGGGCAACCTTCTCTCAAATGAAGTGACAATCAATCTAGAAAGTGATAATCAATCTCCACCGTTTTGTTCAACCATAAAATATAGGATTAATGGTCATGTGTAGAGCTGACATGACGAGAGCTTGAGTCATATAAATACCAAGGTCTTGTTGGATGTAAGTTATCCAAACAACTTCAGTGGCTGTAGATGCGAGAGCTCTATACTCTACTTCTAGACTTGATCAAGCAACAGTAAGTTGTCGTCTTGAACTCCAAGATAAATGTAAAACCTAGTGGTAGACCGTCGAGTCATTGAGCAACCAGCCCAATCGGCGTCTGAGAAGACATAAATTTAATGGACCATATTGAAGTATCTGAAGTCCATAGTGCAAGGGGCCCTTGATGTATCGCAATATTCTCTTAACCATTTAGAAATGATATTCTCGTGCATGTGCTGGCAAACGTAATTAACACTTATGGACAAATCAGGTCTTGTAAACCTTGAATACTGAAGGCTGCCAACAATGCTTTGGAAAAACTTAATGTCCAGGAAGGGAGATGATGAAATTGGTGGCTTCAATTGTCTAGCCATAGGTGTCGTAAGATGTCGGCAATCTGCCATTCTCTCCTTGTCCAAGATTTGTCATGCATACGTAGTTTGATCAAGAAGTATGCCACCATTAATGTCTGAAACCTAGATTCCAAGAAAATGGTGAAAAGTTTACCCAAGTCCTTCATTTGAAATTTTGAGCTAAGTTGATGAATGACTTTGAAAAGCAATGGCTGGTTGCTGCCTCCTAGTAATGACAATATCATCAACATATATATGAGAGGAAATATTGATCCTTGTTGGATTTTGCCCAGTGGCTAAGCCAAAAAAATTCACTGGAGGAGCACATGTTTAGAAACATTTATATCTGAAGGGGTAACAAAAATAAATATTAAATTTTTCAATGTAAAAGAAAACAAATTTTAAAGAACTGGAGTGGGCAACTGTCCACCACGGCCCACATGTGGCTACGCCACTGGAGTTGACATATGAAAAGAGATGAGTCAGCCACACTATAAAGAATCTCATACCTAAAAGGTAGGAAGTGAATCGATCGAACCAGGCCCCCCCAAAAGCTTGCCAAAGGCCATATAAAGCACGTTGTAATCTACAAACATGATGTGGCTTGTTGGAATCACAAATTCCGGTGGTTGCTCCATGTACACTCTCTCCTCAAGCTTGCCATGTAAGAAGACATTATTTATATGAAGCTGTAGAATGATCCATTTCCGGTTAAAAGCGACACTAAGTACAACCTCAACCGTGTTCATGTTCACTGCCTTTGGTACCAAAGTTCACGTTTGTGTTTGATGTAAAGCATCAAAATTTTTTTCCTCGTGACAGTGTACCATCCTGAATGATTCAGAGCTTGCTTGTAAGATTGTGGCTCATGATGTAATTCAAGCTTTGCCAAAAAATAACGAGGATTGGGTTTGACAATCCCCGCAATTGATCGTGTCACCATCGGATGCAAGTTGGCACCACTTTGTCCATTTCTTTGGATAGAATTTTTTCATTTCAGCTTTCTCATTTTAATGGTGTTCCATATTTTTCAAGTGATTGTTGTTCTTGTTCCACGTGATTCTCTGTGGTGGCATGGTCATCAAGAGCGTTGTCGTGAAGTAAGCATGCGTGGGTCAACAAAGCTATTAATGAGGGGCATGACTTCTTCATGATACTTTGGATTCAACCAACCAGAAAAAGAGCCACAATTTAGTGTTGAAGCAACAACAATATTTTTTGAAGTTTTAAAAGGAAAACAATACTCATCAAAAACCACAAATATAAATGTGTTCCGATGACACATAGAGGCATCTATAGCTTTTGTGTGATTCACTGTAACCTAAGAAGACATATGGCAGGGACGTGTAATCGAATTTTTTTTTTTTGGCATAATGCCGTAAATGTGGATAACACTAAACCCACAAAGTTCTAAACCATAAATAATCAGGGTCTTCGTGAAATAATTTCTTGGGGTTTCCATGGACAAGGTTGCAGATGGCAGTCTATTTAGAAGCCAAACTGCTGTCTCAAAGGCAGGCCATAACCCAGTATTTTAAGGGCACACTTGTTTCAAATATTATAAACCGACAAAGCTCAAAAATACTGGATCGTTTTCTTTCTACCTGTCCGGTTTTGTTCGGGGGTTCTAGGGCAGGACATGATGTGGGATTTCATAACGGTTAAGAAAAGATTGAAATTTGTTACTAATGAATTCCCCTCCACCATCAGATTGAAAAATCTTAGTTGTGCAATTGAACCAATTTGCAACCATCTTGTGAAAATCAGAAAAGTAGTCAAGGTAATCAGTCTTTTGCTTAAGTGGGTACAGCCAAATAAAGCGAGAATGATCATCAACAAATAAAGCATAATAGAAAATACTTGCAGGAAGGGCCCCAAAGGTAGCAATGGACTTTCATAAAAGGTTCATCACATGAGTTTGGTGAAACAAAAAACGACATTGACAAGACTTAGCCATTGCATACCCAAGACAAACATCAAGACTAATTTTAGAGTTCAATATTGTAATATGACCATGCTTTTGTAAGAAAGAAACTATGTTCGAATGTGGATGGCTGAGCCGGTGGTGCCAAACCTCTAGGTGATAGATTGATGCTTAATGAAAGTGTAACGCCCATGATCTCTTTCCCTTTTCCTTATTTATGGAAAACATTAATAGGGGGAAGAATTATAAACGGCAGATTTAAATGAGGGTTACCTAAAATGAAAACTGACAAATTAAATCATAGAGGAAGCAGTTTTTGGAAAGAAAAGAAGGGAAAAGAAAAACTAACGGGTGATTGATTTCCTTGTGAGAGATTGACATCTCTTATTGCTGCAGCCCTCAACCTGAGACTCCAACGACAACAGAAAGAGAGAAAGGAAGAGAGAGAGAGAGAGAGAGACGTCCTCATCTTTGCCCTCTTTTTAGTTGAAGATTGAAGTGGTTGGCTGCTGGAAAGGGACGAGAAGCAAAAAGGGGTTGGTGCTGGAAGTCATTTCGGAATTGAAAAAGGTATGGGTAATGAAGCTGTGTATTTTTGATGTGGTATAGATACATATACATGTAGATTTATGTATTTATATGCCTAGATATAAGTAGAGGAATGAGGTGTTGTATGCTAGAAATGATGCACAACACACTTATTCTTAAACATCACTGGTTGCTGCAATTTTTTATTTCTCAACCACGGTTCCCTGTTTCACCTCAGAGGTGTCTCTTGCAGTCGATTCCACCCAATTTGATCAACATACACATACGAGCTATTTGTGAAAGAATATACATATATATGTTATGGTACTGCGTGCATGATATGATTATATGAAGCATGCGGTGACACCCTTGTTCTGGAATTGTCCTAACATGTGTTCCGATTTCCATGAAAGTTCAAGTATGGGGAAATTGATGGTGTATGCACATGACAGTTGTACACGTTCTGTTTGAGGAATGAAACACTATGCAATTAGAGGTTTTAGATGGTAATTTTTTTAAAGAAAATGAGAGACAGTCTTAATTTCACCTTACTCTGGACCTATACAGAATACAACAATGTCCAAGCCAGGCCTGCCGAATGTGGGACTGCTTCGTATTATGTGATTTTCACTCTTATTGTAGTTAGCAATATTAGAACGCAGGGGGATACTTGAAAATGATAAAAACATGCAGTTCTTGTGTTTTGGTATGTTTATATGATAATACATAACCAAACTCAATCTGATCTGGGTAATAGATTTCTAAGATACCCATGTGTCTGCTGTTAACACGAGAGGCAACGGCGACCATCTTCACAAAATTAGCATGGTTGGAAAATAAGATCATTTGGTAAACCTGCAGATTCTATTAAAGGATAGAATGATTTCCATGTATCTCTGAATTAACCAGAAACAGAAATAATTATCGTAGGGAGCATGCACCATGTGGCGGAATAGAGAATAAAAACTGTAGGATCGCTCCTACCAAGTTTGATGCGATTTGGATTTGCAATGAAGAAGGAATCAAAGATGGAAGGAGTCGGTGTTCAGTTCCTGCATTTTCAGTAATTGTGAAATCTGGAAACTATGGAGGATTCCGGTGACCGGCGTTGTCAGCTCCGGTGTCGGAAAATAACGAATAAGGACTCGTTGGATTCATCTGCTTCTGAAGATTTTGCCTGTAAAATTTCATAATTTTTAGAGCAGGCGATAAAAAGATATGAATTTTTGAGTGATTGCCTCTCGCTGGAGTGTTTCTGCGACAGAAAGTTCAAAAACTACGTCGGATTCCTGCGACAGGCGCTGTCAGCTTCGGAGTCAGAAAATAACAAGTAAGGGCTCGTTGGATTAGTCTATTTCTGAATATTACTCTTATAAAATTTCATAATTTTTGGGTAAGCGGTTGAGGAGATACGGATTTTTGAGTGACTGCCTGTCGCTAGAATACTTCTCTCTGAAACTAGAAACTGAACTAGATTCCGGTGATCAGCGATGTCAGTTCCGGTGTCGGAATGTGTCGAGTAAGATCTCGTTGGATTCGTCTGATTCTGGAGATTATTCTTGTAAAATTTCATAATTTTTTGGAAAACGTAATGTTATGCACTATTGCTCTATGGTACCTTTTGTGTTATTTAAATTTCAGAAAAATGGTGTTGAACTCTCTTGTTTCTAAATATTGATTATTGTGTTAATTTTGAACGTGCTGTGTTTTGTACTATTGCATTACTGCTCGATTTTGCTTTGTTGCCATTAAATTAATATTTAAAATGGCTGATTTATTGTGTTTGGGAAACCAAGCATGAGGGCAGTTTCTGTGAGAAGTACGAGACGATGTTTAGTGATGAGAAACCATCACATTTGAAATTCGAAGGCGAAACGTGGACTGTGTGCAATGGTTTATGCGAGTGAGAGCTTTCTGTTTTTGCCCAGTGGTTGGTTTCGTCCCGGGAGGTAATGGTGCGCCTGAACTCACTGTTGTCGCTCACTCTTCTGTTTGTACTAGAAGGGCCCAGGATTCTGTTCTGTTTCTGTTTAGGAGCGAGACGTCTCCTTGTCTCTCACCCCGCGTTCCTAGAGAGACCATGCTGCTGCAGCGGCGATCTGGGATATCTCAGGAGGTTTCACTGCAGGTACCCTCGATCCATTGGATCGCCTGGTGAAGAGATGTTTTGTTCTGCCCATGAGTGCCTACGGGGATTTTTGTTGCTCTGCACGATGACCATGACATTGTCAGAGAACCACGGTTTGAAGCCTACGAAATTTTGAAGGTTGTGCACACCTGGTTTTGTGTCTGTTAATAAGTTGTAACTGTAATACTTATTAAGATTTGAAGACATTTGTTTTACAAAAATCAAATATTATTTTGTTAGGTCATGTTCCATTCATGGTTGAATTTTTCCATATTCAGAGGAATTCTGACCCTTCTTTCTATCTCTATGTAGTCCTTGACTTGATTTTGGCTCTTGGAGTGACGACCCCACTCTTGTGATGGACAGGCATTAGCATTCTAGACACTACGTCGGTTTTGGGGACTTGTGTTTATTTTAGTTGTTTGGGTCCAAATATTTTATTATTGAAATAAAACAATGTCTGATTTCTTTATGTTTTGGTCATGACTCAATGTTGCTTCCGTTATTATAAAAATGAAAAAAAAAAATTGGTATCAAAAATTAGGAAAAAAATTGGTATCAAAAATTGGGTCGTGACACAAAGAAAGAGCTATTAGCTTCTTTGCATGGAAGCTCATGCAGATCACCGCTCTTCTTTCCCATGGTGATCACTTGGTTCGTGCTTCTGTCCCTTATAATGAACTTGTCATCATAAAACTCAAATACAAGATTCTGATCAGAAGTGAGTTGCCCACCAGATAATAAATTTTTTTTATGTTAGGAACGACCAAGACATCATGAAGGTGAAGCATACCATTACCAACATCAAGACTAGTCTCTCCAATATGAGATTATTCAACTTATTTCTATCACCTACCATTATGCATTCAGATCCTTTGTAAGGAATAGAGAGTGAGAGAATACCTGGATTATTGGTGATATAGGAAGTTGCACCCATGTCGAGAAATCAAGCATTGTCCTGGTTGTCAGATATTTTCATATCAGCCAGAGTTTGAAAAGTATTGTTAGCTTGGAATGCTCGGTTAAACCTGTGATATCACTTTATGGCTGCGTGATTAGGCTTTGAGCAAATCTAGCAAATGACCTTTTCTTTTCCTATGAAAGTATTGGGATTCTACTGATTTGTCTGTTGATTATGCCGTGTAGACTGCTGACCATAAGTCTCAAAACTGCGTTCACTAGAACAAAACTGGGTAGAATAACCACCCCTTGTGTTATTATATTTGTTCTGTTGTTTGCATTGCCGTTGTCCATAAAAGGCAGCATGAGGGTTAGGTTCGCTACCGAACCATCTCGTTGCCTTGGTTCCCTTGAAGAGATTTGAATGTTTTGTGGCTTTGAAGGAGCCACGACTTCCTTGCAAGATGGAATGGGTGGCTTCATCATGGTGGTAATAAATGCCTTGCAACTTGGTCCAAGACCATTAAGAAAAGAGCTAACAAACTTTCCAATGGCTGCTAGTTCATCACGCATTTTTGAAATTTCTTATGTATTGGGCAAGGGTTTGAGATCCTTTCTTTGAAGGACTGAAGCTTTTGCAAAAGAAAACACTCCCGTTCTTGGGGAGTCTAGAGCAAAAGTCTGTTCTAGAGTAGACCATTCCTGATATGATGCTTCCAACCCGTCAACAAATCCCAACACTTCACAGGTTATCCAGCCTCGAAGAAGACGTTTTGATTTCCTCCATGCAACATATTATGGGTTGTCATGCTGCCCAGAGCTAGCAGTGATAAATTGTGGAGGTACGTTGTTGCTGCCATCAATGAAATATTGCAGATATTGGCTCTCGACTAGCCAAAGGACTTGAGTTCTCCATAAAAGGCAATTAGAACGTGTCAATTTTATGGACACAAAATTGGCGACATTGATGGTTGAAGAATGAACGAACTTAGTTGGTTGGGTTGATGCAGAGAGTTGACAGTCCATGACAGAAGCCTCAAGCGGTGGCTCTGATACCATAAAGCAAGAAGGCAAAAAAATAAAGGGCTGAAAGAGAAGAGGCCTACTTACACGAAAAGAAAAGTATGTGTTGTATTTTCTCTCCTACACTCAAGGAACATAGAGGTCTTTATGGTTTTACCAGCTACCTTTTTCACATTTCCATTTTCGTTACAGGTCTTACTTCCTTCTGATTTGGTCCGCCATTTTCTCCACTCTTCCACGTTAAGCTATCATGATTCTAGCATGCGCATGCTAAGGTGGCATGGCATTGGCGAACCGTTTCCCGTGAGCATGGTTCCTTTCAACGTCATGCTGGTTTTTACCATCATCATGCACACCACCATCTAGAGAAGCGTTAACACTCAGAACAGGAACAAGGAGGTGAAATTTCTTTTGACATTGATCCTCCATTTTGGGGAAGTCAGAACACCTTCCTCTCCATTTCAAAGACAGGGATCTACCAAGATACTTGTCCCCACCTTCGTTGAAATTGTAAGCTGCACCGCAGGCTTATCGCCATTTCTTATGTCCACACCTGAATGTTTTCCCTACTCCCTAGCTACCACCGATTGGCAATGGTGGTGACCAGGTGATAAGGAGAAAGCATGTAAAACATGATGAAGTGGAGACCAGGTGCTGAGGAGAGACTAGTAAAACATGATGAAGAGGAAAAATTAGTCTCAAACCCAAGGCTATGACTTTGTATCGTGGGCTTTAAGAATGCACAACAGTCGGACCTACCAAAGGAAGCGGTGCCCAAGGTAGGGCCTTGGTCCAGCCTTCAAAAAAAATATTTTTAAAAAGTTACATCTAAATTTTTAAAAAATTCACTTGTTTTATATAAAAGTTTTGAAAAACAATATTTTAACCCTAATCAAAATTTAAAAACTTTAATTCAGTCTTTGGCTTTACCCTCGATATGGTTTAATCTTCATCTTTTTTAAGTCCTACTTTTGTCGCTATTGAGGCAAGAATTCTATTGGGGTTAGAATGTTTGAGGTTTCCTGACTTTCGAAAAACAGAATGGCAGTTTCGGGTTTTCTAACATGTTTGGTATCCGAGCATAGAACTTCCTTGTCATGCACCGCCTTAGTATGCCCGACTTAGATGCGCAAAAGGAATTTTAAGATGTTTTAATTATTTCTGAAAAGGAAATCGACATTTTAGATGTCTTACTTGTTCAGACCCAGGGTACGGTATTTTAAAAAAAAATTAAAAACATAAATATTTTCGTATTATTTAGGGCAACCATTACATGTTAGTGGTTGGGAAAACCCCTTCCTTTTAATATCCTAAAAATAGTATGCGCTTACTCTTCAATTCATATATCACAAATTTGGTTGCCAACCACATGGAACATTTGTCACAATACCCTTATTGTGACTATTGATTAATTTATAAACTCAATCGTTTTAAGCAAATTGAAGACTAAAAAACGTGTTAATTAAGCAACTTGGCAACCAATATGAGACTCTCTTATAACGTGCTAGATTGAATATTTGAGCATATTATTGAGTGAGTCGATTGTCTCGTCAAGTTCATGCAAGGCTTAAAGGTACAAACAACTGAAGTTTTTCTTATGATGAATATTACTGCATGTAGGAACCGAGAATGTCAACTTCTATAACATACTGAAAAGCATCTTAAAAAGTTGATCTGCACATTACATTTTATAAGATTATTTTATTGATGAACTTATATCTCTCGGCATATATAAAAATACAATGTTCACATCATTTTTTCGTATTTTTTTTAAGTCATATAAGGTCAATTTGTTACTCGGAGTTCATTTATTTAGTTAATTTATTGCATCAGAACCCACCTAAATTAATGTATGTTATATTTCAAATTTTTTAATGAAAGAAGCCGGATTAACATCGCATCGCGTTTGAATCAAACCATGATCCCATTTTCCGTTATTGTGGGGCTTAAAGCAAAATAAATGACGACATGAATTTCGGCTTGAAACATGGAAATTAAGCACATTTGCGATGACTCTTACCCTGGAAAAGAAGGCAAAATTTCTTTGTCGTTTACCTTATATTTTAAGAATGTCAAGCAGAGAAACGAGGAGAACTCTCAGTGTGAAATATTTCAAGTTCAAGATAGCGACCTTCCAATTAAGTTTGTTGCCTGTCACATCTTTGAAATACGTGTAAATGGCATATCATTAGTTCGATTCTTATTGGCAAAAATTTCTGGCCTACTTCTTTTGGCTTAATCATAAAATTTTACTTATACAGCCAAAAACAATTTTACCATTTTCTAGGTCTCTGAACATTAAGATTGCATTTGCATAATTAGTTTTTGAAAAGCTTTTGTTGATGAGAAGTACTCATCATCTTACGTATTACTGCGCATGGTAAGGTTAAAGGTAAAAAGTATATATCTTTTTTTGTTTGATTAACAAGCCTTGAACCCCAAATAGGCCGAAGCTTTTTCCCCCTTTCCCTTGCCCCACAGAGTGGGCAGCTACTTTGAGACCTAGATGAACTTAAGATTACTCCCCTCAACTCAAGAGTAACATCTGTTGACCTATTACATTGGCTTTTTTAATGTTGTTAGATGGGAATGTCTATTGAGTTAACTAGAATCCCATCTCTTACAAAAAAACTCCAATCAATCACAAATGCGATGTGCTGATTATTTTTAAATTTCAGCTTACATTTAGAATGATCTCATTGATCGATATCTTTGTTCTTCCTGCTTTATACCGCATGGACTATTGAACTCTATAGAAGCCAACAATGTTTCCCTTAAGATAGAGCCATCGGAAGCATATTATCAGCTGACATACTTTTCTGCAGGATGCCTTCAAATAGCTTTTCATCAGAAGCAAATTGCTGGAATATTTTGTGCGACTTTTCTCTGTAAGACGCCTCAGTCAGTGGGGTGGAACATCCTACTTTGAGGAGCTCGAAGGGCTTTGTTAGAAAAATCCTTGACATACCTTTCCAAGTTGACAATGTGGGCAAGTATCCTGCTTAGTGGAAGGTGAAGCTTATGTAAGAACAGACACTAAGAGCAGTGTACTCTGTGGACAGAACAGAAACGAAATAGAGTTGGAAAGATGAAACAGAAATGGCAAGGCTAAGAGGCTCTATAAACAGAAAAATGCCCGAGAAGAAACATGCTCTCTGTTCTGTTGTTCAATAACTATGGAAGAAGAACATGCATACTTGTACATGAAAGTATCTCGCCAAACTTCAAGATATAACTCCACCTTTTTAGATGCATCTTCCTAACAGAATTACGGCAGAGTTGAGAACTGATCTTCAATGTCAGAAATAAACCTTACAAAACAAATTAAATTTCGATACTCATCTGGAAGCATATGATTCGCTTGACACGCTGTAATTTCAACAGCTTCATTCATACGCAAGTTGCAGTTGCCTAATAAAGCATGTGAATATGGGATTAGTGAGGTGCCAAACTTTTGGTTTACGTAAAGAAGATTGAGCAAGCTATTATAACTTACATGAACATCTTCCTCACCATGCATATTGGGCAAGGCAAATCATATATAATGAGGATGTTGTTAGGATTTGGCATCTTAAAGAAACCAATAAAGCTGCAATGGCGTTTTCAGGCTAGACAAGGCTGAAGGTTCCTGTACACAGAAAGGTATTATCTGGTATGCAAGTAAAATCTAAAGGATCAACCCAATGGTTTATGTAGTCAAGGTCATGAAAAGCCAAATTCTGCTTGGACAAGTGGAATAAAGAGACTTTGTCTTTGCAGTTAACTGCACAAGTGTGGGGGACATGTTTCATTGCTAATATAGTAGTCATGTAAAGTTCATTTACTGCTCAGTCGACTCATGCTATTACAGCAAAGACCATTTCAATATTGCATGCTCGAGGAAGAAATTCCCTGCTTGCAAGAAATTCCCTGCTTAAGATGAAGAACAAATTTCTTTCCCATTTTTGTGTGGTTTTTGTATTTCAGATACAAAGTAAATTATTCGGCGTCCATTTTGCTAACAGGTGCTGTCTTGTGTGAAGCATGTTAATTTATTAACTGGGATCATGTCTTATTTCACAGCCTCATAATTGTGGCAAATAATTGACATCTGATTATTGTAAAACTCAGGTTGATGAGATCTCCTTCAGATTATGTGCAGGAATTCAACTGATGGACACGGCGTAAATGTTCTCTTCTATGGCTTCAAAGTTGATGGTCCAGGTCTTTCCCATAGTTATGTTCTTCAGTGTTGTATGCAGTCATTGTGCATATGTTTTCTGTTTGTACATATGCAGTGAGAAGGGGTCCACCCTTAACAGCTGTTCAATGAATAGAAAAATGTCAAATAGTGGCAGCATAGTTTTGAGACAAAGAAAGTTTAAGAACATGAATACTCTGTGTTTGAATGCATGGAACTTTAATATAGGGCTGGGACTTTAGTTCAAATTCGATGGAAAGTGTCAGTGTCAGAGAAACACAATTTGTATTGTCGAAATTTTTAAGCCATTATGAAATTTTAGTGCTGGCATTAAAGTTCCACCTAAGAAATTTTTTTTGATGTTAACTTCTCAATGCCCGGAACAAAAGTTCCATAAAATCAAACAAATGAGTTAAATGGAATGTGGAGCAAAAATTCTGCAAAAAAAGTACCTGGTACTAAATACCCAGCAGTCTTAAGATCCAATATTTGGTTCCCGTGTATTCAAACGGGTCGAATTGTGTCCCATTCGATGCCACTATTAAAAAGAAAAAAAATAGTATGACATTGCTTGCACTATGGTGGTTTATAAAACTTTTACATGTGAAATTCATAAATCACAAACTTGGTAGCCAACCGCAAGGACTCGTAAACATTGATTTCTAAGGGTCATTAATGATACTTTTGTTGATTAACTATCAAGTGGCCCTGCACCGTACTGTTTCTGTCATTAAATATTAATTAATATGTCTTATCGTGCTAGCAAAAGAATGGTTTAAATTGCCAGGGGATTCTCTACTTAATATCTACAATTTGGAGTAGGTGAATAATGTGACAGTCTGGTGTGTTCCTCTCGGCTTAATCTGTTGAAGGTCAAAACAAACACCACCAGCCCAAAATAGAAAGGAAAAAGGGACTACATGTCCATCACCTAATTTCTATGGTATGATGATAGAATATTCAGTATTTAAGGCATATCTCTGGTAATTAAGGACTATAAAAGTGTGCTAAGCAACTTCGCCACCTAGAATGAACAACTCACTGCCTCTAACGGTTTGGGGAAGCTGGTCGGACCCAGCTAGTTCAACTTTTGGCTCTCGAGTCAAGCTCGAGCTTAAATTTAAGCCCAAGCTCATAAACAAATTGAGTTTGTGTTGTCTCAAATCGACCTGAGTAAGCTAGATTCTACTCGATTTAATGTACATAATTACGATTTTGCTTTATATTCAGTACATTAGGTTAAGCGAGCTTAATTGAAAATCTTGTCATTTAGTGGGTATTGCTAAATGAGCCAAGCACAAGCTTTGACTCGGTCTATTGAATTGAGTTTGAGTTTTGATCCAGACTATGAGTAGAGTTCAAGTCAAGCTTGAGTCAAGCAATCTCAGAGTTGAGTACCGAGCTTGGGCTTGACTCGGCTTGTGTTTAAACCTATTGGCCGAAATAACCAGCTAAACGCTGTCTTAGCTTTGACTTGATTGAGTAGAGCAGGTTAGTTAGCCATAAATTTTAAGAGCTCTCACAAGCCATGTAAGTTTTCATTCAGCTCTCTCTCTCATTCAAATTTCTGCCTCACCTATGGACAAGGGGACTTTTTTAGATCTGCAAAACTTTTATCTGATCAATCGGGAAGCAGAGAACCTTTTCTATACTTAAGTTCATTCCTGTTTAGAACTTTCTCATTTTCAAACTGAAGAAATTTAGGTAGCGGTGGGATGACACATTAAAAATCATTGGTTTTGTGAAAATTAGTTTTGCAAAAGAAAATAAACAGTTTTTTAATCGGTTTTCAAAAGCTAGCTTTTTTTGTTTGGATAATGAGATTAAAATAAATTTTGTATTAGGGGAAAAGTAGGAGAACTAACTCAACTCGCAGATGCCTCCTCAGTTTAAAATTTCTAGTTAGTAAGTAGGAAAAAAAGAAAGAAGGCGATGGAAGTTCAAGTGCAATTACGTATTCTCACAGCTATTATTATATCACAGTCACAACAATCCAGAACGCCTGCTTATATATCATATCCTCCCCATTTTCTGCACCTGCCCATTGACAGCAGCTTAAATTTCACTAAAGAAAACCATTCATTACTGAAAAATTCGAAAAAAAATTGGAGCTACCACCGAACGACGGTGGCAGAGACGGCCAATTAGCTGATCTGCAATCGATTTTTCTTCACCTTCTCTTGTTCTTGCTACCAGTCAACAAGGCAACGTAAAAAAGAAATCTAAAGAAGAATCCCCACGCCAGCGTCACCCAGAAGCAATTCCACTTGTTCAGCTGCGTAATGCTTTGGTCCTTGAGTATGTCCATGCCCGACGTCACGCATGTGGTCATGGTGACGTTCATCCCCAGCGACACACTGAGTGCCTTGAGCAGCTCCGCCTTCGTGGCGGTGCTCAGCCCCTTCAGCGGTGTGTTGTCGAACACCTGCGCACCCGTAGAGAAGCATCTCATCGTGTAATCAAATTCATTCTGCAGCACTCCCTCGTAGGGATACTTCACTAGCGAGAGGTAATGGAACCAAAGCCAGTAGGAAGGCATCCTGCCCCTGTTGATGAAGAATCCGCTGAAGAGGAGGAAATAGGCGAGCAGGGCGACCACCACGATGTAGCCCAGCATGACCTGGGAGAATAGGCCGGAGATGAAGGTGACGAATCCGCTTCCTGCCCAGAAGGAGGCGAACGTTATAGAGAAGAAGTAGAGGAAGCTCTCCCCACCACCTGCAAGGCCGACGGCGAAGAAGGTAATGAGGGAAAAGGCGAGGGAGAGGAGGACAAGCGGAGGGGCGGCGGCGATGGCGTTCGAGAGGACGTAGGAGGAGCGGCGGTAGGCGTTATAGGCAGTCTCCCTCATGAAGATGTAGCGCTCTTGAAGGAACACCGGCAGCCCGTCGGCGCAAGTGTAGAAGGTTGTGCACA
Organism: Nymphaea colorata; assembly: GCF_008831285.2. Taxonomy (NCBI): domain Eukaryota; kingdom Viridiplantae; phylum Streptophyta; class Magnoliopsida; order Nymphaeales; family Nymphaeaceae; genus Nymphaea; species Nymphaea colorata. Next base: position 5,407,487 of record NC_045142.1, on the reverse strand, counting down.
TGGCGAAGGCAAAGAACCCGAGCCGCTCCTGGACTCCCTTGGGCGAGGAGTCGAGGTGCCAAAAGACGGTGGCGAGGATAAATCCGGTGACCGTCACTACGGCGAGGCGCATGAAGAAGAGCTCCGGTAGCCGCCGAGCGTTCAGCACCGAGCGCTTGGTGAGGATGGCGGTCTCCTTCCACAATGGGTTCGCAAATTCGGGCATGGAATCCGAGGAGTAGTACTGGTTGCCCTGGGTGGCATTCCCTGAGACGAGCTTCCCTCGAGAGATGCTGGAGCTGATCGCGTCCTTGAGCGTCAAGCTGCCATTCTTGATTGGCTGAGGAGACGCAGCAGACCGGGTCGCTGTCCAGGAGTTGTGGAAGTCAACTAGAACTTTGATCCCACCTTGGCTCCCCTCCTGCTCGCGAACGAGGTCGAGAGCAAACTCAATTTGGTTCTCGCTCTCCGGCACCGGATGGCCAAACGCCGCCAAAAATGCCGGAAGTTGAACCGGAGGGCCGCTGTAGACGGCATTGCCACGTGATAGGAAGACCATTCGGTCGAGGAGGCCGACGATTCGACAGCTCGGCTGGTGCACGGACATGACGACGATGCTTCCGGTGCGGGCAATCCTCTTTAGGACCTTGACAACCATGAAGGCACTGGTGGAGTCGAGACCGGAGGTAGGTTCGTCCAGAAACAGAAGGATTGGGTCATGAATGATGTCGATTCCGATCGAGACACGCCGCCTCTCCCCACCGGAAACGCCCCTGTGCCCCTCGTCGCCGATGATGGTCTTGGCAGCCCGGCGCAGGTCGAGCTGCTCAATGAGGGCCTGCACACGACTCTGTTTCTTCTCCTTGGGCAGTGTCCGAGGCAGCCTGAACTCTGCGGCGAAGGAGAGCGTTTCCTCAACGGTGAGCATCGGGAAAAGGAGGTCGTCCTGCCTCACGTAGGCGGAGATTGAGCGCATCAGACGCTGGCCGACGGCCTCACCGTTGAGTTTCACGGTGCCCCGGAGGCTTCCCTTAGCGAATCGGTTGGCGAGCGCGTCGATGAGGGTCGACTTTCCCGACCCGCTGGCGCCCAGCACCGCAAGGATCTCCCCGTCTCGCGCCTCGCCGGTGACCCCGTTCAACAACGTCTTGGTGTCGGCGAACTTGGTCGACGCCTTCTCGACCGAATCAGGAGTCGTGGGTGGCAGCGTTCTCTTGCATCCTCCGGCGAGCATCCCTGGACGCACCTGAACACTGTAAGTCAAGTCTTTGAAGGATAAAACGAAGGGAACGGCTTCTGCTGGCAACGTCGGTGTAGGAGAGCGAGCTTCCTCATCGTGCTGGAAGAGCTCTCCGAACGTTGGGCAGCGAGGCCGTTTGCCGCCGGTACCACCAATGGCGGCAGCCTCGAGTTCACCTTCTCCAACGTTGTTGGAAGCCCACGGTCCCGCCGCAGAAGTTTCCTTGTGGGCAAGGGGAGACGTAGGCTTCATCTGTTTGAGAGAGACAAAGAGAGAGCGAGCAGAGAGAGAGGTGGAGGAGACGAGAGGGGTCTCCATTTATAGCATTCGCGACGCGAGATCTTTGGTTCGAATATTGAAGAGTGTTATCCTGATGATGATGATATTCAAAGAATAGGTAAGATGAACGGGTGATCTCTCTCCAAGGAATTTACGCCCTCAATGAAGTAATTGATATGCACTTTTTTTTTTTTTGTGGAGATTGCTATATATGTCCGAACCAACTCCGGCTCCACTCATACTCAATTTGATGATAAACTTGATAATAAACGAGTAGAGTTCAACCTCACAAAGACACTCGACTCTAAAAACGAGTCGAGTTCCAGTTTCATGAACTCGACTCGCAAACTAGTATTTTAAATAATATTATCAAAACCGGTTTCACAAATTACACGAGTTAAATGAGTTATACGAGTTAATGCTTAAATGAGTTACGAGGTAACGCCTAAACAAGTTGATTTAAAACTCGATTTTGAGTAGTCAAGTACAACTCGAGCTTTTTATAGGGAGCTCGACTTAAGTTTGAGACAAGTTCGAGCTGACCAAGCTCGGGCTTGATTCAATTCGTGTGCAGCCCAGTGAACTAAATTTGTATGCAATATATGGGTACTGGTCGAACAAATTTTATTGCATACAAAGGCTACTCTTCAATAGAATTTGGTCCGTGGCTTTTGGGGAAGTGACCAATAACTTTGAATGCTAAGTTGGGCCATCAAATAACTCCTCGGCGGTAACCTTTTTCTAGTGGAGTACTTCTGGAGGGCAGCTGAAATGTCAATCGATTCAATTAGAATTAGATATACTTTTTAACTATATCTGTTTTTATCAGATATTCATAGCTTGGTTTTGGATTTGAATTGGATATACTCTACAGTATCCATTTTATGGGATGTTCACATGTTCGAATTGGAATCTGGGTTCAAATATGAATAAAAACAAAATTTGGACGAATCTGAAATTGAATTCACCTCATCCGAGCCATTATTTAAATTCGCAAATAAATCTATATCTGACTTTTAAAAGAATCCCAGCTGCATTAAGTTATGCTGAGAACTGACTTTCAAAACTAATGGGTATTAGATATACGTTATTTATTTGAAACTAAAGTTAAATGTGATTTCAAATCCTTACTATCGACTTAAACACAAATATTATCTAAATTAGGTGTTCTTTCTTAAATTTGAATTGGGTTTGAGATCTTAATAAATGTTTTGAGATAGAAATAAGTGAATAAATGAGCTCAATTAATATGTAATTAAACAAATTTGATGAAACTTAATGGGCAACTACCAACCTAGGCGTGTTTGAATTTTTTAAAAATGGATTATTGGTTGAACTTTGAATCTTTTCTTCTATCATATGGGGCTGTGAGGCAAAATAAATGATGGCTAAGCCTGGGCATTGGGCCCCGTACTCGACGGGTACCCCGTACTCGATCCGATTCAGGCTCGAGCCCCAAAAAAAAGCATGTGGCTAGTTTGAGTGGGCTTGATAAACCCCATTCGGTTCGACTTTATTATTTTTTTTATAATTATGTTATTTTATTATAATTAATTATATTTATATATTATTTTATATTATGATATATATTTTTAAAATTTTAGTCAAGCCATATTGGGCTTGAGCTCGAGTTTTGGGTGTTGGGTTGGGTTCGGCCTCAGGTTTTGGGTATCAAGCCGCCGAAACCCGACTCCTTGCCAAGCCAGCCCGATGCTGAGGCTGGATGACTAGTGTCAAATCATGTGAAACACATATTCTCAATTATCTTTTCTAAAGAAAAAGAGGTACATACAGTTAAACTCGATGTACATTGAGAGGCAGCATTGAGAAACTCAGTCCAGTCTTGGTGCCTCATCCACGTCCACTAGGAAATATTCATATCTGGCCGAACCATGCCAAAAAGTCGGATATGAAAAATGTTTACTATCTGATTAGGAAACCGAATCCGGATTGGATTTAGATCTAAGAAATGATATCAAATATACATAAAGAATAGGTAGTAAACTTCGAGAGCTAGGTATCTGATCCCTACATCAAGCAGGACCCAGCATGTAAAAAAGGGCTTTGAGCGATGACTTTTTTATCCAAGCCTGACAACATTCGTTATAAATATATGTTTATATATTAAATTAATATTTTATTATAAATGGGCAGAGGCTAGGTATTGTTGGTTGGGCAGGCTGAAGGCCCAGACTTTGAATCAGCCAGCCCAATGATGAGCCCTAGGTGTAAAACCTATTTTTTTGGCCTGTAGATTCCAATTGTGCCTTTGATCCAGCAAAGTTGGCTGTATGCATACCTCTGTACATAAAAAAAGTATGCACATGGGTGTGCAATGACCAAAATACCACCATTAAAATTTAAAAATAAAAAAAAAATGAAACTTTTTAAAATGATAAAATAAATTATGAAAATTTTTAAATGTTTGAAATGTTCATTACTTTATAAAAGTTTCTAAAAACACATCTATCCCCTTTTGTGCATACTTGTTGCATGCACACAGGCAACTCGATGTGATGGTGCAAGGTGGTAGACCAAGGGCGCTTTTGGGAAAAAAGTCTGCTACAGTCCTTTTTTCCCTGTTTAATTGGACTTTTTCCACGTGTTTTCCCAAATAAAATTTTCCCAAATTGGAAAACTTCCATGGGAAAAAGCCGAACCTGACTTTTCTGCAGGGATCTGACTTTTTTCCATGGAAAAGTTTTCTGTTTCACTCAACTCTCTCCTGTCACCATGTTCTCCACTTCAACATGTTTTACATGTTATTTCCTGATCATCTGGTCTCCATTTGTTGTGGCAGGGACGGCACTTGGGTGTGGACATAAGAAATGTCGCTAATAAATCTGTTGCACCTTACAGTATCTCAAAGAAGTTAGGGGCAAGCGTCTAGGAAGATCTCCTCCTTTGAAGTAGATAGAAAGACTTGCAATTCCTCCTGGTTGTTATGCCTCATTCACATCCTGAAAATGGAAGATCTATGTTAGACAAATCTCTCCTGGTTGTGAAATGTCTTTCCTATGTTTGGTCGCCAAATTTGACTTAATTTCAAGTCGGTCTATTCTAGGGATGTCAATATATCTAATTTAGATCTGACATCCAGCCAAACTACATTAAAAATTCGGACATTAAAAAGAATTGATATCTGATTAAGAATTTGGATCGGATTTGAATATAAGAAATGACGTCTCATCAGATTCTCATTCTCATTCATTCATATAAACATTATTCAGATTCAAATTTGAATTCAGTTCAGATATAGTTTTCACTAGACATACTATCCTCAATGGTTCTAATGTGGTTTGGATTCAAATTTGAATGTTAATCTGAAAGTTGGATTCGGATTATGAATTGGGCTTTTAGATTCAGATATGGTATAAAATATTATTTTTCCAAAACCAAATCTGAATTTGGAATCTGAAACATAGAGATCCAAAACAGTCGAATCTGAACTCGACTGTTTGGTCAAAAATCGCCCGATGGTTACGCTTCTTTCATTCAAAAAGTTCATGTCAAACATAATATTCAGCTCAGTTGCGAGAGTTTTGGTCACACGGGGGTTCATGTTTTTGTCAAAGCTACTGAAGGCAAACTGCAAATTCTGATGATCACACCATGAAAAAGAAGATTCCAGGACACTGGAGTTACTCAGCAAGTTTGAATCTCTCTCTCCTACTAGCTTGTGGGAGAATCAATAGTTCTGTGCTTCCGTTTCTTGGCAAGACAAATAGGATCTTCTTCTCCTGCAAGTAGTTTTTTCTGTTCTAATTTTGTTTAGGAATTACTGAATCTCTGTGGGAAGGGGCTGTCATAGCTTCTGCCTTAAAGCTTGCATGTCTACAATGGCAATTTCATATGGGATTCTTCTTCATGGAAATTATCACATTAACATATTGCTTGATCCGAACAACTTTACCAAATTTCTGGTGCCTATGCAGCAGTAGACAACCGAAGAGTGCATGTTTCTCCGCAGAAGGGCATAAAAGAAATGTAGCAGGCTTTCCGTCTATTCAGTCTTCAACAATGTGAAACAAGCTGCATTTCAATCTCAAGTTGTATTTGTGAGATTGGAGCTCAACCATTCTGTGGGCAGGAGATTAATAACTCATTGCCCAGAGAAGTCCAGTCATAGTTTAAAATGTCGGGATTCTACCATTTATAATGTAGGAAAGCAACACCTACACGAATGATATGCTTTCTATACGATTATTACCCGACCAGTTGTACTACAGCCCACTCAACCTGTTCATTTTCAGACTACCAACACTTGTTTCTTATTGTTGTCAACCGTCAATAATGTACAACCATGAAGAGGCCATGTGCCATATCACTGCCTAAAAGATCCGCTGATTCGGCTTTGAAAACTTAAACTGAAAGGCCGCTTCTTGTCTGAAACCCAATCAACAAGTAAACACTTAATATATATAATTTGTTTATTACATTCTTGCATGCAATTTCGACCATTACTACAAGCACCATTGTGTTATGAACGCTGAAGACGTTGTTTTATGAAATTAACCAAGTTGGGAGCTCATGATTAGCGGTGGAAACCAGACGTGTTGGTGAAACTGGGAACTTAAGCTAGCGGCCAACTTCAAGGGGCAAAGTAGCGACTTTTGACTTTTAAGATGTGTTTAATTGTATGGAATTTTGATTCAAGAATGAAAATTCTAGAATCATAATTCCTCGTCAAACTGGAATGAACTCAAAATTCTATGTTTTAGTTTCCTAATTTCGGAAACAAAATGCCCAATTTGTTTAATAATTCTAATTTCTTATCAAATAAGAATTTTGATTCTAAAATTTCATTACTCTAAATATATCAAACGCTTCCTTAATACATTATTTTAATGGGGCACGCAGAGTCTGAAGTGTGGATATATATATATATATATAACATTGACATTACTGTTATCAAACCCAGTAGACACTTTTAGGTCAATTTTCATTAATCTAATTGCACGGATGGATGTGAAATGTCTAAAAAGTTCATATCGTCTTTTCATTTCGATTTAAGAAACATGCGTTGGTTCATTTACCTTGACTAAAAGTTACTTGAATTTAACCCCCATCGTGAACCACTGGTTGCTCATCTACCTAGAAATTTCACACATTAAAAATACATAGCCTAAGATTCTTCGCTGGTTGGAAATAAGCGAAATGTACATGCAATGGCCCGTTTCAAACGAAAAAGAACATCCACAAGCATACCTGGCTACCTTCTCTTAAGACTTGTTTGATGTGCCTGAAAAATGCCCCCAAAATTCAGGACCGTCTGATTTTGTTTCAGGCGAATCAAATGCATTTTTAAGAGGTTCTGTTTGACATTGGCAACAATCACAAATGTGTGATTGTTATGATGAATCTGTCCAAAATTGAGATAGATTCAACAAGTGCCCCATGAATTTACCTCAATTTGGAGGTAGATTCGTGGAATACCCACATGTTGTTCTTAATACCAAATGGCCTTGTAGTGTCCACTAAGAAACTTAACAAATGAAAACCCCTTTCTCCAACACATACATAAACACCACATTCATGGTTACCATCTTGCCTTCATCTAAGCATCTTCAAGCTGCCAGAAAAAATCAAAACAAAAACACTGAATATCATGTATCTGGGCAGCATAATCAAATTTCAAGTAGTCTTAAACAATATTTGGCAACATCAACTATCGTTTTCATTTGCCGGCAGTCACTAAGTCCATTATCTTGTGTGTGGAAATAGGGGCGGAGAAGCGTGGGGTCTCTATAAGGTGTATGCCCTTTAGAGCTCACTCTAAAACCTTAATTCACCAGTTGGACTCGATTAAACCTAGGTCCAGTTGTATGGAGCAGTCCCATGTGACCCAAGTCAACGCCTCATGGTTAATTAAAAATCTGTTAACTATATATTTAGTGCCCTATAAAAAAATAATCGCCCCTTTCTAAAAACTGCAGCACCTTGAATATTGAAAGGCAAATGACGTTAAATTTTGACTCCTGCTTCGCTTAAATTATGAAATTCAACTTGGAGCAAGGAATTAAACTCCTAATCATTTATGCACCGTCACTGAAGAGCCTGTTTTACTGGCGGGCAAGAAACATTGCCTTTATGCGCTATTTGTCATTCACCTGCGCCATCAATGCAGCGTGAATAAATGACATCTGCAATGTGTTCTTGGCTGAATTAGAGATGATGCTGTTGATTTTTATTGCCGACAGGTTATGTCTAACATTTATTAATGGCTAAATGCCTAGTTGCGAAGCTTGAAGTTCAATCTAAACATCGCCGACTTAATTAGCAGCAGTTATATATATATGTGCAACTTGCTTGAACCCATCAACATCCCACCTATCATGGTGTCCGGTTTGACACTGAAGAACAAAATTCCTTTCGGTTCAGGAGTTGTTTATTACTGTCATGCATTTAAAATAAATCCGACGGGATTGTCTTTTTATTTGGACCGTTTGTTAATTAAGCAACACTTTTTTTATGAATTAGGCCACCCTTTTCTTTGGTATCTCGAAATTGGAGCTGTATAATGCAATCAAATCATTACGATTTTCTGATATTGTAAAAAAGAAAAATCATTTTTATCACGCTATATTAAATATATATTACAACCAATTCATTGCATCTAGCTAGTGTTAATGCAGTACCATTCTGGGCAACATCAGACAACCCACTGAAAAAAGGGATGGACAGATCTCTTCTTCAGCTTTTTTGTCTTTTTCCTTCACTTTTATATATCCGTCTTACCGTGAAGTGAATACTTGTTACGAAAATTAAATTTCTTCCAAGTAACTCTCTCGATCGATCTTTGTTCTCGTGAAATTTTCAACAGAGAACATAGCTATTGAGCAATAATTTTTTTTATATCTCTATTTACTTCATGTTCACTATCGTTAAATGTCATTGTTTGAGCAGTAAGCTTCATATTATAATATTCAATAATGAACACCTAGTGAGAAAGCATTGTCAGTTTTTATTGTTTAATATAATTTATTTAAGATTCAACAATTAACATTCAATAAAGAGAAAGATATAAAGGGTTGTATAGCTGTCTCCTATTAATGAAGAATTATTAATCTCCACACTGTTTGGCATGTCACAAGCATGGTATATATATATATATATATTCCTAGTTAGATGGCCGGGTGATTCTAAAATGTTAGAGTCAACCATTCAATTTTCCTATATATATATATATATATATATATATATATATATATATATATATATATATATATATATATATATATATATATATATATATATATATATATATATATATATATATAGGAAAATTGAATGATCTAACATTTTAGAGTCACCCGGCCATCTAACTAGGACCATCCGATCAAACATAATTGACCTTTAAAAAAAATAAGGAGAAAAATGTGATGAGCATTTTTGCTATTTAATATTAGCTCTCACATTTTTCTCCATGTTTTTGTCTCAACCATTCATCTCCATGAGATGGACTGCCATGGTTAGATGACTAGCTGTTTAGAGAGAGAGAGAGAGAGAGAAATGATTGTGTGGAAGGCACTCTAACTAAATATTTCCGAGGGACTTTAGTGCAATTAGGACGTCAATAATTTGATTATCATCCAATCAATGCAACTGCTGAATCCAGTTAATAACTTCCAAGAAAGTAATCAAAATTGATTTAAAAATTTGTTCTTTTACCAAATTCAGCAGTCATCAGAATTTATTTACATGTAAAATATTCAAAGTGGCTTCTTTTATTTTATATATTTGAACTTGATGTCTATGTGAGTCTGATTAGTCTGTATAACTTAGTCATGTACTAAAACTTTGAAGCAAGTCCGTTTTGAATGCAAGAGATTTCACCTAAACAAGCAGGAACTAATCTTTATCTCAAAGGGCTGCAACAAGCTTCCAACCGGACCCATGACCAGCCGTTCTCCTACTGCTACTGTTCCGATATTCTCTGAGCTAGCCGCCATCATAAAGCATTAAGTTTAAACTTGACATTAATTATACCAGACAAAGACAATGTTTTGTTGTTATGAAACTTGGTTTATCGCCATAAGCACCATGCTAACATATCTTGTGTATGCTTTGTTATAAAACCCTTGAAGAAAATAAAACTGTTCAGAATATTTACTACGCAGATGTTTCAGAATGGGAAATTTGAAAGGTAACTTGTCTTTTACTATCCTTGGCAAATGGTTCAGTTGAGTGGCCAAGCAAATGAGTTCAGATTTTTTTACGGCGTGAGCTAACGGCCGACGATGAATTTCTCGTCGAACACACTAACAAGCATGCCAGGGAAATAGTGATTGCCAACCATATCATCATATCTCCTGTCACTCCGCAGTCTCAGCCACAAGAGCCCTTCCTCACGGTTGGCAGCCTACTCCCACCAGGGACGGAGGCAGGTGTGGGCGCTGTGTGGGCAATTGTGCATGCAGTCCATCAAAAAATGCCTTTTCATATTGATTGTTCAAGGTAATTTTTCTCCCTTACATATTGATGCCCCTTACAAATTGTAAAATTTAATAACTAGTTTCGCTTAACCAGAATTTTCTGGCTCCACTCCTAACTCCTTCACTTGCAGATTGCCTTCTTATGCAGATCAGAGGTATGGTCTAGCTCGCTCAGCACGTGTAGGTGGCGACCGGATTTAGTTCTTGTCAGGCGCATATACATATCTGGTGCCGATACAAGTCCTTGTCCTAAATAACCTGATCTGAGTTCTAAGAACATTTCTTCAACTAAAGAATTGATCAGTAGGTTTATTGTCTTAGAGCGGAAAAAAAAAAATAACTTGAGATCAATGTCAACACCAATGTTTGGGTTACCTCCTCAGATAAAATAGAGTGAGAAGAAACTCAAGTAGAGAAGGACATAATTTAAGCTTATATAGATTTGATTAAAGCCAAAATCGTCAACACACTCAGGATTAAGCTGAAATCACGTTAATCCAATCCTTTTCCTTTTATCCCTAACCAAGAATAGGTGGTAAGAGGAAGTCCTAAAGTCAGAAGCCTAACTTTATGATTGTCTTGTAGGGTGACGAACATGGTTCAAGTCTCCGTCCTGCTCTCTGCAGTCTGAGATTTTAGGTGGTGTTGTCCATCTAAGAAATAAAGGTGTGATATCACCTGGAAGTTTGTCTTAAGGAAAAGACCCATCAAGTGGTGTGGCCCTTGAAGGGTTCCTCATCATTTAGAAAATAAAATAGAAAACTAACCCTCCTTTTTTTCAATACGGATCTAGATGGGAAAATCATGTTCAAAACTCGAATCCAACCTTAAACCCATTTCTTCGACATGTGTTAAGAAATCAAGAAGTCATTTGCGGTCCAAGGTAGTGATTGTCAAGGCAAGAATCTCACCTGAGGCTTCATCTTTGGTGCATGTGCTTCTGGTTGTGCGACAGCGAAAGTTCTTTGAAATCTGTTATACATGCTTTGGAGTTCAGCCAGATCTGGCGTTAATGACTTGTTTTCTCTCTTGATTGTTTGATCTTGTCGAACTGGTTTACGAACTAGTTCCCAACATTCTTCTCTTGTATAGCCTGTTAAACCATGACTGCACTTCAATCTTGCACTACCTTTATTCGTCATATTTTTGCAAATTTTGGCTAACTTGTTTACTGTAAGCTGTGTTACTTTGTTAAGTTACATATGCTGTCTGAATCCTATCTCTCAGATTTTATTTCTGATTTGATGGCCTTTCTACGTGTTTCTTCAAGTTGAATAGCTGAGCAGATTGCATTAAAAGTAGGTAGAGTGGGCAAACGTAAGCGATTGCCTTCTAGTCTTGGCTGAGGTTCGGTAAAAGTTTAAAAATTTGATCTTCTCTGTTGCCTAATCACAGCTGCATGCATCACTGGTCATGAGCCCTGCCGAGTTCAATCCACGCTCCTTTAAGAGCATCTAAACAAGAAAGGAATGGTTGCCTCTTTGAAGTGCAACAATCTCTTCTTGCAAATGATATACTCTATCGGAATTACTATGATCCATACACCTCTCGGAGAGCATTCTGTAAATCTTTGCTGTTTTCGGGAACATGAAACCCTCTAGATTTCTAACTCCATCGAATTGGGCAACCATGACATCAGTAGATAATTTTTTGACTCCCATTCCTAATATTCTGCACTAGTTTTCTTAGCTGGAACATCTTGAAATTAACATTTATAATTTCCCCTTTCCACTCAGAAAAAGTTTTGCCAGTTGCCCACGAGATTGAGGGTCTCGTCATGTTTGAAGTCAGATTTGATTTCCGCCCTACCATCATGGAGGATGTTACAGTACTGTGTGTTGAGGTGGAGGATGTAGAACAATGTCTATTTGAGAGATGCAATGAACTGCAGTTCTTCAGACTGCTCAGAGAAACAACACTCACACAGTACGGATGTTTTACGCGGTTCAGCAAATATGATGCCCCACATCCACGAAAATCAGAGTAAAACCTGTGTAGTTGTTCCCAAGTTCAGAGAGGCAGAGCATTACAGCAATATATGGAAGAGGGGATGAAGCAGTTGTTAAGAAGCAGGATGGAGTCTCCATCAGTTGCACAAAATGCGAGGTACGTGTCGACAGTTACAAAAAAATAAACAGTTCCGAACTGCTTCCTTGACAAGTTCTTCCTTTGGAAGCATTTGGGCCTGTAGGAGCTACAGCTTAATGTGTCAATCTGATATCGATAGAGATTCAGAAATCTGCAACATAATCAGCTGCAACCTTCTTAACATAAGGAACATGCGCACGGACAGAGGCGCATTCCCTCATAATTGTGCATTATTGTATAAACATTTGTCATGTCTTTTTGAAATATTTGGTTCTTTTGGCAGTACAAAACTCACCAAATTTGATTTCTAGTGAATCGTATTTAGATTTTCCGAGTCAAACCATTTACATCTCCAGTCGCTCAGTGAACACACTGCAATGCAGGATCATCTTCAAGAGAAAAGGCCTTAGTAACATACCTCAACCGTGTCAAAGACGAAATGCAGCAAAGTCCTGTAACGTTAGTCCACATAAACGAATCCAAGTTATGGAATACATATTCCACAAGTACACTTTAGAAATCAAAGTATAAGGTTTTTTGAGATTTCCGCCTCAACAGTTTAAACCAAACGGATTCACCGAGGGATAAATTTGAATGTGTAAACAGAATTTCATAAAAGATCAAAAGGTGTCTTGACATACGTCCGACACACGAGCATCAAATGTCCACTGAGTGCCAATGTCGGTATCAAGTGTCTTAAAGCACCTTGGCCTCGTAAAATTATCATAAAATTATCAAGGAGACAAGGCCTGCAGACGAGTAGTTACTCTAAAGAATAAGCTCACTCTCGCACAAAGGATTGGAAGAGCAGCAGGTATCAACATAATCCCCATGGGACTACAATTTTCAGATAAAAAGGAAGAAACTAACAGTTCAATTCAAGAATATTATATCTGTCCCTCTTAACAGATTCCCTTAAAATGAATCACAAAATGGAAGAGGGAATCAAACTTGGACCTTTCAAATAAACTTGACAAAAAAAATCCTTCCAGCAGAGATGTTCCATCGAATCCAGTGGCATGCATGAGCTCTCCGGCCTTGGCTCTCTAATAGGGCCCAGTGTCATCACAGTTAGTAGCTTCGCCCAGTGGATGTTAGAATTCTCTCATAAAAGCAAAGGAACGAACCCCGATTTTGTTTCCCTAAGCATGCTTCTGCTTCTCCCTCTTTACACCCTCGGCTTGCGTCCTGGTCGTGCATCGGCCAATGAACTTGAGAACTTCATCAATCAGAATCACAGGGAATGCAACTGCTATGACTAGCAACCACTCGTTCAGGCTCAGGGGTACAATCCCAAACACCTCAGCAAGGAATGGCACATAGAGGATCAAGAAATGGAGACCAAATGAAACAGACATGGCCAACATGAGCCATGGGTTGACCCATGGTGGCATGGTAACAAGGCTCCCATCTTCCGAAAGTGCATTCAGAGAGTTGAACATCTCAATTGCAACCAAAACAGATAGAGAAAGTGTTGTTGCCTTCACTTTTCCTGCTTGGAAGTAGTCACATGGGTTGGCATCAAATGAAAAAACGCGAGATCCTGCAGTGAAGGATGTTACATTGAATCCTTCCCAACTTGGACACTGCCCCCAATCTTTGAGTTGGGAATATGTAACGAGAGTGTGGCCGTCAAGGGTGAGGTCGATGCCCATGAATGAGCCGCAGGTATACCAAATGATGAAAACACCAACAGTTGCAATACCCACATAAAGACCGATTACCTGCAACAGAAAGGAAAACAACTATGGTGTTAAAACTACAACTACAAATAGCGTGTGCAAGTATTTGGCTGGACATAGCCAAGAATGCTAAAGCTAACAAGACTAGCATATACTATTACACTAATTTGTGCTTTTGAAAAACGTTTAGTGTAGAATTTAGTGGATAACATCCTAACAACATAATAAGGCGAAAAATGAAGTTTCATGAGCAGCATATGCCATAGGGCACAAAACCATCACATGAAAGCTTAACCTTATCATGTGAAAATAGTACATAGACAATTCTGTGTCATTGTACATGGAGCAAAAGGATGATCATACTCAAGCCAATGAAACTCCAGCGCAGATGGGGGTTTGAACCCAGAAAAATGGAGACATTATTAGTCTGGTCAACCGTAGCAGATCATTCTCTCATATTTGGGGCGTCTATATGACTCAAATTTTGCCATTAGATGGGGGAGATGTGAGACTAAGATGCACATGGCAAAAGAAAATCACCAACCGAAGTACTTTTGTGAAAAGCAAAAATATCATTAGGAGGAAGCATAAATATCGCAAGGAGGAAAGCAAAAAACAAAGCAGGGATACCTTTTAGCTGAGGACATCTCAACCCGCACATGCCCCATCTAGCAATTGACGATTGGTCAAAACCACTATATGCATGACACACTCGCCCCACACACACATGTCATTATGTTCATGGGCTTTTTTATCAAGAAGGTTCTTCTTGGTTGTTAACAAAAAATTTTGTTTTTATTTTTGTTTTTATTGGAGATAATTTAGGGAATTCAAAAACAAAACAAAAAATATGAGAAATAACAGAAAATTATGAAAAACTGGGTTTTCTACTAATTCCCTTACGAAAACATTGATTAAATCCGGAATAATTGTTAAAATGTTAAAAGAATCATGAGAAAGTCAAAACATATTCAAAATCATCTTTTTTTTCTGAAAAAAATAGGACAAACACAACAAAAGGGCAACAAAAACATGATAATTTTTATTTTGGGGCTTTCCTCATAATAATGTGATTTGTTTCCTTCCTTCTCTTTATTTTGCAGTCTTATTTGCCTTCTCTTTATTTTACACCCTCCAGGTACCTGCACCAGCATCTACACCTAAATTACGGAACATGGCATTGGAATAGTAATCCAGCGGTAGGGATGTCAGCACCTGGTATTTGGATAACCTAAACACACTCTGTGAACTTTGGTTCATAAAAAAAATACACACACAAACACACAAATTTTGAAATCATATCCTAACCATTTAGGCCTCTTTCGCAGGTTGATTTTCATATTTGGAACTTGGAAGACAGAACTATAAAAACCAAGAAAGTAGTACAATGTGATATGGATAAGTACTCTCCCCATTTGATGTTCCAAACTTCCAATTGTAGCATGCAACAAATGGACTCAAAGTCAGGGAAAAGCCAAAGTACCAGATAACGGAATAAAATCCATGCATTGATCAGAGAATCATCACTTCTCCGAGGAGGCTTCTTCATTATATCCTTATCAGGTGGATTGAATCCCAACGCAGTTGCAGGCGGACCATCTGTAACCAAGTTGACCCATAGAAGTTGGACGGGTATCAATCCTTCAGGAATACCCAAAGCTGCTGTCAGAAATATGGAAGCAACTTCGCCTATGTTGGATGATATCATGTACCTGAAATAATGTGAAATCAGCCACAAGTTTGATAATCTATCATAGGATCCTAAATGATCTTCCAGTTAAAGCAGTGAATAACATTAAAAAAGTTGTTAAAAGTAACATCATCAACTTTAAAACCCATATCCTCCAAAACTTAAAAAAAATCACGAGTTTGATATAGCAAAAATTGAATTTAAAGAACTAAATTCAATACCTGCACAGTGGCCACTATTTTCTCTATATAAACATTGTTATGAGAGCCGGAATCTTTTCATTTGTGTGTGCGAATGGTTTTCAACCTTCCAATTATGCGAGGATTTCTTCTACATTTCATGTACATGCTCTGTATTGTATGGCCAAATCAAATGCTATGACTATCATGCCTTGTCTTTCTCATACCTTTTATATGATACATGAAAAGACTTACTAAAGCCATTCTCCTCATATCATATTCTGTATTCTTTGATTGACATGATATGTGCCAGTTGCTAACTGTATGTTATTCATCACTATTTGTTAAGTAATTAAATGATGTTGATCCATTTAGTCTTCTAGATAGCATTTGACAACCAGAACATGTTCAAGGCATAGTGCAACCATGACTTTTTCTGTCTCTAAGCATACTCATCCGTGAAGTATTTGTGCATCATAGCCATTTTATCTATCTCATACCTGCAACATAACCACATGACAGGGAAATTGCGAATCATATGCAAATAAAAAATGAAAACCTTGAATTACAAGTAAACCTAGAGTGAGAAAGAGAGATATAGTAATAAAACAGCTAGAAAATAGTCCACTATCAAATTCTGCACCCAACATTGGATACTTTTCGTAGATGCATCCAACAGGGGCTAAAGGTGTTCAACATTTTGAACTGCCTCCAGTTTTTCAGACAATTTGACCTTACAAAGGGGCTTCTCCCTTTTCCAAGGTTGAGTTGCCACGTGATCATTTGCATTTGTTATCCAAAAGGAAAGCAGGAAGTTCCTGGGTAGGAAGAATCATCCATGGATTTTTATGCCACGGTGATGCTGGTAGGTATAGCAGGAAAATGTTGGCATGATAAAGTGTACGGTCTCAAGTGAAGTTTCTTCAAATAACAAATCCAAACAGAAGCAAGATGTCTGGAGTTCTTGGGTTTTTTCTAGAATAAAAGAACGAACAAGAAGAAGAACAAGATCAAAAAGTTTCCAACAAAAGACTTTCCAACATAATTGGAAAAAGCCAACCAAAGCCAGCCAGGTCACATCAGGAAAAGGCAACAGGATGCAAAGTGAGACTAGCATTTAAAGAATTTATTCATGAATCCGCACTGATCGACATTGAACAGGCACTCAAATGCTATGTCACACCAGCACATGGTGCGGATTCAAGCATGGGTGCTGCATTTTTTCCAAAACAAGACACCTGGATGCCATGTTGTTCAGTTTCTATGACTAGAAACTAGAGAAAACATTTAAAAGAAAAGCTCGGAGAACATAACTTCTTGCACACTCACTATTCCCACGACTTGTGTATTTTCTAACTGCTCAGACTGAGTATGTTACTGAAGTACATAAAGAGGTGAGGAATGCAAGTTAAAAGAGAATTCAACGAAACCTGATAAATGCTTTCATATTATTGTAGATCGATCGGCCTTCACCAACTGCAGCAACTATAGTGCTGAAGTTATCATCAGCTAACACCATGTCGGAAGCCTCTTTGGCGACCTATATAAACGACATGTAAAGTGTACAATTGTCATTCCAAGGAGCAAGAAATGAAATTCGTACAATACAATGACATATGAGGCAAGAGTCCACAGTATTCAGAGGAATAGAACAACCATAAGAAGCACGCATGTAAAAAGGACTTGGTTATTGGACATAGGCATCAAATACCAGTCAGAAAAAAACATTCTCACTTTTTAAGCAGCAAAGTTTTTCTCGGATAGAGCTTGGAAAATAAATAAAAAAAGAGAAAAATATGATAAATTTTTAAAGATTTTAAAATATCCTAAAATTAAGGAAAAATAAAATAAGTGAAAAACTAATAACACAAACATCAAAAATTAAGTAAATAAGAAACAAATAAAAAAATACAAAATAAAACCAAGTAGTTTAGCATTTGACAAAAGTTTAAAAAAAAAGCCTAAAACTGAAAAAGAGAAAAAAAATCACTTTTTTCGTTTTGGCATTTTTTTAAGTTTTAAACGGCTGATACATTTCTCATGTTTTATGCACGCCTTTGGTGACATTTAAATACCAACCAATGAGAACTGTGCAAATGAGACTAAGTCACTAATGTTACATCAAATACATGAAAACAGCATACCTCGGTGCCAGCTATTCCCATTGCAATACCTATATCAGCCAATTTCAAAGCAGGAGCATCGTTCACACCATCACCAGTCATTGCAACCACTTCCCCATCAGCCTTCAGTAATTTCACTATCTCTTGCTTGTGCCTGGGTTCAGCTCTAGAGAAAAGCAATCCACCCGGCTGCCTTAATATTTTCAGGCGTTCTTCATTGGAATAAGTCATGAACTCTCTTCCTGTTATGCTCTTTCTCAAGATGTCTTCATTTGGGCTGAAAATTCCAATTTCACGGCATATGGCTTCAGCTGTATGCTTGTTGTCTCCTGTGATCACCATAACCTTGATACCAGCAGCTCTGCAGTCCTCAATTGCCTTATGCACCTCTTGACGTGGAGGATCCTGTAGAGATTTTGAAATAAATAATACACCAAAAATCTAAAATTAGTTCTCTGCAGTACAGCTAATTGAAAGAAATGCAAGAATGAATAACTAACTCCATTTCTCACCCTTAGCCCAGCCAACCCAACAAAAATTAAATCAGTTTCAATGGCTGGATAGTTAGAAGGGTCAAGCAAAATCTTGTGAGCTGGATGGTTCTCGCCATCATAGGTTGCAAATTCAGACAATTCTTCCTTGTATGCAAAGCCCAAACAGCGGAGTGCACTTGAAGACATGTCATGAAGGGTTGACAAAATGTGTTTCCTAGTGTCATCGTCCAGCACTGTGACTGAACCATCGAGCAACTGAATATATGAACTTCTCTCCAGTAGATTCTCTACAGCTCCCTGCATGACAGCCCAGTATAAATATCTACCAGACAAGATACTAAAAAAGAAATACATTTTAAGCCATGGAATACAGAACTACCAAAATGGTGCACAAGGAAATGAAAAGTGACCCACATGATCCTGCCACCCCATGAAGGAACATAGTATTCTTATTGAGTTCCAAAGAGAGGCAACAAGCAGCCGGTGATCTCTCTCTCTCTCTCTCTCTCTCTCTCTCTCTCTCTCTCACGCACACACACACATACACATCACCTAACTCGCCCAGTGACAATTATGATTAATAATTTATGTTTCACAAATGTATTGTTTACTATTTTACTTGCTTAAAATTTTGGAATCACAATATATACGTAAATATATACATATAAGTATACGGAATCTTCCCAATACTTGTTATCTCAGGTGCCATGACTGCCAAGCCAGCTTCTAATTTTTGCACAACATTTCTTATAACCCCATCCAATATTGCAATATATAACTGAGCAAGGATTGCACGTACAAGGACTCACGTTTAACTCTAGAGGTTCTACACCTTTAATGCCAGACAGCAAATGTTGGACTAGGAGAACGTCATCCAACAGCAAAGCTGTTCAATCTTGCCTCATGTAGGAGACAGCAAAACTCTAATAGCAACAACATTGCAACATAAGTAAAATTCTGGAAGAAAAACTATAAAAACAACAATTAAATAAAGAATAGGGGCTTAAGACTTATAAGAAATTCAACACCATGAATACAGAAATATAGAAGCCTTGCACTGTGTGAACTTGATGATCCAATGAAGCATGACAAGCACGGGCAATTAATATAACTGAAGATATAAGAATTCTCATAAATGACATAGTATGGCCATCATGTCAGACCAAATTAGATAAACTATTGACATTCAGAACGAAACCTAAAAGAAGCAAGTACTGAACATGGAAATCCTTACTCCAAAGTGTCCAAACCATACATCTGCCTGCTGGGAAAAAAAGTATGTCTATGACTCTATGTCTTCAGTAACAAATTGTAATACAGGCTTTTTCTTTTTTCTTCACTAACAATACCAACCCCCACCTTTCCTTTTTGCTGGCACATATTTCTCATTAACTGAAAACACGTGCTAGAAATTAAACCACCCTATAACAACTGGCAAATGTTGAGCTTCAAACTATAAGAGAATAGTTCGATCAAATTACAGATTTGCATAAGAATTCCAAGGTCATTCAAACACTGAGAAACAACATTTGAGCGGAAATGACAAGTCAAGTCACATTTTAGCTACCTTCACCAACAAAGTGTTTTTTCCTGATTTTGATTTCACAATAACTCCCATAGATTTGCGCATTCGATCAAATTCAAGGGTTGCAATCCGATGTTCCTGATGGCTCCACCACTTGCAGCAGCCTAGCAGCACATGGAAAAGAAAAAAGAAAAGCATTAGCAACGAGAATTATGGTTAAATAGATAACAGAATGATCTAAATGAAGACCAACAGAATTGTCCAAGTAAACGCCTACTTCGTCTGGCCAAAATACATACCAAGATAAACTTCAGTTGCATCTAAACGAGAACTAGTTCTCAATGAAGTAATTTTGCTGCTCCCCGGAGGGAGGCCCATCTTCTCTACAAGAACCTGAAACCAATTTTTTGCGGAGCAATCATTACGATGCTTGCACGCTTTTCGGCGAGAAACCACAGTACAATTCCACACCCTATAAATATAGTCTCACCTTAAGAGCTGCCTCGGTGGGCATGCCATTTGCAGAGAACTGATTGCCTGTCTTAGCAATTCCTGCATCATTACACAAGGCCGCGATCTTTGCGACCATCTGAAGGTTCGGGTCCAATTCACCAACAGGCCAGTCCAGTATTTTTCCATCCGAAGGGTCATATGTGGTTCCTTCCACCCTAAACGTTCTGATAGATTCCGGAACTCGGCCCATCGCCACCAATTTCGCGACTGAATTCTGGTTCGTCGTCAAAGTCCCCGTTTTGTCTGAGCAAATCACGGTGGTGCACCCCAAAGTCTCGACG
This sequence comes from Nymphaea colorata, assembly GCF_008831285.2. Classification (NCBI taxonomy): domain Eukaryota; kingdom Viridiplantae; phylum Streptophyta; class Magnoliopsida; order Nymphaeales; family Nymphaeaceae; genus Nymphaea; species Nymphaea colorata. Next base: position 5,386,979 of record NC_045142.1, on the reverse strand, counting down.
CTGGGCAGCTTTCGAACCAGGGCGTTCTTCTGCGCCATTTTCCTCGTCCCCAACGCGAGGCACGTCGTGATCACTGCCGGCAGCCCCTCCGGGATCGCGGCAACCGCAAGAGCCACAGCGATTTCGAAGTAATAAGTACACTTCTCGAACGAAAACTTGAAGTTTGCGGGCCAGCCATTGACATACTCCCAGGTGAAGAAATACTTCACGTTGATGAGCCAGACGAGGGCGCAGATGACACCAATGATCGCCGTGAGCGCCTCACCGAACTCATTCAGCTTCTTTTTGAGCGGAGTGTCCTCTTCAGTCTGCGATGCCTCGTGGATCTGTGAATGCACCTTCCCGATCTCCGTGTTCATCCCCGTCTGCGTCACGACACAGATGCAACACCCATTCACGACGGTGGTGCCGGCGAAGACCATGCACTCCTTGCCCTGGATATCCGCGTCCTCCTCAACTCGATGGTGCGTCTTGTTGACGGTGATACTCTCGCCAGTCAGGGAGCCCTGCTCCACTCTCACAGTCGAGCTGATCAGCTTCAGAATCCTCATATCCGCCGGCACCTTATCACCGACGCGGAGCTCGACTATGTCGCCTGGGACAAGCTCCGCCGCCGGAAGGCTCGGAACGAAGGCGCCTTCACGCATCACCATGGCCGTCTCCGACTGGATCCGCTTGAGGGCCTCGAGCGCCTTCTCGGCGTTGCTCTCCTGCCACACGCCCACGACCGCGTTCGCGATCAGGATGAGAAAGATGACAAGCGGCTCCACGAAGGCCGTGATTCCCATCTCTCCCCCCTCGTCCCCATCGTACCATGCGAGCACGAACGAAACCACGGCCGCGACAAGCAAGATCCGCACCAGCGTGTCCTCAAACTGATCGAGAATAAGTCGCCAGACGGAGGGCCCCTCGTGGCGCTCGAGCTCGTTGAGCCCGTAGATCTCCCGGCGCCGCTCCGCCTCTTCCCATGACAGCCCCTGCTCCATGCTCACCTTATAGTGCGCTTCGCACTCCGCCTCGTCCCTCGCCCACGCGGGAAAGCAATCCACCGGGGAAGCGCCGGTCGCCGGCCGTGGCGGGCTCGGCATCCCCTCATCCTGCCCGCCTTTCCCCATCACTCACCGCACCCACAACCACACCTTCAAACCCTAACCAATTTCCGGCAATTTCTGAACACAGGCAAAACTTCCGTCGATCGATCAGAAAACGAATCCGAAGAAGCAAGAAAGGGATTATCCCTTTCCAATCCTCCTCTCCTTACCCCTCCTCTCGCTTGGTTCCCGGAGGAAACCAAATCGACAGTGACGGATAGAGACTCTCTCTCTCTCTGCTTTTCAGTATGGCGAATGAAGGAATGGGAGAGATGAAGCGCACTGGGACTTTGGGGTCTCAGAGAGAGAGAGAGAGAGATTTGTTTAATGGCCGTTGATTGATCAGCGGTGGGAGACGGAGTTTTTAATGGCCGTCCGATTTGTTTAATGCTTTATAAAGGAAGCTGCCTGGAGGCATCCTTGCCCGACTTAGACCGTCGCCGTTTTCAAGTTATATCTATAAATACGATATTTCCATTTAAGTGGCCACGTTTGCGTCATAATCTTAAATCTAGCCCTAATACTTTTTCATTTCTTCGAATACAAGTTTTCAGTAAACTTCACTTGTATCTCTAGCTGACCAAAAACAAGTGAAATGAATCAAACTTGGATTCTTTACTTATTAAAACGTGATTGTTGTTTAATTAAACTTAGATTTGGATGTGGACTTGGATATATAAAACATGAAACCAAAGTCACAATAGATGCTTGTTCTAATTTCATAATAATTAGATTAAAAATTTATCTAATTGGATTATTGGATTCATATCAGATATAATCAAATGCCGAATTATATCAGAACCATCGAGATCCTATTTTGGAAGCATCCTTTTAGCCGCGTTCGGAATTATAACTAAAAAAGGGTGTTCTTAACGAAATTTGGCATATAAAAATATGCGAAAAGCTGGTGATCACGGCCACGGGATTAACGAGCCCTCCCCATTCCCCTCCACCTTGCCTTTTTCTGCTGTCTTTTAAAAAAGCTCCCGGTCTTGTTTGAGGATTATCTGAAGAGCCCAGCATAGAAGACAGTATTGCCGATTGGTGCTTAGCCATTATAATTTTTATAAATTAACTGATTTTGAGATACTAGTTCAAGTAGCTAGCGAGTATCAACTTTTTTGTCATGGAAATTATATTAGCCACAATGTCATTTCTCAAGGCTTGATTACAGCCAAGTTAAAATAAGTTATTATTAGAACAGTTTCTTCACAACGCAAATTATTTTATTTTTGTAAGGGCATTTGGTTACTCTTGATTATATTCGTTAAAAAGAAAAATATATATATATAATTTCCAAAACAGTCCACATGAGAGAACTATTTTAGGAAAGGCCCTTAAATTTAATTAAAAGGACGTTATGAGGCCTGTCGCCGAGAGTAGGCAAAGTTGGGGGGCTCAAGTCAGCCGAGATCACGAGATGCGGTCGCATCGGACACGTGTAAGTCATGGGCCAACATAACATACCTGACGCTGCTATTTGTAGTCTTCTCCACCATTCCTTCCTTTAAATGTACACAACCCAGTAGGGTTTTTGCCTTTTTTTTTTTTTCACCATCCCTAAGTTTTATATATAAATTAGTAATTTAAAATTTTTCTATCAATTATTTTCTAAAGATCCTGCCTATAAATATGAGTCGCCTTTAATATGAGTTTGTAATTTGATTTTTTGAGTCATGTGTCGCTTTAAAATTGCTAGTTTACTACCCTTTCAAATGAGTAGAAAGTTTTAATCTTTTCTTACCATTATATTTACATTGCATGTATGGATTATATTTACATGGTTATGTCATGGGTTATTTTCATACTCAGAGTGAAATATGGTACAGTTGTCAATTAAAATGTCACAATTTTACTATTTAAAATTTAAGGAAATAACAATTACAACAGTCACACTAACTACATGTTTTTTAAGTCACTGTCCTTTCAACGTCCCTTAAAATTTAGTTAATTATCTTTTAGTATTATTAGTTTTTTATGTTACTTTCATTATTATTTTTATGTTATCTTCATTATTACTGTCCCTTATTTGAGTATTGAGAACTATCAATTAGGGTCTTGTATGACCTTTTTCATTATCGGCGTCTCGTTTACAAATGTAAGCAGGTGTCTCGTTTGACAGTAATGGTTCTTATCCAAATCTGGATCTCATCTTAGATCCATGGAGGGAGATCCAGCCACACACCCTAGGTAAGTTTAGCTAGCTGTTCTGTTGAAAAAAGAGTATAAGAGACAAGAGCAGCTGACACTAACTTATTTGTTTGTTTGTTTTTTTATAGAAGAGCTCAAGTTAGGCAGGCTATTGTTTTAATATGTCCTTTAATATACACGGACTTATTTGAACTTTGGATCATTTTTAAACTTTATGAGTAAGTTTGGTTGGTAGTACATTACTTTTTTAGTTAGTGAGTGAGAAAAAATATTTTATTCCATTGCCCAGCTGTCGAGAGCCGAAGTTAGGATTGCATCCGGTAGACAGAGGAATTGAATTGACAACACGGAATTTCACCGATATCAACCCCATCACCTATGTTATGCCTTAATTTTTTAGACAGATTTATAAGACACTCACAAGGCGTGCCTTTGTTGCCAAACAAACCCTAAGGACGCCCTCACAATGCTGTTAATTTGTTCCGCCAAGTATACTCTTACCCAAAACTGAGTCGAGAAGTTTACTTTTGTTAATATCAACTTTGGAATCCATGGCTATGGCCAATTTAATAACGCCATGCATCCACTTTTAATTAGTTTTTTATTATTTAAAAATATTTTATTACTTTTCATTTTTTTTAAAGAAAATGCTTTATTGTTATTTTTTATTGATGTCCTGCCAATTCATGCAATTGGTGAATCAGCCGATTTAACAAACCAGCAACCTCTCCTATTTTACTCTTGAGTTTATTTTAATCTCTTTCGCCTATTTCAAACATAGAAAACTATGAAGTAGCAATCAAACATGTCTAAACATTTTCAAGTGAGTTCATGTTATTGCAATAAGTCTAGTTTAGGAGGAGAGAAAGGTACCTTTAAGAGGTGGAAGACTTTCCTCTTTTCTCCTACTCCCGAGGTTTAGAGCTACTTCAGGACCTAGGTGGGGACTAGGGCACCCATCAACTAAAGCGTTGTGTATCTACCGTTCGCAGTTTGAAAGATGAACATATATAAAAATCGAACTAACAACTGGACTTTCACTGACCCGCCAGTACCACCAGCTATGCTAGAGACTCAACCAGTCTAATTTAGTGAAATAGTAATCTAACAAGTTGTTGCCATCAATACGATTATGATGGACCAAGTAGTTAGAGATGTGACAACCTAACTCATTGAAGTTGATCCAAAAATACACTATAAAAGATTATAGAAATGGGTATAATAGGAACTATACCCAAAGGGAAGGTTGGTGAGGGAATCAAGCAACCCATGACTTGGACAAAATAGTTCTTGGACAAAATAGTTCTAAGAACCAACTTCTTGGCTTCAACTTTTTAATCTTTCATCCTCTTATGCAGTTATTCTTCTATTTTTAAAATTTCGATGTTAATGATATTTTATTGCAATTTCTTCCATTAGAAGATGTCATGTGAATATGGGTTCACTTGGTTGGATTCAAAAAATTAGTTCATTCAACCAATTGAAGACATTATTTTTCTTATTTTGTTTGTTGTCCCATTGAGTCGCCCGTCATATAGTAGAAGAGCAAAACTTGGACGGCTTTTCTTTGTTAGCTTACATGAGAAGATTGAGAAAAGTATATTCTTGTCCCTTGCGTGCTGTGATCCATTAACATCATGTAACAATAACCTCTAGGAATGTAGAAAACGTAACAACGATGTTTTCCGTTTTCATATATAGTGTGATTAACTTCATTTATCAATATGTATTCGAATTATCCGAATCCGAATCATTTAGAACCCTAGCAACATATGTTTTTCTTGGTTCAAAATCAAATTGTTTTGCAAAGTTAAAACAAAATAAAAAGTTATAAAGTTTTGGTGCATCAACTACTTAGTCAAGTAGACTTTGAATTTAGGGCTGGGCATCACCCGAACCAAAAATTGGGGCCAGGCCCGAGCCTGACCCGATTATAATAAAATATATAAATATAATATGTGAACATAATAATTATAATGAAAACATATATTTAACAAAATAAAATATTAAATAAGTTATCGAGCAGAGTCCAGCCACTCGGGCAGGTTCGGAAGCAAATTTTGTGACCTGGGCCTGGTTCATTCAAGCTCGGTACTAATTGTTCCGAGCTAAACCACAGGGAATACCAATGTTTAGGTCTAAACTAATCTTGCTGCAGTTCATGACCAAATAAATGCATACCTTTCTTTTGAGATTGAGCATGTATACATGCAGGTATACATGCAGATGTGCAGGCAACAAGTATACACCAAATTGGGATGTGGTAGACCTGTGGATCGGGTCGGCCCGGCTCGATAAGAGTTGGGCACTGGTCGGCCCTGTGCTTGAAACCTGAGCCCGGCCTCGGGTCTAGCCCGGCTCAGTCTGTTTAAAACAAAAAATATTTTTTTTAAAATATAAAATAAATTTTTTAATATAAGATGTATTTTTAATAATAAATATATATTAATATTAAATAAAATAATAATAAAATTAAGAAAGAAAAACTATTTGGGCCGGCCCGGCATAAGCCCAATCAAGCCTAGTATCGAGTGCCGATCGGGTACCTGGTTAACCAAGATTAGGATGGAGGTCATTTCTTAATTTTTTTTTATAAGAATAGGCGTTTTATACATTTTCACTTTTTTACAATCCTTTTTTACATTTTTAAAAAATTTATTTTTATTATTTTAATGAGAGTATTTTGGTCATTTCTATCTTTGTGAACCAATTTTTCGTGCACGTCCCCTATGGAGGTAAACCAGCTTCGCTTTCTTTTGGAGTTTGTGTGCCACGACGTTCCAACACTACAAGTGGACAAAATCGTTATGGGCAGAAAAGATTAACATGAATATGTAGGACAAGATTTGCGAACAAGGATGAAATGGCAGTTTCTAAAAAATGTATTTGATGCTTACACAACACAATAACCAATATGATTCCAATGCAACCCTATAAAGGAAAGTCGCAAAATTTTGTTAAAAAAAAAGGTGGTATGTATAGACAGGGGCGGAGGGAGGGGGGGTCGCTTGGGCCGTGGCTCGGGTGAACACATGAAAAAAAAAATTATATTGAAAAAATCAATTTTTTTTATTTTGATCCGACTTGTCGCTCCTTTTTGCCCGACCCGTGGACCATTTGACCATCCCCTTAAAAAATCCTGGCTCCGCCCTGTGTATAGGGGAAAAGAAAGTTCAAATGCAACAAAGGATAAAAGCATGTAAAAAATAATTATGTACCGAAATTCCAAAGCATAATTATTAGAAACGTTGATTCTAACAGATTTGGCCACTAAGTCATGCAAATTGAGATTGGTCTCGACACAATTGAGTTCCTCATGGCAATTTGATTTGATGGAAAAAATTATCAAGGTACACCATTTAAAGCGTGGAGATTTTTTTCTTTGGTACATAAGAACGGTTTAAAACTGCATTAACTAATTATAGCACGAAGTCGAACTACACCAACTAGATCATCATCAATCAACCGATGCAAATGACCAGGTGGATTAGTATGAACGTCACCCTAAAAAATCCTTGAAATGCAATGAGACAAGAAAATCAGACAAGGAGTTGAACCTTTTCTTTCTTCCTTTTTTAATATATATATATATATATATATGAACGCTTACACCACCAAACGAATTGCGTGTGAAAAGAAATCATTTTCTCCATCAAACACAGCCAAAGTTATCGCTAAAAAAAAAAAATTGGCTGATCACGGTTGTACGCACGGCCTGTAGTCATAAGCTCCAAACGCGGAAGAAACCAAGGGGATCAAAAAGTTTGTGCTCGCCTCTGTGTCCACTTGCGCAAGCTTTACGACTAAATAATGGATGAGTCAAAGGGCGAGTGAATATGCATTGAAAATTTTCTAGGATTTATTTTGTCCATTAAATGTTTTATAAGGAACTTTTTTCTAGAATATTCGGCAGACGCTGATCCGCCTTTGGTCAAAGGAGCCCCACGCCACACTCGTGATTGCATCTTTCGTTTAATATATAAAAGCTATTATTATAATGAGGATGGATGCCGGCTGGCCACGTCGGTATGGACCAAGTCCAGGCACATGCCCCCCAAACTTTTCAGAAAATTTTTTATATATATTTACACATTATTTGAGTTTTTCAACCACAAATTTTCATGTCAATATTCTCACCAAATTTGTTAGAATTTATTAGCTTCATGGCTTTAAAGATTTTTTCTTTTAGGCATTTTTCTAACCAAAGGAATTCCTGGGAATGAATTCGATCATAATAAATAATAAAACTTAACTAGTGATCTAGTACAACTCATTAGGGTGGGCATCGGGCGATCAGGCCTATCTTGGCCTGGTAAAAACAGGGCTCCAATTCGGTTTGGTTATAATAAAAAAAATAATTTTAAATTATAAAACATTTTTAATATAAATTATATTTTAAATAATAAAATATATATTATTAAATTTACAAAGTAATTTTTTTTTTTTAATATTACGGAGGTCGAATCAAACCCCGTCCGGCCTACCGGGCCGGGTGTACCGGGCCCCCTAAGACAACCTTCTTTTATAGAATAATAAAGCATTTTAATATACAAAAATTTGGTGCGCCTAACTAAAGGGTTGATCATGACCGTCTGTTGGAGGGGGGAGAGAGAAAGTGAGGAAGCCACGTTACACGTATAGGCTAAGGGGCAGGGCCTCGTAAACTTTTCAAAATTTTAAGTACAACTACACATGTGTACAGAAATTTACATATGAGTGCCTGCTTTCAACTATTAATTTATGTGTATTCGGTGTGCATAAATATATATCTTATTATTTCAAGTTTTTAAACAATTACGTTTTAGCATAATACGTTCTAATATATATCAGACGGAAGTTCTCGTGACTGATTTCGTCGTCCTAGTCAGATGCATATAATTAATTCAGCATGATGTGATGTTGGTCAACACATTATTAATACATGAAGACTGCAAGTAATAGGTGAACTTTCTGGCCGTCATATATCGAGTCCTCAAACTGTTATTTATAAGTAGGTTTTCTTATGACCTTGTTCTCATAAATTTCACATTTAAGCACATCTTAGAATCAAGTAAGTGAAAGCCTTCATCTTTTTCATGTTGTCAAGGCTAAAAAAGTTTGGCTGAATAAATTTTCTGTTAAGGAATAGCCAAAAACAAGGTTTGCTGAAGAAATTTTTTGTTACAATAGTTTTTTTTTCTATTAAATAACCCTTAAAGTACCAACAGGAATTTTCTTATGTAGATCTTTTACTGAATATAACTTGGATATGCGCACACACACATATATATATTCAATGTTTATTAAAATTTAAAAATTAGTTGCTAAAACTGAAAAAAGCCTACACCTTCACGCTACATTCACACATTATATATATATATATATATATATATATATATATATATATAGAAAAAGTTTGAGGATCCCATCACGTCACCCCACCCCACCAAACGCCAGTCAGGTCAAACCGTACACTGCCTTTCGGTAGTTGAGAGCAACAGGGTTCGTAAGTGGATGTGAAAACTGGTTGGTAACCACCCAAGATCAAGCCGTCATTGTCCACCAACCACATATGGTTGGCTGAGTTTTTTGAACATTACTGGCAAAAAATGATTTTCTTTTTTCTAAGTAACCCTCTTATTTCTCCATAAATTCCACCCAAACACATATTTTCCTTATTTTCCATATGTAGTCGTATGACTTGTGTACGGAAAGCTAAGCACTTTTATATATATATAGTTTAAAAATGGCTTCAAATCTAATAGGGATTTTCCTATCCAACATATTTTGAGAAAATCAAATAAAAATATATATTACTATATCCGTCCACTAGAGTATTGTGCACCTTACTATTTCTAGTTCAAATAAATAGTATATATTGATGAAACTTTCACTGATTCGCTAGCCAGTATTGCAATGTCCTACTTTGAAAATTTTAGTATCATGTTAAATATTGTGAAAGATCTTCAAAAACTTACAAAAGAAATTGTTTTTTCTTGATTGAAACTAAAACTGCTAAGAAGAGGGTTACAATCCGTCACATGAAAGTTTAAAGCTGGTAGGGGTTAGGTCAGCGATTCAACATTCTGACTTAGGGTCTCAAACACACGAATGCATGTGCATGTTATGGATGATGATTGATTGTAATGTCTTGCTTTAAAAAGTTGAATCATGCATTGATGATTATGTGATATTTTTAAGGGCTTATAAAGATAGTTATTAAGTAATTGATTGTCAAAATTTTTCTAATTAAAACTGAAGCTATTGGATGATAGATTATTATCCATCAAATCAAGACCCTTAGCCCAGTGAAGATTGGCCGGAATCTTGAGATACATCAAACCGAAAATCTGAACTCCTTCATGGATGGCGTACAGCTACTCTCCTCAAAACAAATATAGTGAGCTGAACGAATGGAAGAAGAAAGCTGGACAGACGCGTCGTTACAGACAATGCCAACGAAGAGAGGGAGCACATCGGGAAGGGAAGCAGGGAGCTGCTCATTTATTTATTAGTTAGCGGATGTACTTGGCTGACAACTTCTCACTGCCTGTCGTTGTATGGTGTAAGGTCGCCTGGTTCTCCGTGCTTCAGGCAGCTGGAGACCGGCCGGTCCACCTGTACGACGCGCTCGGTTGCGGTCGCCACCGGCGAGGAAAAGATTCGTAAATCCCTCAGCCCTCTGATGCCCTGCACACAAGAGATCTTTGGTACGCTACTAGCGCGTACCGGAACCGCGTACGGTGCCATTTTATAAAATTTTATTTATAAAGAAAAATATTCTTGTCACGTTTACGTACACTACACAACAGTTTTATTTGCATTAAATATATTATCCTTCCAGTTGTTGAATTTGAAAATAAATTAGGCTTACCGTATAAAACAAAAAAAAGAAAAAAGAAAAAGGAGTCAAAATGAGAAATTTCTTGTCATGCGATTTCCTGACACCCATGTGTCAGCTTATGCATGGAGCATCTAAAATTATAATATTCTTTTAATTTTTTGGGTATATTTATCAAACTTAACAAAATGTTGCTATTGTCCAACACTTTCAAATAGATTATTGGTTCATTTTAAGAAGAAAGAGAACAGACATTGATAGGTAGCTTGAATTTTTAAAAGTGTTTAAATGAGTATGAGTAATTAAGTAGCCAGTTCATTCATATCACCAATCAAATATGTATTTTCTTAGCAAGAGTAATTAAGCTTGAATGAGTTATTCTGGTTTAGCTTGGTAAAGCTTATTTGAAAAATAAAGTTCAAAATATTGGCTCCAATAGTTCAACCTCCTTCACTTTAGCTATGTCTGTTAAACTGAAGATGGATTCGATCCAATCCTCTCCTTCTACTGATGTGGAGATCCATTTCTTGTTTGAGCAAGTGAATATTCCAAAAACAACTATCTAAGATCAAAGGGGATCTCAGATTCATGGTGAAACAAATACATTTTGGCCTACACATTTACAATTTTTTGCTTTCAACTAAGGATTTTATAAAATTCACTACACTGGAATTTTTTTTTTTTACAATGAATTTCATAGCAATGCAGATGTCATATTACCTCAAATTTAAGATTCTAAGCAATCAAAAACTACCCAAATTTTTTTCTGCTCCGCTTGATGTATATGTTAACAAAATTGCTACACACATTTAGTTTTACAAATTTTCAATGCAAGTGAAGGGTGGTAGCGCATTGGGCGACAAGGTGGTCCTGCTCCTCTAACGGCTTGGTTGGAGTCCTTGGAGCGACCATTGTCACGTCTTAGCGCGCTACTTCCTAGCCCGTAAAAGGGCCTGACGCTGTGAAAACACTGTAGGGCGAGCACACTTACCCCTAAAAAAAAATGAATTAGATAATGGATGAATTGATGCTTTGAGTAACTGACGAGGCATTTGATTGCCCCTGGATATTAAATCATCATGATTTGAAATCCCTAAATGTAAAGTGAGACTCTCTCCTCTCTGATCATGCTAACCATAGATTTTGTTTATGAGTGAAAGCACGCAGAGTCGTCGCGAATCCAAAACCTTTTTTAAGTACGCAAACGCCCTCTAACTAAATTAGTAAAATCTATTAATGAATCTGTGACAGCTTGTCTCCAGCTTATGAGAATTTTTCTTTTCAGCGCATTTCATGCGATTTTACTGCTCTCGGACGGCGGACGACACGCTTGGAGATAAGATAACTAAGAATATACTCGCCGTGATAATTAAAGCTGGCAAAAATAAAGAAATAAACAAACAAAAAAAGCGCGTCCGAACTTATCGGGATTCACATGCACGTGGTCTGTCCGGCCTTTTGTTCTCCCTCCCCCGCTGCATAAGGCAAACAATCGCTGTTCCTTCCTCTTTTCCTTTTTGAGGTTTTTTTGTTTTTTTTTTCAGGTAGCTGCTACATTTCCAGTGATTTTTTAAGCTTGTGGTCACTAATTTTCTGGTTTTTTCAAATCAGATCTTTCTTTTTAAAATGTTTGCATCATGAAATATGAAATTCATGATGAGATTACCATCATGAGCGGAGCCACAAATTTTACATGGGCCCAATTAAAGTCTATAAGTAGCGCTAAAATTTTATTTTTTAAAATTTTTATATAAAACAAATTAGATTTTTTAAAATTGAAATATAAATATTTAATTTTTTAGGTAGAGTCAAGGCTCGTGTGAGCCGTCAACACTAGTTTTTTTTTTAAATAGATATCTTTAACATAAATACACACATTATATATATATATATATATATATATATATATATATATAAATAAGTGCCCCCACCAAATATATAAGTATTTTTAAACAAAAGCTCCTACCACTAAAACAAATATACCCAAACATTTCTAGTCATTTTTAAAATTGTTGTCACTAATTTTCTGGTTTTTTAAATCAGTCTTTCTTCTTTAAAAAGTTTGCATGTATTTAGGATAATCTGAGTGCAGAGCTAAAAATTTTTCATATGAGAGAGTCGAATTAAGTTTCTAAATTTTGAGTAAAACCGAATTATTATTTTTTTAAATTTTTATATACAACAAGTAAAATTTTTTAAAATTTAAACGTAAACTTTTGTTTTAAGTAGGGCCAAAATTCATGTGGACCCTACCTTGACTCAGCCTATGCTTAACGACCACAGGCAGAGCCATATGGTAAATTGTGGGCAATTGTTCACATTAGTTTTTTAATTTCTTTATTTTTAAATGGATTATATATATATAAATATATATGTATATATATTTATTAAAGTGCCCCACCAAATATAAATATTTTTAAATAAGTGCCCTTTAACCAATTTTTATAGTTCCACCGCTGGAACATACACGACCTTAAATTTATAGATTTAAGGTCAACACTCCCCATATAACTTTAAATTCACTGTTTTTTACATGAAACATGGATTTCTTGTCCACACCATTAAGATCCTCAATTTTTTAAACTAAAAATCTTAAGATTCACACTTTTTAATGCAGTTTCATATCTCAACACTATCCAAGTTGTTTGTGTAGTAGAATGTGTTTGATTACCTAGAACTAAGATTTAAAGTGATACAAGATTCTAAATCTTGTGCATGATTGGTGCAAGGATGACACCATAAACCTCTCTCTAAATATCGTATCTTGGAATCGATAGACCTCCAGCCAGACTTCCCTCTCATATGACTTCGGATGTATGGATCTATGGCATTAATACTGATTTAACTTTACAGTTACTGAAGTTACAATTTGTTAGCAGATGTGACCTTCGTGTTAAAAAAAAACGTAACAACTAGTGTAAAATAATCATTTTGGTTTTGCAAGCTTAAATTTATAAAGAGCGCTTTCAGTGTTATGTCGTTGCACCATCAAATGTGTAAACAAGGTGGAGCAAAAAAATTTTCATGGGTCAAATTAAAGTTTTTAAATTTCAATTATGACCAAAATATCATTTTTCAAAAGTTTTATATAAAACAAGTGAAAATTTATAAAATTTACATGTTTTTTTCTTTTTTAAATTTGAGGTGGGGTGAGCACCCATGTGAGCCCTATCTTAGCTCAGCCCCTGTTTGTAAACAACTAACACAACTAGATAGAGATAGGTGACAAATAAGCTGGGGCATCGAGCCAACCCAATAAAGATCCAGGCCCGAGTAGGGCCGCATACTCACCGACCCGACCTGATCCCCAACCTTAATGGCAAATGAGTGTAATGACATAACAAATAATATTCTTTCAAAAATTTTCAAGGTAAAAGAATTTGGACTACTACAGTATCTGAACCACATTGTGACATGGAAAACTGACTTTCAAAATCTAAGGACAGTCAATTATTTATGATATTCAAATTTGAATCCGAATCCTACTACATATTAATTTAAATCTGAAATGAATATTATCGGGTGCATGTAACTTCTGAAATGATATTAATTTAAATCCTAAATCCAACTGTATATAAAAAAGTGTGTGTATATATATATATATATATGTATATATATAGTCATTTAAATTTGTATATAATAACGTAAATTTATAATTTAACTTTTTAGAGGACAACTTTTTCTTAGTTTCATTAAAGCATGATTAATCCAGGCAAGATCTTTCTGTAAAAAAAAATGTAACCAACCATGTTCTCCATTAAATCAGATTCTGGATCAAACTGGAATGGGTCTGATTCGATTCAAGAGAACCTTTTCTGAATGTTAAAATGAAACGACTTCGAATGAATTGATCTATTTGCACTTAATATTGCCGATCGATTTGATGATATCGATCTTTCTCAAGCGAAACGGAGCATAGCTCGATCAGGGAAATCGCATAATGTTCACGGAGTCGCACTTATGTCAATCTGAACTGCATCTTCCTGTCCAAAGCTTCCAAAATGGACTCCTGGAGCACCAAATGCCCATTGCATCAAAGAAAACTGAGAAAAAAAATGATAACTTGGATTCAAGCTTAACCCACTGCACTAAGGAGATCTGCCCTGGATCCGGATTTGAGTACATATCCGGATCAGATATCACCTTGCCATATCCGACCCGTTCGCCGTCTTGAAGAAGCCGTTGCTTCCCTTTCTACAAGTCACTTCAGAAAAAGCAAAAAGTCGCCGCTTGATTTTGAACTTGGATCGGCCGAACTTTAGGCTTTTCCATAAAAGCTAAAAAAAGATCCACTTTATTTATCTAAAATTCAAAATTTCTTTTACCTAATAGAATTAAAGCACAAAGCGACCCCTCGGGATCCGCATTTTAATTGTTGGAAATTTTCATTAGGAGTCCAAAATTTTCTAACAAAAAGCATCCGAAGCTCTACTTCCCACTTGAGTCTTGAGAACTGAGAAGAGTCAGGAGATCCCCTATTAAGCCCTCCGCCCTGTCAAAAAATCTAACAGTAACAAAACTTTTATATAAAAGCAAGCAGTTTGCGAAATAAGGATAAAATTTGCCACTGCGGAGGAAATTTTCTGTGTTGAATCTGTTCCGGGTCGGGTCTTCGTAGTTTGTGCGGAAGAATCCAAGCTTAGCTTTTAAGAAGATCTGGTTCTGCAGCCCATTGCAGGCATATCTTGGACAGTCCAAAGCAGATCTCAAAATATGGTGAGATTGTTTGATCATAATAAAGTATTTCATGAATCTCTTAAAGAATGGAGCAGTTTCATGAAACAACAGTTGTTACCGTGCGCTATGAATTTGCCTTTTTTTTTTTTTGGAGTAAGTTGGTAAGACAATAACAGATTATTACTGTTGCAAAACAGCCGTTAATAGTAGTTTTTATTGCTTTACAAACTAAAACAATTTTTGGGTGTTCTTAGTTTTGATTTATGATGTATTCATCTCATTTGTAGATTTAGCTGACCCGGATCCGATCCATTTGCACCTTTGTTCTAAATGACTTGGGGTTGATCTAAGGGCCATTCTAGCTCATGTGCCCTAGCGAGCTAAAGAAAGTTTACTTTAATGTTTTTTTTAAATGTTTATTTTACTAAAACCACCTTTTAAGCATAAAATTCTGAAGACCATACCTTCATGTCTTCAAGGTTCAGGTCTAAATAGACTAGGGTACAAAAAAAAAAAGAAAACAAGAACAAAAATGGTAGTTAAATTCTTTGCGAATATCTGGCTTGGCCGTTTAGACTTGGGAGAACTTCATTTCTTTGTTGGCATAAAGACAAAAATGGTAGATAGTGGTCGTATGCTTTTATAAGTATAGACTTATAAATTAGTCTGAGCACCGGGCCGGGTACCCATACCTGGCTCGACTCGGGCCCGAAAATTGGCATCAAGCCAGCTCAGCTCGGGTAGGCACTACTCGGTCTGATAGCTTATATCTAATATTATATATATATAATTATATGTATTTTATTATGATTAATTATATTTATATATTATTTTAGATTAATAATAATATTATTTTTTAACTGTTAATAGGGGTTGACTCGAGCGTGACTTCTATATAATATAGACATGTTGGAGACAGGACAAATTCAACACCCATGACAGACTCACCTTCTTCATCAGTTCATAGTGGAGCTAACTTTCAAAACCTAACTCCATACCAAAGCGTCATTACAGCCCGCCAATATTTCATGCTTATGACAAGTCTAGACTTTTCCTGTGTAAACAACCTATAGATGCATGGATTTTGAGATAGGGCTAGTAGTCAAATTCAAATTGCACTCTTGTTGAGTGAGCGGGAAGAGTATTTCGTCGTAACAAGAAAGCAAACAGTCCCCGAAGGCAGCAAACTTGGTTTTGGTGTTTTAGCTTACATTTTTTACTTTGCTTTAATTTGCATATCAATGCACTCATTTTACGGCACAGAAAGTTGACATCTTAAAAACTTAAAAGCTTTAATTTGCATATCAATGCACTCATTTTACGGCACAGAAAGTTGACATCTTAAAAACTTAAAACAGAGATCAGCTGCCTACCAGCCTCCATACCATCCGCAGTGCCAATCCCCTGGCATGTACCAAAGTTACTCTTAATATTGCTGCCTACAGTTACTCTTAATATTGCTTAATGGTGATAAATGGTGGTACGAACCATTTGGGTACACCGCCAAATGGAGAGAGAGTCTAGAATAGCATCGATCTTAGCCTGAACAATGAGACAGAAATTTATAGGGAGGCTTCAAGGGTGGAGATAGGAGATCGAAAATTATGGTTAAAGGGCACTTGTTATAAAATTTTAAAATTTCAAGAATAATATGCAAACAAAAAAAAAAAAAACCATAAAAATATCACTATGAAAATAAACATTTTTTTTGTTGGTTTGAACGAGCAGTTTCCCATAGCTCCATCCACCCCTATAGACATCCCATGAAAATGAAACATAGGTAAGAAAGAGAGTGACTTTCTACCGTGGACATAAGTCTATACGGGACTGAATCACATAAAAATAAACTTTACAGTAGGGTTTCATGGTAAGTTGGAAAATTTCATGGCAAATAAGTCGGAACATTTTTAAGAAACATACATGAAATTCATATATTTATATGGTAGGGTTTTTTAACCATCTATATAAGTTCTGAAAACTCACCACATTGTTACAGGTGTGGGCAGTTGTCCACACGAGTCTCTTAAAAGTTTTTAAATTTTAAATAAAAATTTTAAATATTTATTTTTAAATATATATAAGTTCCCCACAAGATTAGAGTATTATTTTTTTGGTTCTACTACTGCCCAATAAATAAATAAAAAACAATCATACAAAAGTAAAAAAGACAATTGCTGCAGCGTATCTAGTTAATTCTGCTCTGGATCTCAATTTAATCAAACATTTGAACTAAAATCTGTTTTTTTTTCACCTCTTCTAAATGGGTTTCATTTCTATGTGGAGAAATATAATATAAAAAGCTCTAAATTAAGTAAGAGAGAGTACTGATCATGGTTTCGATGCCATAACTGTACTCAGTAGGCCTAGTAGGTCCATGTTCGGGTTTAGATCAAGCCCAAAGTATGCCTTTGAAATGATTGATGTAATGGACTGTCATAAAAGATCTGACTCGAAATCATACACCCACATTGTAGCTTATCATATAGTTTTGTTGCTTTAGACAACAGTATGCGTGACAGAAGAGTCATCTTTTTTACTTTTATGAGAGAGAGAGCGAGACACCCTGCCTCAGACATGCTGCTACGAGATATTATGTTTCACAAAATCCTTTCTAATTCCACTCTTACAGCTATATTTGACGGTTTTGGATCTCAGGTCTGAGGTACCACAGATTTTAAAACCATGGATCTGTGGTCAGACCCCTCCACTTGGATTACAAGTCCGTGGTTTTCACAAGGTAACATAGATTTGAAATCCTCAGTTGAGAAACCTATTCTTTGTTTAAGCTGTTGACTTAACCTAATATGGATTTAAAATCAGCCTTGGGTCTCAGATCCAAATGCTACCAAACCTTAAGGTGAGTAGATATTCGTTTCTCCTGTTTAATTTATGAGGTGTACTTTTGAGCCGACATCTTCAAAAATATACTTCTAAGACGTTTTGTCTGCTCCTTCAAACAAGTTTTTATTTGGTCAAATACCTTATAACCTTATGTGGATTTCGTTTTTCAAGGTAACTTTAAGATGATTGATTATATTTAAGGTTGAAGAGTTTTTAATGCCTTCTATAAGGTCATTTCCACCTGAAATTAGGGCTTATGGGCATTTTCCTTGGTCTAATGATTGTTTAAATTTCCAATACCCACTTTAATTATCAAGACACAAACCACAAGTAACAATCACGTTCCCAGCAGTAACACAGATAAGGCAGCATCATTCATTCATGCATTTGATCCGAAGCAAAGGACAAGGCAAAAAGGAAAGGTTGAGAATTTGTGAGGAATTTGAATATAAAAGACCAACTTATGGTTCTTCCAATTCCTCTTTCTCATGCTACACCTACAACTTTACCAATTCACACAATTTTATCTTTGTACTGAAGAGGTTGGGTGGAGGCTTGGGCTGGGAGGTGGGAAACCCCACTCACCCAAAACAACTTTATTTTTGTATTTATGTTTTCTTATAAGAGGCTCACAATTGAAAATAAAACTAACAAAATTTGTTTCAAGAAGTTCATCCAAGCGCTACCTAAAAGTTTGTAATATGTGAGATGAAGGACCGAGGGCAATATTTCCTACAAATGACCTAGAGTTAAGGGGTTTTCTTTTATATATATATATATATATATATATATATATATATATATATATATATATATATATATATATATATAGAGAGAGAGAGAGAGAGAGAGAGAGAGAGAGAAACATTAAAAAAAATGAACATTTTTTTTATGTAATATTAGTTCACATATTTTCCTCTTTGTTTTTCTTGTCAGCCATTCATCATAATGTTTAAGTGAGCTTGTAACTCTGAGCTTGATCATTCAGTTACTATATATTTATATATATAACACTCGGATCCATGCATTGAACACTACACATATAATATAAATGAAGTCCTTTAGCTTCACAGAGAAATTCGGACCAAATAAGAACGCACTTGCATGATCTGTTGAGTACTATTTTGGGGTTAGTTTATGCGCCTTCGGTATCTTAAAAGCCTAAGTTTCGTGTATAGAAACCAAGTGAACAGCTGACAGCCACGAGGCTCACGGAAATCTATAAATGATTCTAAAAACACGTCTGGACCCAGCTTTAATATATAGTATCATCAATTCGGCCATAAGAAATATGAATAGAGACTTGTTTTTTAATCAATGAACGTTAGAGATGCAATCCGTAATGCTTTACTTCCATCTCATCTAATATAAGTCAAGATGAATATGCGATTTGGATTTGGAATTGTTTTTCCTTCCTCCCCATCTAATCAAACACAAGCTGCTCTGTTATTGCCCAATTTTTTCTTGTCTCCATTTGTATAGCATGTTTTCCTCTTTTTTACGACTGTTTTGAAGTTGTTGGATTTATTTGTTTGTTGCCTCCTTCTGGCCGGATAAGATTATCTCTAAATTTGGAGTGGCATCAGCCTTAGTTTGACTATAGATGGGAAGAGAGACACCTCTTGTACAATCACATTCCTTAGTAGAAACTATAACCTTAAGATATTTCATGGCTCATATGTCTTATTCATAAAACTGTGGCTTAGTTACCCTTTCCATTAAACCTTCTTCCATTGGTAAACTAGCTCATTTAATTGCGCAAGCCACAAGCACTCCAAAATCACAGACTTTCATTCATTTTAAAATCCAAGACATTTTACTACATTAAAATGTTCACCATATATCAAAAAAAAAAAAGCAAGTAGTCAATAATCAACTGTTAACAACTCTATTAGATTAATAAGATGGGACAGTGATCCTGGGCAGCTTTCATTGGAACTGTTTACAACTCCATTGGCTTAAGAATCTATTGTAATTTCTTTACATATTCTACTTTTTTCTTAAATATGATTCTTGAATATGCTATGCATAACAAACAAAGCTAGTAGAAATTGCTAACAAAAACTTAATTAAGAAAACAAGCTGCTAGGACACGTAGAGAAATGGAAACAAGTTCCTAGAAAGGGGTGTATTTAGGCGGCATGGTGATCCACTCCAAAGGGGTTATAATGTGTTGTGAAACCCTTTGTCGCTGTCACGACCCATTATACGGGAGATCGTAAATTTTTTATATGGTCAACAAATTTTCAATTTGACCATGAAGTAGTGTCCCTAATTTTGTGGGGCTATTCCATGTAATTGGACATAAGTTCACCTAAGTAGCAATATTAAATTAACATTTCAAGGAGTCATGAGCCACAGATGTCCTAAAGCATGCTCTGTGAACCCCATGGATGGGAGGCACAAAAAGAGGAGGAGATGGAAAGGTGGCGGCTATGGAATCTCTTTAGAGTAATGAAAAAATAACCACTCACCCTAAAATAAAAGGAAGTTCTTGGAAAGTGAAAGCTTGATGTCTAAGCAGGCAGATTTCTTCCCACCTCGGAACCAAACAATTGGTTGCAGAGATAAAATTGTTTATGGATACTTATATCATCGGTTACCTAAGAAAACCAGCTAACATCTTTCAATACTGAACATGGTGTGTGGTGTATTGATTTTCTTAGCTTTATGTATAAGTTAGGGTTAGGTTTACGTGACACTTGGTTGTAGGTGAGTGGCATCTTATACTATAAAAGTAGTATATGGTAAGAACTAGCGGATATACGTTAGGAGTTAGTCCTACTTGAGTACCAGCCACCAAGTTATATCTCCCCATAAATCTGCATATATTTACGTTACCTTTTTACCTTAATTTTGTTATATGTTTTCGGCCTTGATGGCATAGAGAGCACATTTAAATTTTAATATTCTTTACAACATACCAAATGCTTTATAATCATTAGTTACAACCTGGCTTAGTATTATTAACCAATCTAATATGTAAAATTAACCAAAATGCGCGAATGTAAATTTTGCCTTTCCGTGCATGTTGAGTGCTAATGGAAATGAGCTCTCTTACATTTTGGGTATAATTGTAATTTCATGTCAGCTGAGCTGACCATAGGAATTTGGTGACCTTGTTGAATATTAACTGTGAAAATGATATTTTAACTGTATAGAAGGAGAGAAGGTAGGGAGTTTTGTATAAAAATACACATATAATTTTGTTTTTAGGGCATTAAACTATTGGCAGTTTTCCTTTTCCAAACTTGGGCACCTCTTATACCAGTGTAAACTACATAGATTAGGTTTGTACTGGATCTTACTGTATTTGAATATTCTTATCAAAACTGAAATATTAATTTTTGAATCCAAATTGAATTCTGAACCTAAAAAGATCAATCTGCTGTTGTCAAATCCAAAAAAGCTGTATAGGAGATAAACACATTTGATCTGACAAGAAAAGTAGCAAAAAATCATGCATTTTACACGTAAAAGTTCACCTACGGATTGAATTTTGATCTACATACAAACTGCATCCAATTTTCACGAGTAATGCGAATCCAATCTGACCCCAAATTGGATCCAGCTTCTCAAATCCAAATGCAAATGGCAAAATGCCAACAGGAGTTTTTAGATGAAAACCAATCCATTTGTAACCTTTGCCTAAAACTTGCTTACAAGAAGATGAGATTTCAGATTCCAACTTCCACCCACCTCCTTAGCCAGAAGACTTCTGTTGATCCATCACTATCACAGGGGGTACGCTGTTTGGATATTTTCCAAGGAAACCATCAGTATCAAGTATATAAGTTTAACCAATTAGAGCATGAAAAATAAAAGAATATGATCGTCAAGTAGGGGGCAGGCCATGGGTGGTAGGCCATTCTCATGATGTATCCACTAGGTGGAATTAGCAAAAGGTTGGGGTTTTCGAAGCCTCAAATGTCTTACTCTTCTAAGATAAACAACTAATACAAACAAAAGAATAATGAGTGCTGAAAATTTAACAGTATCTGAATTGATTTAGACAAATGTAGTTTTGGATCAGTCCACAATCGACAAATACAGATCTAGACAAATGTGGATTTTGTCTGTGTTTGGAGCCACGCTCGGCCGTAGAGCATGGCTAAGAGAATGAGGATGAATCTCACTTCTATACTATGTGACTGGTGAAGATAGTAATAGTCTGAAGGAAATTGAAGCCTGTTCTTCCAACTCACATGACCATTGCACATAGAAAATTTTTTTCTAGATGAGATTGCATATCAATGACACGATTCATATATACTGTCTTCAAGAGGTTTGAGCAGGTTCACATGCATTGGACTCACTTGTTTGATGGTGTTGGCCTATTTACTAGATGGAGCTGGAAAGCTAATGCAGTTTTCCATTGGCAATCAATTCAAACAGAGCATGTTAAGGCATATTTAGGAATGAAAAGCCTTACCTACATTAATCTCCATCACTACATCAGGTGATGGTTTGGGATGTTGGATTTGAAGGCATGCTTAGATGACACAACCAACTAGCAATAGAAATAGGATAACTGACCCAAATGATACTCCAACGATGATCGCTTCATGCTTTTGCAGGCCTCCTTATCTCCTCTGCCATCAAGAGAAAAGGTCAGGTTGTGACTGCCTCCTTGCTCTTACCCTACC
This sequence comes from Nymphaea colorata, assembly GCF_008831285.2. Taxonomy (NCBI): domain Eukaryota; kingdom Viridiplantae; phylum Streptophyta; class Magnoliopsida; order Nymphaeales; family Nymphaeaceae; genus Nymphaea; species Nymphaea colorata. The sequence continues at coordinate 5,364,753 of NC_045142.1, read as the reverse complement.
TTTTCTTGGACCTTTCCCTCCTTTTCTTCTCTCCCACTCAGCTCTTCAATCCTGCTTTCAGAAATTCTGGTTGGTAGAATAAACTTCGGTTTTTAGTGGCTTTCACATGCTGAAAATGGGTAATGGCCTTCAGATGTGAAAATGGGTTCTCTTGTTTCTCTCGTCTACTCCTTTGAAGATGGGACCTTTTGTGGCAATTAAGTTTGGGTTTTGTTATCGATCTTGGGTGCTGTTCATGTAGCTTTCAAGTTTCTGGCTGTTGGTTCTCTTCTCTATTTCCTCTATTTGGTCTGCTTTTGATTTAGCATAAAGTGGTATATCCTTCTCTGACCAAACTTGGGGTTTTATATAGAATTTACCATATAGGAACTTGTCTTTGGGTACCAAGGATCAGGAACTTTGTGCAAAACTTAGTCCTTTCGATCCAGAAGCTTGTTCTTAGCTCAAGATACCAACTTCTGTTCATCAAAATGGAGAAATGCGTTCTTCTGGCTATATTTATGTTGGCTACTGCCTTTACGCCGGTGGACAATTACCTTTTTGACTGTGGATCTTCCACGAATACCACCATTGACGGCTGCAATTTCATCGGCGACAATCCCGGCTCCTCGTTTTCTGTTTCGACAGGCAAGAACATTCTTGGCACCACAAGTTCCAGCCCAGTTGCTCCTGTCGCCGGATCGGCACTCTACCGGACGGCACGCATCTTCACCAGTAAGTCGTCTTATACATTTCCAATCAAGAGCAAAGGACGGCATTGGGTTCGTCTCCATTTCTTCCCCTTCACTTATCAGACGTATGATCTTACAACTGCAAGCTTTGATGTTCAGACACAAGATACTGTTCTTCTTAGCAATTTCCGGGTTCAAAATACCTCTTCTCCAGTGTTTATGGAATATTCAGTTGTTGTAAATTCAGACAGTCCGGTTTTGAGTTTCGTTCCTTTGGATAATTCGGTAGCATTTGTTAATGCAATCGAAGTTGTTTCGCTTCCCCCCGGACTCATTTCAGACGATGCCCTGACTTTGAATCCCTTGAATTCCTACAACGGACTTGCATCTGTAGCTTTATTGACGTCATTCAGACTGAATATGGGTGGTCCTGTAGTTAGTCCAGCCACTGACTCGCTTCAAAGAACATGGGCATCTGATCAGGACTTTTTGCTTCACAAAAATGCTGCTATTAACGTTACAACAAGTCAGATACTTACATATCATACGGGAGGTGCCACTCCAGACACTGCACCAGCCATTGTGTACACTACTGCTCAAATGATGAGTCCACAAAACTCTGCAACAAACTTGTTTAACATAACATGGCAGTTTTCATTGGATTTTAGCTACTCTTACTTAGTCCGAATGCACTTTTGTGACATAACTAGCAAGGCGTTGGGGCAGCTCATATTCAATGTTTACATTGGAAGCTCTCTTGCAGCCTCTGATCTGGATCTATCTGCTCAAACACAGTCCTTGGTAACCCCTCGTTATTTTGACTTTGTTCTACCTGCCACTTCTGGTCTAGGCATCCTGACTGTCTCTGTTGGGCCCTCTGGTGTGGCAGCTGTTTCACAAAAATTATTTTTTAATAATAAAATAATTTTACATTGTAAAATAGTTTTTTATAATATAAAAATTATTTTTTAATAATAAAATACATATTATTAAATTTTAAAAAATAAAAAAAATATTTTTCAATATATAGCGGGCCGGATCGGGCCGGCCGACCGGGGCCGCACCACCGGGTCTACCTTACGAAGAAGATCAGCACTCAAGAACTTTTGAAGAAATTTTATTCGAAGGCTTAGAAGACGGGATTATATTACATGATATCAACTACCCATAACTAAGAGAAATTACATCTTATTAGTATCCTTAATTCACCCTAAGTGCCATCACAGATGTAGATTTTCATGCACTATTTTCAGAAGTGCATTTGATGGAGAATTCGTATGTGGACGCCCTCGGCGTTTGGATGATCGAAAAGGACACCGTCCTTTGTTCCCAGCGAGGACGCAAGGCCCACAGCAGCCACGAAAAGAGTGATGACCACCATCCAGCAGCCACGAAAAGAGTGATGACCACCATCTCCTGCATGATGATCTCCCTCAGCATCCGTCGCGGCCTTCATCGCCCCCCGTTTGCCGAATCTCTGGTAAGAACATGCAAACTAGTTGGCTATTGTCCTCATGTCTACTTTATAATCAAACAATCAATCAAAATATAGGGCAGCCTCTTCCTTGATTCCCAAAGCCTCTCGGTCAGCATGAGATGTCAAGAAAGTGGCCACCGCCGGCCTAAGGGTGGGGCATCAACCAGGGGCGAAACTACGATTTTTTCTAGGGTTGGGCCAAAACGAGCCGAGCCAGAGTCAAGCCAAGAGGAGCGACGAGGAGCGATCGATCGAGTCAAACTAAAAAAATTTGATTTTTTCATTGTAATTTTTTTTTTCATGGGTTCACCCGGGCCATTCGGTTTGGGCAGTCAATTAATCTAAATCCAGACCCACACTTCCTTTTGGGTTTGGATCTATGTAAATGGGTCGGGAATGACCCCTGACCCAATGTTCTAATTTTGTATCACCAGGTTTATTGTGTGAACCGGGCGAGATGACTGGGTCAACTGCATTGAATGGTCAAGCGAACCGGTTCGACCGAGGAGAGTCTCCAACCACCATTGCAGGTTCCTCCGGCAACCGCATGGGATTCCAGCAGGATGACCGGCAGGCGACAGAGCTGGTTCCTTCAGCGGGTGTTTTCCCTTTGCACCGACAGCCCGACGATCGCGGAATGGGAATGGTGCCATGCAGAGACAGAGTCAACATTTTTTTCAGGGATGAGCCAAACGGTTCATGGGTCAAGCTAAGAAGAGCGATATGTCTGGCCAAAAGGAGTGACGGGTCGAACCAAACTAAAAAAAATTGATTTTTTCAATAAAAAATATTTTTTTTTCCTGATCTGTGCATGGATGTCCATGCCATGAAAGGCATGCGACTATCAAAGCTTGGGCCATGCTACCAGATGTAATATCATATCTTTGAGGGTTATTGAATTACCATTTTCTTCTTTAATGTACTTGGACGCCCAGCTTACATATTGGACTTGCACAACTAAGTAAACTCAATTTCAGATAAGCAGTTTATGTTCATCAATCTACATCTACAACAGATTGAAGACAGAAAATAATAATTCCTGCCGAATGGTTCGGCCGTCGGCACCCAGTTAGTACCACATATTTTCTCATATATGTTACATAGCTTTACAATAATCAATTAATGCGTACGTGGAAACTGTGTTAGCATCGTTGCCTTGAAGCAGGGGGGGAGCAGGATTTTTATGAGGGTCCCGCTAAACTGTCTGCCGGTCGGACCAAAAAAAGCGACATGTCGGCCGGTCGGACAAAAAAAAGCGACATGTCAGGCCAAGAGGAACGACGGGTCGGGTCAAAATAAAAAAATTTGATTTTTTCAATATAATTTTTTTTTTCCTGTGCCCACCCGGGCCACGGCCCAAGCCGTCTCTCCCAGTCCCTCCACCTCTGCCCTGAAGTACCACAGCCAACAAGTGCATACGAATCATTCTAAAATGTATCGCAAGTTTACATGACAAGTAATCCAAATTTACTCGAGAAAATCCTCATTTCCACAATAAGTGGACTGTTCCATGACACAACATCAATAGCGGAACATAGCGTCTAACAAAGTTGAATGTTGCATATAAGTTGGCAACCGTAACTTTTTATCCTCTTTCTTTCTCCCACTAATAAGAAAAGTTTTTTTTTACTCTCCCAACTCTCCCCTCACACACATATATATTGAAAAGGATGGTGCATTAGAAGCTTTTAGAAGGTTCTTATAAGAACCTAACACGCGAAGAACTTGCTCGTAATTAATACCCACAAATATTTGTCCCATACATGTCCAGCACTTAATTAATTAGGGCAACATCCACACTCATCGACTATAGGCCGTGAGTACAGCCGTGATCAACCAAATTTTTCATTGTTCCTTTTTTTGGTTTTCTAGCGACAACTTTGGCTGTATTTGATGGAGAAAATGGTTTCTTTTCCCAGGCAATTCCTCTTGTGGTTCTGATATAATTCGGTATTTGATTATATCTGATATGAATCCAATAACCCGACTAGATAAATTTTAATCCAATTATTAACAAATTAGACAAAGCATCTATTATGACTTCGGTTTCATGTTTTATATTCATCTTCATACCCTTGTTGACTGTCAAACCGAAAGCCCCTGTTCATGAATGTAAGTAAAACTGCTCGATTAATATAAAACTTTTGAATCTCAACTGAGGGACATGCTCCAGTCCCTGGTATATGAAATAAAAACAATTTTTTTTTTTGTGTTTTTTACATTAATTGTTTGCCGAGTCCAAGTCTTTCGTCTGTCTAAAGTGGTGGCCCCAAAACCTAATAGAAAAGGAAACCCAGTTCTTTCACATCCTTCTGCAGAATTTTTCTTCTCAGTTAATTAAACTTAAGACGTGTTATCTAATTCTCCCTTGTTTTTCTTCCTTTTTCAGGTTAGTCCTTGGAAGGGGTATTTCTTTTCAGTTTTCAGACGTGACCATTTGAGAGCATTCCAAACTTCATATGACTTCTTTTAAGTCCGTTCTTGTGCAAAAACCGTTTCAGACAGAAAAGAAATGATATTATTTTAAGAGAAGTTGGTCTTCTTACATCCAGGTCACATACTCAAGATTAATGGATTGAGGTCACATACTCAAGATTAATGGATTGAGATTTTCTATCACCACTGGTGATATATTAATTTGGACATGGTTTAGATCCATCAATGAATCCAAGCAAATCGTGTGAATACAGTAGAGACAGAAGTTGCGATTCCCATAATAAAAAATTATCTGTAGTCAACTTGATGTTCATATATTGTTGTAAATTTGTTGGTGCAGACAAGTAAAGAAGTACCTTGTAATGACGTCCCTATTGAATCTCTCATTGACGCCATGAATAGACCACGGAGAGGATGCTGGGCAACATATTGATGTTTATTTGTAGTCGATCAAGTTGAGTGACGACGACTACCAAACGAAACTGGGAAAGAAAACAGGGCACTCACAGGAGGTCGCAGGGAGGTTGAGAAAACCTGCAACACTTGTAAATTCTGTAACGCTTCACAAATTTTGTAGCGGTTCATAGGATCATCCAAAAAATCTGAAAATTGGTTCAAAAATACTAGACATTGCCCAAATCCAACGTCACCTTGCTTGACTTCTAATTCATCTCCATTGAAAAATGCACATCCTTGGAAGTCACGCTTTTAACTCCTGAAAACGCCTTGTCTACTGGTTCATAAGTGTCACGGCAACAATAGGACATTCAAATATCCTCAACGACTGTTCCAAAAATTCTGAAATTTTGCAAAAAGAATCCTGGGATGCAGGCGATCCCAAAGAGCCCTTGCTCGATCTCTGTTGTCATCAGAGCTGACAATGCTGACAGTATTTGCTACCGGAATCAGGTGCTGCCACACCCTGTCTGTTTTACAGAAACAAGGAACACTTCAAAAAGTTACAGATTTTTCATGGAATCTGCAAAAATTTCGGAAACTTTGTCCAGAAGATCTCTAGTTGCTTACCAATCCAGTCGATCCATACTCGATTGCTAAGGCCCTTCTAGTAAACAACGCCAAGAAGGATAAAAAGCACCGTCTGTTATACTCTGTTCTGCTACTTCTACCACTAGACTCTGCGCCCAATTTTCACATGAATTTGATTCAAATCTCTGTAATCAATGACAGAAATCAACTCAGTGGTAGAAATCAACTTCAAGTGAAGGTAACATGCAGATAAAAGGGTAAAGTGCTAGATTAATGCACCAAATCGCTGAAAAAATCCCAAATTCAATGAAAATTTGAAGAACCAGTCATTGTTGCGGTGGAATGCCCAGTAGCACCGCTGGTTTCCGCCCAAATCCGGCTGTGATCGTTTTTTTCCTTCAAAACAGCACATCTCAAAAATGGTAGGAATGTACCTTGAGTTCTAGCGAATCTATTGGACTGGTCGTCCTCTCCTGATGCCATCTGGTCGACTAGATTTCCACGTTGTATCAGGTCTTCCGGTGGATGAAAGCTTTGATACCATGTTAGAAAACAAGCAAAGGCAAAAAGAAATTACTCAGAATCATGGTTCAGAATATTGTTCTCCTACATCCACGACAATGCTCTCTCACTCCATAATCGTTAGGTCAGGTTTTACTTGGCAATTTACATCAAGCCAATCTTAAAAAGATATATTTCTTTTGGTTTACAGATTGATTGATTCATGCGCTGGAATTGTATTTTCTTTGCTGGTTTGACAGTTTTTCTTTTCTTATTGCTGTAATCAAGAGGTGGTTGATTACTTCTTTCCTTAATTTTCTTTTCATTTTCATCAGCATATTTTGTCTTCCAGATTGTATGCCCGTTTGCTCTGTCATGCTAAGAATAGAGCATTCAATGACGTAGTAACATTTCACAATCAAAATTACCATATTCTATGACGCAAGAACATTTTGCAACTAATTGTGCATACATATGCAACGACATCATATACATCATGGGAAGGGAACAATTTACCATCAAACAGTGATGCAATACGGTCTTGCGTTTCAATATATTCTTTTCTTGTAGCGTTGGTGGATTTCTTTCGCAATGTCACATTTGAGGTATAATAGAATTCTCAAACCAAGTCAAGCTTCCATTCAGTAGAGTGGCCACTACTGAATTTCTTTTTGGATATGGATTTGCCCATGTCTGTGAGAAAAATAGAATTATCAGTTCAACTAAACTCAAATCAAGGTTCTATAGATTTTCCCCCTAAAAGAAGAGTACGTGTGCTTTTAGTTATCTCTGTAGCATGACTTGATGGCATTATTTATTGATCTACTTCGTGACCTTTACTAGTTAGGTCCACGATATACATTTGAACAACATTTTCTAGCAGAATGTGCTTATGCAACACTCTATGATCATCCCCAATTGTGTTTTAGCTCTAAATGTTTTCTTTTTCTTTTCTGAAATTGGTCGTGCTTGTGATGTCTCTAAAGGTGGCAGGATACATTATTCATTTGTCTTCATCCTAAATAGTTCTGCAGGCATTGTCTTTATGGGCGATACTTAATCGAATATTTCTAATCAATAAGCGCTTGATTATGTGTTAAGTCTTCATGGTGGTGCTGCTATGTTCCTTGATGGACAACCACATCTGTGAAGGTTAATACTTCTATAGATAATCCGAATGGCAAATGATCCGACAAGCTTGAGTGCTCCGTTTTGTAAAGAGTTTCTTGATATGGCAGACCTACCTTGCCTGCCTCCTACAGTCCGACCACTTGTATTTGATCACAAGCCCAGATCATCGACACAGAAGGTACTTCACATTTTAATCTACTGCGATTCATTTACTAAATGGATGTACTCTTCTTGTAGGTGAATTGATGAAGACATCAGTGAGATAGCCTAGCTAGACGTCGCTATAATGCATTAGATGGAAACACTCACACACGCAAGGGTGAAGCCAGGAATGTTTTGTCACATGGGCCAAACTATAGTTTCAAAATTTTAACAGGAGCTGAAATAAAAACTTTCAAAATTTATATATATATTAAACTAAAATATTTTAGATTTTCATATAATTTTTTAAAGTTTTTAAAATTTGAGGAGAGCCAAGACTCTGTTGCCCCCCCCCCTCTCCCTTTGTCCCCACAAACACACACAAAGATGCATAGAGAGAGACAAAAAGTTACATCAACTATTGATGATCAAGATAAATTACAATATACTAGTGTTATTTACTCACCTTAATTGCTACGATTGAAATTATATCATACTAATAGAGATTCTACATGACATCAACTACGGATAATTAACAGAAATTACATCTTATTAACATACAATTCACCCTAAGTGCTGCGATAGGAAGTTGCATCACAGATGTAGATTCTCATAAGTGCATTTAACGAATTTCTATGTTGTTGTCCTCGGAGTTTGGATGACCGAAAATGACACGGCCCTTTATTCCCAGCGAGGATGCAAGGCCCACAGTAGCCACTCCATCATGGTAAAAGATGCCTATGTCACCGTGGGAAAGAGTTGTGAGCACCATCCCCGCTGTTCCCCCGCTCCATGATGATCTCCCTCTATGCCCGTCCAGCCTCGATCCCCTACCGTTTGCAGAATCTCTGCTAAGAACATGCAAAAAGTGGCTGACTATTGTCCTTCTTGATAATCAAACAATCAAAACATATGCATTGTTATAACATTATACAAAACAGTATTGACTATCTCATGATAATGAACAATCAACTACATCGAACCGGCATCAGCCTCATTTTCTGATACGTTATTCGGTGCAGCATCTTCCTCATTGATTAATGAGTTTTAACAATTTGTTTGTTAATCTCCTTATGTTCTTTTCATGTTTCACGCATCGTTCCACCTTTCCACAGCACCCATTTTCACCTGCCTACTCTTTCGCCTTTTTCCCCCAACCTCCCCTGCACCCATACCAACAAGCACCCCACCGGCACCCTGCGCAGCTATGTTGGAGAATGAGAAGTAACTGCAGAAGATGCGAGTCTTCTCAGACGCATTAGATTCACAAGAGGCTCCAGCGTTCTCTTGAAGCAGCAGTAAGTGTCCCATGTGGAAAACGGCAGAGCAAAACGAGAGGGAGAAGAAGAAGAAAAGCACACTTGAATATGTTAGATTTTTGGGGTTTACTTTCAAGGGGCTTTTCACGCAGGGGCGAAGTTAGGATTTTTTTTTAGGGGCGGACTAAACCATTCGCAGGTCAGGCCAAGAGGAGCGACGGTAGGGCCAAGAGGAGCGACGAGTCGAGCCAAACTAAAAAATTTTAATTTTTTACATATAAAAAATTTCTTTTGTTCTAGGCTCACCCGGGCCATGGCCCGGGCGGCCCCCCTTCCCTCTGCCCCTGTTCTCACGGATGATTGTTCTGGAGAGCTTGCTAGGAATATAAAGTCAGCTCTTTAGGTTTATTCTTTAAGAGATTTTTTAGGAACAACTTTAAATAAAATCTAAATCAGTTACTAGATATCTGACTCAATGGCCACTATCCAACAAGCTAAGCCAAGTCCGAAGGAAATGAGATATTTATTTGGCCAATTACCTCAAGCTGTTATTTCCTTTGAGATGCACTGGTGCTAAGCGGCCATTTAAACTGCATGTACATGACCGATTCGATTCGACAACCGATTCTTGCAGCGCTGCCCCCACCTTTAGATCGCATACCGTTTTAGATACACCAGCGAGTTGTCTTCCCGCGTGTAAAACGTCAACTACGTCTTACAATCAACGAATTACGATCTTATGCAATCGTCGAGACATTTTGCATTCATGACAAACAACATGTCCATCCACTGGGATAGAACGTTCTAAGATGAGGTCGTGCCGTCTAGTTTTCTGTAAATCCCATCACTTATTTTCTCTTCTACACTTTGGAATATTTGGTTCTTTTGGCAGGCAGTACAGAACTCACCAAATATGATTTCTAGTCAATCGTATTTAGATTTTCCGAGTCAAACCATTAACCTCTCCAGTCGCTCAGTGAACACACTGCAATGCAATGCAAGATCATCTTCAAGAGAAAAAGCCTTAGTAACATACCTCAACCGTGTCAAAGATGAAATGCAGCGAAGTCCTGTAACGAAGTCGCGCGCGCGAGAGAGAGAAGGCAAGTTGGAGCCGACGGGGAGACGGGGAGAGAGAGGTCACAAGAAATAGTCTCCAACCACCATTGCAGCTTCAGCATCATCACTATCAGTCGCTTCTCTTTGTAGCTCTGGTTCTACTATTGCTAGGGAAATTATGGAGAAGAGACAAGAACTGCAAACCTACCACTATTATGGAACTACTCTTTTGTCCATTGCTTTCAGAATACTGCTTACCTTGCTTCTTCCTGTGGAACCTACGTAATGGACAATTGATTTGGGCAGTATTAGTTGAAGATACAAAGAAAACCTAGCCTATTAGTAGCTCCCGACCCTTTCCCCAACAGCTTGATCGGTAGAATGCCCTCTCCGCCCTATGTGAGTAAGAGGTAGGTAGGAGTAGTTCTTCAATTATACTTCCTCAGGTGATGGTGCTTGACTTATTAACTTCTAAGCGCATTTGAGCTCTACCACAAATGAGAGTGTTCTTTAGTTTTTTTAGTTGGTTGGCTTCTAATTAGTACGATTGTTGATAAGAGAGACCTTGCAAAGACTAGTGCTTTGAGCTTGTTGCTCACTGACACCTACAAGATAACCATTTTGTTGTCTAGTAGGTATTTTAGCCGATCTATACCTTTTTAGTACCTTCTTATATGAAATTCATCTTACCTTCTCCACTTCCCACTTCCCAGCACAAGCAAGTGCAGCAGTTACTGACATTGAAAGCCAAAAGTCAAGCAAACAAATTGGAAGTAGAACACTGAAGAGGCCAAAACATTTCACATAAGGTGATGGATGGATGGATTCTTTTCACCGATAGGGAAGCCCTTCAAAATAGTAGAGGCTGTTTTAACTATAAGCAAGATTGACCCTGCATTACAAAAAAGGACATACATACCGACATGTCAAAAGCTATAGCGGTGGAATTTTCACTTGAATGGAACCCATTCTATGTGCTCTTTAGTGACGTTTCTTCAGGAAAACATCAGTAAATGTTCTGTCCTTGTTTTCTGCTGGATGTCAGTGAGATATCCTCATTGTTAATCTTTAGTAACGTTTTTCTACGTAATGTCACAAAATTTTCGGTGTTCAGTGACGTTTATCAGCAACGTCGATTATAGATCTTCACATTGCTGGTTTTCCATTGACATCACAGAAAGGCTCGGTATTCCGTTCCCACACACTTTTTTGTTTGAATTTCGATAATTTAGTTATCAATGTCCAGACATTTCATGTCTGTAAAGGTTTGTTTCATCAATGCCGACATTTCACGTCTCGACCTTCATGTCCCGTGCTAGTTTTCGTCAGTGACCTGAGAACGCCGTACTTGACTTCTCTTTAAACACACACCCTCTCCTCCTCTCCATACTCTCTCTTCCTCCTTACCTAATACTCTTCAGGTGCAAGCCTCTTGGAAGATGGCTCCCAGGAGCATAGATTAAGGGTGGGTATCGGGCTGGGCCAGGCCGGCCAGTCCGGCTCGGGTCTCATTCTGGGCCCGGCCCAGTCCAGTCCATTTAAATTAAAAAAATATTTTTTATTTATAAAATAATATTTTTAATATAAAATGTATTTATTAAGAATAAAAAAATATTATTAAAACAAAAAAATATTTTTTTTTTAATTTATCGGACTTAAACTGGCCGGCCCGTTTGAAGTATTTGCTTATTTGCTGGTGCCATAGGTACGTATTGGGACCATAGGCAAATCAGGCTGTATTGGTTTATTTGTTAAGAATTCGAAACTCATGAAAGAATTAGATTTAATAGAAAAGAATTAGATTTAATAGAAAGTAAAAGAAGAACAATCAAAAAATGGAGATAAATTCTGCTGCAGTCACAAAACCCTCACTTAGGGTTGGAACCTAATTATATTTCATTACCAAGTAATGATTTAATATACAGAGGACAATTATGTCCTTAATAAGGAATAATATCTACAATAAGACATGACACATAGGCGTTTAGACCCATCCAGATAAGATTTAATCCAGACCCAATTCCAATACATTAAGAAGAAATGCTGAAAAGCTCAACTTCACTTGAGTGGTGATGATTTATTAAGAACTCAGCAACCCAACACCATCCCAAAAATTGTAGAATTTACAAGTGTGGAGTTTTATCTCTGTTGTAATAAACTAATAACCAGAAAAACAATAGCAGATTTTTGTAAGGAGAACATGCACAAAAGTCGTTATCTTTCAATTCAATAGTTCTCATTAATTTTTGACGTGCAAATTTGGAGAAATAAGTTTTCAATCATAGTCTGTCAGAAAACAGAATCGAATTGGATTTGAAATAAGGTCAACTTCAAGGAATTTTTACCAATAAACTATAAATCCATTTTCCACGAAATTAATATTCTAGTTTGTTTGGTATATTAAAAGTCAGAGAATATTTTTTTGTTGGTCATAAATTGCTTAGAAATAAATTTCTATAATTATTAAAATACAACTGTATGGCAACAATCAGATAATAAGTAAACATAGTGTATGCATCTCTTAAACTTATTTTTAAACACAACAAAGACTTATTCACTCTTCAGTATCCATATAAAATCAAAGAAAATTGAGGAAATGCCCACACCAGCCTATTGTGACTCAAACACTTCCCCTTTGCTTCAACTTATTTATCAAGGCACTCATTTTACAACATAGGAAGTTGACATCCCAAAAATTTCAATCAGGGACTGCCAATCCCCTCACATGTGCACTTTGCAAGAGATTAGAACACATTTAGATCTAGCAGAGAAGCATAATATTGATCCTGATCGGACACTATTGCTGAAATTATGAGGATTCAATTTCTCCCGAAGGAGAAAGGTGATTTTTTTTTTAAAATTTATATTTAAGTACTCGTCCAATTTGTCATTATCGTTAGAGGAACACACATACTGAGTTGGAGATCCACTTTTTTCAAAAAAAAAAAATTTTTTTTGCAAATATGGATTTGAAACTTCAGTATATTTGAACTATGGACCAAGCAGCCAACAAATTAATGAAACCGCTTACCGAACAAGAACATCTTTTCATGGTTAGTTAAAAGACTAAAATTTCATGCACAATCCCCGAGATTGAAGGGTGGGTAATTGACAGAGGCAATGGTGAAGCCAGAATTTTTTTTTTTTCGTAGAGTACTAAGCATACAAGTAATAAATTTTCAATTGACCATGGGATAGTTTCTCGGGCATCATGAAGCTGTTTTATATAAATGGACTCAATTCACCCAAACGAAAAAAATTACCCTAAAATATCAATATGAAAAATAAGCATTTTTTGTTGGTTTGTGTGAGCAGTTTCATAAGAAATAGAGTGCCTTTCTATCGTGGGCATAAGTCTATACTCAACTGAATCACATAAAATAAACTTATAATTCTTTTATTCTTGTTCTTTCCTGCTTCTTACAGTAGGGTTTCGTGGTAAGTTGTAAAATTTCATGGCACTTAAGTTGGAATACTTTTGAGAAACATACATGAAATTCTCATATATATATGTAGGTTTTTTTTTCAACCATCTATATATATTCTGAAAACTCACCCAAGAAGTATAGAAAAAAGAACAATATACAACCCAATATAAGTCAAAAAGACAATTGCTCCAGGGTATCTAGTTAATTCTGTTCTGGATCCCCAAGTTAATCAAACATTTTAGCTAAACTGTGTTTTTTTTCCACCTCTTTTAAATGGGTTTTCATCTCTATGTAGGAAAAAAAATAATATAAAAAGCTCCAAATTAAGTAAGAGAGAGTACTGATCATGGTTTCGATACCATAACTGTACTCAGTAGGCCTAGTAGGTCCATGTTCGGGCTTAGATCAAGCCCACAGTATGCCTTTGAAATGATTGAAGTAATGGGCTGTCATAAAAGATCTGACTCGAAATCATACACCCACATTGTAGCTTATTATATAGTTTTGTTGCTTTAGACAACAGTATGCGTGACGGAAGAGTCATCTTTTTACTTTTATTGAGAAAAAGAGAGGTAGAACTGATTCATGTCTAAATGGTTTAAAATAGAATATAAGACGGCGGGACGAAAAATGCATCCACCGTTTTCTACTCCTTGCATCCTTTTGTAAAGTGATTAATTAATTAGTTCTGAATTTTGCGTATAGGCCGTCATGAGACACCCTGCCTCAAACAAGCAGCTACGAGAGATTATGTTTCACAAAATTGTTTCTAATTCCATTCTTACGGCTATGTTTGACGGTTTTGGATCTGACGTCTGAGGTACCACATATTTTAAAACTATCGATATGTGGTCAGACCCCTCCACTTGGATTACAAATCCATCGTCTTCACAAGGTAACATAGATTTGAAATCCTCACTTGAGAAACCTATTTTTTGTTTAAGCCACACACTTAACCTAATATGGATTTAAAATCAGCCTTGGGTCTCATATCCAAGTGCTACCAAAATAAGCCTGGACAACGGGCCGGGCCAGGCCAGCTCGATCGGACCCAAGTCCAGGCCGGGAAAAACCTGGCCTGAGCTGGACCTGGGCCCGATAGGCTGGCCTGACGGCAGCCCAGCCCGGCCTGACTCCCGCTCCCCCTCTCCGCCTCTGCTCCCTCTCAGCTCCCCCCCTCTCTCCCTCTCCCTCTCAGCTCCCCCTTTCCCTCTCTGCTCCCCTTTTCCTCTCCAGGCCGAGACCCGGGCTATCGGGCTGGGCTGAGCGGCCCGACGGGCCGGATCGGGCCGACCCTTACCCGACCCGACTCCATGCCCAGGCCTACCAAACATGACCTTAAGGTAAATAGAGCCGACATCTTCAACAATATACTTCTAAGACATTTTGTATGCTCCTTCAAGCAAGTTTTTATTTGGTCAAATACCTTATAACCTTATGTGGATTTCGTTTTTTCAAGGTAACTTTAATATGATTGATTATATTTAAGGTTGAAGAGTTTTTAATGCCTTCTATAAGGTCATTTCTACCTGAAATTAGGGCTTATGGGCCTTTTCCTTGGTCTAATGATTGTTTATATTTCCAATACCTACTTTAATTATCAAGACCGCTAGTTCCTCACAAATAATTATGATGCAGCCTGTACCTTTTGTAACACAAACCATAAGTAACAATCACGTTTCCAGTAGTAACACAGATAAAACAGCATCATTCATTCATGTATTTGATCTGCAAAGGACAAGGCAAAAAGGAAAGTTTGAGAATTTGTGAGGAATTTGAATATAAAACACCAACTTATGGTTCTTCCAATTCCTCTTTCTCACGCTACACCTACAACTTTATAAAATGACACCATTTTATCTTTGTACTCAAGGAGTTGGGTGGAGGCTTGGGTCTTTTATGGAGAGGGAAAACCCCACTCACCCAAAACAACTTTATTTTTGTATTTATGTTCGCTCACAATTGAAAATAAAACTAACAAAAACTTTTTTTTTCAAGATGTTCATCCAAGCGCTACCTAAAAGTTTGCAATACGTGAGATGAAGAAACGAGGGCAATATTTCCTACAAATTACATATAAAGTTACGGGGCTTTCTTTTAGTCCAACAATTTAGAGTCACCCACCTTATTTATAAGGACTGTCCGATCCATCATAATGGATTAGACAGTTGAGAAAAAAACATTAAAAAAAACTGAACATTTTTATTATGTAATATTACTTTACATATTTTTCTCTCTCTATATATAAAACACTCGGATCCATGCATTAAACACTCCACATATAATATAAATTAAATCGTTTAGCTTCACAGAGAAATTAGGACCAAATAAGAACGTACTTGCACGAACCGTCGAGTACTATTTCGGGATTAGTTTATTCGCCTTCGGTATCTTATAAGCCTAAGTTTCGTGTATAGAAACCAAGTGAACATCTGACAGCCACGAGGCTTACGGAAATCTCTAAATGATTCTAAAAACACGTCTGGACCCAGGTTTAATATATAATATCATCAATTCGGCCATAAGAAATATGAATAGAGTCTTGTTTTTGAATCAATAAAGATGCAATCCGTAATGCTTTACTTCCCATCTCATCTAATATAAGGCAAGATGAATATGCGATTTGGAATTGTTTTTTCTTCCTCCCCATCTAATCAAACACAAGTTGCTCTGTCATTATCCAATTTTTTCTTGTCTCCATTTGTATAGAATGTTTTCCGCTTTGTCCCTCCTTCTGGCCGGATAAGATTATCTCTAAATTTGGAGTGGCATCAGCCTTAGTTTGACTATAGATGGGAAGAGAGACACCTCTTGTACCATCACATTCCTTAATAGAAACTATAACCTTAAGATATTTCATGGTTCATATATCTTATTCATAAAATTGTGGCTTAGATACCCTTTCCATTAAACCTTCTTCCATTTTTAACTAGATCATTTAATTGCGAAAGGCACAAGCACTCCAAAAACACGCACTTTCATTCATTTCAAAATCCAAGACATTTTACTGCATAAAAATGTTTACTGTATATTAAAAAAATACAAGCAGGTAGTTAATAATCAACTGTTAACAACTCCATTAGACTAATAAGATGGGACAGTGATCCCCGGAAGCTTTCATTGGAACTGTTTACAACTCCATTGGCTTAAGAATCTATTGTAATTTCTTCACATTTCCAAACTTTTTCTTAAATACGATTCTTGAATATCCCATGCATAACAAACAAAGCTAGTGGAAATTGCTAACAAAAACTTAATTAAGAAAACAAGCTGCTAGGACACATGTAGAGAAATGGGAACAAGTTCCTAAAAAGGGGTGTAGCAGGGGCAGGGCAGATCCATAAATTTTTTATGAGGAGGGTCGAATTAAGGTTTCTAAATTTTGATTGGGACTGAAATACCATTTTTTGAAATTTTTATATAAAATAAGTGAAAATTTCTAAAATTTACATGTAAATTTTTATTTTTATTTTTTTTAATTTTTTGAGATGAGGCCAGGGCCCATGAGGCCCCGTTTCAGCCCCCGCCCTGGGGTGCCATTAAGTGGCAAGGTGATCCACTCCAAAGGGATTATAATGTGTTACGAGACTTTTGGTTGCTGTCACGACCCATTATACTATTCTCCCAGATCGTAAAAAGGTCCCGAAGCACTAGAGGAGCCATAATTTTTTCTTTCATATGGCAGTCAATATATGGTTAACAAATTTATTGACCATGAAACTATGACCCATATTTCTTGGGACTACTCCATATAATTGGACACAAGTTCACCTAAATAGCAATACTAAATTAACATTTCAAAGAGCGATCTTCTACATAGGCCACAATTCTTTTTGCCCCGGTCTTAAAGCATGCTCAGTGAACCCCATGAACAAGGAGCACAAAGAAAGGAAGAGATGGGAAGGTGGCGGCTATGGCCTCTCTTTAAGATAGTAGAAAAATAACTACTCACTCTAACATAAAAGAAAGTTATTAGAAAGTGAAAGCTTGATGTCTAAGCAGGCAGATTTCTTCCGACGTCGGAACCAAACAAGTGGTTGTAGAGATAAAATTGTTTATGGATACTTATATCACCGGTTACCTAAGAAAACCAGCTAACATCTTTCAATAGTGAACATGGTGTGTGGTGTATTGATTTTCTTAGCTTTATGTATAAGCTAGGGTTAGGTTTACGTGACACTTGGTTGTAGGTGAGTGACATCTTAAGCTATAAAAATAGTATATGGTAAGAACTAGCAGATATACGTCAGGAGTTAGTCCTACTTGTGTACCAGCCACCAAGTTATATCTCCCCATAAATCTGCATATATTGTCGTTACCTTTTTATCTTAATTTTATTATACGTTTGCCGCCTTGAAGGCATAGAAAGCACATTTAAATTTTGATATTCTTTAGAGCATACCAAACGCTTTATAATCATTAGTTACAACCTGGCTTAGTAAAATTAACCAAAATGACCGAATGTAAATTTTGCTTTTCTGTGCATGTTGGGTGCTAAAGGAAATGAGCTCTCTTACATTTTTGGGTATAATTATAATTTCATGTCAGCTGAGCTGATCATAGGAATTTGGTGACCTTGTTGAATATTAACTGTGAAAATGATATTTTAACAATATAGAGAAGGTAGGGAGTTTTATATAAAAATACACATATAATTTTGTTTATAGGGCATTAAACTATTGGCAGTTTTCCTTTTCCAAACTTAGGCACCTCTTATTCCAGTGCAAACTACATAGATTAGGTTTATACTGGATCTTACTGTATTTGAATAATCTTATCAAAGTTGAAATATTGATTTTTGAATCCAAATTGAGTTCTGAACATAAAAAGATCAATCTGCTGTTGTCAAAGTCCAAAAAGCTGTATGGTATCGTCGAATCCGACAGGCGGTAAACACATTTAATCTGATTAGAAAAGTAGCAAAAAATCATGCATTTTACACGTAAAAGTTCACCTACGGTTTGAAAGTTGATCTGCATAGAAACTGCATTCAATTTTCACGAGTAATGCGAATCCAATCTGACCCCAAGTTGGATCCAGCTTCTTAAATCCAAATGCAAATGGCAAAATGCCAACAGGAGTTTTTAGATGAAAACGAATCCATTTGTAACCTTTGCCTAAAACTTGCTTACAAGAAGATGAGGTCTCAGATTCCAACTTCCACCCACCTCCTTAGCCGGAAGAGTTCTGTTGATCCATCACTATCGCAGGGGTACCCTGTTTGGATATTTTCCAAGGAAACCATCATTATCAAGTATAAGTTTAACAAATTAGAGCACGGAAAATAAAAGAATATGATCATCAAGTAGGGGGCAGGCCATGAGTGCCGTTCTTGAAAGGCTGATACTCACTATATAAGAAATTGGGTGGTAGGCCATTCTCATGATGTATCCACTAGGTTGTCTCTTAAATATGCTCTGTTCATTGCATTTCTCTTGTTGCCTAATCTTCACAGGTTCTAGAAACACCTGCTCCAGCAACACCATCCAAGTCTCTCCTGCTTAATTCTTCTGCAGATCGCAGGTAATTAGCTAGGCAGCCATGAATTCTTCCTGTGTCTACTCCTGCCTCGAAGTTCATGCGCCGGTGAGAGCGACCTATGTGAATCTCTACAAGTGGCCTGAATCAGATGCTGAGTTTGTCAGGAAGGTCACCCAAGGTGGGAGCCATGGCAGGCCAAGGGAGTACCAGAGAATTGTGGATAGCTACTCCTGTAGACAGATGTACTTGAGGAGTTACACTTTCACAAGGAAGGAAACTCTGCATGAGAAGGCAAAGAAATGCTTTGGGAAGATGAAGAACATGGATTGCAGCGTGAGAATCATGAAGGGCAGGAACTACGTCGTCAAGAAGGCCGGCCGGAAAATGGTCACGAAAACTTATGACGCGTTGGTTTCTATGTTCTTCCGGATCTTGGCCTGCACCACCGTCGTTGATGTGGTCGATCCCATGTGAGTGGGATCGGGGACTCAGGAAGCTCTGTTTTCTCTGAGGCCATTACTGTTATGTTTAGGCGTGATTCTGGTTCAAGTTTGCATGTTTTCATCCTTTGAAGCACTGCATATTTTCTTCTGAAACTCGATGTAGAAGAGATAAGAGAGGAAAGAAGCCTCCGATGTTCCTCTCTAAATTTATTTAGTGATTGATTGGCATGTTTGGAAATATTACTTCTACATTATAGTTTTTCTCCAGACTACTGAATTATGAAAGATGAATAAACTGTCCGATTTAAGTTTTTGTGCTTCCGTGGTTACTTCTAGTTTGCTTCTTCCTTTCCGCCAAGAATAAACCGATTTGGGAGGTAGCAGAGTTGGCTGTAGTGGTTCAACATACCGTACTTATCATGGTCGCGTCCCCAATGGCATAACATTTAAGATCAAGATCCTTTAGGAAATACGAGTTTTAGCTCTGCAAGGAAAGATTACTTTCTCTTTTCTGCACTGGAAAGAGGAAAATGGTGCACTGGCAATAGAGAGTTTTTACTTTTACCAAATAAAGCGATCACATTGAATTATAAGTTTTTCCTTTATGTTGCTGAAAAAGAGGCAATTTCTTGTTCTGCAACTTAGTTCCATATCTTCATGGTAGGGTGTGGACTGTCGAGCTGGTGCTGATTAGCAGCCAGTTCCTATTTCCAACTCTTGTCACGTCAATTTTTTGTTTTGTTGACTGGTATGTGAGTTGAAGTATAGCAAGAGTACCATTCTCAAGCACCCAAAGCAGCCCTAGAACTCGAGAAGGGTAGAGGTGGAGGGTGGTGTTGGCTTTGACCTTCATGGTGGTGGTATGTGAGTTGAAGCATAGCGAGAGCACCATTCTAAAGCACCCAAAGCAGCCCTAAAACTCGAGATGGGTAGAGGTGGAGGGGGAGGGTGGTGTTGGCTTTGACATGGTGGTGAAATTTCCTCTCTCTCACCCATGAGTTCCAAATCTTCATTTTTTCTACTGCTCCCAGCCTAAATCTTTCTTTCATAGAAGTAGAAACCGTTATATCATTTTCTTAATGGCTGTTTCGGGTTTGACCATAGGAGTGGTAGGTACTACCTGCATTATATATGTAGAATTTCTTGGTCACCGATAACATTGATGAAGATTTTGAGAAGCACAAAAGGTATAACGTAAAAGGGACTTCTTACCTGTTTTGAGAGGCAGTCTCTATGAGTTCAAGAAGAATGTTCTTCTCCTCAGAATCAGTCTATGTTAGGTTCAAGGAAAGATGAAAATATTTTTTACTATTAATGGCTAACGTGCATCAGATTATCTAAGTCTCTCTGATCAACGATACAACACAAAGTGTGATTCTGAGATTGTTAAATGCAATTTTTCGGTAGCTTTGAAAAACTACCTTCATCGAAACTGCATGATAAATCGAGTCTGATTAGAATTCGGTTAATGTTTGCTTTATTTATAGGGATGTAAATGGATCGTTCAGTCCAAATGAAAACACTAACTTAGTCGGATATGGAAAAACATCTTAAATCCTAAAATATCAAAACACATTCAGATTTTGGGAAAAGCCATTCTAGCGGATCCAGATTTGGTTTCATATAAGTATACAAACTGACAATCGATACCATGCAGTTAACATCTTTTGCTTTTAACTTCATTATCAAATGCATGACCGGATTTAAGTGAATGGAATCCACTGTCGAAGTCAGATATCTGGTCAGATTCAGTTGCAGTTTAAAGGATGAGATTAAGATGTGGTCTAACCTTGTATTTGATCATTTAAATATGAAATAGTCTACACTTGAGGGGCTTGGTGCAAAACGGCATAAGATAGGGGCTGATAGGCAGTCAGCGTCTATTTCAATGTTATATATATATATATATATATATATATATATATATATATATATATATATATATATATATATATATATATATATATATATATATATATATATATATATATATATATATATATATATATATATATATATATATATATATATATATATATATATATATATATATATATATATATATATATATATACCAAACACTGAATCTGGATACTACTGGCATGGGGTCGATCCAGCATATCCAGGATGCGACTCAGACATATATTACTAACCAGCTCCTATCTTATTAATTAATCAGATGGAGCTAAGCAGATTCATATGCAGATGGGTGGTTAAATAGTCCATCCTATCGACAACCTTAATCAGATACCAAATTTTTTTCTTGCCAAATTTGTATTTTATTGTGTTGATATATATATATAATATATAATTTGCGGAAAAAAATATAATGTTGCTGTTAAATGAGCCCAGCTGAACCACATGTGGCTCGGCTTGGTTCTATACCTATCTAAAGATGCAGTGGCAGTGAATCATGATGGTTCCCACCACTACCACCATAAGAAGGTAGAATATTAATTCATATGCATTGACTCTTATGAGTGCCGCACCAAAACCGTTTACTAGGCAGGAAAAGACACTAGGAATATTTATATAAATGAATTTAATACTTGGCATTAGTGGTTGTATTATATAGATTAGCCATATTGTTAAAAGTACACCTAATCTTTTTCATGGTTGAGTCAATAGCTCTGCTGAGCCAGCCATTGGATTAACACAAATTTTTTCGCCTGAAAAGGATCTAAGATAGACACCTGGTGTTTTGCATTTTCTGAAACACTCTTGCGAAATATTCAAAAAATATATAGAGTTTCGGTAGTGGTTGAAAGTTGCACCTAATTTGCTATAAAGTTATCAAGAAGTGGACTGACTTTATCACAGTAAAAAAAAAGAAAAAGAAAAGGAAACACCTAAAGGATTTTGAGATTGCTAAATATGCGTAATTGACAGTGACGGGCATAGTCAATGAGGCAGATAGAGAAAATGATATTGGAAGTAGCTTGTCTATAACGATTTGAAACTTTCTGTTGATTTAATATATACGATCAGTAAGTGACAGGCAAGGGAAGTTGAAAGTAAGTGATTTGATTCACGATGTAAAAATAGTTAAGCGTATGATTAGCAACATCACAGAAACCAACGCGTATCTGAACATGTTTAGTTCAATCCATAATGCTTGCTTCTGCGCTTCATTTCGTAATTTGAAGTGCATAATAAAGTTGGTAACCAATATCTACGGTCTCGTGAATTATATATCGACATTGAATTAATAAATAAGCCTTCAATTCTACAAGTGAATTAATTTATTGATTGGAAATATACCAAAGGAATTTGGGTGGAAAATCACATGTACCAAACGTAGATGTGATATGATGACCTCTTTCTTTTTCTGCTTTTTTTTTTACCCCAAATGCAACCAACCAAACTCAGGTTGGTGATCAGATAAATCTTAATCTTTGACATCATTGCCTGTGTTTTCCCTTTTTTAAGCTGTCGAGTGACCACAGTGAGTGGTTAGGGATGACGGATCACTTTCCATGCTTACATCTCTTCGTCAACTGCTCTTATAAATAAGAAAAATGGCTCCTCGGTTCCTACTCGGGACCATGGTTACCAGAAGGATGGGGGAAGCGACTGGTTGAATGTGTTGAAAAATATTAGTTTATAGAAATTGACAGTTTGCAATCAACTTCTACCTTTCATATTTTATAAATTCAACCATTTCAATGTGGTTAACAGAGTTGATTTATTAGAGGTTGGCTTTACATTGAGAGATTAAATTCTTTATGATTTAAGCATCAAATGCTGAAAGTACATCAAGTTTTATATGCAAAAACATTTTTTTTTGTCACCAAACACAAGTAAATAGTTGATTGGCAGGTCTTCAACTAATCAGAACACATTTGTACGTCCCATCAAATCAAAACAACTTGGTTTATGAGGTTCAAACTAGATTATACAAATAATCTGTTGTAAGACATATCTATTAGTGACTTTGTATGGTATATATCCAGTGCCCGAGTCAAAAAAATTTAGCTAAAAGAGATACTGGTTAGGGTTTGGTGTGGGCACCCGATATGGCTAGTCCGAAGTCCAGCATCATTATAATAAAACGTTTACTAGGGTTTACATAGGTTGAGGTGGACAGTTGCCCACACCAACCTATCTATAGGTCTATTGCGGCATACATCCCATCAACTTCATTGATAGTTTACATGGTGTTTCATGTAAATTTACATTTTTTTTTGTCTGATACAATTATTGCTTTGATTCTTAGGAATTAGCTTTATCTACGACACCTCAACCACTTAACTAATTTGATGGAACAACTAAAAGTCGGTTTACGTAATCATTTTATTTACTTAATTATATAAATTCTTCCATTGTTTACTTTTACGTATAGGACAAGCAGTCCACTGTTTTAGATAATCACTTAAAATTCCGGAATTCCTGTTCCTATTCTTTAAAAGAATCTCACTAAAAGAAGCTCAAAGTACTACTGTAGGAATCTAATCTTTCTAAAGGCAAAAAAGAAAGATGAGCCAGATTGGGGCAAAAAGGCTCCTAAAGCTCTTCCATAGGTAAGGGACTCTAAGCATTATCGTGAAAAAAAGGTGTCAACCACCTTTTATATTGCCACGGCATTACAGAAGTGACAATGGAGAAGGCACTACCACTTAGAGAATTGATGGCAGTCCAAGCCATCAGTGCTTATGACAGTGTGGTTCCCTATTTGTGGATCCAAGCCCCAATTTCTTGAGCCTATCACTAGTCCTTTTTCTTTCACCTATTGGGAGATCAAGAAATGATATCTCTCTATATTAAAATTTATTATAATCCTGGTGAGCAGGAGGTTAATCCTATAACTCAAGTAAAACCCGAAGTCTCTTTTATTTCCCCATGGTTCAAGACTGCTTTGGGTGCATTGGGGTGAAACTCATGTTGTGCTTTAACTTGTATATTGATGTTCTTCCTTTTATAGCACGATGGTTGATGTCATAGGATTTAGAAACAAAACTGGCTGCCTACCAACCCCTGCCTTGTCCATTAAGCCAACCCCTTGAAAGATAACATTGGAGATAAGTAATCACACTACAAAGAACACAAAAAATTCAAATTCCTTGGCATCTCAAGAATAGAGCTATTAGCAATGAGTTTTTGATGCAACAATAATACAAGAGTGTTAATCATCAAACCTACCGCCCAATATTTTGTTGGCTGAGTCATTACCAATGTTCGAAAGGATGCTTTTTTGAACTCAAATTCTGCTACATCAATAGCACTACATCTGACTTAATACCTTCTTTTTCAACATGCTAATTTGAACTTCGACATCTTGCGCTTTAAGATTTTCTTTTGTGAGAGATACCTTTGGTTGTTGTATTTAGAACTAGTATTTACATGGTCATTACAAACTGAGGTACCAGGCAAATAGGGAGAAATGTTTGGTTGCTCGTATTAGCAATTGAGGGCAACAATTGTTGCCATAAATTGCTGCAGCAGCTACAGGAACACCAATATTTGGGTCAAATCAACTTCTCGCCTGTGTATTGCATGACTTATGATGCTTCTTGTTTTGCTTTTATATGTGTAGACCATAGCCATTTTTTTGGAAAAATCGTGGTAAACAAATTAGCCGAATAAAACTTATTTAAAAAATGCTGTTTTTTGAAAAAAAGCGTTACAATGAAAAGAACACAGAACCAAAACTTCTTCATTAATATTAGAATATTTTAAAAGTGTTAAATGTAATGATGTATGTGATCCCTATCTCGTAGCCTTATAGTGTATCTCAGTCTCAACGGCCTACTGCAGAATTGAGGCTAATTCTAGTCATTATCAATGGCTCATATGCCATTGAAATAAAGGTACAGATAATCAATTAAACAGAATCGAAATACACTCTTCGTGAGGCAATCAACCATTTCTCAGCCTTATTTGCCAAAATACATATTGATGGTCAACCTTTCCATTTTCAAAATGAAATGATGCCAAAAAAGAATTTCTTGGAGCTGAGATTTATCAAGGAATAGATCATTGAAATGGATTCTCATAATGTGTTAGAATTTGATGCCTGCTTTTAGAGTTAAGTTTATAAACATTGTAAGGGTAGCTAGTTCGGTCTTTAGGTGAGTAGGAGGTTAACGGCCTACAACATGAAGAAGATTCGAAGGACC
Organism: Nymphaea colorata; assembly: GCF_008831285.2. Classification (NCBI taxonomy): domain Eukaryota; kingdom Viridiplantae; phylum Streptophyta; class Magnoliopsida; order Nymphaeales; family Nymphaeaceae; genus Nymphaea; species Nymphaea colorata. Next base: position 5,339,623 of record NC_045142.1, on the reverse strand, counting down.
CCCATTCCCTGTGCCTCTAGAGTCCTGGGCTATGTCGGGACCAAGGTGGGCTGCGGTACACCCGTTAACTAGAGAATTAGTTCAGTCTTACAAACAAATAAACTTCATATTATTGTTATGGCCAGCGAAATGTAACTAATTTTAAACCAATATTCATCATGTGTTGCATATAGGGGCAGAGGTAGGTGTGGGGTGTATGCTTGCCCCACGGAGCCCACTCTAAATGCTTGTTTTTAATGATTGGATCTTGGTAGAGTTTGGTGTAATTATATGGATCAGCCTCAAGGTCAAATTTGTTATATGTATATTTAGTGCCCCATAGACAAAAAAATTCTGGCTCTGCCTTTAGTTGCACATATAAGCTTTTTATCTCAAGTTCTTTGTGAATGATACTAGTCCTCAATGAATTATTGGCAAATTCGGTGGCTTTTTCGTGAATGATTTGTCATAGAAAATTTGTTGATTGAACACAAAGTGATAGACACTGTGGCTCACCGAAACAAAAGATTAACGTTAAACAAAACTGACATAATGAACACAAGATACAACAGAATTTTAGTTTTCATAGATCTGCTTTGCCTAAAACTTGACTTCAAAACGAAAACTTGTTCTGTTATGTTTCAGAACTATTCCTGAATTTTGGTGCACAACTTGGATCCATATGTGAGCCCGATTAATGTACCATAAATAGTGTTCAAACTTGGTTTCCAAATTTGACTTAATGAATTTGAATTATATTTGATCAAATAATATTGTCCTTGAGTCCCATCAATTTATATTGCCTACCTTCATAGTTCTCAAATCCCAACTAGGACGAAGACTTGTCAAGATAAGCCCAAGTCACACTTACTGGACCCTTTGCATGGATTTACTGTTGCAAATGGGTGAGATTCTTTTGGTGTTTTTGACAATTGCAGATCTGATAATGAGTACAAGTTCACTGACAGAAGGCTAATGATCTTAGAGGGCATCAACTCCTTCTGCAAGCTGATGCAACCGTAGACCACAATAAGAAACGATACAAAAATAGATAATAGCCAGGAAAGGAAAAAGTGCAAATGCATATTATAGATGAATATATACTGTACTAATATACAAGAAGAAAGCAAGGAATCAACTAATAAATGAGTGATATTTCATCAAGAAACAAAGCTTTCTTGCAACTTTTATCTTTCATTTCTTTATTTGAGGGTAATATTGAAGTTACCCAGGTCTTTTCTCCTCATGTATGGTCAACTACCTCAAAAATGCTACAAAATGGAGTGGACAATACTGGTGGCGAAGTGCATTGAGCATAGTACTCTGAGACACCAACAGCAAACTTTTTGCTCTATGAAACTCGAGAATGATAGGAACTTTCATTATCTGTTAGGTGGTATGATAAAATATTCCTTGTGTGCACTTAGAAAACTGTCCAAATTAAAAGAAAAAAGTTACATACCTTTGGTATGGCCTAATAGCAAAGCCACTTTAGGAGCAGGCCCCAACCAGCCTAAACCCTGGGCCCTAGATGACTAAGTTTCCACCCTAGACCACCTTAAATGGCTCCGACCTAAACCCTGGCCCTACTTTTCTCTTTCTTTCTTTACAAGGAAGGACAAAAGAGTTGCCTTGAGCCTCTTAGTGAGTCATGTAACGCAAGTTCAACTCACATCGGCCTAAATTTGTTTTGTAAAGGAATTCATTAGGAGCCAAAGATCAGTCAATTGGTAAAAATTCATTACTTTTTGCAAGATCCGAAAGGATTCAACGCAATGACACGACTGCCAATTTTTGAGATACATGTTTGAAAAAAAAACTATGTAACCCAGGTAAATCACTGCCCACCAACATTTTCAAAGCGACACATTCAGCCACCACCACTAATATTACTAGTGGTTAAACACCGATCAGCATAATACTCTTGCAAAATTTCCCCCCAAACTCAACGGGCAAGCTTATAGGCCTCCACAACGAGTCGAGCTCCCTGGCTTGAATTCTAATGTATGCTCACAATGTTCAACGAGTCGAATTCGGCTTATAAGAACTCTATTTGTTTAAACTTGACTCGGCTCCACTATATAATGAATGATAAAGTATAGTGACGAAATAGTTAAACAAGTAGCAATTAAGTGAGTTAAACAAATCAAAAGAAACAAGTTAAACGAGTTGAGCTTGACCTCGATGTTGTAGCATTGAGTTGAGTTGGAACTCGTTCTATCGAGCTTGTGAGTTGTGTGTGAGTCCAGTTGAACTCGACTGGACTCGACTCATGTGTAGCTCTAACTCATGAAAATACAAAATTAGGCAGTTAGACCTTATTAAATTTTTTTTCTACAACATGTGCAGCTCTAACTCATGAAAAATACAAAATTAGGCAGTTAGACCTTATTAAAAATTTTTTGTATAACATGTGCAGCTCTAACTTAAGAAAAATACAAAATTAGGCAGTTAGACCTTATTAAATTTTTTTTCTATAACATGCGGTCACAGAGACACGAGACAAGTGAATGGAATAGGACGCGACTCGGAGATGGAAAGCGTCAGGGAATGATTCCTGGCGTGCTGGGGAGGAAAGGAGGACCGGCCGGCCCGCCGGTCCCGCCCAGTGGGTCATATCGGACGACGTCCCTTTCATGTGACCGGGGACGTTGCTTCCTCCCGCCCCAACCTTCCGTACGGCCTGATGAAACTTCTCCACAATGACGGATACGCCCTTCGAGGGGACTCCGGCGTTCCGAGACTTTGTTGACCGCGGGAGTGACGGGTCCGTGAATTAAAGCGGAAGCGGGGGCTCTTGTTGTAACATGCGGTGAGATAAGTTAGGGCACGCGGACTTAGGATGAGGCGTCTTCCTCAGAGTTGGTTAAAGTTTGGGAGATCTGGTAGGACTCTCTCTCTCTCTCTCTCTCTCTCTCTCTCTGTGTGTGTGGCGGGGGGCATGGAGATCGACAATGGCGCGCATTTCCAAGTATTCTAGACGATCCTGAAGGTACCTCTGTCAGATTTATCGTTGTGTTGGGAAAATTTAGGTGGATTCCTTTTCGTCTGCTTCTTTCGTCGGTCTTCGCCTTATCTAGCTTCGATCTGTTGCATGGTTCTTTCTCCTGTTCTGAATTTCTTGCTTCGACCGTAAGAACATGATATATGCGCCTTGTTTTGAGAAGAAATTTTACTTGGATCTGTTTAGTTTTCTTCTTCCGATCACTCTTGAGTTCTATCATATCTGAAAGATCTTTTTCTTTTTTCGGTTTTTTCCTCGTCGACTTGTTTGGTCAATCGTGGCCTTTGATGGACAATATCCCGTCAGGTTCTTATGTCGTATTTTTTTGGGGGTCGTTTTGAAAACTTTGGTTTTACAGCAATTGCCAGTGGGATTCGGCTTGCGGATTAGCTAACTCGAAAGTGTGAAAGTTTGAAGTTTTTGGACCCTATTTGGGATTTTCATCTCTTGTGCGCTTCAGCGGTCTATAATTCAATTTGATTTACTGCGGATGATTTGATTATTTTTGTGGCTCTCATGGTTGCATTTTTTAAGTTAAGATCACTTCTGGTGCTTTTGTTCCTTTTCTTGTGAAACTCGATTTTGAGGAAAAAATGTCCGAAGTATGACTTCTATGCTACACTACTTACAATTCAATTGGTCAGAGAAGGAATTGATATTTTGACTTGGTGGAACTTCGGAAATGGTTTGAGTTATTGATTTTTTTTTCCTGCTACTTAGCTGAAATCACCTTAGATTCTTGATGTAGTATGTGTTTCAGATTTTGTTTGATTTTTTGAATGATTTTCACATGATTCTTGTTACTTGGTTTCTGTTGATCGCTACATTTACCCTTGTCCTTTTTGAACTCTTTGCAGTTGGCCTTCATTGTTAATTGTATCAACGGCACGTTCTTCTGAATTTGTCATTGTATCTAGAAATCTTGTTGGTGGGTTCATGTTAATCTATTTTTTCTGGCGATGAGTTTGAATTTCTGCTGCTGGAACAAATTCACAAATATGGGATCTGGATATTCATCTGCCAAAGAATGTTCTTCGACCTTGTCTCCCTCCCCTGTTGTGTCTTTTTGGGATTGTATTGTTAGGAAGATGAAGTATTCTTTCATTCCTGAGTGGGTGTAGGACTTCGAAGAGTTTGGAGAGTACTTCCAATTCTTTCCCCCCTTTCTTGTGTAATAAACTTGCAGGACCTTAAGCAATAAGTTTATATTTAGTGTGTGATTTCATTTATCTGAAACTTTGGGTTGAAGATTTGATTCTGTTATTTCTCCCTGTAAAGAGTCGGATGGTTAGAAATAATGGGTGCAGAAGGTGTGGAGTGTGGCTCAGAAAGTTGAGAAAGTTTTGACTCATAGATTTACATTTCACCTCGTTGTTAGAAGTTCCAGAATATAGTGTTATTTGGAGTTTGGTACTGCATTTTATCCAACTCGAAGGTTTAAAAGAATCATGGATGATATCAAATTTATGAAGAGACCAGCAGTAATGGGACCTGTCTTGCGGAAGGAAAGGAAGAAGCAGGTTAAAGATGAGTTAGACCGTCTGAAGTTGGCAGAAAAGAAAAAGAGGCGCTTAGAGAAGGCACTTGCAGCATCTGCTGCAATTCGCTTAGAACTTGAGAAGAAGAAACAGAAGAAGAAAGAAGAGCAACAAAGGCTAGATGAGGAAGGTGCAGCCATTGCTGAGGCAGTAGCTCTTCATGTTCTTATGGATGAAAAACCAGAAGAACATTATACAACTTTGTTGGATAAGAAGGAGATGATTAGTACTCAGGTGCCTGCCAATATTTCAGTTGATTTCCTTACTGCACCGGGAAATGCAGCCATCCCTGTGTGTGAGTTGGACAGTATGTTCCCTTATCAAAGGTGCTGGAAGAACTCCTTGGGTAGCAGATGGGATTCTGATTTTATTAGGTCTGACTGCAAACAGCGTGATTGGGAGCGAAACCAGCCTGTGCCTCGTCAGTGTACAGGCTATGATGCAATTCCTGGGAATTTCCTGGGTGCTTCTGATAATGGCATGTGGAATGCAAATTCATGTGAAGGGATCTTTCAAGTTGCTGAGATTTCAGGAATCATTGCATCACAAGCTGTTGCATCTCTCAGGATTGCTGAAGATGTCTGTTCTGCCAATCTAACTGCCCCAGACTCAGGTTGCAACAGCCACTGTATTTGGTGATGTTGATAGTGCACCCTTTCAACTAGCCAAGGTTTGTCTTCTTTGGTTTACTTGTTTATAGAAATTACTTCTGACTTTCTCGTAATTATGTTGTCCCTTATCCTTGATTGCTACCTAACGTTCATCATTTTCCATGATGTGATGTTTTGAGTATGGAAATTTACTAAAATGTCTGTTTGTACTTGGTTGGATCATTGTTAAGTTCAAACTTCAAACCTTGCCTGTTCAGTCATATCTTAGAGTTTACTCTTTCTGGTTGTGATGCATGTCTGTAGAGCTTCTATTGTTCTGGGCCTCTGGCATTAAGCACCGTATGTCACATAGATAGGACAATTTTGCCCAAGTATCAATAAACTGCTTTTATCATGATTAGCATGTTTAGATCCTATTTGCTATTTTTCATGCATTGAAATTGGCTCTAACCATTTCTAAAGCAGCCTTATGTTGACTGTTGTGGGATAACACTTCTATCATCATTATGGAAATTGAAACTTATAAAACGGTGCAATAAAACATCCTATGTTATAAATAAACATCATACATCGCACTCAATTTGGGTAGGACCATAGGATTGAAGACTTTGGCTGAGTAGTTTATGCACATGGTGTGATAGAGGCTTCTTGGAATAAGATAGCTGGGCTCATTACTCTATTCTTTGGATGGACACCATTGGGGTTGATCTAGATCCAATTGGCAACCTACTTTGGAGATGGATCATGGCTTGAGTCAAGTTCATAATTGATTGTTCATAGGCCACAATTTTAATTTGACCAATCAAATGGCTCTTAGTCGTGATCCAAACAGAAAGACCCATAAAGCTCTTTAAAATTTAACCAAATATCCTTGACTTAATATTCGTTCTGAAACTAATCTTTGATCCATTTCCTATGATAAAATAACTTAGTTTCCTAATTATAATTTAAAGTGATCTGTGCTGTCCCAAAGTCCACTTCTTTGTTTTAAGTCCTGCATTAAGGCCATTGATTTGCTTTGGGTACGGAGTTGCATGCATCTGGGCATTGTCGAACTGCTTCTCTCTTCAACATATTGGTTTTCATTACTCAAGACAGCAATTAATCCACAAAAACCAAGGAAGTAAAATGGAAACCCATTTGACCAAGGAAAAGTAGAAGTTGTTGGGTGAACATGTAAACATAGGTACTTGTTTGAGTGATTCTTCTGAGAAGCTCATACTTGGTTTTTATCCTGTCATGATATTTTCTTTTCATTTCGGGCTTTTCTCAAGTTTCGAGCAATTTTTTTTCCTTTTTATTTTTAAAAGACAAGCTGGGGTTAACCTGACCCCTGCCACTCTAGACCAAGAGATGCACCACGAAGTAATTGAAAGTCTCAATCCCACTTCTTAGTAGGGCAGATGGACCTTTGTTGGTAATCACTAGTGTTTAGTAGACCTTCATGTCCATCTTTGCTGGGTGTGGATCATTTTGATCCCATTCTAAGAATCTAAATACTGAAAATAAAGACTAGAGGTGCATGTGCTGCTTTGGTGCTATGGACGAATCATGATTTCCTTCATTGCATGTGAGCTGAATAGGCCTTGTGCTTATTGGTGCCACCTTACGTAACTGGTCTGAGTGCTCGACTTATGGTTTGAGGACACGGTGCTCCTTTGATTATAAAAAACTTTTGCATCAGGCAAAAGTTTGACCTTTTTATGAAGGTGAAATTTATTTTCTTTTCTCAAGGCAAAATATAATCTCTTGGTGAGATCACTTTTTTAATTATGATGTTTTAATTGGCTTATAATTAGCCGTAGCAATATATAATGAACTATTCGATGGTGTAGTGCAATATTTCTGGAAATTCTTTCACTGATTTGCGTTGGTTAGTTGTTTCTACAGTAATTTATCTTTCCCTTCTGTTGACATTTCGTTTGCCTCCTTATCTTCTTCTTGCTTGTACTGATGAAGGGACTCTTGAACCTTTAAATCTTCATTTTTTTATGATTTTTATCTTTATCATTATAAGTTGCACGTGCTGTGTAAACCATTTTCTTTGTTTATAAATGTCTTATATGCATAAGATTCCAGCAACAATAAGTCTTCTTTAAAATTGCATATCTTATTTTGGGTTTTGACAGAGACTGCAGTTAAAGCTTGAAGTGGTTTGGCTGCATATAGGTGCAGTTGGAAGGTGCAATGACTCCCTTTTTAGCAGGTAGAAGAACGTACCTGTTTGTTTGGTTGTGTTCGTATACAGACTAAGACTGAGAGTTTGCTTGTATATTCTCTGTATATATTCCTTTTATATGCTAAAGAGCGATACATTATGCAGAAGGATGCTACTGCCTTTAGCGAGTGATTAGAATGATAGATATATATTAAAAAACTCTTGATCTCTTGTTGCATGTCGATGTGCGGCACTCTTTTTCCTTTTCTTTCTTTTTTTTTTTTGCATAGCAATGTATTGCAGTAAATAGAATGTCTCCGTTTAAAGATTTACTTCTTTCTGGCAAACATGTTTTCTTGTCATGTTTGCCACCTCTTTTTGGGTTCCATGTGGTATTGGTGATGCCAAAGCTACTAGGGATTGAAACCCAACCTTGGAAATTAAACAGATGGTTTAGCAACTGAGATTATCTTTATTTCCATGTACCCGTTTAGAATTTCCTGCAACCTGCACAGACAGAAAAGCTTGCTTGTCTGAAATCTTGCTAATTAGGCAGCTTTTGATCATGAAACTTACCCAATGGCTTCATTTTCTGACTTCTCTGGGAAACAGTGATCAGGTCATTGTCTTTTTGTGTCGCCCCCACGCATTTCGTTCTGACAGGAGCTGTCGGTAATCAAGAAGCAATGACTCCCTTCTTGACTGCCTGAAGCCCTCGATTCAAACATAGTGTAAATCGAGCCCAAACGATGTGGATTTCCTCGCCCTTCCACTTCTTTCTGAGGGCATCAAACTCCGGTCGCGTCCAAATGCTCTCAAACAGGTTCGTTTTGGAGGCGCTCACCTTCATCACCAGCCAGTGAGGTGCGAGGAGCAGCGTCTTGCTGGAGCTCTTTACCTTCTTGTTTTCGGCCTTCCCTTTTGGGTCACCCTTTTGGCTGGCGTTATTCGTCGTTTAAAAAAATTAACCTGGGGTTTCTTCTTATTGTTATTCTTTACAGCAAAGGTAAAAACCGTAGAAATTGTCTGTCGGCGTCGGCGAGGGCGTTTTTCTTTTTTAACATTTTTTTTTATAATTTGTTTGAGAAGGGCAATTGCATAACACTGTTATCTTACTACTTTTTAAGAGATTTCGCAGTTTGAGAATTACATGCAAAAACTGAAGGGCCTCTTTAATGCAGAGCAGGACATATGTTCTGGGTTATAAATGATAAAAAAAAGGCCTCTTTAGTTAAATGGAAGGCTCCCCTCGTAAGGTTAAAACTAGAATTTGAAAAAAATTACCCGATAAAGTTATCGAAATGCTCCTATAGTAGAAGGTGAGAACATGTCTTCACACATTAATGCCTTATCCAAATTAAAATTGAGCAGTTGTTTGATATTGACTTATTTGTTAAGCACTTATTTGTAATTTTTTCTCCTTACATTTGTCATACCCTCTTTCAAGTTACAAGTATGCTAGATGTGATGTAACATAAAAGTAAGGCATGTCAATGTGACAAAAAAAAAAGAATGGAAACAACCGGGTACAAAAATCAAACCAAATTGTTATTTATATGTTGATGCCCCATTATCTTTTATTAACTAATATATGGGTGCCCCTTAGGGGCCATTTGACCATGAGAATAGTCACAAATTGTTTCATGTATTTGCCTCAAAGATTAGATGTATTTGCCTCAAAGATTAGGGTGATTCTTGAAACAGTATTTTCTCGTTGGGACAAATTGACATAACAATGTAAATCAGTGCCCCTCAACCATAAATCTCTAGCTCCACTACTACTGATTCAGGCTCAAACTCTAATATCCCTTGGCAACACAAGATACGACAAGGGCTTTGACCTTCTGAAAGGCATTGTTTGAGCCTAAGCCCGTGCGGTCACTAAGGTTACATTTGATTACTGCGGATCTCAAATCAGCGGTAATCGCACTTCCTTCCCTCCTTCCTTCCATTGTCTTTCAGTATCCACTATCAGTAGACGGATACAAAGCATAATGAGAAAAGGTAAAGTGTAGATTTGGAATCCATGTTATGGGTTAGGGATAGAAGCTGAAATCCGCAGTTTCATACAATTGTGGATTTCAGCTATCACAGATCTAAGATCCCCTCGGATTTGAGATCCTTGGGGAATCAAATGCACCGCAAGTGTACCATTAATGGCTGCATATTTACGAGCAGGGGCGGAGGGAAGGGGGGGGGGGGGGGCGCCTAGGCCATGGCCCCACCCCAACCAAATTAAAAAAAAAAAATCTAGTGTAAAAATTGATTTTTTTTTTTGTCTCAATGTATTTTTTGAATATAAGTTCAGTTTGACCCTACCCAAATCCAATCCACAAAACCTAGTCCCCATTTGGCCCGCCCTTGCGAAAAATCCTGGCTCCGCCCCTGTTTACGAGGAACCAGATGATAGGCTTATGGGAAGGCATTTTCCTTATTTGGTAAGCCGACTGATTTTTGGCACTCCACAAATTGGTGTGTACAGGAATGTGTGACAACCCAATTTGCTTGTTAGTAGCTTCATAATATGCTAGCTGGATAAACTACTATGTGCATGCAAGCTTGAGTATCAAAATAGAAACCGCATGTGTTGGATGGTCCACCTTGAGATATCCCAGGAAGCCCTTGAGCCAGATTATTTTGCATATTGCATTAGCTGTTAGATGATATCTAAAGTTAATAGATGACCTAAGCACCATCCAGTAATAGATCATTTGACACGTAGCATGAATCACAATAAGCTTTTACAAAGAGAGGGAGATATTCTGAAGAGACTAAAGCCCCTTTCCCTTTCCCTTTGCCCTCGGGGTCTAGGGTTACTTCATGATCTAGGTGGTGAGCATGACATCTGTCAACTAGAGTGTCATACATTCATCGTTTGCGTTTAGAGGAATAGTGAGTGTCATACATTCATCGTTTGCGTTTAGAGGAATAGTCACCATTCTGCCAGTCTAACCAATTGTACTACGACACTTAGGTCCTTGTACAAAGAGAAAATTCAACTTAAACATAATAATTTGTGCAAGTTGCTTTTCAAATATATATCTTAAGACTGGAACAACATCTTGCATGTGAGGTTGAAATGGAGCTTGCACAAGTCAACCAAATATAAGCACAAGTTAAGTAATGCCAGCTCCTAACTAGTGCTAGGTCCTGCACTGGTTAGATAAATTAATCCTTCTATCCGATGTTGATAATTATTTGTCACCTGATCATGTCTTTGTTCAATGGGAAAATCAACTGGTTTGGCTCTTAAAGGCTCCATGTCTTTCACGATATGAAGGGTATACTTTCTTTAGGAGAGTGGCCGGCCGTGGCTTTATCTTTGATTTGGCTAAGTTGTTTTTTGTTCGGGAAATATACTGTCTCTATATCTTTCATGTGAAAGCTATGATGTAAGAACCATTGTACTTGCCAAACGTTGAAAAATAATTTATAATTAACGATAATATCATCTACATGTACATGCAAGAAGAGCAATATAAATGTCTCTTTTCACAAAGGCGAAATGTGAGAGTAGTTGGACACAAACGGCTCAGATATACTTAATCTTTTAAATAATGCTACAAAGACTAATTTCCATTTGGATTTATGACCCTATGCGAGGAAAAACAGATGGGAGTGCCTTTTATTGTAAGGAAAGAATGTTTTGAATATCAACGATTCTAATTTGATTTATAATTTTAGAATCAGATTTGGGTGCAAACTCATCGCCAAATCTGGAACCAAAATTGGAGTCAAACTCAAATTCGGACTAAGATTTGGAACTATTTGGCAAGAGTCAGATTTGTATATATATATATATATATATATAAAGAGAGAGAGAGAGAGAAACTGTGGCCCTTGGTTCATATGTGGCTCTAGCTCAATTTGGTTAAGTTTTTTAATCTTGGAAAATGAAATCAACAGCAATGAGTTTTATAATAATTAAATGAAAAAATGACAGAGTATTTTGGATTCAATCTTTTCTCTTGGAAGTAGAAGGAAACCTCAAAGCTGCGCACCCTATAAAGCAGTGGTAAAGACCCCATGGTTGCGAATTTCCGACATCAATAGTTTCACCTATTTGACTTAAGGAGACCGTAAGAGCCTGTTTGTTTCATTGACTTAGGAACAACAGGAACGGAACATTCTGTTCTGGTGTTATCAAGAACGTAGCGTGCAACAAGGGACAGCACAGCCCCCATTCGTGTCGCAGTTGCAGAGAACACGGTGCACAGTTTTGTCGCGGACCCTTAGTTTGTGCACGCGCAAGGGCCGCAGGAACATCTGGCGTGCAGCCATTCCGCCTTGCAGAGCACCTGGCGTGCATCCAATGGAACCTAAACCATGACAGGTGACAGCCTGTTAAAACACAAGAACATGAGAGAGAGAGAGATAGGGAGGGAGGGAGAAAACCTAGGTGGACCGGAAAGCTAGCAGGTTTGTGACAAGTACAAACATTTTTTTATTGGCAATTCAAACACGGTACTCTGTTAAAATAACAAAAGATTGTTTTTTGTCTGGCTCCAATAATAGGGTGAACGAAAGCTGCGAAAAACAAAATGTCACCACCTTTACAAGGAACTAGTACACGACATCTATCGTAATTGTTAGATCCTCGATATAAGTTGCCAAGTTTGTACGAAACCCACACAAATCCTACATCTATGGAAACTTTATTGACATTTCAGAACTTGAAGATCAGAACAAGCATGAAAACGAATATATTGATGGCAAGTCAAAGAAGTAAATAGTTGACATCTAGATATGATGGTGTCAAAGAGAAAAAACCTCTTCATCTCTTGCACACGAAATGAATATATCAATTTGAAGGGGGAAAAAATAATGAGAATCATTATGAAAGCTTAGTCCACCTGTTCAGGATGATGACAGTTGAAAGGAATTGAAAGCCGATGTCATAATGTCTCTCTTGGCATACCATCATGGAGGTGTGCTTAACCCAGATTGCAAATCACAAAAAGAAGAAAGCACATTACTGCATGAAATGTAATGTCCGTTTCTTCTAATATGTTGAAACAACAGTACCAGTTTTCAGCAGTTGTAGAAACATGACACTGATACCCATTAGATTGATTTCAGAGATCAGCAAAGCAAAAATGGTGCATTGCCACATGATGGCCGATCAAATGGCATATCCGGACTGCTAAATCTGTAATTTCTGCAACTCCAGCAGAAGGGTGCTTCAACATAAGGAAATTAAGACAGATTTAGAAAGAAGCACAAGCAATTAAAATGGAGTTGCAGCAAGGCAAATATTGAGAAATCCTTGGAAATATGATAGCCATAGCCAAAGAACTGTCTGGACAGTACGGAGGCTGAAATAAGAAATACTAGAATGCATTTAATGGCTAACAAGATTTATACTTTTGATGCTAAAACCATGTTTTTGTCTTGGTTTAGCATAACCCAGAGAGATTTTATCAGCAGAACATTACCAAAATGAGCTATGGCTATAGAAAAAAACAAAACGTTACGTCTTTATAAATCATGAGAAGTCTAATCTGCGAAATCGTGAACAACCAAAATAGGCAAAATCGGAACTAAAGAACAACACAGTGATGTTACGAGGAAAACATACTGTACAACTTCTACAATGGAAAATAAATAAAAAAATAAATAAATAAACATGAATAAACTGGGACTAGCATACACCAAATGTCCATTCATAGAAAAAGTTCTTGAGTGCTGATCTTCTTCGTAAGGTAGACCCCGCTTTGGATCAGGCTTTTCATCTCCTTCAAAAGAAATTTGACAGTGAAAAAAATTGGTTCCAGGAAATCAAGCAGGAAATGACAAACCTCCCCTGGACTGACAAGCTTCTGTAATCCTTAAAGAAGAAAACAGAAAATCAAAACCTCAATGTTGAGCTCCAAGTGAACCGCGCGTAGAGGCAAATTTGATCCAACATAAAGTGGCATAGAGTACCTTAGAATGCCATCTATCGTCCTTCATTGTTCATAAACTGTGAGAAAACATTGCTGGCTGATATGGCGGAGAGATGATCAGATGCCACATTTCTGTTAGCCATTTCAGTTTCATAAGGACTGACACGTGATGTTGGAACTGAGAGATCAATGATGTGATTTTCACTATCATTACTTGGCTCAGCAAGGATTGATTCCTGCAACTGCAATGCATACTCCAAGTTCCACAGCACATCCCCTATTGTGGGGCGCTCCGAACCATATTCAGCCAAACACCTCAGAATTGTCTCCCAAAATTTACCAAGAGATCTAGGGTCAACAGTACCTACAAGACATGGATCAATAACTTTAGCCAGCTGCTCCTTCTTCTGATACTTCAATGCCCAATCGACTATGTTTACCCTCTCCCTTGGAAGTGAAGGATCAATTGCAGGCCTTGCGCAGAGGACTTCAAGCAATACAACTCCAAACGAATAGACGTCTGATTTTTGTGTCAGCTGCTGCCTTCTGAAATACTCAGGATCTAGATAACCAAAGCTCCCTTTGACAGCTGTGCTTACATGGGTTTGATCAAGATCAGGACCCGTCTTAGATAACCCAAAATCTGAAACCTTTGCCAGAAGGTTTTCATCAAGTAGAATATTAGCTGACTTAACATCACGATGGATTATTCCTTGAGCAGAACCGGTATGAAGGTAGTGAAGACCTCTTGCAGCTCCTATACAAATCTCAAGCCTCTGTTTCCAACTCAGGCTGGGAAGACTACTCCCATAGAGACGACTCTTAAGGGTTCCATTCACCATATACTCATATACAAGGATCATTTCAGACTGCTCGTCACAGAAGCCAATGAGCGAAACTAGATGGCGATGACGAAATTTAGACAACGTATCAATCTCTGTGAGGAATTCTTTGAGACCCTGTTGAGATCCAGGATTAGCTCGCTTGACTGCTATTATTGTTCCATCTTTGCATTCCCCCTTGTACACCTTTCCAAAGCCACCAACTCCAATAACACACGCTTCATCGAAGTTCTTTGTTGCTTCCTGTAACTCAGCCAGAGTAAACCGGTACCCAACAGTGGTACCCTGCACCGATGTTAGGGTATTTCCAGTTGCATTAGAAACCTTACTGCCCGTGCCGTGCCCCCCATTTATGTAAGAAGGAACCCATGAGTGCTGACCCTTTTGTTTAGCCCGGCATTTTAAGATGATTATGGTTATGATGCCAATCAGAAAAATACCTCCCACTAATGAACCAACAATTATCCCAATCTTCTGACCCTTTGAAGAGGGATTTGCAGGTGCCATGCCAAACTTCATTATCTCCAATCCATTTAAAGTAGCATTTTGTGAAACAGCTGCCACACCAGAGGGCCCAACAGAGACAGTCAAGATGCCTAGACCAGAAGTGGCAGGCAGAACAAAGTCAAAATAACGAGGGGTTACCAAGGATTGTGTTTGAGCAGATAGATCCAGATCAGAGGCTGCAAGAGAGGTGCCAATGTAAACATTGAATATGAGCTGCCCCAACGCCTTGCTAGTTATGTCACAAAAGTGCATTCGGACTAAGTAAGAGTAACTAAAATCCAATGAAAACTGCCATGTTATGTTAAACAAGTTTGTTGCAGAGTTTTGTGGACTCATCATTTGAGCAGTAGTGTACACAATGGCTGGTGCAGTGTCTGGAGTGGCACCTCCCGTATGATATGTAAGTATCTGACTTGTTGTAACGTTAATAGCAGCATTTTTGTGAAGCAAAAAGTCCTGATCAGATGCCCATGTTCTTTGAAGCGAGTCAGTGGCTGGACTAACTACAGGACCACCCATATTCAGTCTGAATGACGTCTCTAAAGCTACAGATGCGAGTCCCTTGTAGGAATTCAAGGGATTCAAAGTCAGGGCATCGTCTGAAATGAGTCCGGAGGGAAGCGAAACAACTTCCATTGCATTAACAAATGCTACCGAATTATCCAAAGGAACGAAACTCAAAACCAGACTGTCTGAATTTACAACAACTGAATATTCCTTAAACACAGGAGACGAGGTATTTTGAACCCGGAAATTGCTAAGAAGAACAGTATCTTGTGTCTGAACATCAAAGCTTGCAGTTGTAAGATCATACGTCTGATAAGTGAAAGGGAAGAAATAGAGACGAACCCAATGCCGTCCTTTGCTCTTGATTGGAAATGTATAAGACGATGTTCTGGTGAAGATCCGTGCCGTCCGGTAGAGTGCCGATCCGGCGACAGGAGCAACTGGGCTGGAGCTTGTGGTGCCAAGAATGTTCTCGCCTGTCGAAACAGAAAACGAGGAGCCGGGATTGTCGCCGAAGAAATTGCGACCGTCAACGGTGGTATTCGTGGAAGATCCACAGTCAATAAGGTAATTGTCCACCGGCGTAAAGGCAGTAGAACAGCTCACAGTAGCCAATATAAATACAGCCAGAAGAACGCATTTCTCCATTTTGATGAACAGACGTTGGTATCTTGAGCTAAGAACAAGCTTCCGGATCGAAAGGACTAAGTTTTGCACAAAGTTCCTGATCCTTGGTATCCAAAGACACCTATATGGTAAATTCTATATAAAACCCCAAGTTTGTTCAGAGGAGGATATACCACTTTATGCTAATATGCTAAATCAAAAGCAGACCAAATAGAGGAAATAGAGAAGAGAACCAACAGCCAGAAACTTAAAAGCTAGATGAACAGCACCCAAGATCGATAACAAAACCCAAACTTAATAGCCACAAAAGGCCCCATCTTCAAAGGAGTAAATGAGAGAAACAAGAGAACCCATTCTCAGCACCTGAAGGCCATTACCCATTTTCAGCATGTGAAAGCCACTAAAACCCGAAGTTTATTCTACCAACCAGAATTTCTGAAAGCAGGATTGAAGAGCTGAGTGGGAGAGAAGAAAAGGAGGGAAAGGTCCAGGAAAAGGTAGGGTAAGAGCAAGGAGGCAGTCACAACCTGACCTTTTCTCTTGATGGCAGAGGAGATAAAGAGGCCTGCAAAAGCATGAAGCGAACTGAGAAACCAAAAGATGGAGTGACGGTTCTCCCCAGGTTTTTCTTATTGACAAACGAAAGATGAGAACTGAAGCTCTTGCAGGATGGGAATGCAGAACCGACAACTCCCCTGCAGATAAACAAAAGGGCTCCTTTGCATACAAAGAAGATTAAACAATGAGCCGGAGTTTTTTATGGCATTTTAAAAAGGATCGTGCATCTCGACGCTTTCCCCTGTCTTGGCGATGGCTGAAAAGATATGGAAACAGGAAGTGCTGGCCTAACTTGATAACAGCTCACCACCAACTCACCAAGATGCCCTTTCATTGGTTCGCCAGACTTCCGAGTTAGACTCAGGTTAGGGCGATTCGCTTCGACTTGGCTTTCTCCGATTTGACAAATATGAAGGGAAAACTTGTTCAAGTATCAATTCTCTAGCTTTAAAAATAACTATGCAAATCAATTAACGGTGCATAATCACAAGTATTGGCATCAATCAGAGTACATTTTAGTGGGAGTCTAGCCAATTGCATTAGAGAATACTTAAAAAGATGAGATGTTATGTTGTGTTTGATAATTGTGGATCTCAGGTCTGAACTTAGATCTGTTGATAAATCCGCAGCGCTATTCAATTTATAAACTGAAAACTGTAGATAGAGAGCCAGAGAAAGAGAAGCCAACTAATTGACCTTGTGATGCGAAAGAGTCTGTCCCTGCTTTCTTGTACCCCAATCCTCAAACCGCGATTCAAAAGGTGAACCGGGTACTCAAAAACCGGTTAGCGAATCGCTTGTGCACATTGAATCCTCAGGCCCCAATAAGGCTGTTTTCGTCATTTCGTAGTCCTCTCCAACCTGACAGACCACGTCCCAGGAGTAACGGCGTCAAAATGGACGTTACGAAGTAAACGGGAGTGAGGGACATTAATGGCATTTGAGCAAATTGAAGGGACATTATTTTTGAACCCTTCATCGTATATATTTTTTTTCTCCTTCCTCCGTTGTTATTGTCGGAGATTCATAATCGGCCGTCCCATGCGGAGAACAAGGGCCCCTCATCGTGCGATTTCAAAATCACGGCCCCTAGTTATTGCCTTTATTTTGCTCACAAATATCAGAAAATATCGTGCGATATCACGAATGTAAGCATATTTATAATGCCCGTATTTATACTTCTCTAAAAGTATCGTGCGATATCATTCAGTATCAACACTTTTAAAGATTTTTTTTTTTTGTTAGTAAAATTGTGCTTCGGTTTTGATGAAATAACAAACTACGTTTAAGTTTTGCCTTTCCTAACCGCTTTAAATTGCACTGAAAAAGACAATTAAATGAAAGAAATTCAATGTTAAGCTCTTTTATTTTTACATCACCAAAAGATATTTATGCGGAGGAGTTTATATGTTACCGGGAAGAGCGGAGGGTGTCTCCCTCTACCCCTTCCCATCTAAAAGAGAGCTCTCTAGTCTCCGGTAATTTGAGAAATACCTGAAGATGAAGTTCTCTTACATTATTTCCTTTTGCTTTCGGGAATTCCTTTGTGATAAACATCATTCATTTTACCGGAGTAATTCTCACAAGAATCAAATTGATGATCAAATTTTCAATGACTTAGTAAACACCAATCAGTCGCGTAGCTGCCCACACCAGTCTCTTAATCTTTATTTTTAAAGAAGAATTTTAAATATTTATTCTTATATATATAAAAGTGTCTAAACAAATAACATATATATAAAAATAAGTAATTAATTGTAAGAAATTTATATAAAAACATGTAAAAAATAAATAAAATATTTGTTATTGGTGTCCTATATGTAGCTCCGCTACTAGTAATCAGACCAATTATGTTATACCGAGCAATTAATTTACTTCTTTGATAAAAGATAAATAATGAGATTTGAATCCCGTGAAAACTTTTGATCCAAATTCTTCCGTGAAAACGGGCCCCCATGCCTTGACCCCTTTTTTTAAAGTCCATGTTTTTCCGAGTGGCGGTGGAGTCTTGGGAAGACAAACGCCAAAGCAAAATCCTATTTTAAGTCAGAAACTAGTAGCTAAATGGAATCCACCCAGTGTGTTGTGGGTCCTATCCTTGTGTTCGGTCCAATTGGCCTTGTCGGGTTTACACGTCTATGAGAAAATTAGTATTTTTTTTTATTAGTTTCATTTTATTTTTTAAAGGGCTTGGGTTAGGAAGCTCGTGGAAAACCAGTGGTTGGTCTGATTTTCATTGACGTTCGGCGACCAGCTGGTATGAAGGCCGTCATTGGTTCGATTTCCACAAATGTCAACTGGCAGATATAACTCTTAAAAATCAGACGTTCACTGCATAATGTGTGAAAAAGACATAAAAAATGAAATACATAATGCCTTAACTTCAGAAATAAAAAAAATAAAAGTAAATATATTATTATTTTTAATTGCAAAAACTTTATCAGGTTTACCAGGCCACCAATGGGTAGACTAGAACGTCCAGGCCCGACTTGAGTCTGTTACATTTTTGAACAAGGCCCTATAAGTATAGGCTCAATTTGGCCAGCTAGAGTGCCCCAGCTCAGGCTCGGGCCCAAGTCGGGCAGGGTATTGGGTACCTGTCAGTGGCCCGGCTAAGTGTCCAGCTTTACGCAGCAATCTTTATAAGACCGAACAGTCCTACAACCACTAAAAAAATCTTTTAATAAGGACCAATCCCTGTTTAATCAAAATTTTTGGAGGGTCTAAACTAGAACTTTTGAAAAATTTAATGGGTGACAAAGACATGTAAACTGAGCTAAAGGAAGCTTGAACCATTTATCGAAAAAAGGCGTCCTGAAAAATTGGTTAGTATAAATAATTTGTGACTGCTTGAACCATTTCTTGTTTGTGTAAGTTTGATCCTCAAGTTTCATATGGAGTAGGAAATTCAAATCTCCACTTCGGGAAGCCTTGAGATCAAGGAATTAAGCTGGCGTTATGCAAAAGCCTGCAATTGAATCGAGTTCACGTTCCCATGTAATCATATCCGAACTAAGTAGTTTGATCAATACTGGATTCTCGTTCGAATGTAATTATAAGATAAATGTCATATGAATTTATTTCAAAGATTCATCTTCGATCTTTGAGACATGTTCAAAAAACACTAGAACTTTTATTTTATGAACCTGCTCTAAAAGCCAATGTTTGAATCATGAAATACTCAAAAATTCTCTCCTGCCAAATCGCCCTATATTTAAACTAAACTAAGTAGTTTGGTCAATGCGGTCTCTTTCATTCATAACATAATAATGTGCATGGTTCTTTTCTACGTATGTGAAAGGTCTGTTTTTATGAAATAAGATCTGATTTGATGAAGTGAATTGGACAACCCGTCGGCTGCCCATTCTGCAAGTACCAGTGTTATATTCTTTGACTGCTTGTTGACATGATTTGGTGGCCATGTAACCATCCTACCCAGGCGCTTTGTAGCCCACAGAGCATGTGTGACCACCAGCCAATAAAAATATATATACATATGGAAATGGGACAGCTGCAAATTGGATGAGGATTGTATGAACCACATATTTAAAGAAATCAGAGAGTAGAGATTAAGTAAAACAAAAAGAACTTTATATTTTTAAGAGACAGAAATGCTCCTCATAAGCGGAAACAAATTAATTTCCTTCATCAAAATCCCCTGCCTTCTTTTGAAGGTTTTTCATTAAAAAAAAAAATTCCTGAGAATATAGCTTGGTTTTTATTTTGTTTAATTTAATTTCCACTATTTCATCTTCTTAAATGGATACCTCATATAACTTCCATCCAACATAATATATATATATATATATATATATATATATATATATATATATATATATATATATATATATATCAGTTTCATCTTGAATATAGTAGTATAAAAGCAAGAAATAGAAGAGATAAAAGGAGGGAGTGAGAGTAAGGAACGTGAAAAAGGCAGTCACATTTTAGGACCGGTTGAATTCACTCATTCTAAGCATTCAGACACCAATATTCATCAATAGTTTTTTTTTTATTAAATTTTAATATTCTAATTCTCACCCCCAGCCAAATGGAAGGAGTTTTGCTGGCAGGCAGCCTCTTAGTTATAAACCAAGTTTCTTGAAAAGCTATAAGAGCCACATCCTTCTTGAAAAATATTTAACGTAGAATAATTCAAAATAATTATTAGGAAATAAAAATATATTTTTTTTTAATCTTTCATAGTTACCTTCGTTTTCCTCTTCAAAAGATTCTGAGGAGAAAAGAGGACCTTGGAATTCGTGAAATTTCTTTCAACAAATCCTAGTCTGAGGCCGTGAACCGAACTGGATATATTTTCCTTACTTTGTTCTGGATCTGGTAAAGATATTATGATCCAGTTACAAATTGGGTTCGGATATAGCATGCAACTTCATGACCGAATCTGAGCACGAGTCCTATAACTGATTGGTACATGATAAATAAAAAATTCAGTTACATATAAATGTCAGATTTTATACAAGTAGGATCTGAACGAACTAAGTTTTAAAAAATAGGGCGGAGTTCGATTAACAGGACCTTATTAAACTGTAGACATTAGATCCAACCCCGATCCGAACCTTTTAAATCCCTACTCGCTATTACCCATTTCTCCATTTTTATGAAACATGATAAATCTATCATCAGAAAGTAAATGTGTGTGTGTGTATTCAAATCTTGTTACGAAGGAATTAAAATGCCGTGATATTTTTTTTTGTGGCAAAATATATTTGAAAAAAAAAATTTGCAAGGGAGATCCTGAAAAAAGGAAGGAGCTGCGGCAGCTCACGTGGTGGACCAAAACATGCTGCGCTTGATTTGTGAGCCCACTTCCTCCAGCTCGAGATGGGTCCCTGAATTAGTGGCGAGAGAACCGGGGCGCGTTCTCTGACTAATTACTCCAATAAATATTGTTTAGTGTCACAACTTGAGAAAGTACTCGGCTAATTTCCTGCTTCTAGAGCTTATTTATAATGGAACTTTTTATAAAATCAAATAGCAGAAAACATGCTTGGGTTTGTTTTAATTTCTTTCATCCAATATAGCTTAAGCAATCAAAACCCAAGTGCGATTTTGTTGTTTTATTAAAACTGTAACAATCGTTTTTCTGCAAGAAGTTTCTTTTATAATCACAAATTACATTAATTTATGAATCTCATGTTCTTCCAGTTTTACATACGAAATGAATAATAAGGAAAAGTTCATCTAGATTTCATCACCTGGGAAACACGTTCCTTTTCCCAAGAATTCAAATTCATACCCCAATGCACACCAGTCATCTTTCGAAGAAAAAGTTCCAAGAGGACATAGATCTTTTTGCTCTTTTCCCGACTGGTGGGAAATGGATGAACAAGTGCTGCTAAATTGGACCCAGCAAACGAACAGAGGTCAGAAAAAACTGTCAACTTACACAAGCGTTGCAGACCATCTAACATGTATATGAGTTGGAACAATATTCTCATCTCTTCCCTTCAATCTTGTGACCGGTCACGTTTGTTGTCTCATTAGCACCAAACCTGCAGAAGGGAAGGAGTGATTGGCGTCTTCGTGTGGACAACAAGAGCTGGAAGCTGTGTGCCGAATTAATTGAAGGACCCATAAACGTAAGAGGCACAGCTGGACAACGAAGGCCTTGAGACAGCTAGATGGTGAAGGGAAAGATTCGGATTATACTTTCTCTGCAACATGAGCAAAATAAGTCCACGAGTTCGATGTGCAACAGTTCATCTCTTGATCAGGTCTTATCTACTGCATGGTAGAAAAAAATGCTTTATTTATAGCGATTAGGAACCAGGAGCCAGAAATTTTTCTTAGGAGGAGCTGAATTAAAGTTTGCATCGAAAATATCATTTTTCAAATTTTTTATACAAGACAAAGACAAGTAAACTTTTCTTTAAATTTAATGTTACAAAAATTGGCATGAGCACCGCATTGACTTGTGTGTACATAAACTTGTGAATCACTGTATAAAAAAACATAATTTAATATATTTAGGATTTATTCATAAAATAAATAAAATGAAATCTAGCATATTCGGATAAACACTCATTTTATCGCCATTAAGTACTACGGTAGACTGCAGCGGTTGTCAACATCTCCTTATAGCAGTGCTCCATGTAGCCAATTTGGTTCAAGAGGTGAAAATATTTTTGAGGAACGCATGAAGACAGGACTGAACTAGCTAGTTTAAGTACAACTAGTCCATCGGTTCATTTCTATATGATTTTGTCAAAGTGAGACTTAATTAACTGATTCAATTTATAATGCAGCTTAATTTATCAGGAAAAAACTTCATCTATAGTCATGCCAAAATATCATGGTTGCATTTCACCTACATTTATGATTCTATAAAAGCATCGACATGTAGATCACAAGTATGGTCGTCTTGACTTCTACAAATCCTGATATCTGCAATGAAGATATCTTGAGAACTTCAACTGGCCTCTTTAGCCCAAATGACGACATCATAAGAAAAGCCACAGTTGATATAAAAAGGAAAAAACAAAACAGTCAGATGACGTTATTAATCCACTTACATCGTGTCTAAGAGACTTCAACCGGTGAAAAAACATCAAGCATAACTAGACTTATAAGATTATCGCCCTTCTGTGATTAATTACAAGAGAATGCAACTACGCTAAATGATAACAAAGTATCGTTGGATAAACAATAGTTCGATTTTTCCTGTTACCGGGCCCGGGCTAGGACCCGAGTCGGGCTAGGTACCAGATACCTACCAGCGGCCCGGACCGGTGCTCAGGCTTAGATGGAGCCCCTTTTTGGCTGGCTCCTGGTTGGGCAATGCTTGCATTAGCTGTACAATTCATATCATTTGACAAGCTCCTACTATAATTTCTGGACGGTTTAATTAATGAGCTTCGAAGCAATCTTATTTTTTATATGTATTATTGTTATTGATTTTATTCTAATTTTAAAATTTTTTTGTATAAATGAATAGCATGTCATAGTAACAAATTCATGAAACACTGTTACTCAATCCCTCATTGAGATCAATTTATGGCCGAGTTTAACTTACCAATAATGAGTGGAGTTCCACGGGTTCAAGCTTGGCAAGCAATTGTAACTAAGCAACTTGTGAAAATAAATAAAAGGAATTTTATGAAATAAGAATAAAAGGGAAACAGAACACTATGGTTAAACTTTATAAAAAAGGATTACATTCATGATATGGGACATGTTTACACAAGTGAAGATTTAGCTAACTGTTTCAAGAGTATGATAACTAATAATTGCTGGCCTCAACTATTGGACCAATGCCACAATAAGATCCGACGAATTATAAAAGTAGCTTTTTCAAAAGTTGAGAAAAAGTTATACTTTTTAATTTTAAAAACAATGTTTTGAGTTGATCGATAATACTGGAATAAGATTAATCGAACAATTAGGATGTGCATGTGATATCACGCGGCTAACTTTACAGGAATAAGTAGAAATATTTAACTATATTGTATTTCTCTCAAGTGTAGAGCAACATTTCTCACTACTTTAATGCATCAATTCATGCCAATTTGACCTCATCTCTCGCTCAAACTGGCTTTCCAAGCTTATTTAATTTAGTAATTATAATTATATAAATAAAATATTTCTGATGATCTGACGACAGTTGAGTCACGATCGGCTTCTGTGGCAGTATTCATATTTACCTAATGTCTGTGTTACTAGTAAAATATTTCATGCATGGAATGCACAATCACAGACCAAACATTCATATTTAACAAAATAGATTCGAGAATACAATATTTTTTTTGGGACTCAAAGGTTGAGAGCCGCCTGAAGACTGTCAGTTTTATTTTTTTATGTTTTCAAAATGTAACTTCAAAAAAAAAATTGGGTAATTTCATTTTAGCATGTCATGCTCATCCCAACTTCTGGACACACTCACTGATTCGGAAGCTTCCTATCTGGCGCTAGGTTGATCAGTCCTTGCGATAGCTGTACAATTAAATGTTAGTGCTTGACGTTGACAAGTTTTGTGGGGTTGTATCTTGAAGGGGCGAAGTACTGTCACTCTAGGATACTTCGAGACTTGAACGATAAGCTCCGCCTCATTTTTGGCCTTATTTCCGCAGGCAGCGGCCAGCCTGTGGCCGTGGCTTCCACTGTTTTAAACCAATTGACTACTGACAAAATTAATGCAGGAGGCAGTGGGAAGAGAATCATGGAGGTATTTAAGGTCATGAATGTGGAGGTAGAAGTCTCGACTCCGTCGCTTTACTCATAGAGAAGGATGATGAAGCAGTTTAATTCTGTAACTAAATAAATTGTTAATTGATATAGGAACTTGCCCCGAGTCCAAGTTTGTGAGTAGATGCACCCATGGTTTTTTGAGTGAAACAGGAAGCCAGTTTATATAAGATCCTTTAACCTTTGCTTCTGCTTGGATTAGATGTGTCATAGAATGGCGTTTTCAATGAGCAAGCTTTTATTTTTATTGTCATTATTATTATTATTTTTAAAATGAAGTTCATCAAGAAGCGACATGACTCCTGCTGACAATGTATATGGACTATTGTCTGATCTTATTTTCAATTTGAGGTTATTTGGTATAAACTATTCAGACCTATAATCTGAAATTTGAGTTTTTCTAAAGGGCATTTGGTAAGAGGACATAAATTAATTAGGGCAGATTCATTAAGGGGGCCTTTGATGGCTTTGAATTTAATTCTAGAGTCAAAATTCCACCTTAAATTATAATTACAATGAAGATTCTAGTTCTAGTTTTCTTGATAGTCTGCAATTTGGATTCTAAAATAAGAAAAGGTTTTTGATGAAATATGAATTAAAATTATAGAATTGATGAAATAAAATTACCATGACGAGTAAAGAATTCTAAAATTTTTGAAATCATCATTTTATCCTTTAGAGCACAATCACAATTCTAGAAGTTTGATTTAAGGATGAGCCTATAATTCCAGAATGATAATTCAATTCTCATTTCATGAAAAATGAGAATTTCAATTTTAAAATTCCACAATTCGGATAACATCGGATTTGAGATCTTTAGAGTTTGAAAGCGATGAACAATGAGTTTTAAGATCCTACACTCCCCATCCTACTTTAAATCTGACATTTTCTCAATACAATACACCATTTTGGTGAATGGCCTACAGGCAGAGGGTTGTTGGCATTTGCTCTTCTTTTCCCCGGAGCTAAATAAGAAACTGCCTTATTGACCTCCAAAATGACGATTCTTATAGCGACAATTGTGGCCGTCGGCAGTGCCATATGCGAAAATAAAGTCATTCATCTATACGTGGAAGTTGAACGGTCTCGCTTACGAAGAATGTTGATCATCCATCACTTGTTTCATTTGGCGCCAATCTTTTCATGGGCATCTTTGAAGATCCGCTTCACATCAATCGTCCAATTCCCTTTTGGCTCTCTCTATCTCGCTTAACTCTACCGGTTTA
The DNA here is from genome assembly GCF_008831285.2 of Nymphaea colorata. Classification (NCBI taxonomy): domain Eukaryota; kingdom Viridiplantae; phylum Streptophyta; class Magnoliopsida; order Nymphaeales; family Nymphaeaceae; genus Nymphaea; species Nymphaea colorata. The sequence continues at coordinate 5,313,976 of NC_045142.1, read as the reverse complement.
TGCAACGTGGGAAGAGGAAAAGCAGGTGTTTATCTGAGGATGCTGGTTTCTACGTAAGAACTTGCCTTCATCTGCAAGAAATCATTGGCAAAGGTAACAAAAATTGCTTTTTTCACTATGTTTTCTAGGCATCAGATCTTCCTGAAAGCACAGTCTCTTTGTCTCTCTCGTTGAAACGCCCAAATGTAGGGGTTTCAATCTTATGCAATTATTATTATTATTATTTTTATCAGCGTTCTTTTTTTCTCAAACATGGTTATAGAGCTACAGATCAGTCTCTCTCTCTCCTCTCTCTATCCCCCCATTTCTCTATGTCTTTGTCTCTCTCACTCTCCCTTCTTCTCAAGGCCGAGCACCCAATCTCCCTTCCTCTCTCGTGTCTCTCTCGCTCTCTCCGTTTTCCTCTTTATTTTCTATTCGCGTTTTAACCTTTAATTGATATCTAGACATGCAAAGGGTTGTTGAACATATATACCAATATAATGATACATAATCCAAGCAACGAAATGGCCTTATTCTCTATTCGTGGAGCATCAATGGATGTTTTGAAAGGTGAATGGGTGCACGTGAAGCATATTGAACTTATATAAAGGTGACCTTCTAAAGGTAGCGTATATTTCTATCCAGCGTAACATGCATTCACAGAGACTTCTTGCACATATTTACTTATTTTGTTTTTTGGTCCTCGAGGTTGTTGATGTGGATGATAGATGTAAAATTGCAATAATTAAGATAGCCCCAAGTGTTGATCTTGGGATCGTCGAAATGTACAAGATAACTAGAGGCATTGGTGTACTTGCTTGTGTTCCCTGATTGAGTTTTGAACGTGACATTCTAATATACAATGGTATTTTAAGAGGTCGTTTGATTGCTGTCCATTGGGACAGGACAGACAGGACGTCCTGTCCGTTACACTACTGTCCTGTCCTCATGGACAATGATGTTTTTTGTCCAACGTTTGATGGTTTTAAGAACATAACACCATGTTATTCTTGTCCGGCGTTTGTTTTGCATATGTCTGTTCTGTCTGTTTTGTCCGTCTTGTCTAACGTTTGTTCGCATATTAAACTAATCTAATTACAATTATAAAAGATAAATTCGAACTTTGTCTGCAATACTGGATACTTTGTTGTTTTATTTATGTCAATCTAATGTAAATTGGGATATGCCAATGGATCCAGATTCGGATTAGATATCTAATTAACCAATCAAACTGCTTAAACAAATTCTGTTTGGATGTAAAAAAAAAAATCGTAATCCTAAGAAATGGGATGTGTTCCAAATTTAAGAAATAATCAAATTCAAATTCCTTCTTAAATGAATATTCTAACGAATAATAATCATTAATATCGTTAATATGTACATACATACTCTGAAAGTTTGCTGTTAAAAAAAGCATATATAATGCAGTTCATATTTGATAAGTGTTATTAAAAAAAACATATATAATGTTGAATACAATACATTGACATTCCTGCATCCACCTCGAACGTGCCCAATAGAGACAATTTTAATACAGGCAACCCTATGAAACAGCTGCTCACACTAAATCTACTCCAACAACAAATTCTCCTCTTGAGCTTCTCGCTGTCTCAAAACCAAGACAGCTTAAGCGATGAAAATGCAGTCTTTTTTGCTTGAAACCATAGACTGCCACTTCCTCCCCTTCTTCCAACATGAGAGGATTTGCAGGCAAACATCCTTCCCACCAATAGAAGGCCAACCATCCGGGATGATGCCATGAGTGGACCAGACTCCACGCACTAACGATGACTTGAAATACATAAACTAAAACTCCTCAAGGTTCTGCAGTTTTGCTGCTGGACAACAACGAGAAATGGATGGCAATAACTTACTGGCAGCAGAGGCATCTTTTGCATAATCAGAACAACAAAAAAAGCTTGCCCAATAAAAGTTAAGGGAAAATAACAAAGATGTAAGAATGTGCAAATCCGGGAATGATTTTGTGTGAACCAAGATAAACAAGGAATCGACTCCCCATCACATGACAATCAAGGGGGTTGAGCCACATGGCACGCCCAAGAGGCATCCATCCCTTTGAAGAAAAGAATGTTGAAGAGATCACACGCCTGGTCTCCTCTGCTCGAGTAGGGCAAAGTGGTGGGTCATTCAGGGCACCACGTGCAATGCAGTGGCAAACACAGAAGGTAATGATGCTTGCCTCAAAATGAAATTTCTTTCTATGTGTTTACTCTTCCTTTTTGCTTTTATTGAATAAACATCAAGGAGGCAAAAAGAAGCAGCAACTTAACCACAACCTTCTCATTTTCTTTTTTCTGAATTTGATAGGAAAAGCAATAAATTTGCACCGATTGCACATTCCTTTCTTGAAAGACAGATTTTGTACAATCCACAAAGTAATATGTCTCCATGAATATCGAAAACAAGGAGACTGTGACAAAAGACAAAATGTAAGTGTAACTCTGAACATAGCATCTCTGAAAGACAATGTCTGCAGAACAGGACTATCAAAATAGGTTTGATGATCTCCCTCTTTTCCTTTTCCTCATTGATCAATAAAGATATACTTGGAACAAGATGAACACAGGACAGCTAGGACGAGAACAAAGTTCACACATAAATCAAAGTTCACACAGTGAAAGCTTTTTATATTTCAAGATGACATTTTGCAGCGAGTTCAACAATGATAGTTGGGAATGCCAGACAAGACTACATTCACATGCTGACATGATTCTTCAACATAATCCAACATAGTATGAACAAGACCAAGGATACCTAGGAGAGTACAAAAGTTCACACAGTGACGAGGTTCTTCAACATAAACCAAGTCTGTTTGCTCCCTGAATCTGACTTAAGAACTAACTCCCCCTAGGCAGCAATACATTTTCATGTCATGTCAGGTGATTCATTCAGCTCCATGGATTGCAAGCTTATTCCCTGCTGCATGAAACACTCTGCCACTGAAAACAGCAACAACCATGATAATGATGGCTTGTAATTATCATTATTTCATCCATATCAAAATCAATATGCACAAGCTCCAGCACAAAGACACCCCAGTCAGAGAGTTAAAACAGGTTGTTGAAAAGGTTCACACTATCATGGCACATAAGCCAAACAGAGTAAACTTGGAACTTGCACATAAGCCAAACGGAAGAGGTCCACACTCCATAGGATTGAGAACAAGAAATTCCTTCACTTAGTTACTATCACACATTGGAGGAAATTAAAAGGACCCAAGTTAAGAAAGATGGATAGAGAAAAGGAACCAGGCACGGACAGAAAAATAGGGTCAAAACATAAATCCCACTGGAATTTTCTGTTCAACTTCAATAATCAGGAAAATAGTATGACAATACAGAAAAAGCAATAACACGTGTGGTTCTCGACCACGATACGCCCTATAAAACAGGTTCTTGAAGAGAAGAAAATACAAAGGTGAAAGAATAGGGAAAGGAAAACGTTCTCAATAAAAATTACCCCCTCTTCTTTATTTGTGTTGTGCAGACGTGTTGAAAAGAAGCTTGTAAGGAAGGGAAGAGGACTGAGGCTGAGTTTTTCCCCCTTTCAAGAGGCGAAAGAGACAAAAGAAGTAAAAAGCCCAAATCTAGTAACCCAATCGTTGCCATTTGCAACAAATCTCCATATCAGACAATGCAAAAGGGGCTTCAACTACCATTGACAATACAATCGAACAATAGAGAGAGGAGAGAGAGAGAGAGAGATAGGAATAGACCAGTACCTGGAATGCAGATGGTCACCGAGACGTTGGAGATGAATAGAAGGCTGGAATACCCGTCGGCAGTAGGGCAGGATGTAGCCTCTGTCTGGCGGAGACAGAGGAGAAGGAGAGAAGACGGGGCCAAAGATGGAGATGGCGTCAAGGGCTCGAGGTAGGGTGCTCGTGAGGGAAGAATACCGGCCGGTCGGCAGCAGGGCAAGATGTAGCCTCTCTCTGGCAGAGACGGAGGAGAAGAAGAGAAGACGGGGGAGGAGACGGAGGAGAAGGAGAGAAGACGGGGGAGGAGACGGAGATGGCGTCGAGGGCTCGGGGTTGGGGTCGGGGTCGGGGGCTCGTGAGGGAAGAGTTCTATCCGTTCCGAGGGTTAGGTCGGAACGGGATGGGACAAAAAAACTATTTATAGTGTTGTCCAGTTGTCCATCGTGTCCAACCTGTCTTATGGACGGTGTTTGATGAAAATTTTGCTTAGACAGGACACGCGTGTCCTGTTCTGCGTGTCCTGTGGTCATCAAACGACCTCTAAAGTTATGAACTGGTTAAGCATGGCAGATAATTTTTGAATGTTTGTCAATGAAATGAATCGTCAATTAGATAGAAGAAATTTCCTGAATTTCTTTGTTACCTGTTACTGGATCTTAAGTCGTCAAAACCAGCATGTACAGTTCAAAACAAGCCCAGTGTGTGTGTGGATGGAGAGAGACAGAGAGAGAGAGAGAGAGAGAGAGAGAGAGAGAGAGTAACAATGTAACTATTAAATAAATAACAGATCTAATTCTGAAAAATTAAATAAATATGCCTTGCATAAAATTTTCAGCCTGAAGGGCATAAAGTTTTATTCTTCTTTCTGCATATATTAAGTTCAATTCTTTTAAGTTCCTTCACAGTGCTTCACTGTGATGTCAATTTGCACAAAACCGTGGACTTCTTGGTCGTTATATATGACAAAGAGAGAAAACAGAAATTTGAGCCTGGACTTGCTGCTGTTATTGCAACGGAACATATATTGCAGCTGTAGAATTTTCTTTCCCTTTGTTTGTAAAAGGTGTGTTCGAAGGAAGAGAAAAGCTTTAACGCCTTGTTTACCCTGTTTGGTTGGAGGGAAAGGAAGGGAAAGGGAGGGAAAGGAAGGGACGGAAAGGGAGGGAAAGGAAAGGGAAGGGAAGAGAAAGGGAAGGGAAAAGAATGTAATGGAAAGGAAAGAAAAGAGGTGATTAAAAAACTTGTTTGGATATAAATGAAAGGAAATGAAAGAAAAGACTCATTTCTTTCCTTTCCTTTCCCTCCCAATCCGTCCGATTTGAGAGAGATTGTATTTATACTAATCTATCATTTCCTTTTATTTCCTTTCATTTCCCCCCCTCGCAACCAAACACACTTTGTCTCTTTCCCTCCATTTCCCTCCTTTCTAATTAGCCAACCAAACAAAGGAGGGATTGCTCAATCTTTCCATTTCCTTCCCATTCCCTCCAGCCAAACAGGCCTTAAGACAACAGAGATAGTACTTATATTTTTTCCTTATTTATTTCTATGGATGATTGACAGGAGCCTGCATGGGTGAAAGCAGACCGCCTCAATCTTGTGCAAGCATAAGATATGTGCTCCAAGGATTTACTAAAAAAAATTTCAGAAGGAAAAAAGGAAGAGTAAATATTGTTTACAGTCTGACATCCAAAAGATCAGTCTAAACACAAGGAATTGGTTCAGAGTTTTGGGGAACAAAATTTTGAGGGTACCCAGCGGAATTGCTAGCAAAAGACGTCCATTGTAAAAGGAGATTGTGTTGTAGACCTCTTGCACACACGACTAGAACCTGAGTTGTATAAGATCTGGTCTTGGCTTTGCTTGTAAAGGACAGAGAACATTGTATGAGGTCATTCTACAAAGGAGATTGTGTTGTGGAGCTCTTGCACACACGACTAGAACCTGAGTTGTATAAGATCTGGTCTTGTCTTTGCTTGTAAAGGACAGAGAACATTGTACGAGGTCATTCTTGTATCATTTCGTTTCAATGTCTTTTGGGCCTGTTCCTCCAGGATTTGAGACATCAACATGTAGATAGCATATTTGGATGTTGTATATTAATAGTATGTTGTATTAGGCTTCATATGTATTAGACAAGATCATTATGTATATATTAATAAATTTATTTATTTTTTTGTTCTGTCTCTGCTCTCTTAAGCTCATTTTGATATATGTATATTTCCAATTGCTGTAAAATTCCTTTTACTTTAATTAGTTGTTGGTAACTCCATGAATTCCCAACAGCATTGGCTGGTATGAACGCAATGAATTCCCGACGGCTCACTCTGTTGGGGATTGTAAGATCTTTCCAACTGCTGAAGTGCATTGGGAATGCTCCTAATCATTGCCAACGGCCTTTGCCGTTGGGAATTGAATTCCCCACGACATTTTTCCCAAGGCTTTTGAGGGTTTTCTCCCAACGGCTAAGACCATCAGCAAAAGGCAACATTGTTGCAGTGATATAAAGAAGTAAAATAAAGATTTTAAGTATGAAACCTAGTTTAAATCTAAAATCCTTTGTTTGATCAATGAAAGATTTTACCTTGGCTCTTTTACCACATCAGCAAAGGTAATACCATGTCAGACCGACATCAAATTCACGAATTTCAAATATGGAGTAATCAAACGCCCTCTAAGTTCCAAAGAAAGTAGAGTCGTATATGCGTCAAAGAGGATTTATGGCTGGAGTTTATCAAATAAACGAGTGGAGTTCCATGGGTTCAAGCTTCGCAAGCAATTGTACTACGGCAACTTGCAAAAAATAAATAAAAGGAATTGAGTCAAGAAAAATAAGACTGAAAAAGGCAACTATGGTTGAACTTCATTGTATAACATTCATGGTAATGATATCATGACTTTTTCCATGTTCATTCAATTGCGGGCATATGATTATACAAGCGAAGGTTTAATTCACTGTTTCAACAGCAAGAGCACTGCCAACTGCGGGTCTCAACTATTTGACCAATATGACATTAAGATCCGATGAGTTATATTGTAGTTTTTTAAGAAGTTGAGAAAAATTAAGTTAAAACTTTGTTTTGGTTTGATAGTTTCTGACGTTACTGATATTGGAAAAATATCAAAACGATTGGGATGATTGTATGCAAGTATTCATATAATATATTTCGTGCTGCTTATATATATGTATATGGATGATGATCATGGCCACAAAGATAACAGTAAAATTTTATTGAGCATAGCAAGATTAAAGTTAGAATGGAAAATTCTTATTAATCTATTTTTTATACATCTTATTATTCCCTATCAGGTTAAACGGGGGCAATTAACAAATGACGGGTTCTGAAGAAAAAGCATTCATGGAGTGTAGCATGCAGAAACTTGCAAAATCATGTGAAAAGATTCTGGGTCTTTTGAGAAAAGACGAAGGCTGCAAGAAATTTGTTAGAAAGGTTAGAATAAAGAGACCAAACATATTGCAAATTTGAATTTTAGAATAAGTCAGCTGAGTAAATCACTATTTGCATATCATATGAAAAATAAATTGAAGGAGACGATTGAAAGAAAAATTAAATATATGGGCAGATCGTAGAAGGAGTACGTCAAATGTACTAAATGATTAAATAAAAAAGAGCTACTTGCATTTAAATAATAAAAAAAAAAGATCAAGCTATCGTTTCCAGTTCTTCCCATTCCATCGTCACTGCTTAACCATTAGATAGGTACATATATTCACACAAATTGCACACTCTTATAAATCAAGCTTATATTAATTTCAGCATCTTCAAGGATCAGTATGAAGGTTTATATAAACAATGTCAACTTGATCGAGAAGATTATAATTGAAAATCTTGGTTGACTTTACTTAAATAAAAAATTTAAAATAATGTTACTTAAAGCTAGCTTTAAACTCCAAAAGAGCCATTTCAACATAGCCTTGTTACCATTTTGAGCGTTGGAATACATTACTAATGGCTAACAAAGGGAAAATACGGGCCTATATTCGACATGATGCTGGCTGACACAGACCTCTATATATCTGCAATTTGTAGAAGAATTTAAAATATTTTAACCGTTTTTAATATAAAAAAAACCAATATGGGGCTGATGCGTATCACTTGATCCAAGGATATATTTTCTAATAAAAGATGAGAAGTTGGCCAATACGGGCCGATACCCGTCGCTATATTTGATAACGACTGCTTATTAGAAAAAAAAGGAAATGAATACTGTAGTCATAATTAAAATTGTTTACAATGTACATCAATCTTTACATCTGAAAAGACACTAAAGCTTTTGACCTTATAACAATACTATTGAAAAAAATGTCTGCTTACGGTTAATGCCATACGAAAGCTTCCCTCAAGGAAAGACTGGTCAAATAAATCAGACATTAAAGCCTCTACGGCCTCCACCTCTGTACTCTAAAGCACACACTCAGGAAAGAAGGTGGATTCAGTTTCTGTGGAGTTTCCTAATTTCTGGTGCCCGGAGCGTGCATCCGTCGTCTTATTAACATGGCAAAGTCCCTGCTGCTTTTCTGCCTATGCATTGCAATCCAAATTTCCTCCGGCTTTGGTGATAAATGTAACTGTTCTCATCGTCTCAACTTGCGCCTGGTTGATTCACCCGTTAACCATGAACTGGATACCCACATGGATAGTCTCTATCTCAACCCTCCACTCTACATATTAGTTACGCGTTGCTTCAAATAAATTTTTTTTCAAAATATAACTATTAACTGTTCTTTGCTTGGTCCTCCACATTGTAAACAAAAGAAAAACTGCTTGGTCCTCCACTCCACATTCATGATAAAGAGGTGAGTTTCCTTTGCTTCTTTCCAGTGTTCTTGAACATTGATTGTGGAGAAGCTGGCAATCACTCCAACCGGTTGGGCATCAATTGGGTGGGTGATGACGGTTACACTAAGGCGGGCAAAGCTACCCAAGTCCGGAATTCTGATACATACGATCCCGAGTTAAACAGCCTCCGCTACTTTCCCTCCCAAAAGAAAAGCTGCTACGTGATCCCAGGAGTGAACAGGGGAAGCAAACACGTGGTTCGAGCATCATTCTTCTACGGCAACTACGACGGGAAGTCATTGCCACCATCCTTCGATCTTCAATTTGATGGGAACCATTGGGACAGCGTCACAACTTCATCCAACGAGTCGTACTATTGGGAAGTAATATATGCACCCAAGAGGGACAACATCAGCGTCTGCGTTGCTCAGACGTCGTCCGACCAGATACCCTTCATCTCCGCTCTCGAAATTAGGGAATTTGAGCTGGGCATGTATGAAACGGTGGACAAGGAAGACCTTCTTCTTATTTGGAGGAGGACAGCCTTTGGAACGAAGGACTTGGTAAGGTAAGAGCAAAAGACCACGTGAACTTTGAACTTGGAATTTTGAATAGACTAAAGTTCGAGGCCTAGCCCATTAGATCGAGTCCTCGTGTGCAAACCCCATTTAGAAAGTCAACAATATGGTTTTTAATTTTCTCCCCATAGCATTTAAGGCATTGAAGGACAAAACTAGTGTCATATGCCTGAATGGGCTGATATGAATCGAACCGGTCTGATCAATTCAATTTGATTAGCCTATTCTAGAGTGCCGTGAACAATTTTTAAACAAGTTTTTCTTCTGACTTGAAAAATTTTATTATTTTAATAAATTCGTATATATTTTTAGTTCATTTTTAAAAAAAATATCTGCCAATTCAGTACCAATTCCGTTATATAACTGAATTGCCTCTTCTGGAACCGAATTTTGCAATTCCGGACAAAGTACTTCTTATTAATGTTATTACCACAAAAATGCATTTTATCTTTATGGTTTTCGTGATTGGGTACTTTGTGCTGTTTCACATAAACTGATATTGATAAGTCCTTCCAAAAATAAGAATTCTTATATGGTACAAATTATCATTCATGATCCGTTCATATAGTCATCTGTTTCTTCATACAACTTGCGTACTGTAAAGAACTCAAAATCACGTCAAAACTATTTGAGAGAGAGTGAAAGAAGGTTGAGGCAACCTGACTTCATCTTATAGATGTTTTCATTTGAATCTTACCCAAAAAAAAACGGGTCAGAAGTGACATTCATTAAGATATTTTTCATTTAACAAGCTGCCAGCAGTGGTACACAGCCGATTTCGTATGTTTGGCTTACGCAAGGCTACCTGTTATTGGTTCCCTATGTCAATTGCTTAATTTCACGGAAACGAAATTAATCCCCACCCATCACACAAATTAAACTATATATATGCATATATTGGATTTGACTTCCACTGTTTCTAGGAAACGAAATTAAGCCCCACCTATCATACAAATTAAACTACATACATAAATATGCATATATTGGATTTGACTTCCACTGTTTCTAATATCATTCACTTTTAAGTTTATTTATTTATTTGTTAAACGCTTACTGGAAAATATTCAATTAAGAAAGATTGATATAATTGCTATTATTCATGGTGTCATATTTAATGGAAGTCAAAACCTGTACATAGTAGAAGGAAAAGAAGTTTGCGATCAGACATTTAGTTGCTAGACTCACCAAAATTAGAAAACAATCACTGAGAGCAACATAACTTGAAGCATAATTAACCATTTCTACACTACTAACCTACATCACTAATGCTCCTATGACGACTATCATAAAAGAAATAAGTATAAAGTGTTTAAGTAAAATTGTATTTTCAACTATTTCCTTCAATGAGCTTCACTAATTTCAAATTTATGAAATTGTTGTGAAGAAGGGAAAAGAGAGAGAGAGAGAGAGGGACATGGATGAGATTCACCAATTGGGTCGATCCCCGTTTTTCTTTTCACTACCTTCTTCCCTCCTTTGAAATTGGTGGATGTCGTGGAAGGAAATGGATTTGAAAATACAATTGACAAAAACTGAACCTATTAAAATTAACTATTTGCAATCTAATTTTGTAGATGTGACCTTAAGAGTGAAGTGAGAAACATATAGTAAGTTAGTATTTTTTTAATTAAATAATATTTTTTAATAATAAAAAATGAATGGCTAGAAATATCCATTTTTTTTACAACAATAACTCGAGCTCAAGCATGATTTAGATTACATTAGTCTGTATAACATGTTAGAATGTTCATATTTTGATTAAAATATTTTTATTATGGATTTACCGAAGTGTGTGTGTATATATATATATATATATATACATTCATTTAGGGCCATCAACGATCATAGTTCCTACGGCCCTAAGGAGACTGCAATTGCTTTGTTTTTTCATGATGATGTCAAAAAAGGAGGGTTCTCCAAAGGAGAAGGATATTAATGCTTCACCAGATTTCTCTACAGGTTCTATGTATATATATATACATACATATTTATATACAAAAGAAAATTGAATGGTGATTTTGGCTATCTAACGTTATTCAACTTACACATGAGAGGTGTTGGCTGGCTTTATCGTGAAGGATGGTTGAAAGAAAAATAAAGAGAAAAAGGTGTGTCGTGAAGGATAGTTAAGATAAAAACAAAAAAAAAAAGTAATGAACATTTTGAACATCTAGTATTAGTTCACACCTTTTTCGCGTTATTTTTATCTCAACTATCCATCACAAATTGATTGGACAATCTTCATGAGTAAGTTGAGAGCCTCATTAATTACTAAATACTAAAACCCCTTAGGTAAGATACAAAAACAAGACCTCTTAATTTTTATGTTAAAAAATGTTGTAGATAAAATATGAACAATTTAACGTGTTCATAAATATTAATTTAGTAAAATCATGTTTTAGTTTAAGTAAAAACTATCAAAATTTTGATGTTATATGAGCCGTTCATTTTTTTTATTATAGCAGAATATTATGAAAGTAAAAGTAACTAAGGTAATAAATGTTTTCCATCATATCACTCGTAGAATCTTATCCATAAGGTTAGCTTGCAAAAAAAAAGGAACACTTTATTAATTATTTTTAATGAGTTTGGTTTTGTCTGTTACAGAGGTGGTTTAGTTTTTGCCAATCTCATATAATGTTCTAAGAACAGCACACCAAGATCCCCCAATTAATGATGGAACAGCCTTAGCCGTCACTTTCTTTTTTTCTTTTTTCCTTTTTTCCCTCTTCATGCTCGTGTAAGGAAGGGGAGGGGCACTCTGCGTCCCCCATCAGGAGTCGGCGCCCCCGCTCCCGTCGCCGGCGATGCTCTATGGGATCTCATCGGGTTGCACCGTCGCAAAATTTCATAATGGTCCAGCTTCCTCTTTAAAAGATTACTTTTACATGCACTGATTTTCACAAATTTTGGAAACGTTGTTAATCGTTCGTAAAATACTACAAAAACAACCCATGACTTTCTAAAAATTTCAAAGCCAATGCTTTGATTTTAACAGCTTCAATTTTGACTCCATCCATGCCCATCAAGTGCAGAAATGAAGTTTTGTAGAAGCTCATTTCCGTTTATTTGCAACACAAGACGGTTCTGGAATTATGGAAGCTCTTTTCCATTATCGTATTTCCAAAAACAAAATTCTGAAAAATGCTCATTCCGATTGAGGGGGAGCAAACGTTGCTGTAGAACAGGCGGGCACTGTTTTTCAACGTGGTCATATGTAGTTCACAAGGAAAAGGCCATTTGTAAAGAGCTAGAGCCAATACCTGTCAGGCGCGCCTTGAATTTCAGTTGTTGCATTGGTTGCAGGTACCCGGATGACCCTTATGATCGTTATTGGCATCCAAGTGGTGCGATCGACGGCGTAGTGACTGTGGCGAGAGATAACATGAGCTTCATCAAAAACCTCACGGATATTCCGGGACTGGCATTAGCCCACGCCATAACACCAGCGTCGAGCAATGCCACGACTCTGATAGTCCCATCGTCGGCGATGGGCTTGGGAAATTATACATATTACTACAATTTCTATTTCATGGAAGTGTTGGAGGCAGCTTATGAAAACAAGAACAGGTCATTCGATTTCCTTATTGACGGAAAGAAGTTTTTGGATGAGGCCATAGTTCCTCCTTATCAACCATTTTTGACTGTGTACGACCACCGTCAAAACCTGACTGCTGGATCGAAAATTTCCTTGGTCAACACACCAGATGCATCCCTTCCACCCATCCTCAACGCCATGGAACTTTTTCAACTCAAGACCGGACTTGCTGACGGAACTAGCGAAAACGATGGTCTTTCTCTCTCTCACTCCCATAAGGAATTAGTGCACACTTTATGGATCAATGTACTGTAATTAGTTTATGGTTCTCACCATATATATTAAAAGTTATAGTTTCAAAGCTAACTAAACTTTTTATTCACTGTTGACATTTTTCATGAAGTAGTTCTTATATATATTTGTTCGTTCCACAAACACATGAAACCTATTAAAGAAGCTTATTTTATTGAATCTGTGGTATTCATGAGATTTTCGTAATTTCTTTGGATGTAAATGGATTGACTGGAAACTATTTTAGGGGGATAGAAAAATTAGTTCATCTATTCCTTTGGACATTATATTGCGACATGCCATGACCAATAAGCATATATATATATATATATTTGTGAACATACATTGGGAAGACAATTATATGCAATTGTATTAACATTACCTAAAGTTCATGATTGATGATGTCCTAATTCCATTTAAAAAGTCAACTGGGATGCATCCAGCCCTTGTGGCTTGAATCCAGACAATGTTTTCGATTCAGCCAACATCTCTTGTGGTGAAGAAAGAGTTTTTGTAATTTTTGTGCTCATGCCGGGAGGAGAATATTAATGTAGCAATGCAGCCTACTTCAAGACTAGGCTGAGGCTCCTGCTCTATCACAACTAGAATTCCACACATATGGACATGTGCCAAAGGGGTAGAACGTGACTGTTGAGTCCCATATCAAAGGTTATGAAGGAGATTAGTTATCATAGTTCATAACCTTTATGAAGGAGAAATTGAAGCTACTTGGGTGCAAGTTGGGATATCCCAAACCAAGAACTTGAGCCCAGTATTCTAGAAGTGTTATATTTTTTTCATCTTGATTGATCGAAGAATGCATTATTGCTATCCCCCAGCTTAAGAAGAAAAAAGGAAAGAAAAACAGAGAACTTTGTTTCCCTTTGGTTTCATCACAAAATCTCTATTTGGCAAGTCATGATTTCTTCCATCTGACTTTGAACCACTTGTAGGTCCCCATCTGTGGGTGATGATGTGATATTAGATAGTGTTGATAGTTCTTGTTCCAATATTTGATATTATTGACTTTGGTCATGGTGATCATTTAATCATAGGTAACGGGAGCTAGAATTCTCGATGTTCCAAGTAGAAATGGACATGTAAATAGAACCATTAATGTGTGTCAGTTGAATTCTCTCAAGTTTAATATAAATTATGACGACAACCCTTGCACATAGGCATGAGGACATAATAAGGGGCTCAATCTAACCCCCTTGGACTATGTTTCTCAATTGGGGTATTGTGTTCCACCATCACTCATAGGATAAACTTTTTAAATCCTCAACCCCGTACAAGGGCAATGGCCATCCGATCAGAAATAGAATGAACATGTCACAATCATGTCCAACAAAATCTGGATAACATTTGGCTAACTAATACACAATTTAAAATTTGCAAGCATGACTTCAATATTTTGTTAGACCATATAAAGACTTCTGCTGAATGAATGAGGGCATGTAAGCTTTACTAATCCACAAACCTTCAAAGGTTCTTATGAAAGGATTGATTGTGATTGGTTGGCTTTATTCAATAATGCTGAGGAGAGACAAAAAATCTCCTATAAGTATTTGAGGGAGAATATTGGATGACATGATGGAAGAAATGTCAGCCCAAAGAACCCTTTTTAGTGGAAGTAGTTAGTCTACAAACAAATGTGAAGACGACATGTTCTTTTAATGGATGAAGTAGAGCTTGTAGGGAGGTTGACAAAGAACTAATTTCTATGATGGAATTAGAAAGGTCAGCTTTCTAGAGGAGAAGAATGCCATCTATATAGTCTACTTCTACTTCCAAAGCAAATTGATCATCTCTCCACAAGGAGGAATTAGTTGTGATAGTGATGCTTGTAATTTTTGCATCTAATAATGTTATATGTTTCATTTAACTTTACTCATATAATCAGCTTTTAAGGGAGTTAAGTTCCTTAATTTTTCAAACTATCATTTTCATGAAATACAATCAATCTAGATCCTAGGCCACTTAGGTCAAGCAAAGTGCCTAGCTGTTGAGACCATTCTTGCTAGCTTCTTTGCTCGTGTATGACTACTTAATTTTTAGTGTGTTTGCTCTACTAGCTAACTTAGAAGCTTTTGCAGCTCATGTTGAATATGAGTGGATGATACTAAGGTATTTCATCCCATTCTGAAGAGAGCAGCCCAAGGTTTTAGCTAGGATGTCCTCTATCTCCATAGAGATGGTGGCAAGGGTGAGTAAGTGGGTGGACACTGAGTTGCATGGCCAAACCCAAAAGAAGAGTTGGGTGAAAGAAAATAGGAGGGGTTTTGCAATAAAAGGCAAGTTAGGAGACTAAAGATCCTGAAGAGCCAAGAACATATCACAACATGTCTAAAGAAGGGCTAACCTGGTCTCAAGTGGGCTTTAGGCATTTCCAAACATTCCAAGGCTAGACTTCTAACCTGTTCGATCCCCTTTTATTTTTCTTTTCAAGCATGGACCAACTTTGTTGGGTACGCTGAATGGGAAAGCCTAATGAGCATTCAACCTAATTTTCACGCTAATATAATTGTTTTCATAGGAAAAAAAGTGTAAGATGATCCTTCCTATTTATTGAAAAGCAATGAACATTTTTATTAGTGTCTAATATTTATACATATTCTCAAAGATAGGCTTTAAGTTTTTCTTTTCTTTTGAAGCAACTTTCACTAATAACTACAAAGAATAGGTGCTATTTAAATTAAGAAAATTTTGGTAGAACATGTGAAAAAATTTATGTTTTTCAATATTGTTCATTTAAGCTGAAAACATATATATGTTTTTACATCCTGCAAAAAAAAAGGTTTCACATTTATTTTTAAAAATTTTAGTTAATATTTTAACTAGAGTTAAATAGACAACGATAAACACATGCCCTTGTGTGATAGCTTGTTGGCATATAATGGACACTCATCTCAGAAAAAGGCAAATAATAAGTAATTCACTTTATTATTTAACTTAACTAATGCCTTTCATTAAAATTAAGCAAGAGAAAAAGGGTTTTTTCATTCTTTACAAATTATTGTTTCTAGGGAAATATAAAAAGGTTAACTACATCTCTACATTCCTGAAACTGATGAAGATACTAAAATATTTTTTGTAACAATTGTATGCAGTGAACGTGTTGGGGGTGTTACAAGATCAATATCAACAACTTCAATCATGGGCAGGTGATCCATGCCTTCCAGTAGGTTTCACTTGGGACTGGCTCAACTGCAATACTGACAATCCACCACGAGTGGTAGAACTGTGAGTAGCACAAAACTGTCGGGATCAATATGTTCCTTTCATTAATACCTATATCCTTCTCTCAATTGAAACTCTAATGAATATATTGGTTAACAATTTGGATTCAATGGCACATATCCTTTTTCTTCCAACTTATATGCAAGAATTGGTAGTTTGATGTAAAGACATTCTTTAGTATTCTTTTCATGTTCCTTGTGCTTTCATAGGCACCTCAGCGGATCAGGCTTGAAGGGCACCCTTCTAGACTTCAGCAGCTTGACTGCACTTGAGATAATGTGAGCAAAACGTGGTCATGCTTCCGCTATTTGCTTTCTTAATTATCTAGAGTTTACTATGTTTACTGTGATTTTGCAGTGACTTGAGTAACAACAGCTTGAGTGGACATATTCCTGACTTCTTGGGGACGTTTCCTTCCTTGAAAGAGTTGTGAGTTTATCCACATGCATACAAAAGCTTCATTAAATTGTGAAAACCAGTTCACCTGAAATTTAGAGTTCACTTTTCTTGAATTCCAACCCAAATAGTTAAGGGTTCAATTATTGATTGCTTACTTGAAAGCTATTTTTGTTTTCTTTCCATCATAGGGGAGCCCACAAAATGGGGACAATGGCCAACAAAAGCCCCCCCCCCCCCCCCACACACACACACACACACACACACACACACATATATTGTGAGGAGTCGAGAACTTAGTAGTCCCCACGACAAATACTAGATCAAACTATAGTTGTTTTCATATGAAGCTTCTTGGCCCATGTATTGCTTGCTTAATGTAAGATTAAAGTTTACTTTTCTTTAGCTTGAATCAAAACAACTTTTTTTTTTTAATATAGAAGGCTAGTCACAAACTCATTTCCACACAATGCAATAAGCTAATGGGCCGAGCACATACAACCTATTCAGTAGGACGAGCAAGTCGAGTATGAATTGCCTAATTGGATCATGTATGCCCTATAATTGAGAGAGCTGCTCAAGAGAAGCTAGTGTCATGAATAAATGTGTGGGTGTATGATTTAAGCACTACACATCCATTGTTAAAAATCTGATTATTAATTTATATTATTTTTTATCAGTTTATTCGTTAGCTTCTTGTTTCTATAACCTAAACCCCACCCATTCAACTTATATGCTAAATGAGAACTTCTGACTTAAACCTCAAGCTTGAAGTGGGTAAAATGGGTTTCAGTCGAGCTCATTAGGTGAGATTGCTTGTCATATTTTGGAAATTTGCACCTGTGATGCAATCTTTTTGAGTCAATCAGTTACGATGAAATTTATGATGAAATTAAAGTCTGCTGAATCTTTCATTTTCCTTTTGAGTGCACCTGTACAACGTGAATATGAAACTGCTGTTTAATCTTCATATGTGCATTATTATGACAGTATTTTCATTCATTGGTTGTAGGAACCTGGCTAACAATAATTTCACCGGACCTCTACCGGCATCTTTGAAAGGCAAACAAAAGATAAAATTAAAGTGAGTGGGCTTATATGGAGAAGTAAACTCAACATCGTGATCATATTTTTGAATATGTGTGTGTGTGTGTGTGTGTGAGAGAGAGAGAGAGAGAGAGAGAGAGGGAGAGAGAGAGAGAGAGAGAAAGAAAGAGGGAGAGATGCAATCATAGGGTGCCTGAATACTTCTTCAGACCATTAAACACTCTATGAGAATACAAATCTAAAAACATAACTATAATTGGGTGATGGTATTTCATCCATATATAGCATGGTTTCTCTTTAATTATCTCTATTTTCAGTATAACAGGAAACAACATTACAGACAACCCTCTACCACAAACAAATAGTAGAAGAAACATGAAGCCGATCATCATTGGAGTATCAGTAGGTGCAATTATCCTATTTCTATTGCTGGTTGGTTGTGTCGTCTATGCATGCCTTCGAATTCCACATCCTAGGCCATCACCTGATGTTGTGATGGAGAATAATGTAGGTACGTTCTTTTAATTCCTAAATGTGCCTTAACAGGCTCTATTTGAATTGATTGCCAATAGCAAACTACATTAGCTTTCTAGCTTCCTCTATTAAATATCCTAAGCCATGAAAAAACAGAAAGAGCATTCTAGCTCTACAACAAAGACTCTTGCTAGCTATTAAAATCCTTTCATGAGCATCAACACTTTTGTACCCCATGTCTAACTCATTCTGCTCTTTCTAATAGCCTAGAAGTAATACTTATGATATCCTTTTGGGGTATACAATTGACCCATAGACAGCTGCATATATGCTAGATCTACAAGTGAAGCCAATGCATGTGAATCTCACTGAAACATCTTAAAGCCAATATGCATGATTCGTGTTGTTGATATGCAATCTCATTCAGACAGGATTGCTTTACATGCAATGATAATGTGAGTTGGAAGAACAAGTTCCAATTGCCTTTAGATTATTATCTTCTTCACATGTTGCCTAGTACAAAAGTGGGCTTGAACCTCATTCCTATAGAAAGTGGGCATTTAGAAAGATCTATTAGCCATGTTATCTGGCTTCCAAACACGAAGCAAGTCTATATTTGCCTAGATCCGCATTTGTTTGTTGCAGATGGTGGACCCATCCATGTGCAGATCTAGAGCTTCATTGAGGTAATGGGCTATAAGTGGATGCATTGGAGAACCATACTTGAGATACTGTTTAAAATTTCAGGACATTACAAATTATTTGTTTATAAATAGTTGTTTATCTGAGAAAAGTAAGTCAATTGAAACTAGAAAACCTTACCCTTTTGCCAATTCTATCTTTCCATGTTTGATCATTGTTATGTGATCGATTATCCATTACTTCACTGCTTAGTATATATTTTTTTTCTTCATTGGCTTTTTATTGTTTGATGCCAACTTTACAAGGTGGAGTAGTGAACCTCCTCTTAAATGCATCACCTCCTCATGCTTGTGGCACAATTGGCATTAGCTACGACAAATGTTTTTTTAGATTTTTTGCTATGAAGGGAGGACGTAATTGATGCACTCCTTTTAAATGAAAGAAGAAAAGCATTTAAGGACTGTTGCACACTTAGACCTAAAGGGGTTGGCATAGTGGGAGTAGGTAATGACTTTGAGGTAGATACTCATGGTTTTATTCCCGGGGGCATCACCCCTGCTTAGATAAGCTAGAACAAGCTACGTCTCTTGGGGTAGGGCAGGTGCACTCAGGGTGTTTCTACAACTGTTGCCATGAGGGTAGGGGCAGGGTTTCGCTTCAACTTTTTTGACAAGAAAGAAAAAACTGCATACTTGAAATGACAAATATAATAAAAGGAAGTGCATTTACTCCCAAACTAACAGGGTTTCAAAATCCATTGCTTGCATTATTATTCTTTGTGAAATTGGATGTCATGAAAATTGTTAAATAAATGGCTCAAGAAACAAATTTTCACACATAGTCACTATGAAGACACAAACTACTGCAAGTTTGATTTCTTGGAATTGTTATGTAAAACTGTAGAGAATCTTGAGAAGCAACAGGCTGGTTGTATTCAGCTAGGGCCAAACCATGCATTCACGTATGAAGAGGTTGTGAAGATCACACGTAACTTTGGAATCCTTATTGGTGAGGGAGGATCTGGTTCCGTTTATTATGGTCGCCTTGATAATGGCAATGAAGTTGCAGTCAAGGTATTGAAAAATTTGCAGCAACGAGGATCTAAAGAATTTGTTGCAGAGGTTCGAATAGAGTTATCCTTTGTCGTTTAATAATTTGTTCTTGTTTCTTTTCTAGTAATATATAAACGAACTCAAGTTTTACCATGTGCAATATTTCAGGTTAAGTTGTTGATGACAGTGCACCACAAAAACCTTGTTTCGTTTGTTGGATTTTGTGAGGAGGACAAGAAGATGGTTGTCCTCTACCAGTACATGCAGAATGGAAGCTTGGGAGACCTCTTATCAGGTAACCACCTAGGCCTAGGCAAATTTTATTTCTATAGTGTATCATATATTTGGAATTATATAAAAGAAATAAATAAAAAAAATGCAAAGTCATATCATCAGATAAGTAGCATAGAATATGTCAGAAAACATGTGTAGCCGTAGAGTACTTTCCAAGGTTGTATAGGAAATTTCCAGTAACACTTTATGGGCATTTCATGGCATCTGATTTTGTGAGAACCTACTCTGAATTCGTGCTCATAATCATGCTCAAAATGCAAAAGCAATTGATTTAAATGTTAAGCAGTTTAGCACTAGCCTTCAAAAGGTTTCTCACTTCTAGACCTAGCAGAATTGTGGAATCTATTTGTCTAGCCTTGACGTACTCTCTTGTTCTATTCTATTAGCTATTTTTATTTTCTGCATCCTTGAAAGGGCGATTACACTGCATGAAGAAATTATCGTCCATAAAAATAATACTTCCCATTTGATTTAATCAGTGTTTGTCTTTTCTTGATATTCATCCTTTCACCTACTTTATTTGTGCTAGAGGGTGAACATTAGTTCCCATGCAATTTTGTGCTATACTTTTGCCAAGATCCCCCCAAAATCAAAATAAACAAGAAAAAATGCTAGCACCAGAACCATTATCAGTCATAAGGAGACCAAAAACTAAGCATTGGAAGGACACATTATGTAAATAGTGGAAACAAGTTTATTCTCCCCACTGTATTGTCTGTTGATAATTGACTTGGTTCGTCTTCTATAGATGGACAATTTAAGGTCACCCTCTTCCTTGATGCTAATAAGCAAGACAAGCTCCACAGACACATTATTCTTGTAATGCATACGCACAAGTTACTTTCCATTAGTTCGATAGTTGGCCATTAAACTAAGCCAACGGAATTGAAAAATGTTAACAGAAAAAAAAGAACACTTTAATCACTAAAGCAGCAATTGCCAAGTTTTTGATGAAACAAACAACAAAAGAAGTAGATGCATATGTCCAATAAGTGGGAAAGCTGTAAACTTAAAGAAAAGCACATACTTCTTATATCTCTTAGGTAAATTTCTGCTTGAATCTCTTAAGTAGACCAAATCTACCAACACAACAAATGGTGAACTTAAAATGCAGAGCTTCAAAGCTATTTCTTATCACCCATCGTTCAGCATGCTGGAACAGGTACCTAACAGACAAAGACCACTCGGGATAACAATTGCCTAAGGAAAATGCATGGGCAAGCAATATAATGATCCTCTCTCTCTGTCTCTCTCTCTCTTGTGTGTGTGTGTGTATATATAGACTAAAACCTTCTAGAACTTGAAGCTGTCCAAGATTTTAATACGTTACTTTTAAACCTATAGCACTATTATATCGATCATACTAGGGCAACAATTGCTTCATGTCATTTTAAAAATGACAACAATAAATCAGAAAACTGAATACTACGATATTATTTTTGTTACTTGTAGGCAAGAAAACCATAATAGAACTCTTAACTTGGAAAAGGCGACTGCAAATCGCTTTGGATGTTGCAACAGGTAAGCAAGCCATTGCCATTTGATTTCTCTAGCTTCGTCATCTTTATCATCCATCTGTCAATCTTGATAGATTGAGCTTACAATGCAGGTTTAGATTATCTGCACTCAGGTTGCGAACCAGCCATAATCCACAGAGACGTAAAAAGTAGAAACATCCTTTTGGATGAACAGCTAAAAGCCAGATTAGCTGACTTTGGAATTTCCAGAGCTGTTGATATGACTCAAACATCAACAATGATTGCTGGCACTCCTGGATATATTGATCCTGAGTATGGCTTTTTTATTAAATTATTACATGTCATTTGCTAGAAATTCACATACTTCCATGGCCCATGGTTTCTCATGATCTAATCCACCCAATACACCCTGTAGTCAACCACATGTATATAAATTGGGTGTAAAGAAAAGGGAGCCAAAATATGAAAACCGACGCGAAATGCTTAGCGTAAGGGGCGCGCGTGTGTGACTAGGAAAGATTAGTTGTCGGCAATGCTTGAGGGGAACCTTTTGCTCTGACATGGTCACATGCTCAATCGATAACCAAATTCTGCTAGAGAATTAAAGTCAAGAAATTGTTGATCACTACCTTTCAATAAAAGGTACAAGTTGAGTTGATCTTCATACTATGAGAACTCTAGGATGCACTTAATTGTACCACTATAGACAACCCTCTTGCACGTGTAATTCCTTACTTTCAAATAATCATATGGATATGTTCCACTATCAGATAGGCCAACTATTTGCTTTTCATATGTCTACATAATTGTTCAACAAAAAGAAAAAGAATTTCAAGAAAGCAGAAAAACACATCATAAAGAAAGTACCAAAAGGATAAAAAGAACACACCAATTCAGGAATAACATCAGAAGGACAAAACAGAAAACAAGCCACTAAAACTACCCTTGAATTAACTCCAAATAAAAGATTGACATATGCTTCTGTTTTGCAGATACTATGAAACAAACATTCTCACCAAAAAGAGTGACATTTATAGCTTCGGTGTGGTTCTTTTTGAGCTTATGTGTGGCCGCACAGCCATATTTGGCAGTGGTGAGCAGTATTCTCATATTGTTCAATGGGCAACTTCGAAGATTTTTAGGGGTGAAATAGAGAGTATTGTCGACCCAAGGATTAAAGGGCAGTACAAAATCAATTCTATGTGGAAGGTTGCAGAGACAGCATTAGCATGTACTACACGGAGGTCCACAGACCGGCCAGACATGCATGATCTTCTGAGCGACTTGAATCAGGCAATGAAGATGGAGATGGAGATTGATCACCAGGAATTTGATATTCCAGAGACAGATGTGATGACTAATTGAGCACCTTCAACTGAAGCATCTGTCTCAAGACCAAATCTATCTGTACATCTATTTGCAAGGTAGGAGTTCATGCTAACATCAACATCATAACAGACGGACCAAACATCTATAAATTAGCTTTTCTTTTTCTGCTTGACAATCAGAACAAGTATGGACACTGATGATGATTAAGCATTTCATGAAGGGTCTTGTGTTTGATTACTTATAGTAAAAATGCATGCTAGTTACTGGTTCTAGTATTTTCTACAGAAAGGGCGCTTGATTATGCCCTCAAAACTCAAAAGCTCATCTATGAAGGCTGCAGGAACTCCTCTTGATAAGTCCCCAACCAAAACAATGTTACTTGTCGCTACCTCATCTTTACAATCCGATTCAAGGATGAGCTTTGCTGAATACGGATACCATTTCCGGCTAGCCACTCTAACCCATATCAGACACCAAACTGTTGCACTTGCACCCACCATGAATGTAAGTGCAAGAAATGTTGAGTTCGATCTATTCAACCTGGGAAAAGAGACCAGCCATTCAAGGCACCCCAATATTTACCGAAAATCTCAGGGTGTACTTTCTTCATTGAGAGGAAAAACGATCTTCCAAGAGCTTCTCAACCCATATCAGATAAAATGATCTTGTTTAGTGAGGGTAAAATATTTTATAGGTTAATAGTTTTAAGTACGAAGTGCGTCATTCTGAATTATTTTATGAATTAAGCACTTTTTTGCATCTTTTCAAGCATTAAATAGTTTGCTCATAAATACATCAAAAGTTAAAGGGTTTTTTCTGTTTTTTTTTAAAAAAAAAGCTAATAAATTGGCAAATGGTTGTAGAACTCTGCATCAGACATGTTACTTAATGTTCACCCATTGAAATTAATTCCCCCGGTGTCTTGTTTGAATTTATTAACTGTGACAATGTCAAACTTGCTCTATCATTAATTTAAACATGAGAAAAAAAATAGCGAGATCATAGAAGTGAATTGGATCTTAATCATATTATGATTGCTTTTCTGAATCTGGATACCAGTTGTAAGCTAGAAAATTGGTACTATGTTCCGAGAAAAAAGCATTTAGATTCCCTTGTTGCCTACTTTCTAAAAGCATTTCTTTCTGCTATACATCGTTTCAAACTGGAATACAGACTGGCCCTCCGCTATTATTTAAGAAATTTGAATGTGTGTTCCCTAAATAATATCTTTGACGTTATGTTTGATGATGTATGGAATATCTTTGATTTTTGTTCATGCACGCATTCTTATTTTTTAATTTAGATTTTTTATTTATATAAATTAATTTGATTCATTCGTACACCTCAGAAGCTCCTTTTGGCTAATTCATCTCCAGCAGGCAAAACACAACTTAATTCCACAAACTTGATAATTCATCAAATTGGAGGAGGTAGTAAGTTAACATATCCCTTTAATTTTCAATTATCTTTCAATTGTAGAATAGGAATGTCAATGGATCCGATTCAAATCAAATACACCCATAACAACAAATAACACTTTTACGAATGGCCAGAAACTATGCCCAAAGATTCGGGCAGTCTTTCCTAAAAGTAATTAGCAATAGTCAACCGACTGTTCCTAAAGCATTCTTATAAGTGGCGTTCTTAATTACTTTTAGGATTGGTCGCAACCGTTCCTAATGAAGAGTCATTAGGACCATTTTCCTCTACGTGTCCACAAAAGTTAAATTTATAATTATATTTTTTAATATGCATATAGAAACGGCTGGGGTGACCGTTCCTAATACTTCATGAGTTCGAGCTGAACGTTAAACTCGTTCAAACTCGATTAAATAGTTCGAGTTGCACGAACTCGACGACTCGCTATTAACTGGTTCCGGGTCGGGTCTCAGATCCAAAAATCCAAAAAATCTAACACGAACTCGACTCCTCGGTATTAACTGGTTCCGGGTCGAATCTAAAAAATCTAACGCAAGACCCTCCCCGCCAAAGTCTCCCAGACCCACACCCGTCCAACTTGTGGAACAACTACAATAACAAAGTTAATATATTTTAAAGTTTCTGTTTCAAATTGATACAGGACTAAACTATAGTCTTGTATCAAAAGTTTGAAACATAAACTTCAAAATATATTAACTTTGTCATTGTAGTTGCTCCACAGGTGGGAGTTTGGGAGACCTCGGCGGTGGAGGGTCTCGTTAGATTTTTTGGATTTTGGACCCGACCCAGAACCAGTTTACAACTTCATATCGGGTTAATCGAGTCGAGCTCGACGAGTCGAGTTCGAGCCTTCTGTAAGAAGCTCGAGTTCGAGCTCGAGTAGTTTTAGTCGAGTTCGAGCCGAGCTTGAACAAGCTCGGCTCGAACTCGCTCATTAACAGCCCTATTAAATATATTACTGTTCCGTGGTTTCCCACTGAACGCCACGGAACCTGTCAGGCTTTTATAGCGCCCGTTCCGTGTTCTCTTTGTTCCGCATGTTCCATGTCCAACGTTTGTGTTGGCTGCATAAAAACGACACACGTTCTGTCCGTTCCGCCATCTTCTATTGCAATCAAACGGCTTCAAACCATTCTTAATTTTTATTTTTTATGTACATTTGTTTATTTATATGACGATTTAATTTGATTTCACAACATAATTGATTCCGATTTCATTTATTTTTTTTTTATTATTTTACTAATCAATTTGACCTTGACCTGCGATGCCCTGGGCAATGGTTAATTCCTACAGTACATCGGAAGCTATTGGCCTCATTTCCGCGGGAAGCGGCAAACCTGTGGCCGTGGCTTCCACTGGCGTAAACTAATTGACCACTGACTAAATTAATGAGCCATTGAGTGGAGAATCATGGAGGTATTTAAGGTCAAAGCAGGATGACGAAGCGGTTTAATTTTTTTACTCGATAAATTGTCAAATTGATATATGATCCTGGAAACTTGCAAAATCATGTGAAAAAATTCTGAGCTTTCGAGTAAAGCCGAAGGCTGCAAGAAATTTGTTAGAAGGTGCACAATAAAGGGACCAAAATACTACAAATTTGAATTTTAGAATCAGTCAGCTTACTAAATAATATTAGATTACTGTTTTCATATCATATGAAAAAGAAATTAAAGGAGACTAAAATATATGTGGACAGACCATAGGAGGAATACATCAAATGAAAATGATGAAGTCTAAAACCCCACTTGCATTTAAAGAAAAAGGATCAAGCTATTGTTTCCTGTTCTTCTCGTCCCATCGTCACTGCTTAACCATTAGATAGTTACATATATTCACACAAATTGCACACCCCTATGAAGCAAGCTTCTATTGATTATCAGCGTCTTCAAGGATAAGGAAGAAGGTTTATGTAAACAATATCAAACTTGATCGAGAAGATTATAATTGAAAATCTTGGCTGACTCAACTTAAATGACACATTAATTTATAAATGATGTTAGATTTCAAGCTAGCTTAAACTCCAAAAGAGCCAGTTGAACCTAAATAACCATTACTAATTGCTTATAACAAGGGGAAAACATCCCGGTGTTATTAAAATTGGAGCATACCAACAAGGACGATATTCGATATGATGCCATCTGAAACAGACCTACATATCCGTGGAATGGGATCATTTTCCCAAATGTGGGATGGTGGCCGATGATTTGTTGTGGAGCCTTGAATGATCCTTTCACTTTTTCTGCTTTTGTCTTTGCCCTGTATATATCTTCTTTCTCTCTTATTGTTTTGGTTAATAAAAGGGTTAGGGACTCCCGCTTGCATCGGAAATAACTTAATACATGAATAAGTTATATCGGCTTGTCTGGGAAGATGATTTTCAACAAGGGCGGAGCTAGAAATTTTTTATGAGAGCTAAACTAATGTTTCTAAATTTTGACTAGAGCCAAAATATCATTTTCAAAATTTTTATATAAAACAAGTGAAATTTTTTAAAATTTACATGTACAATTTAAAAAAAAATGTTTTGAAGTAAGGCCAGGGCCCATGCAGGCCCTACCTTGGCTCAGCCTCTTATTTTCACAGCGAGATCCTGAATTCTGTTCTTCTATGGTAACCACTACAAAAAAAAAATTGTTACAGTGGCGTGTTATTACCAGGAAGATTTGTGTCCCCGGTGAACCATCTATACGGTGAATGAAAATCACCGGTATAGATGTATACATGTGGTGCCGCCGCTGTTAACAGATTGGTCGCAATATAATATTGCATGGAACTTCACATTCACAAATGAATTTTCATCTCTTTTTTCCCAAATTAATTAGAACCATGCAACTGGTCCATGAGTGAAACTCGCAACTCTATTCATGGTACGTACAAAAACAGTAGGTCAACTCAAAATTAAAATAATCGACAATTCCAGGAACTAAAATTTCTGAAAAACTTCCTAGACTATAAGAACTTATCTACACGCGCTCATAAACAGTTCCATGGATATATTTCCCGTCGCTATATTTGATAACTACGGTTTATTAAGAAAAAAAAAGAAAATTAAGGCTGTAATCATAATTAAAATTCTGTACAATGTACATCAAGCTTTACATATGAAAAGAGATCAAGGCTTTTGACCTTAGAACAATATCCTTTAAAAAAAATTTCTCCTTACGTTTGATGCCTTACGAAAGCTTGCCTCAGGGCAAGACTGGTCAAATTAATCGCACCTAGTTAAAGCCTCTACCTCTGTAGGCTAAAGCACCCATCCAGGAAAGAAGGTGGGTTCAGGTTCTGTGGAGTTTCTTAATTTCTCGTTCTCGGAGCTTGCATCCGTCGTCTTATTAACATGGCCAAATCCCTGCTGCTTTTCTGCTTATGCATTGCAATCCAAATCTCCTCCGGCGTTGGTGGAAAATGTAAGTGTTCTCATCGTCACCACTTGCGCCTGTTTGATTCATCTGTTAATCCTGAAATAGATGCGCCCCTTGGATGGTTTCTATTATGTGTAATATAAAGCCATAGTGGAGGTAGGTGTGGCTACGCCTGGGCAACTGCCCACACGAACCCTAACAAACTTTTAATATTTATATGTATATTTTTGAGCAATTTTTTTCATTTATATATTGGTGCTTTTTAAAATTTTATACATAGTGCACCTTAACCTCGATATAAGGCATATTTTGGCCCTTTACGTCTCGTACAAAGGCAAAATTTGGCGTCAAGGAATTGGTAGAACGGCCCCGAAGGAATGCTTCTCATACATAAACTCTAGCTTATTAGTAGATTATTGAAGAGAATTTTCTATAAAAGCCTTTGTTTTATATCATAACCGGTGAGTTGCGTTTGATTCCTTCAGTGTTCCTGAACATTGACTGTGGAGAAACTGGCAACCACTCCGACCAGTTGGGCATCATTTGGGTCGGCGACGATCGCTATATTAAGGCAGGGAAAGCTGCCCAAGTCCAGAATCTCGGTATTTACAACAAAGAGCTCAACAGCCACCGTTACTTTCCCTCCCAGAAGAAGAGCTGCTATGTGATCCCAGGGGTAGCCACAGGCAAGAAACACATGCTTCGGGCATTCTTCTTCTATGGCAACTACGACGGCAAGTCATCGCCACCATCCTTCGATCTTCAATTCGATGGGAACCATTGGGCGACAGTGGACACTTCATCCAAGGACTTTTATTATTCGGAAGTAATCTATGCACCAAAGAGAGGCAACATCAGCGTCTGCGTTGCTCAGACGTCGCCGGAACAGACACCCTTCATCTCCACTCTTGTAATTAGCGAATTTGAGCAGGGAATGTACGAAACGGACGGCAAAGAAGACGTGCTTGTGAATACGAGGAGGACGGCCTTCGGAGCGAAGGACTACGTAAGGTAAGAGCAAAAGACTACTTGAACTTTGAACGTTGCAAGACCAAAGTTTCCAAGCTGGTCAAAGTAGTGCACCAGGGTATATAATGACCAAATTACTTCTGATCATTTAATAAAAAAGTGAATAATTTTATAACGATAAAAAGAGATAATGAAAAAGGGACTCTTTTTTTTAGAAAAAAATAATCAAAATACACTAAATTCTACTTCGTTTTTTCGGCCTGGGCGTGCATATTTGTCACATGTACAAGATGGTGCAGTAATTTTTTTTTTACATTGAAAAAATTAAATTTTTTTAGTTTGGCCCCACCAGTCGCTCCTCGTCGCTCCTTTTGGCCTGACCCTGGCCCGGCCCGCGAATCGTCTTGACCATACCCTAAAAAAAATTCTGGCTCCGCCCCTGGGTGTGCACAACTTATTTTCTCCTCAAAGTTGAGGCGTAATCCATTAGACCAGAGATTGATTTGAGTGTAGAGGTTGTGTACACACACAAATATACATCGAAGGAAAAAAGAAGGGGTTCAGCAATTTTTTTTAATTTTTATTAAAAAATTTACATTTGAAAATTTTAACTTTTTCATGATATAATTTTCTCCCTCTAAAATATTTTTTTTTTTATACTTAAACAGGAGTATTTTGGTGAAAACACACTCATGTGCACAACTGGTGTGCACATAACCAATTTTGATTTGGCGAGTTTTAGTGTGTAAACCCAATTTAGAAAGTGAAAATGATGTTTTTTAGTTTTGGCTGCATAGTATGTAAGGCTTTGAAGGATAGAACTAGTGTTATATGCCTGGGCTGATCTGAATCGAACCGGTTTGATCCATTCGATATTATTAGCCTATTCTAGACTGCCGTGATCAATCTTAATTTAGACAAATTTCTTTATGACTTGAAAGGTTTAGTATTTTGTAAATTCTTCTTTATTCTTCAGTTCATCTTTTTCCAAAAGAATTTTTTTCTTTTAACTTTTTTTGCCAATTCACTACCACTTCAGTTAAATCACTGAATTGGCTGACTTACTGAACTGATTAAAGTTATTACCACAAAAATGTAATTTATCTACCATACATATTGTTATATGGTCATCATGATTGTATTGGGCTGTTTCACATAAACTGATAGATAAGTCCTTCGCAAAATGAAAACGAAAATTCTTTTATGGTACAAATTATTATCAATGATCCTGTCATATAGTCCTTTGTTTCTTTATACAAATTGCGTATTTTTATAAAGAACTTAAAATCACGTAGGTCAAAACTATTTAAGAGAGAAAATCGGGTTAGAAAGTGAGATTTAGGAAGATTTTCATTTTAACAAGCTACGCCGATGTCATATGCATGGGTTACGTATAGCTAGCTGTTTCCTACGTCAACTGCTTAATTTCACAAAAACCAAATTAAGCCCCACCCATCACACAAATTAAACTGCACAGACATATATAATCATATATTGGATTTTGACTTCTATTGTTTCTAATATCATTGACTTTAAGTTAATTTATTTATTTGTTATATGCCTATCGTACAATGTTCAATTAAGAAAGATTTATATCAATGTCATTATTCATGGTGTCCTACTTAATATAAGTCAAAATCTGTACATATTAACAGTAAGAAGGTCGTTGTCAGACCTGTACAAAAAAAACATTAAAAAACTAATATTAAACTCACCATAAACCATTGCTAAAAGCATCATGAACCATTTCTAAAGTATAAACCTGCATCACTAACAAAAGAAACGAGGAAAACAGTCTTTAAATAAAATTATGTTTTTTTTCAACCATTTACTTCAATGAGATTCACCAGGTTTAAATTTATGAAATTGTTGTGAAAAGGGAAAGCAGAAAAAAAAAAGAGACTTGGATGAGATTCACCAATTGGGTTTGCATTTTGAAACGGGTGAATCTCAGAAGGAAATGGATTTGAAAATACAATTTTGTTGGACGAGTAGTTGCTTTATTGAATGTTCATATATATATATATATATGTGAACCCGACTCCCCTCGCTCACCCTTCCCTCCCGACCCTACCCTAACCCGACGGACGATGGCAGCCTCCACCTTCCGCCATTGCCCGACCTCCTCCTCTCGTGACCAATTTTTGCATGCTCTCCTCCGCCTCTCCCTCCTCTCTTACCCTATCCTCCCTCCAGATAGGACGGAAGGAGGCCGCCTCCACCATTCACCATCTCCTCCAATCATGGCCGATTGCCCCCTTTCCCTCTCTGCTAAACCTGACGGCGGAACCCTGCACCATCGCCGACCTCCTGCATCCCCTCCTCTCCATCGGTGGCCACCCACCCCCCGCTGCTAAACTCGATGGGCAGACGAAATATATATTTTGTTTAAACTTTCTACTCAGGTTTAAACACTAGAAGAGTCACAAGTTGATAGATTTAGACGCAAAAATCAGTGAGAAGGAGGTCGGGCGATATTGCAGGATGGAGGCCGCCATCCGATCAGGAGGGAAGGTAGGGCAAGAGAAGAGAGATGAGGGGAAGGGAATGAAAGTGAAGGCGTCCGTCGGCTCGGGAGGAGAGGGTGAGTGAGAAGAGGTTGCAAAAAAATAAAAAAGAAACATCGAATCGGGCGAGCTCGGATAGGCAACGCCATTTGGCGTCGGGTTAAATTGACGTTTCTTTTATATATATATATATATATATATATATATATATATATATATATATATATATATATATATATATATATATATATATATATATATATAAAACCGAACCGCGGAACATTCATTTAAAAACATCAAAACGTCAAAACGTGAACTATGAAATCTAGAATATGTACGGCCCAAACTTTCCTTCCTTTTATCATTCCCTCTCTTCTCTTCTCACACTCTCTCGTCTTTTCAGCGAGCCTGGCCACTCCTTGTCTCGCCGGTAGTGGTGACGTCCACAGGGCGTGCTGGCTGCTCTCTCATCTTTTCAGCGAGCCTGGCCACTCCTTGTCTCGCCGGTAGTGGTGACATCCACAGGGCGTGCTGGCTGGTGACGGTCAGGAGCAGAGGGAGGGGGCCGTCTAGGCCAATGGCCCAACAAAAAAAAAAATGGTGTAAAAATTGAATTTTTTTTTTCACACCTTACCCAAATCTAACTTACAAAACCCAACCCCCATTTGATCCGCTCCTCAAAAAAATCCTCGCTTTGTGATGGAGGAGGAGAAGCCACCGATAGTGGGTAGAGCAAGATGGGGGAGCCGCCGGGGCTTCCGACTACTGTTGCTGGCGGCACTGGCATCGCCCGGTTTCCGGTGATGCTCATGCCGCCGGTGATGGGCGGGGGGAGCCCAAGTGCAGTGGCTGCCTCTTTCCTCTATGCATCGTGGATGGAGGAACCTCTACCCACGATGGGTAGAGGTAAGGGGAGCCGCTATGTGCCTCTCCCCACCGTCCGGCTGGTCCGCTGGTGACGGCAGTGGGCGTCGTCTGGGAGCTCCAGTTAGGGGAAGGAGGTAGGGGAGGGATCTAGTCGAGAGAAGGAGAGGGTGATAAGGAGAATGAGATGAGTGTTGAGAGAAGGAGAGGGTGATAAGGAGAATAAGATGAATGTTGGGTTGCTTGATCCGAGATCTCATGTCTTGTAGTGTATAAGAAAAATAAAGTAATCAAGTTCCCCTCCAATGGCTAGCAGCCATCCTCATGCAGTAGTCAGTGGGTCTGCCGGTCATCCCTACCTTGTGGATCTTCTGGGGCACGTCGGGCCTGCGACAGGACGGGGGGAGCCATAGGGCTTCCGCTTCCTCCTTTCCATTAACGGAGCTTTGGCCTGGTGAAAGAAAAGAGCAACATAGTAAACAACACTGTGCATATGATGGTCTGGTGTATGATATTCAATGATATATATATATGTTTGTACTATGGCTATCAAAACTCACCCAATATACTCATCTCAAGACTACCTGATCCATCGTGCCTACACAGCTATTCTCTACACAATTTTTTTGGGCTTGGCCACTATTTACTCGACACATATGCCCCTTGTCTCAGTACGCTTGCCTTCTTCTCTGAAAAAGAGTATGGTCTTGCAGTTCATGCACTCAACTTCCCTACCCAATGATGAGAGGAGGACAGAGCACCAGCCCTTCCGCTTGCACCACCTAACACCTTTTAGAAGAAGTCAAGGAAAAAGCCAAAACTATTTTAGAGATTGTTTCTCAATGTGGTCATCTACTGTTGATAAAGAAAAGGCCATTTGTAATGAGCTAGAGGCACGACTTGTTAGACGCGCTTTCATTTTCCGTTCTTCAATTGGCTGCAGGTACCCGGATGCCCCTTATGATCGTTTCTGGCTGCCATCAAGCAGTAGGATCGATGGAGTGATTAGTTTGACTAGAGACAACATGAGCATGATCCCAAACTTCACGGACGTACCAGGAGTGGCAATGGTCCACGCCATAACACCAGCGTCGAGCAATGCGACGACTCTGGCAGTCCCATCGTTGGAGCTGTCCTTGGTAGATGCTCTCTATTACTTCAATTTCTTTTTCAGCGAACTGTCACGGGCCGCGTATCAAAACAAGAGCAGGTCATTTGATTTTCTTGTTGACGGAAAGAAGCTTAACCTTGAGCCCATGACCCCTCCTTATCAGTCAGGTTGGATTGTGTATGATCACGGTCGTAAGCTGACATCTGAATCCGTCATTTCCTTGGTTAACACACCAGAGGCCACCCTTCCTCCCATCCTCAACGCCATGGAGCTTTTTCAAGTGATCAGGCGCCCACTTGCGAATGAAACCAACGAAAATGATGGTCTCTCTCTCTCCCTCTCTCTCTCACTCACTCTCGCTCTCCCTAGTGTATGGTTCAGCCATCTAGATGCTCAGGCCTCTCACACATGTAGCTCAATGCATTGCATTTGGCAACATGCTATAAGAGGATAGATGGGAGGATTACAACATATATATATATATATATATATATATATACACACACATACACATACACAGACATAGTTATAGTTATAGTTATGTACATATATGAATCAATTCTGCTCGATATCAAATGCTGTTGGATGGCTGAAATTTAGAATTTTGTAGCTAAAAATATTCACTATATTGTCATTAACCAAGATTTATGGTGCATCAATGGTTTATGGTAGTTTTAGGGATCATTTTTAGTGTTTTTAGTGAAAACTTTTTAAATTTTAGCCATCTAGCAATATCAGCATTCAATTACATACCCTCCCCTCCCCCATGAAGCCAATTGGATAAGGAACATTCTTAGCCCTTCATCATTGTTCAAATTGATGGTTGAAAGAAAAACAATGAGAAAAAGGTGATGGAGCATTTTCATAATCTAGTATTACTTTACATCTTCTTTTAATCACATAAACAGATAGAAAATGTTATATGAAAATATAACGATTAGGGAGGAAGAATCGATAATAACATTAAATGTCAAGGCCAACAAGGGATGAGACTATGAAAAAAAAACTCATACAGCTCGATACCACATTGCAGTTCTCCAAGAGACTTTATACATCGTACAAGATAGATCAGGCAATTTTCTGAGCAGACAAAACCTCATTGCTATATAATAATTTATTTCTTGAAAGTAAAAAGCCATATTCTCCATCTCATTTCTCTATAGTTTTGTTTTTCTTATGTACATTGATCCTTGTACGAGGTCATGAATAGTGGAGTTCACTCTAGTCTGGACTAGAGCAAAGGACCAAGATAATTCAAAGATTTCTTCAGTGGCACTGCAATACTAAGAAAATCAGTAGTAAGATGGACTTATTTAAGTGTGAAGTGGGTATAGCAAGCCCAAGGAAAGGATAAGCTAGAATAGAACAGCTTTATTACTTCATAATTCCTTGAAGACTATAACTCGTTATTAGAATAAGTGGGAGGGGATATTATTTGAAGGAATGAAGGGGCATCAATGGCTATGTATTTTGCTGAGTTACAAGTACACATATAGTCAAATTTCGAGCCTAAATGGCCACCACTTGAGGAAAGACAATATACCCATTCTCAAGTGACCAATCCCATACACCATGGTGTTTCCTTTTTCTAACTAAGCCACCCCATAAAAGCCTTTGAAGAATATATTGTTAATGTCCTTTTCAACCTTTGTAAGGTATTAGTGATAAGAAATACGTGAAAAGCATACAACACATATCTAATCATAGTTTCTCTTTTAAAGAGTAAGAGATATCGAGCTTTCTGATTGCTAAATGGCAGTGTATATAGTCAATAATATGTCTACATGTTGACGGCCTAATGGATTCAATCAAAAGAGGAGAGCCAAGATATTGAATGGTGGGAGGCATTATTGGAGACCTGACTATTTCAGAAGCTGCTTGTTTGGTTCGTATGTATGTCTTCATTGAGGTGAGAAGCTGTTCTCCTCATTGTTGAGTAGCCATGATGCTATAGAAGTGGCAATGAATTATTGTTAGTAATTGTCATTTGCTGCAAAGAAAGCCTCCCCAAACATGATTAGATCATCATTTTATTGAAACATATTAGAGAAGAAACTATAAGTGAAAGAGGATGGAGAAACCCTTTGGAGGTAACAGTCAGTTTTATTGGCAACTAGTATTGTCTTAACTAAACATGGAGATAGTGGGCATCCCAATTTTTATCCCCTTGGAAGAAAGAAGGAAGAAGCAAGTTTCTTATTAACAACTAGTATTGTCTCAAATTTAAGGCATAACTTTTCAACCCAAGATATGCAGCACTTGCCAAACTTCATATAATGCAATATTTGAAGGAGGTAGTTCCAAGACATGTAGTTTTGGAAAGTTTTTCTAAACTCCACATTGAGCTTAATGTATGTTGGTCCGGGCTCTTTCATGGAAAGCAAGATCTGAGAGGCCAAAATATATCTATATCTGATACAGGGAAGAACGCTATTAGTTATGGGCATATTGGCTGCTGGAAAAGGTGATTTGTCTCCGTTTTTATTACTTTCACAATAATTATTTGAAGATATCTTGTGATGGATAGAGTGCAACATCTAGAAATTTGGTCTTCAGATATGAGCTTTCAGATATGAGCTTCAGAATAAGACATATGAAATACTTGTGAACCAACATTGAGAACACAATTATATGAAATTCTATGAGCATCATATAAAACCTTAACGGACAATGTCCTAAATTCCAATTGAAGAAGTCAATTGGGAGTCCATCTAGTCCAGGTGGTTTAAATTTAGACAATGCTTTGAATGTAGCCAAAATATTTTATGGAGATGGGTTTTTTGTAATTTTTGAGCTTGAATTAGGAGGAAAATATTAATATAGCAACCAACCCACTTCCACACTAGGCTAAGTCTCCTGTTCTAGTGAACCATAACTAGCTTCTTGGTAGCTTCGGTCATTCCTCAACAAGAATAGGACCATCACAACAAACCATGTAGCTGACCTCCTTTGCACAAAACATTTTTCAAAATCTTCGATACAAGACTAAATTTTTAGATTACCCAAGTCCGACTATTAAATCAATTCTGATACCAATACAATGACCCAATCCATTCCTACACTAGTCTCGAACTCTTGGTTTAGTGGATCCTGACCCACCTCCAGCATCTTCAGTTCTTCCTTCAAAAAAGTAGGAACTAGAACAGCTAATTGTGGCATTCTTATATGTTCCTGAAGGTCTTCACAATACATGAGATTAATTTACATTAAAAGATGAACATGAGGAATTGGATATGTAAGGAGGCCCACTAGATTGTTAGTTGTTATGATTTCTAGCTTTTTTTTTTTTCTTTTTTTTTTTAATAAAACAAAAGCTGCTCGGAGGTAGGTAGAGATCTATTAAACTAGAAGACCGAGCCTAATGTTGGAGTGGGATGAGTTGTTAAATTGGTATAAGAGCTAGTTCCATAGTTAGAGCTAGGTCCTACACATTGAGACACATGTGTCTTAAGGGGGGTGAAATGTGAAAGTTTATTCCCACATCAAATATTGTGAGAAAACTTTGGAGATGTATAATGAAGCCGGCTACATGGTTAATTGTCCTAGTTCTTAGTCTTTTTAGAGGAAAAATCAAAGCTGTTATAGTGCATGCTGAAATCTACCAAACCAACCTGAACCCAGTGTAGGAGTGGGCAGGGTTACCATAGTTAAACCCATATGATCCTAATAGTCAAGAATGATCATCGTCTTGCGAAGTTGCAAAAGTATGTTCTTGTAACATTGAGAAGATTACATTCTTGATCTTTGATTCATGTGATAGTTAAGAATGATATTCTAAAAGTGTGATATTTTTCAATTGATGATTGATAGGAGAATGCATTGTTTATTGAGTTTCTTGTTTTCCGTTTAATTTAATCATGAAATCTCTATTGGGTAAGTCTTAACTCTCCCATATGATTTTGAACCACTTATAGGTTCATGTCTGTGGAGGACGATGTCATATTCAATAGCGATGATAGTTCTTATTCCAAATGTTTGATATTATGGACATTGGCCATAGTGATATTTCAATCATTGTTTGATGGAAGTTGCAAGCCTCTCAAGCTAAATTCAAATTATGATGGCAGCACTTGCACATAGTTGTGGGGACATAAGAGGGATTTTAATCTAACCCTATAGGACAATGTTTTTCCAATTGGGTGTTGTGTTCTACCATCGCTCTCAAGATAAAGGTTTATATTTTTGAATCCTCAACTCCATATAAGGGAAATGGCCACACAATCAGAAATAGAATGAACTTGTGAAGAGACAATCATGTTCAACAAAGTTAGATAATATTTGGCTTGCTAACATATAATTTAAAATTGACAACCATAGCTTCAATATTTTGTTAGACCATGTAAAGACTTCTCCTGAATGAGTGAGGGTATCAGGCTTTACGATTCCACAAATTTTCAAAGGCTCTTATGAAGAGATCGAGAGTGATTGGTTGACTATATTCATTGATGGTGGGGAGATTTAAAATGTCCAACTAGTAGTTGAGGGAGGTTAATGGATGACATGATGGAAGAAATGTCAGCCCAAAGGAACCCCCTTTTTAGTGGAAACAATTAGCCTATAAACAAAAGTGAAGTTGACATGTTCCTTTAATAGATGCAATAGAGCCTATAAGAAGATTTACAAACAACCAACATCTATGTTGGAATTAGAAAGGTCAGCTTGCTAGAGTTGAAGAATGTCATCTATATACTCTGACTTTGAAAGCAAATTGACTACCTCTTCACAAGGAGAAGTTGTAAGAGTGATGCATTCTATTTTTATATTTAATGATGTTATATATGTTTGGTTTAATTTCACTCATACAATCAGCTAAAAGAACTCCATTTAAGGGAATTGAGTCCCCAAATTTGCCAAACTATCGTTTTCATAAAATACAATTAATATAGATCCTAGGCCTCTTAGGTCTTGCAGAGTGCTTAGCTATGGAGACCATTCTTGCTAGCTTCTTTGCTCAAGCTGACTACTTAATTTTTAGTGTGTTTGCTCTACTAGCCCAGTTAGAAGCTTTTTCAGCTCAATTCTATCGAATCTAAGTGAATGATATTTGGATAGTAAAGGACTTCACTACATTTTCAAAGGAGCAACCTAAGGTTTTAGTTAGGATGTCCTTTGTGTCCTATAGAGATTGCAACATGGGTGAGTAGGAGGGTGGACAATGAGTTGCATTACCAAACCCCAAAGGAAAGTCGGTGAATGAAAAGAGGTGGGCCCTTGTAAGAAAAGGCAAGGTAAGGGGACTAAAT
Organism: Nymphaea colorata; assembly: GCF_008831285.2. Taxonomy (NCBI): domain Eukaryota; kingdom Viridiplantae; phylum Streptophyta; class Magnoliopsida; order Nymphaeales; family Nymphaeaceae; genus Nymphaea; species Nymphaea colorata. The sequence goes on along the minus strand of NC_045142.1, from coordinate 5,275,613 downwards.
ACCTTGAAGAACAAAACACATGCCCCAACATGTCTAGAGAAGGGCTAGGCTGGTCTCAACTTCCAAATGTTCCTAGGTTGGACTTTTAAAATATTTGATCCCCTTCTATTTTTCTTCTCAAGCCTAGACCAACTTTGTTGCATATGCCAAATGGGAAAGCCTAATGGACATTCAACCTAATTTTCATGCTAATAAAATTGATTTCATAGGTAAAAGAAGTGTAAGATGACCATTCCTATTTCCTGAAAAGGAAGGAACATTTTTGTTTTGGTCATGTTTGTATATATATTCTCAAATATAGGCTTAAATTTTTTCTTTTTTTTAACAAACTTCACTTTCACTTACAACTACAAAGGAGAGGTGCTAGGTTAAATTAAGAAAATTTTGCTAGAAAGAATGAAAATTATGCTCTCTAATATTGTTCTTTTGAGTTGAAGGATATATATATATATATATATATATATATATATATATATATATATATATATATATATATATATATATATATATATATATATATATATATATGTTTTTACTTCATGAGAAAATTTCACAAGTTTTTTTAATTTTAGCTAATATCTTAAGTAGAGTGAAATGGGCACCAATAAATGCATGGCCATGTGTGAGAGCTTGTTGGCATCTAATGCACTGTCATCTCATAAAAAGGTGAACAATAAGTAGTTCACTTTATTACTTAACTTAACTAAAGCCTCTTGTTAAACTTAAGCAAGTGAAGAAGGTTTTCTTTTTCATTCTTTACAAATTATTGCTTCCAGGGAAATATAACAAAAATCACTACATCTCTATATTCCTGAGATTGATGAAGATACTTTTTTACCATTTTTTTGCATACGAAATTCATACAATTTTTTTTTGTAACAATGCTATGCAGTGGATGTGTTGGAGGTGTTACAGGATCAATATCAACAACTTCAATCATGGGCAGGTGATCCATGCCTTCCCATAGGTTTCACTTGGGACTGGCTCAATTGCAATACTGACAATCCACCACGAGTGACAGAACTGTGAGCAGCACAAAACTATCAGTATCAATATGGATCCCCTTCATTAATGTCTATATCCTCCTCTCAATTGAAACTCTAATGAATATATTGGTTAAGAATTTGGATTCAATGATACAAATCCTTTTTCTCTAACTTACATGCAAAATTGTTAGTGTGATGTAAAAGCAATTTTTAGTATTATTTTCATGTTCCTTTTGCTTTCTTAGGCACCTTAGTAGATCAGGCTTGAAGGGTACCCTTCCAGACTTCAGCAGCCTTACTGCACTTGAGATAATGTGAGTAAAACATTGTCATTCTTGCCTATCCACTTGCTTGCTTATTTAGGAATTTCACTATGTCAACTCTGATTTTGTAGCGACTTGAGTAACAACAGCTTGAGTGGACATATTCCGGACTTCTTGGGGACATTTCCTTCTTTGAAAGAGTTGTGAGTTTATACACACGCATGCAAAAACTTCAATAAGTTGTGGATGCCTTGTAGTTCACTTGAAATTTAAAGTTTTCTTTGCTTCCATTTGAATCCAAATAGTTAAGGCTTTAATTTTTTGTTGTTTGCCTTGCAAGCTATTCTACCGCCTTTCCATAATAGGAGAACCTACCAAATGGGGATGACCAATGAAAGGCCACCCCAATCATATTCTGGAGCCAAGTACTCGACAACCCCTGGATGAAATGCTAGATCCCACTGTGGTTGCTTTCATAAGAAGCTTTTTCGTCAATGTATTCACTTGCTCAACTGAAAATTAAAATGTACTTTTCATCGCTTTGAGTCCAAACAATTTTCAATATAGAAGGCTTCAATTATTGATTGCTTGCCTGAAAGCTATCCTGCAAATGGAACCAACAAAGAGCACCCGAATAGTGGCTGAGAACTCATTAGTTTCTAGGTAAAATACTCTCCTACTATGGTTGTTTTCATAAGAAGCTGGTCCATATTCTCGCTTTGTTCCACTTCTAAAAAGTCCTTTTTGCAAGCATAAATATATTGGAATACAATTCTTAAGAACAAAAGTTCCATCCCAAAGTCATGCAAATTAAAACAATTTACACTGGATCTTATATTTCAGGAGGTACCTTTAAATATCTATTCGTTAACTTCTATGTGTCAACAATTGCTTGCCTAGACGATTGACTTTTTTTTGACAAGCTCTCTCTCTCTCTCTTGCTCTCACTTCATTGCCTCAACTTTTGCAATAAAGACATATTGATTGACAAGCTGAAATTGAGAGCTGATGGGTGCAAGAGCAAGGAAGAGCTTACATAGCATCTGTCATCAGTGGGGCTTCAAATGAAGGAAGGCCTAGAACCTCCAAAGGAAGTGAGACCATCATTTCTATAAGATTGGACGTTTGTATGTCATAACAAAAATGGGTTGGGCTAGTGACAAACTCATTTCTGCCAAGGCAATAAGCTAATAGGCCAGCACAATTTATTCAGTATGATGAGCAAGTCAAGTATGAACTAATTAGTTGTATGGTTTATGCTTTATAGTTGAGAGAGCTGCTAAAAAGAAGCTAGGGGGTCATGAATGCATGTGCGTGTATATGATTTAAGCACTACATCATCCGTTGTTATACAATCTGATAACTAATTTACATTGTTTTTTGTCAATTTAGTTGTCAGCTTACTAGTATCTAAACCCACATATTTAAACTTAAAAGCTAAAAGAGAACTTGTAACTTGAACCTGAAGCTTGAGGTGGGTAAATTGAGTTTCAACTGACCTCATTTGGTGAGATTGCTTACCATAGTTTTGAAAATCTGCATGGGCCATGCTATATTTGTAAGCCAATTAGCTATGCTGAAATTGTAGTCTGTTGAATTTTTTGTTCCTCACATGAGTGCACTTATAAAGTGTGAATATGCAATTGCAGCTTAATCTCCATATGGACATTGTTATGATAGTCTTGCCATCGATTGGTTGCAGGATCCTGGCAGACAATAATTTCAATGGATCCCTACCAGCATCTTTGAAAGGCAATCAACATATAAAACTAAAGTATGTGGGCTTGTATGGAGAAGTCAACCCAGCATGAGCATCATGAGAATATTTTAGGATATGTGTGAGAGTGGGGTGGGGGGGGGGGGGAGGATAGAGAGAGAGAGAGAGAGAGAGAGAGAGGCAATTATAGGGTGCAAGATACTTCTCAAGTCTATTAAAAACTCTATGTGAAAAGAAAAACTAAAAAAAAAAAAAAAACTATAAGTGGGTGATGATATTTCATCGATGGCATGATTTGAGTTTCGTTAATTATCTATGCTTTCAGTATAAATGGAAACAACATTACTAGAGACAACCCATTGCCTACACATGGTGAAAGAAATATGAAGCAGATCATCATTGGAGTATCAGTTGGCTCAGTTATCCTATTTCTATTGCTAGTTGGTTGTGTCTTCTATGCATGCCTTCGATTCCCACATCCCAGGCCATCACCTCATCTTGTGATGGAAAATAATGTAGGTAAGCTTTATTCATTCATAAATGTCCCATAATAGGCTGTTTTTGAATTGATTGCCAATATCAAACTACATTAATTTTCCTACTCCCTCTAGTAAATAGCCCAAGCCACTTCCTCATGAAAAATGAGAAAAAGCATTCTAGCTATACAAACAATGATTATTGCTGCTAAAACTCTTTTGTGAGCATCAACTCTTTTGTACCCTTTGTCTAACTCATCCTGCTATTGCTAATTGCCTAGAAGTAGTACTGCTGTTGTGCTTTTGGGGCATACAATTGACTCATACATAGCTGCATGCATGCTAGATCTATATGTGAATCAATGCATGTGGATCTCATTGAAACATCTTAAAAGCAGTTTGCACAATTCGTGTTGTTGATATGCAATCTCATTCATATACCATTGGTCTACCTGGTCATGTGGGTTGGAAGAACATGTTTCAATTGCCTTCAAACTAATGTAGTCTTCACCAATCACATAGGAAGGAAGTGAGCTTGAACCACATTCCTATAGAAAGGGGCCATTTAGAATTGATTTGTTAGCCATGCTCTACATCCTCTCAAGAAAAACATATCCACATTTGCCTAGATTTGTATTTGTCTGTGGCAAATGATGAACACATTCATGTGCAAATCTGGAGCCTCATCGAGGTAGTGTACTATAAGTGGATGCATGAATAACCAGACTTGAGATACTACTTTATAATTCAGCACATTTTATTGTTCTATTGTCTATAGTCAGTTGTTCATATACAAAAAGTGAAACGTTCGAGACTTACAATACCCAAACCATTTATCAATTCCACTTTTCCTTGTACAATCATTGTTGTTGTGCTTGAGTCTCCATTACTTCATTGCTTAGAATATTTTTTTTCTCCACCAATTTCATAGTTTAGTGCCAACTTTACAAGGCTGAGTAGTGAGCCTCTTCTTAACTGCATCACCTCCTCATGTTTACAGCACAATCAGCTTTAGTTAACTACAACATTTTCTACAACTTCTAATATGAAGTGAATAGGTGATTGATGTACTCCTTTTAGAGTAAAAGAAGACAAAGTATCTGTGAAACTACTGTACTCTTAATCCTAAAGGCATTGGCATAAGGAGAGTAGGTAATGGTTATCAGACAAATAGCCATGGTTTTATTCCCACAAGCATCTTCCTCTTTATAGAAACTCGAGCAATGCCTTCTAGGGTTAGGTAGGCACATTCAAGGTGTTCTACAGTCCCATTTTTTTTTACAAGGGTAGGAGTTGGGTTTCCCATCAACTTGTTTGACAAGCAAAAACTAACACATATTCAAACTAACAAAAATAATAAAAAGGAAGTGAATTTATCCCAACTAATTCGCTTTCAAAATCAATTTTTGCATTATACTTATCTATGAAATTGGATATTGCCATGAAAATTGTTAAAAAAATGGCTCAAAAAACATTTTTCACACTCACCATGAAGATGGAAAGTGCAAGCTTGATCAGTTAAGGAATTGTTATATAAAATTGTAGTGAATCTTGGAAAGCAACAGGCTCGTTGTATTCAGTCAGGGCCAAGCCATGTATTCACATATGAAGAGATTGTGAAGATCACATGTAACTTTGGAATCCTTATTGGTGAGGGAGGATCTGGCTCTGTTTATTATGGCCGCCTTGATAATGGCAATGAAGTTGCAGCCAAGGTATTGAAAAATTTGCAGCAACAAGGATCTAAACAGTTTGTTGCAGAGGTTCGAATACAAATATCTTTTGTCATTTAATAATTTATGCTTGTTTCTTTTCTATTAATAAATGAAGGATCTCAAGTTTTCTCATGTGCAATATTTCAGGTCAAATTGTTGATGACAGTGCACCATAGAAACCTTATTTCATTTATTGGATTTTGTGAAGAGGACAATAATATGGTTATCCTCTACCAGTACATGCAAAATGGAACCTTGAGAGACCTCTTATCAGGTAACCACCCAGCAAAATTTCGTTTTTTACTGTTTAGGATGAATTTAGAATTATATACAACAAATAAATCATAAAAGTGAAAGCAAGTCATGTCGTCACATGAGTGGCATAAAATATGTCGAGCAACATGCATAGCCGCTAGATAACTACTTTCCAAGGCTGTAAAGGAATTTGTCTACAACACTTTATGTTTCATGGCATCTCATTGTACAAGGTCCTACTCTAAATTCATGATCATTGTCATGCTCATAATGCGAAAAAAATTGATTGAAAAATCAATTAGTAGCACCAGCATTTGAAAAGTTTCTCACTTCTAGACCTAGCTAAATTATAGAAGTTGTTGTCTTGATGGACTTTCTTTTTGTTCTATTTTTTAAAATATTTTCATTTTCTATGTCTTATTTAAAGGGGCGATTACAGCGTGTGAAGAAATTATCATCCAAATAGATTATTACTTCCCATTTTATGTAGTAGTGTTTTTGTATTTTCCCGATACTCATTCTTTGACCTAGTTTATTTATGATAGCGGGTGAACATTAGTTTTCATGTAATCGTGTGCTACACTCTTGCCAAGAGGCCAAAAAAATCAAAATAAACTATGAGAGATATTAGAACGAGAACCATTCTCAGCCATTAGGAGACCTCAAACTAAGCATTGGGGGAACACATTAACTAAACGGTTGTATGTTGATAATTGATTTGGTTCTTGTCTTCTATATCTAGACAACTTAAGCTCACCCTCTTCCTCGATGCTAATAAGCAAGAAAAAATCCACATGCACATTATTCTTGTAATGAACACACAAGAGACTTTCCATGAGTTCGATGGTTAGCCATGAAACTCAGCCAATGAAGTTGAAAAATTAAAATAAAAACGAAAGAACACTTTAATCACTAAAGTAGAAATTGAAGTTTTTGATGAAATAGAAAATACTGAAAAAGTAAAAAATATGTCCAATAAGTGGCATCAAGGAAGTTAGAAAGCTATAAAATTATAAAAAGAACACAGACTTGATCTATCCCTTAGGTGGATTTCTGCTCAAATCTCCTTAGCGCACCACTTCGACCAGCACAACAAATGGTGAACTAAAATGAAGAGTTTTCAGGCTATTTTCTTATCACCCCCTGTTCGTCATGCTGGAACAGGCCAAGTAACTACACCACTTGGGATAACAATTGCCTAAAGAAAATGCATGGGTAAGCAAAATAATGTTTCTCTCTCTCTCTCTCTCTCTCTCTTATATATATATATATATATATATATACACACACACACACACACACACACACACACACACACACACACTTAAAACTGTCAATTTTCCAAAATTTTAAGATTACGTTACTTTTAAACCTATGGCAATATTGATGATACTACGGCAGTGACTGTTTCATGAAATTTTAAAGTGACAGTAATAAACCAGGAAACTGAATGCTAAGATATTGTTTCTTGTAGGCAAGAAAACCATAACAGAACCTTTAACATGGATAAGGCGGCTGAAAATGGCTTTGGATGTTGCAACAGGTATGCAAACCACTGTTCATTTGGTTTCTGTAGCTTGGTCATCGTTATCATCCATTTGTCAATGTCGACAGATTGAGCTTACAATGTAGGTTTGGAATATCTACACTCATATTGTGAGCCAGCCATCATCCATAGAGACATAAAAAGCCGAAACATCCTTCTGGATGAACAATTACATGCCAGATTAGCAGACTTTGGAATTTCTAGGGCTGTTGATATGACTCAAACATCAACAATTGCTGCTGGCACTCCTGGATATATTGATCCTGAGTATGGCTTTTTAATTAAATTATTACATCTGATTTGCTAAATATTCACATACTTTTATTGCCCATGACATGTCAAGATCTAATTCACTCAATACATACTGTAGCGAAAGCCAATGTGAATTGTTGGCTTCAGGCACTTGGCCCAGGACCCCAGCCAACCCTGCGTGTATAAGTTGGTTCTGTAAAAAACGAGCTAAAATATGAAAACCGATGCCAAATTTATAGGGAAAGGTATATACTTTATGGGACTAGGAAAAGTAAGTTGCTAGGTATGCTTAATTTCTGACGTGGTCGCATGCTCAATCGATAACTAAATTCTGCTAAAGAATTGACCACTGGTTTTTCAATAGAAGATATAAGTCACTTCGCAGTTTATCTTCATACTATGAAAGCTCTAGGATGCACTTCATTTTACCGCCATAGATAACCATCCTGCAAGTGTAATTCATTACTTTCAAATAATCATATGCGGATGTTCCATTGTCGGATAGGTCAGCTATTCGCCTTTCATACGTCTACATATAATTGTTCAACAATATATATATATATATATATATATATATATATATATATATATATATGTATGTATGTATGTTTGTATGTATGTATATATGTATAAAGAATTTCAAGAAAGCATGTAGAAAAATGCATCATATTGTATTCAAGAAAGTATCGTAAAAAGAAAAAGACACCAATTCAAAATAACATCAAAAGCACAAAATAGCAAACACGCCACTAAGACTACCCTTGAATTAATTCCAAATAAAAGATTGACATATGCTTCTGTTTTCCAGGTACTACGAAGCAAACATTCTCTCCAAAAAGAGTGACATTTATAGCTTTGGTGTGGTTCTTTTTGAGCTTATGTGTGGTCGTGCAGCCATATTTGGCAGTGCTGACGAGTGTTCTCGTATTGTTCAATGGGCAACTTCGAAGATTGTTAAGGGCGATATAGAGAGCATTGTCGACCCAAGAATTAAAGGGCAGTACAATAAATATTCGATGTGGAAGGCTGCAGAGATAGCATTAGCATGTACTGCACGGAGATCCGCTGAGCGGCCAGACATGCATGATGTTCTGATTGATTTGAATCAGGCAATGAAGATGGAGATGGAGATTGATCACCAAGAATTCGGTACTTCGGGGACAGATGTGATGACTAATTAACTGTCTTCAACTGAAACATCTGCCTCAAGACCAAATCTCTCAGGACAACTATATTTGTAAGGTAGGAGTTCATGTTGACATCAACATCATAAAAGTTGGACCAAACATCTATAAATTCGCTGATCCTTTTCTGCTTGACAATCAATTTGTTCAAAACATGTACAGATAATGCTGATGATTAAGCATTTTATGAAGGGTGTTGTGTTTTGTTTGATTAGTTGTAGTAAAAATGCATGCTAGTTAGTAGTTACTGGTTCTAGTATTTTCTACAGAAAGTGGCGCTTGCTTATACCCTCAAAACTCAAATGCTTATCAATGAAGGCTGCAGGAATTCCTCCACTTGATTAGTTCACATTGAAAACAATGTTACTTGTCACTACCTCGTCTTTACAATCCGATAGGAGGATCAGCTTAGCGGAATAGGGATACCATTTAAGGTGTCCAGCTAGCCACTCTAAAACCCATATCAGACACCAAGCTGTTGCGCCTCCACCAGCCACGAATGTAAGTTATAAAAACGTTGACTTTGGTCCATCCAAAGTGGGAAAAGAGACCAGCCATTCAACGCAACCATTTACCAGATACCTTAAGGTTACTTTCTTCAAGGATAGGAAATATGACCTTGCAAGAGCTTCTCAACCCTTCCAGTACTTCACATCTAAACATACTTTTGCATAATCCTTCCTTTTCATTCCTCCCTTTCGCATCATCCTCTCTATCCTTCTTTACCTTGTCATTCCATTTTCATTTATTAGAGAGCTTGTTAATTAATTATGATATCTTTGACTTTATGTTCATGAAATAGAGCATAGTGTTGAGTTGAAACCCAAACTAATTTGTGACCCATCAACTATGACAACTTGACATGCAAGTTGAAGGGTGCACCGCTGCCATCACTGGAACTGACACATCTCAAGACTCCAGAGGCAAGGGAATAGAGGGGCCTTTGGGCCTAAAAATATGCCAAGTTGAGACAAGGGAATTTAATTATTTCATAAAATCAAAATAGAAACATATATAAGTGCCACTATTGAAAGCAACGGAAGATAAATAGAAAGATATATAAATGCCTGAAAGTATAGCATGATGAGAGGGGTATATGGAACATCTTTGGGGTTTATTCCTCCAGCCGATCTTATATCTTAATTTATATTTCTATATAAATATAACTTGATTCCGTTTCATAAATTGTTCGAATTTGATTTAATTTTTGAATATTTTCAGATCAATTTAATTGCACCAGTTTTAACAACATTGCACGTGCATCCCATGAGCCCTTTCTTGGTGAGCTAGGGGATCGAAATATTCCTACACCTCGGAAGCTCCTCCTAGCCTCATCTCCAGCAGGGCAAACACATGGCTGTTGCTTCCACTGTTTTAAACATGATCATTCACCAAAACAGAGGAGGTAGTTCAATTTTTCATAATATAAAGAAGAGTACTTCTCCACAGGTAGGGGCTCGTTTGATTGCCACAAAAACAGAAGAAGAAAAATTAGGAACTTTTTTGCAAGAATAATTTTTTAAAATAATATTTTTTTTTCTCTTTAATTCTGAATTCAGCTTGTGTTTGAAGGCCTGGATCATGAATGTTGCAAATAATGTTTTTTTTTTCTGTTTGAGTAGCCTGCACAATAAACCTTGAAAAAGAAAAAAGATCTTTGCCCAATACCCGGTCAAAAACAGGATCGCTGCCTTCTTCCATTCTGATCAAAATGAGATAAGATAATGACTGATTCAAAAGACTTAGGGGCGCTTGGGTGACACCCTCCTCTTACTTCCCTTCCCTTTAAGAGCAAAACAACAGCAAAAGACTTAAGGGCGCTTGGGTAAGTTCATTTATCTACTGCAGGAATGCAATGAGGCTTGCATCGAGCATGAGCAGTGGCTAGGGGGTTTGTCTCATGGACGTAAGCTGTCTTCTTGAACAGGAGTCAAGGGAACACTACGTAAAAGGTATCAAAATTTTGGTGACGTTAATTTCACGTCAGTAAAAAGGACAGTAAAATGCCAAAACCTATTTTTGGTGGCACTTCGTCTCTTGCATCAGTAAATGTCGATTTTACTAACGTTTTTTAAAACATCAGTAAAATCATCAGTGACACTATTTTACTGACCTACAAGTTGGTGACGTCCTTTTACGTCAATAATTTTTTTTTCCTGTGTAGTGAACTTTGAGTTGGAAGGTACCCTGCTTGTGTCAGCAGCTACAATGGCGTGGGCAGTAGGGAGCATCAGTGAGGCCTTTGCATGCAGGAATTGTTGGCTAACATAGAGTCACATATGGATTGGTTTGGGGCAAGGAAAAAAAAAAAAAAACCGAAGAGGCAGTGGCATTTTATAAATTTTTTTAAAGCTATGTACATTTTAGTCTTTTAATATTTTCATAATTCTTTTGGTACAAATATTTTCATAATTCTCATTTTATCTTTTCAAGAGCATTTTCAGTTTCCAATGCCAGCTCTACATTTTTTGGGTTTTCACACACATATATAGTTTTGAAATAGTGCCTCTTGGCCTAAACGGCTGGTAACTTGGACAACACGCTGCTCTCTGCTACGGGCAACGGTAAGGCTCTTCAGGCCTTCAGTGTGATTCATTGGCCTGCTTATCAGCGTAAGTTGATTCTTGGTCTCATCCGCCCTGAAGGACATCTATGGAAATCCAAACTGAACTCCTCAATCATGACGTCATTCTTCATGATCAAGATGGCAACCCACCATGTGGTGAAACCACGAGAGCTAGCTCATCTCATCCTTATCAATTCTTGGACAAATATATGGCAACTAACTGCTGAATCGGTCAAAATAAATAAGAAGTCGATTACTTCTTCTGAAACCATCTCTAATTGAGAGCATGTTAATAATGTTGACTTATGGCGTCCTCGTATATAATATTTTGTGTGTCTCTATTTGCAGAATAGTCTAATTTACATGAATCTAAAATATTAACAAGTTTACTATTAAGAAAAGGGAACTTGCAGAGCCATTCTTTACAAAGGGGGGTCTGCGTTTTCAGCTGCTCAACTGGCAGCTTAGGCAAGAAAAAATATACCAACAAAAAAAATGAAAAAAATGAATTTTAACAAGAATAGCACAAATAAAAAACAAAAAAAAGAAAAACGTTGAGAGGAAACTAAAGGGTTGAACTCGCAATAAATGGGAGCATTTAAAGTTGTGGCATCTAGCTTCATCATTTTTGCAGGATAATTTGAAAGGAATAAGAAAAACATAAAATAATATCCATATGAAACACACAAGGGGAGAGAGAGAGAGAGTAGGCATACTTGTGTGAGCTATCCAATCAGAAGAGTGAAGAATATTAGGTAAGGCTCCTGTAATTCTTTCATTCTTTGTTCTTTGAGTAATAACATGTTGAGAAGCCATGAGCCAGCAGGGTTGCACCAAAAATATTAGGTGAGGAAGAGGAGAGAGTAAGGATGGGAGGAGAGGGCATCCGCTTTTAAAGAAGGGGCAAAAGATTGGGATTGAGTTGCGTGCACGCAACAAATGTACATCGAAGGGGATGGCGGCATTTATGAATTTTTTTTTTTATAAAGGAGTAGGCATTTTAGACATTTTCACTTTTTTACAAGTCTACCTTTCCTTTTTAAAAATTTACGTTTATTATTTTAATAAAGGTATTTTGCTCATTTTTATTTCTGTGTCTCCGCATATAACTAGCTTCTTAAAAGTTTCAGTGATGCAGGCATGCAACATCCTCACGTCACTAAAAGCACAATAATGCGAAATCCAACATGGGAAATGAAGGTCGAGTATTCAATCAAAAAACAAATTTTACTGACAAGAAACGTCGGGACATTGATAACTAAATTAGTGAAATTTGAAGAAGAGTGTGGGAACAGATACAGAACCTTTTGTGATGTCATTGGAGAACCAGCAATGTGAGGATCTTGTACCAATCTTTCAGAGAAATGTCACTGATCACCAAACCATTTGTGACGTTACCTAGAAAAAGATTAACAAAGAGGATATCTTCACTGACATCCAGCCAAAAAACAAGAGCGAAAAATTTTGAACACTTTCACCTATACATGAATAAACAAAGTACTCCGTCCTCCCCCTACATCCGTAAATTGATCGGTCCTCCCACTCCCAATAAACAAAGTACTCGGTCCTCCCCCTACATGAATAAACAAAGTACTCCGTCCTCCACCCCACTCTCTCTCTATGTAATATATATATGAGCAAAAGAGACACTGAGGGAGACTATAATATTTGTGAGTAATCCGGAGTCACAGATTTATATTAAGACCTTTGACTTTACAATATTGTTTAACATTAATTTCACGCCCACAGAAGCTTGCCTCTACGGAAATCATCAAAGCGGGCTTATTTATACTCTCTCTTGGCAAAATTAATCTCCAAATAAGGTAGGTCTCCTCATCATCTTGTATACCGATGGAGAATTCATTCAGGATGGCAAGATCCCTGCGGCTCTTTGCTTTGTGCACTGCAATCCAAATTTGCTCCTGCTTTGCGGATCAGCGTGAGAGTTTTCATTGTCTCCCTTCGGGCCTGTTTTCTTTATTTTCCAAGCAAGAAATACACATGCCCACACGTAGAGTGCACATAATTAGTGCTTCTAGTTCCCCTCCTGCAATGACATCGTGCACACTTTTCTATTGGGAGCTCAGTTTACACATGTCAGTTATTGGTTTCCTTCTCCTACATATCTGAAATTAGTGTTTTTGAAAAGTGGCATATCTTTGGAGATTAATAGCTTTCATACAAGGGAAGGATTTGATTTAGAGAAACTATAGAGCCATCCCCATGGGAGGGACGCCCTTCATGCATGCATCGTAACCGGTGATATTTTCCTTTGTTTCCTTCCCAGTGTTCTTAAGTATTGACTGTGGAGGAACTGGCGAGCACACCGACCGGTCAGGCATCAAATGGGTGGGCGACGATGGTTACATTAAGACAGGGAAGGCTGCCCAAGTCCAGAATTTAAGAATATACAACCAAGAGGTCAACAGCCTCCGCTACTTTCCCTCCCAGAAGAAGAGCTGCTATGTGATAGCAGGGGTAGCCACGGGCAAGAAACACATGGTTCGGGCATCCTTCTTCTACGGCAACTACGACGGGAAGTCATCGCCACCTTCCTTCGATCTTCAATTCGATGGCAACACTTGGCTGACTGTGAACACTTCATCCAGTGAGGGCCAATATTTTGAAGTAATATATGGACCCAAGCGAGACAAGATCAGCGTCTGTGTTGCTCGCACATCGCCCGACCACATACCCTTCATCTCCACTCTTGAAATCAGGGAATTTGAGCCGAGCATGTACAAAACGAACGACAAAGAAGACGTTCTTCTGAGGATGACCAGGAATGCCTTCGGAGCGAAGGACTGGGTGAGGTAAGAACAAAAGCTACATAAACTGTGAGGAGCGGGTTTGAGGCTATTTGCACGGAACTCCGACTTAAAAACTAAAAAATCATATTTTTTAATTTTCCGACCGTAGTATTTAAGGCTTTGGAGTATTTTAAGGATCTGAAGATGAGAAATAATCACCATGAATGGGCCATGAATGGGCCGATTTGGATCCCATCAGTTCGACTGATTCGATAATTGGTAGCCGACCCTAAAGTGTAGTGTTTGAACATTTTTTTTTAAAATTTGAGCCTTTAATATCAGTTATTTTTTCATTCATTTATTAACATTATTCACTGCCAATTCAGTTAAATCGCCGAATCAGCTGGTTATTGAATTGACATCTACACAGATTCAATTCTCAAACCCGTTTTTGAAAGGACAAATTTAAGTACTGTTTATTAATATTGCAATTAGAACAAAATTCTGTTTTATCCTTCATGTTATAAGTATTAGTTTTATTGTAATTAATAAATTCATCATTTCATATAGTCTGTGTTATAAAATGTGCTTTAATCATTCTTAATAAAAGTCGTCGGGAGCGCTACCTCCCAGCAGCCTTTGCATCGGCCATGAGAAATTATTTTATGGTACAAATGACAGATTATAATATTATCCATCCTAACATATTGTGCTTTGTTTCTTTATACAAGTCACAAACTCAAAATCGCGTCAAGGTAAAACTATATATATAGTTAAGAGAGAGAAAGAAGTGGGTTTGAGCGGCAACATCCTGAGGGTTGTTTAAGTTTTCATTTGATCTTACGATCTTACCCGAGAGAACTGCATGAAACAGTATAGCATGAAAAAGTACAAGCTATCTGCAGCATTAACCACCAAGTCTAGCACCAGTTATTTTTTGTCATATATAACATTTGGTCAACTTCTTGTTTCATGAAAAACCAAAACCCCACTCAGCCATGACACCAAGCTACACACACACTCACACACTCACACACATATAGATGTATACATTATTGGGTTTGGCTTCTACCAATTATAACTTCATCTACTTTTAAGTCTACTTGTTTAATCTTTAAATGCCTATTACACAACAAGCATTCAAGTGAAAGAGACAAATAGATGCTATTATTCATGGTGGAAGTTGAATTAATCGTGCTACACACACACATATATACACAAACACACAAATAATATAGCCAGTCATTAAATGAAATCGTATTTCTGGAAATCACCTAGAACGTGAATTCATCGATCATATCATTTGCCAGCAAAGTCAGCCACGGATACTTAAAGATATATGTCCAATATGCCTACCTTGCTGAGCTGATTCGGATTTATATTAATCCAATTATAAAGCATTTTTCAGATTTTGTCACAATTCCAGCATCTCTTTCAAACATCTAGATGATATATTGTCTTTAGATATGAGAGAGCTTTATCTTGGCTCATTAACAAACATAATTAGAACATCATTTGCATAGAAAATAGACTAAACAGTTTGATGATGCTCATTTATAGTAAACATCCCATCACAATAAAAAGGTATGAAGAAAGCAAAGCTGGTTATAATGACCAGAATACCCCGGTCACTAAAAAGGGGAACCCCTATAAGGATAGAAAAAGGTAGTGAAAGAGTTAAAATATAAAAGGATTTTTCTTTCTGAAAATTACCCAAAAACACCCCAGCTTCCCTCGTCTCTTTTTATTTATGAGTGCTTATCTGTTGCACCCACCAACTCCCTTTCTCTCTGGAGAAAGGGGGTGATCTCTTTAGAAAAACCCAATGTCCCTCACTCCCATTAACCAATAGGGAAAGTTGACACTATGGACACTACAATCATAGCTCTCTAAATCCAAACATCCTTATTTTCAATTCATTTCCTTCAATGAGATTGACCGATTTTAAGGTAGAAAAGATGGTTGTGAAAAGAAAAATTGAAAAAGAAAAATTGAAAAGAAAAGAAAGTAGATATATGGGTCAAAGAGTACGTGAGACAAAAACGAGTTGAAAAAATAGTTCTTTAACTTTCAGTTCTTGCATTGGCTGCAGGTACCCGGATGATCCTTATGATCGTTGGTGGCATTCAAGTGGTAAGATCGAAGGCGTGGTTACTGTGGCGAGAGATAACATGAGCTTCATCCAAAACTTCACGGATATTCCGGGAAAGGCATTGGTCCACGCCATAACACCAGCTTCGAGTAAGGCAACGACTCTGACAGTGCCAACTTCGGGAATATTTTCGGAGGATGCTACCTATTACTTGAAGTTCTATTTCTCGGAAGTATTATGGGCCGCTTCTCGAAAGAAGAGCAGGTCCTTCATTTTCCTTGTTAATGGCGACGGGAATAAAAATGATCCTATAGTCCCTCCTTATGGGTCGGTTATGACGGAGTTCTACAGTCACAGTTATTACATGACAACTGGATCGAACATTTCCCTGATCAGCACAGCGAATGCATCCCTTCCTCCAATCCTCAACGCAATGGAAGTTTTCAAGGTTCAGCGAGGTCTCGCTAATGGAACCAACGCACAGGATGGTCTCTCTCTCTCTCTCTCTCTCTCTCTCTCTCTCTCTCCCTCTTCCTTCTCTCGCATTAAAATAAACGCATGACACTTTATACATCGTTAATCAAGTTGATTAGACAACTTGCAACTAGTTCATATGAGTTATATTGATCCAAATATAGAAATTCCTTGTTGTTTCATATATGAGTTGTTTAATTATCGTTCACAAGGTGTCATATACCAAGTTAAACAAAATAAGTAACAAGTTGTCATTAAATTAGTTAGACAACTCATAATTTATTGTATTTTATATGTATTTTAACAAACACACAATAATTCTTGTACTTTATATGTATTTTAAAGTATAGGCTTTATGTGGTTTTTCTGGTACACGCTTCACCCTTGATGACCTATTGAACAGAGGCGCTTGGTTAAACCATCTTAATTTTCTGAACAGTGAAATTTATGCTCTCCAATATTGTTCATTTCAGATGAAGCATTTGTTTTTTAACTTTGAATCAAGTAAAGAGTCTCACATTTTTTAAAAACTTTTAGTTAGCATTCTGGATGGAATTAAAAGGGCAAATATGATAAATATAAGCCCTTATTTGAGTGGCTACCTTTAGAAAAAGAACATACATAATAGGTTCATTTTATTGCTTTGACCGACTAATGCCTCTTGTTAAAAGCAAGAAAAAGTAATGTTTTTTCTTATTACACATTTTTTTTCCAAGGAAATTGAAAAAAATTAACCACTTCTCCAAGTTTCTGAAATTTTAACTGAAGATCCTTTATACCATTTCTTCTCACTAGAAGTTTGAACATAATGCTGTTTTTTTTTTTTTTTGACAATGGTTTGCAGTGAGCGCGTTGGTGGTGTTACAGGAGCAATATCAGCAACTTCAATTGTGGGCAGGCGATCCATGCCTTCCCGTAGGGTTCACCTGGGATTGGCTCAATTGCAATGCTGATGATCCACCACGTGTTACTGAACTGTAAGTAGCATGCGGTACATAACCGTGGATCTGAGTCCTTCAATTGTTACCTACATTCCGCCCCCGAGTTGAAACTTGGATGAAGTATATTGGCCAAAAACTTGAATTCGATGATACGAATGTTTTTTTTTTCTTATAACCCAAATGCATGATTAATATTCTTTCAATTTTCCTTTGCCTTTTAGGCATCTTAGTGGATCGGGCTTGAAGGGCACCCTTCTGGACTTCAGCAGCCTGACTGCACTAGAGATAATGTGAGAAAAACATGGTCATGCTTGGCTTAATTTCCACTTGAATAATTATATAAAGTTTCACTGAACCTCTACTCTGATTTTGCAGTGACTTGAGTAACAACAGCTTGAATGGACAAATTCCAAACTTCTTAGGGACATTTCCTTCCTTGAAAGAGTTGTGAGTTTAGTCACATGAAAAAGCTTCAATAAATTCTGAAAGCCAGTTCATGACGTGAAACTTAAAGTTTACTTTCTTCAATTCAAGTCTATAGAGTTTTTAATAAGTCTTCAATTCTTGATTGCTTGTTCAAAGCTATCCTGCTTTCTTTCTTCTCGTTTAGTTGAACCTGCCAAATTTGGACCGTGGCCAATGAAAGGGCCCCCAAAGTTGTGTCTGGAGCCCATATGAAACACTGTCTCCCACTGTGGTTGTTCTCATGATTAGAAGCTGCTTCGTCTCTCTTCGCGCTTGCTCCACCTTAGAGAAGTCCTAGTTTTTTAATTAAGCACAAACCTTATTGAGTACAGTTTTTAGGAACAAGATTCCATCTTGAAGTAAAGCTACTTAAAACAATTTATACTGGATGTTACATCTCAAGTAGTATCTCTAAATATCTATTCTGTAACTTGTGTGCATGTTAGCAATCGTTGGCCTGGGTGAGTGGCTTCTTTCTCGCAATGTGTTCTCTATCTCTCTCTCTCTCTCTCTTTCTCTGCCTCAACTTTTTCTATAAAAGTGTATCGATGGGCAAACTGAAAGAACTCTTGAGAGTTTAATGGGTGCAATACCAAGAGTGAGCTTCAAAGGAAGTGAGGCCTAGAACTCTTGCAGCATGTGTCATCCGCACAGCTCCAGATGAAGGGAGGTTTACAGCCTTCAGAGGAACTGAGGCCATCATTTCTTGGAGTTACAAGTAGACCAACAAATGGACATTTGCTTGTTGGCTTCATGTTTCCATAATCTTAAGGCTGCCAATTTAAAGTTACGACTAAATGAGAATTTGTCACTTGATCCTCAAGGTTGAGGTGAGTAAAATGAGTTTTGCTCAGGTTTCATTAGGTGAGATTGCTTGTCTTAATTTTAGAAATCTTTGTGGGTTACGTTATCTTCGTAAGCCAGTGAGCTATGCTGAATCTTCTGTTCCTGATCTGAGTGCGGACATATAGTGTGAATGTACAACTGTAGTTTAATATCCAATTGGACATTATTATGACAGGACTTGCATTGACCAATTGCAGGAACCTGGCAAACAATAATTTCGCTGGACTCTTACCCGCATCTTTGAAAGGCAATAAAAAGATAAAACTAAAGTAAGTGGGCCATTTTTTTTGCTTTTTTTTTTTTTCTGGAGAAGCCAACCCAGCATCATCATTATATTTTTGTGTAGAAAGAGAGAGGGTGCCTAGGTACTTGTGAAGACCATTCAACTCTCTTAAAAACTAAAAACACGATAACTGAAATTGGGTTATAGTATTTCATTCATAGCATGATTTGAGTATCTTTCGTTGTCTTTGTCATTCAGTATAACAGGAAACAACAAGATCGAAGATGACCCAATTCCGCCACAACCAAATGGTGAAAGAAATATGAAGCCGATCATCATTGGAGTATCATTTCAGTCAGTCATCCTATTTCTGTTGCTAGTTGGTTGTGTCATCTAAGCATGCCTTCAAATCCAACATCCCAAGATGTTGTGATGGAGATTAATGTAGGTAAAGCTTTTTATTCCTAAATATGCCTTAACATGCTCTACTTGAATTGATTGCCAATAGAAAACTGCATTAGCTTTCCAGCACCATCTAGTAAATAGGCCAACTCACCTCATGAAAAAAGGGTGCATTTTTAGCTCTACGAATTATGCTTCTGGTTACTAAAAAACTTTTCTGAGCATCAACTCTTTTATACCCCTTGTCTAATTCATCCTTCTATTGCTAACGCCCTGGAAGTAATAACTTATGTTATGCTTTAGGGGCGTACACTTGACCCATAGATAGCTGCATATTTGCTAGGTTCATAAGTGAATCCAATGCATGTGAACCTGCCCAAACCTCTTAAAGACAGTATTTGTGAACCGTGTCATCGATATGCAATCTCATCTAAGTAAGATTGCCCTATGAGCAATGGTCATGTGAGTTGGAAGAACATGTTTCAATTTCCTTCAGACTATTATTATCTTCACCAGTCACTTAGTATAGAAGTGAGATCGATCCTCATTCTCTTAGAAAGAGGCCATTTAGAAGTAATCTGTCAGCCATGCTATATGGCCGAGCGTGGCTCCAAACACAGACAAAATCCACATTTGTCTAGATCTGTATTTGTCGATTATGGACTGATCCAAGACTACATTTGTCTAAATCAAATCAGATCCTGTTAAAATTGCAGCACTCATTATTCTTTTGCTTGTAACAGTTGTTTATCGTAGAAGAGTAAGACATTTGAGACTTAGAAAACCCTAACCTTTTGCTAGTTCCACTTTCCCTGTTCAATCATTGTTATGGTGCTTGATTCACCATTAGTTGATTGCTTAGTATATTTTCTCCATCAATTTTTCATTGTTTGGTGTAACTTTGCAAGGTTGAGTAGTGAAGCTCCTCGTAACTGCATCACTACCTCATGCTTGCTGCGCAATCGGCGCCTAGTCAGCTACAGCAACGTATTCTAGAACTTCTGCTATTATGCGAAGAAGTGATTGATACATTCCTTTTAGAATGAAAGTGAAAAGTATACAAGAAACTATTGCAACTTAGACCTAAAGGGGTATGAATACTGGTCGTAGGTAATGGCTGTTAGGCAGACAACCATGGTTTTATTCCCACAGTTGTCACTGCTCCTCAATAAGCAGGAGCAAGCAGTGGTGGAGCCACAATAGGCTGGTGTGGACAATTCCTCAATTTT
The DNA here is from genome assembly GCF_008831285.2 of Nymphaea colorata. Classification (NCBI taxonomy): domain Eukaryota; kingdom Viridiplantae; phylum Streptophyta; class Magnoliopsida; order Nymphaeales; family Nymphaeaceae; genus Nymphaea; species Nymphaea colorata. The sequence goes on along the minus strand of NC_045142.1, from coordinate 5,255,231 downwards.
CTTTCGTTTTTATATGGATACTGCAGAGTGACTAAGCTGACTGTATTGCTTAGACTCTTTATTCTGTTTAAAAATAATTTCAAGAGATGCATACACTATGTTTACTTATTATGTTATCTCATTTTTGCAATACACTTTAATAATTATAGAAATTTATTTCGAAGCAATTTATGACCAACAAGAATATTCTCGGACTTTTAATATACCAAACAAACTACAACATTAATTTTGTGGAAAATGGATTTATAATTTATTGGTAAAAATTCCTTGAAGTTGACCTTATTTTCAAATCCAAGTAGATTCTGTTTTCTGACAGACTGTGATCGAAAATTTATTTCTCCAAATTTACACGTCAAAAATTAATGAGAACTGTTGAGATTGAAATATAACGTCTTCGTGCATGTTCTCCTTAAAAAGCTCTGCTATTGGATTTCTGGTTATTAATTCATTACAACAGAGATAAAACTCCACACTTGTAAATTAAACAATTTTTGAGATGGTGTTGGGTCCCAGAGTTTTTAATAAATCATCATTACTCAAATGTAGTTGAGCTTTTCAGCATTTCTTCTTAATAGATTTACGCTGTTAGAGAAAAGTTTACAATGAATACAAATTATGTTTGATTTTATATTAAATTTCAAATAAATGTTAAATTATAATGGTTTTTTGTCCAATTCAACCCTTATTTAATAAACAAAATTTTAAAAATTATTTTTAAATGATTTTTCAGTGAAAATTGATTCTTTGTTTCCTGACATCTTAACAGCACTCCAGAAAATTTAACTCTTCTAATTGGCATAGTTTTTAAACTCGTATTCAAAGTTCGAACTGAGTAAAATAATGAACTCTTTTTTAATGCTCATCTCTAAAAATGAGTTAAGTCTGAATGGATAAATATATTTATCCTTTTTCATATCTTTTATTGAAAATGAATTATGATTTATGAACATAATATATGTAGAGACCCAACAACTCATCGATTGCTTAAAAAGATTGCTTATGTGCAAAGATGTTTGAGCATAAAAATAAGTTTTTGACCATATTTCCCTATTAGAAAAGAAACAAAAGTGACATGATTTCTTTTTTTTTTTTGAGAAAAACACTTGTAGCGTTTGGGTGCGCAATAATTTCTTAAAGTTTTTTATGATGAGTGTGCTTTGTTTACATAGCTTAATGTTTTGAATACTAGAACCGTGAATGGTTCTTCAACCTACTTTGAGTGTAAAGGGTACAGAGGTCCCGGACCATCGTTATACGTTTTGGAGAGCGAGGCGTCTCCCTTTGGTCCACCCAATCTATATTCCTTGGGGACCAGTCCTACATGAGTCCTAGACTCCTATGTGGTATGGTCTAAAATTTCTTGAGTAAGTGGTGAGGACAGGAAGCTAGTGGGACACTATTCGATCAAAGATCACCCCTAACTTAAAAAGAAAAATGAATGGTTTTTTACCCATGGTTATCGATTGATTGGTTTGATTGAGAATACATGCATTGTATTTTGTAAACAAATTTTGATGCTCTATCATGTGCCACAAATATATATGTAGGTCTGCAAATTTCTATTTATGTGACATTGTTTTATTATCTTGGTGGTTGTGTTGGGGGAACGTCACGGTTCTCACCTTGTACTTGTTATATTCAGGAAATAACGATGTGGATCAGACAGGAAGCTAAAGATTCAAACCATCTCATCTATGGGACATCAGCTTCTGGGAATGCTTTGTTTTCAGTTGAATAAATTTTTGTTGTAAAAAGAATTGCTCGGAAATGAATAAGAAACTTTGTTGTATGGGGCTAAAATATGTAGTACATGCATGAGTTCACCAATTATATGCGTGATGAAATTTTCAAGAAGGCCCTTGTCTGAATCATATATGACACCCTTCACACCAAGTTCAATGTCCACATATGGCTGCTTGAAGAGGATATTTTGAAGCATATGCAGGTATACACAGCTCCTAACGTATCTAGAGATTGTATAAGGTTTTACGATTGCACGGGCTACCTGAGTTCATCATGCAATTTTACATATTGACTATTGACAACTACTTTTTTGGCCACCTTCCTTTGCACCTCCTTGTTTTCCAAGGTAACTGGTTTATCCTTTACATGTTAGTATCAATTTTTGAGATTCTTACTAAGTACATTCTATGTCTCTATGGATTGCCTTATCTGCTATTTATGAAGGTCTCCCTTGTCAATTTCCCCTGAATTCTTAAATAGTGACCTGTCTATTGCAAGATTTTGATTGTAATATGTAACATAGAGAACAAATGCTATGATGGGTGTGAGAAACAGGTGAAACCAAAGCAATAGAGAACACAGAGCTGCGTAGAGAGTAGAGGGCAGAGCAAAATCTCGCACCCTGTGTTATTGATTGTCAAGAATATATTGAATACAGTCCTTGGGTTAAGAAAAAGAATCAAGATTGTTACAAATCAAGGGTCGTAAAAAATTCTTCTAGCATCAGCCTTCATCCTATGGTTGTAAGCAGACTTCTTACAACAAAATAAGGTTAGAAAAGCAACTCAATAATTGTTTGTGGTCACACCAGCTCTAACTGAGCATAAGAGCATAATTGCGGTTTAATTTCATTTAAATTAAACTTAAACTTTAACACTACCCCCTCAAACTGGAGTGTGCAAATTGCTTTTGCCGAGTTTGGGTTTCAAAAAGATGAACTGCTCATTCCCAAGAAACTTGTAAAAATGCCTGCCAATTGCATGTTAGGAGTATATTTAGGTATATCATCGCTGTTTTGGCCAAATCCCTGACAATGCGACAATCAATCTTCATATGTTTGGTCCGTTCGTGCACTATTGGATTAGATGTCATCTAAATTGCTGTTTTATTGTCACATAAAAGCATAGAAGGGCATGAAATTGATGCTTGTAGGTCAGTGAGAAGAGCGCTTTGAGCCATACAAGTTCACCGGTTGGTTTGCAGGTGCACGGCACTCAGTTGACTGTGACACAACATTTTTTTTTTTTTCAAAAAAATCAATGCACCAGCAAGAAAGACATAGTATCTGGTGATTGATCTCCTGGTGTCCATGCATGCTCCCCAATCATCATTGCTGAAAAACGTCAATTTATAGTTTCTATCTGCTGGAAAAAAAGATTCTTTGGCCAAGAGTCTCCTTTAGACCACACCAACTTCAATGCAGCATGATAATGCACTAGTTGCATAAATCTGCTCAAACAATGAACTGCAAACCTTATATCTAGTTGTGTAATTGCAGGTAAATGAGCTGACCAACATGATGCCGATAAGTGGTAGAATTAGGCATCACCTCTCCATCATCTTTCGATATATTTAGCCTATTCCATGGGCACTTGTGATGGTTTGGCACCGATCATTCCTGTTTTTCCTAGGATACCACAGATATACTTTCTTTGGTACAAATAAATACCTTCTTTAGAGGGTGACATCTCTATTCCAAGAAATAATTTCAATGGGCCCAAATCTTTCGTCTTAAACTGATTGTGTAAATAATTACTAGAAATTGCTGGTTTGATGTTCATCTGTGTGTGTGATGATCAAGTCATCAATATGCACCAGTACTGTAACAAACACTCCAGACCTTTTACAAGTAAACAAAGAGTAGTCCTTCTTGGATTGATTAAAACCAAAACATGTAAAAGCTGAGGAGAATTTCACAAACCAATTGCCAGGAAGTTGTCAAAGACAGTAGAGTGACTTCTTTAATTTGCAAGCTCTTGTTTCTTCCTTGCTTTTGTATTCAGGTGGGAGCTCCACATAGATATCTTCATTCAAATCTCCATTCGAGAAGCATCGTGCACGTCCATTTGACAAAGTATCTAGTTTTCCTTTGTACCAAAAGCTAGCAAACAACTCATGATCACCAGTTTAGCCATCGGTGCATATGTATTATGAAAATATTGTGCTTCGACTTATGCATACTCTTTGCCGCCAACCTGGCCTTTTACCTCCCCACTTCACCATTGGATTTGTATTTTATTCCATGGACCTAGTGACATCCGATTGGGTTCACCTTTGGTGGAGGATAAATGAGTTTTTTTTTTTTATTGGCTTTTAGAGCTGCAATTTTCCCTGCATTGCTTGAATCCAATTTGAATCCCACATAGTTTTGCTAAAAAGAACCAGGTTTATATTGAAACAAGGAAGACCTTGTGAGACTGAGAGAAACAGTCAAATGACAGAAAATTTGGCAAAGAGTAACTGGTTATGCGCCTACCTCTGGCTGACCTTGAAGCAGGTGCTTTAAGACCAACTTCTCCACGACAAAAATCCTTCAATGGAACTAAGGCTAGGCTTTTCTTGTGGATCATATAAGCTATTGTGTTTGAACAAGGTTTTCGTTTCTGGCCTGTGAGATGATTTGTTCTGTAATTTTCTGTGGTTGAGATTCAATTTATGAGTTTTCAGTTAGCTGAAAGGGTGACATTGCAATTAAAGCAGAGGTATTGTTGCTGTTTCCAATTTGTGACATGGTGGTTTCAATTTGTGGCTGCCTTCTTCAATCCTGGTAATTCGTTGTCTGTAAACTTGATCCTCAATTGGCAAGTGTAGCACTGCCATGAGTTTAGTTCCTTTGGCAAGCAAGAAGGGGAGCGCTCATTCATTAAAAAAATTACATCACTGGTACAGATTTTTTTTTTTTTGGATTTCATAAATGTTGTGGGCTTTTTGCCGAAAGAAAAAAAAAAAAAAATGCATCTGTATGATCCGACATCAAACTTTGAAGAAGGTATTAGTTTTCTTGCAAAACACAGACATCTTAATTCTCTTTGATGAGCATAACTAGGCTTCTTTCCATATAGTCTTTCATAGGGAGTTTGATCTTTCTGACTTTCGGTTAGAGTTCTTGTATTCAGGTATGTGGCAGTCAAAATTTTGGAGTTACCCTAGATTGAAATTTTAATGCTCCTGCCGCTTTCAGAATTGACCGTGCGCCTTCTCCACCACACCATTTTGCTGTAGTTGTTGCGCGGGCAGCTGTGATAATGCCCAATACCTATTTGATGGAAAGTCTTTTCAATTCGTTTGAGAAGAATTCAGAACCATTGCCTGATTGTATTCAGAACAATTAAGGGTGTTGTGCTGTGTTTTCTACAAAAAGCTGCTTCATTATGCCGTCAAAATTCAAAAGCTTATCCATAAAGGCTTCCAGTGGTTTAAATCTGATCATTGACAAAAATGGAGGAGGTAGTTCCATTTTTCACAATATAAAGAAGAGCACTTCTCCACAAGGGGCTGGTTTGGTGGCCACCCAAAAAAAAAAAGAAAAGAAAGAAAACAGCTAGGAGCTTTTTTACAAGAATTAGTCTTTAGAATAAGGTGGGAATGTTTTCTTGCTTTTTTAAATTCTGAATTCATTCAGCTTGTGTTTGACGCCTTGGATAATGATTTTTTCCAAATAATGCTTTTTTGCTGTTTGAGTAGCCTGCATAATAAACATGGAAAAAGAAAAGGCCGTTGACCAATACCTAGAAAAAAAACAAGGGATCGTTGCTAAGGATGTTCCACGAGCAAGCAAAGCTCGAGCTCGTCTAACTCGAGCTCAGCCCAACTCGCATGTTGTATTCGAGTTTATCCCCAGGTTAGAGTAAAAATAAGGGGTTTGAATGAGGTTTGGGGACAGGTTTAGATAGATCTGAAGTACTTGAGCAGGTTTGGGCCTAAAACCAGTTCTTGGGTTCGAAGAACCAGACCATAACTAGTCGTACTGGCCCAGAAACGGGCTCAAGCAGATTAATGGATGACCTGGGTCCTAGACAAGTGAACTGGCCCACCTTAAGTTCGAGGTACATTGGGGCCGGATTTGCGAACCTGGTTATATGGATCATACCGATGCACAAAATTTTCTTGCGCCAGTATGGTTAATGACAAAAATACATCCAAGAAAAAACTTTTTGTGACGATGAAAATAAAAATAAAAAAGAAAAAAAATACTAAAAATGACATTCTTTTTAAAAAAATACCAATGTTGTGTGCACCTAACTGCGCACCCAACTTACTTCAGGTAACATATTGATGCTTTGTTATCGTCAATAAAGGAATCACTGACGGTAAAAAGTGTCAGAGCTTCAAAAAACTGTTTCATCGACATGTAACATATGCATCCCACGGCCTTCGGTATCTACTAGATCTAATGCTCCATCTCTTGTGCCGTGTTTTCAGCTGATAGATTTAATAGTAATAATGGGTTTCAATAGAATGAGATGTTCTTTGTGTCCTTTTGGAAAACTTTTGCTGATTTGCAGCAACTTTGCCCTGATTGAGTTCATCTTTCTGGTGAATCTGAACAAAAAATTATCATGTGTTACACAACAATTTCCTGTTGACCCTCAAAACTTTTCCTTGAATTATATGCCATTGCGATCGAGAAAGACAAACTAAGGCTCTGGTACCAAGCTGACACAGTGAGAAAGATGATTTTTCCTCTGAGCCATGGTAAACGCCCATACTAAACTAAGAAGAACCAAAAGAGAATGTAAAACAGGACATGAAAGGAAAAAAAAAAGCACAAATAACGATCAGGATTTCATTCAACTGATATGTGATTTGCACAATGAGGCTAAAATCTTTATATAGACCTAAAATGGATTCCTGGATCTGGATCTAAACAAAACAATAAACAAATAAGAAGTCATGTGATAACGAGATCTGGCTCATTTTGGCATCCTCTCCTACACCAGTGGCTCCTAGCAGCCTGCCAAAGAGGAGTTCGAAACATGAGTAGCCATTCTGCTACTCGACTTATTGTTTATTTTGCATGGAGAAGGACCATGCTCAATTAAGCCAAGTCAGCCCTTAGCGGTCTTGGCGTACCAGCTTTGGTTCGCGGCCAGTAGGCAGCTGGGCATTTGGTCAAGTCTCATGAGCGTCACCTCCTCTTGCGCATGTCGTAACAAGCACAGGCTTGGGACAGGAGGTACTATGCTGTGAAGTTTTATGCGGCCGATCGAGTGATAAAAGAATCAACTATGTCTGGGTGTGGTTTCTCTTGGCTAAAAGAATCAACTAACCCAAGTCTATATGCTGCTATGCATATTAATTTAGAACTTATTTTGTCTTTGTTAGATGATGTCGATGGTTTCATCATGTGATGTTATTGTATAAGTTAAAATATGTATTGATGTTGAATGTCAATATCTGGGTGTCGTACCTCCAGGTTTAGAATAAAGTAATCCAAGTCCAGTTGCATCTTAGAACTTATATATATTTGTCTATTATTAGATGATGTCGATGGTTTCATCAGGTAATGCTATTGTATATGTATAATTTAAAGTATGTATCGGTGTAGAAGGTCAATATGTGTAGCATTAAGGGGAAAATATAACAAAATTCTGATGCGTAGATCGAATTTTACGAAGAATTCGAAACTATTCAGCTAGTTTTGTCAAGTTATATAAAGTTCATGATTTTTTAATTTTGTGTGAAATTCAAAGAAATAATCATTTTAAATTCAGGTAGCTTAGCAATTTGATGGGATTATCACATAGATGAAGTCATACAAAAAAACTGCACGTAAAATAATGGATTAAAGTATATGTCCACCTTTTCTTTTTTAAATTGTCTGCAACGGATTAATTTAGATGTCTACTTCTTTTGCCTTATTATGGCCTATTATGTACTGTTACAATGCACATAAAAGAAATCTAAAAAAAAATCTATGGAAGGAAGGTAAGGACACCAAAGTTCAGGCACCGTAGAGATTGATGAAGGGAACATATTTCTGAAACTGGTTATGCGCACAACCTTATGGAAAGGGTAAGAAGGAGAGCGATTCTATACCGACAAAAATAAGTTAAAAAAAAGTTAAAAGTCCAAAAGATATATTTTTTATAAAAAAAATTCTAAAATACCACAACCCACCTCTTTTTTTTTTTCCATGTATATTTGTTGTGTGCACTGCATTGAACTGCTTACATACAAAAGATTTTTTTTTTTTTACCGTTTAAAAAATTGTGAACCCTTTTACCCATACATAAACAAGCAAATTTGCTCGGAACCTCCTCTTGCGCATGTCGTAACAAGCACAAGCACAGGCTTCAATGATGATGAGGAGACTCCATTTTACCAACACCATATACATAAATCTGTGGTTATTTTGCACACACTCTCTCTCTCTCTCTCTCTCTCTCTCTCTCTCTCTCTATATATATATATATATATATATATATATATATATATATATATATATATATATATATATATAAAGAGAAAGAGAGGGGAGAGAGACTATATTATATAGAAAAATTACGTTTCACGCCCACAGAAGCTTGCGTGTACCGAAATCATCAAACTGGACTAATTATAGTCTCCGTTGGCAAAATTAATCTCCAACAAAGGTAGGTTCCGCTTCTGGAGTCTCCTCATCATCATTGAAGCTTGTATACCGCTCGATCATTCTTTCAGGATGGCAAGATCCGAGAAACTTTTCTCCTTATGTATTGCGATCCAAATTTTCTCCTGCTTTGCTGATCAATGTAAGTGTTTTCTGGATCTCTCCTCGGGCTTTTTTTTTTAGTTGCCAACCAAGAATACACATGCCACATGTATAGTCCACATAATTGGTTCTCCTAGCTTCCCCTCCTGCAATGACATCAAGCACAACTTTCTATTGGGAGCTCACTTTACACATGTGGTTTCCTTCTCCTGCATATCCGAATTAGTGTTTTTGAAAAGTGGCATTTCTATGGAGTTCAATAACTTTCATACAAGGGAAGAATTTGATTTGGAGGAACCCTAGAACCATCCCCGTGGAAAGGACACCCTTCATTCATGCATCATAACCGGTGATCCTTTCCTTTGTTTCCTTCAGTGTTCTTGAGCATTGACTGCGGAGGAACTGGCAACCGCATCGATGGGACAGGCATCAAATGGGTGGGCGACGACGGTTACATTATGACAGGGAAAGCTGCCCAAGTCCAGAATTCCAGTATATATTCCCAAGAGCTCAACAGCCTCCGCTACTTTCCCTCCCAGAAGAAAAGCTGCTATGTGATAGCAGGGGTAGCCACGGGCAAGAAACACATGGTTCGGGCATCCTTCTTCTATGGCAACTACGACGGCAAGTCATCGCCACCTTCCTTCAATCTTCAATTCGATGGCAACACTTGGGTGACTCTGCACACTTCTTCTACCGACGCCTATTATTGGGAAGTAATATATGGACCCAAGGGAGACAAGATCAGCGTCTGTGTTGCTTGGACATCGCCCGACCAGATTCCTTTCATCTCCACTCTTGAAATCAGGGAATTTGAGCCGAGCATGTACGAAACGGACGACCAAGAAGACGTTCTTCTGCGAAGGAGCAGGATAGCCTTCGGAGCGAAGGCCTGGGTGAGGTAAGAACAAAAGACACGTAAACCGTGAGGAGGTCGGGTTGGAGGCAATTTGCAGGAACTCCGTCTTAAAAATTCAAAAAATCGTATTTTTTAATTTTCCATCCGTAGTAATTAAGGCTTTGGAGTATTTTATGGCTTTGAAGTTGAGAAATAGTCAGCATGAATGGGTCGATTTGAATCCCATCAGTTGGACTGATTCGATAATTGGTAGCCGACCATAGAGTGTAGTGTTCTGTTTTTGAACAATTTTTCTAATGATTTGAGCATTTTACTGTTTTTCAATAATGTCAGTTGTTTTTTCATTCATTTATTTTAATTATTCCCAATTCGGTTAAATAGCCGAATCAGCTGGTTATTGAATTGACAGCCACAGATTCAATTCTCAAACCCGTTTTTGAACGGACAAATTTAAGTGCTCTTTACTAATGTTGTACTTAGCACAAAATTCTGTTTTATCTTTCATATTATGCAGTATAGGTTTAATAATATTCATCCTTTCATACAGTCTGTGTTATAAAATGTGCTTTAATAATTCGTAATAAAAGTCGGGAGCGCTATCTCCCAGCAGCCTTGTATCGGATATAAAATCAGAATTCTTTTTATGGTAGAAATGGCAGGTTATAATATTGTCTATCCGCTAATATTGTGCTTTGTTTCTTTATACAAGCCACTCAAAATCGCGTCAAACTAAAACTATAGAAGTGGGTTTGAGCGGCATGCACATCCTGAATGGTTGTTTAAGTTTTCATTTGATCTTACGATCTTGCTAGAGATAACTGCATGAAAAAGTAAAATTTAGTAAGACTTTAAACTATCTGCAGCATTAAACACCAAGTCTGGCACCAGTTACTTTACGTGTTAGGCTTACCAAAGCGATCTGTCATTGGTTTTCCTGGTCAACTTCTTGTTAATTTCATGAAAACCAAAGCCCCACCCCGCCATGACATCAAACTACACACACATGTATATTCATGTATATATTATTGGTTTTGACTTCTACCAATTATAACTTCATCTACTTTTAAGTCTACTTGTTTATTCTTTAAATGCTTACCACAAATCAAGCCTGCAAGTGAAGGAGAGAAATAGATGCTATTATTCATGGTGGAAGTTGAATTAATATTGCTGTACACACAAACACACAAATAATATAGAAAAAATGTATTTCTGGAAATCACCTAGAACGCAAATTCATCGATCAGATCATTTACCAGCAAAGGCAGCCCCGGATACTTGAAAGATATATATTTGTCCAATATGCTTACCTTTCCGAGCTGATTCGGATTTATATTAATCAATTATAAAGCATTTTTCGGAATGTGTCACCATTCCTGCGCCTCCTTCAAACTCTTCGATGATATATTGTCTTTAGATACGAGAGAGGTTTATCTTGGGTCATTAACAAACATAATTAGAACATCCTTTGCTTAGAAAATAGACTACACAGTTTGATGATGCTAACTTATCGTAAGCATCCTCATCACAATTAAAAAAAAAAGTATGAAGAAAGCTAAGCTGGTTATAATGACCAGAATACCCCGGTCACTAAATAGAGGAAAACCGCTATGAGGATAGAAAAGGGTAGTGAAAAAGTTAAAGTCAAAAAAAGACTTTTCTTTTTGAAAATTATCCAAAAACACCCCAACTTCCCCCTTGTCTTTTTATTTTTTAGTGCACATCTGTTGGACGCACCAACTCTCTTTCCCTCTGGAGGAAGGAGGTGATCTCTTAAACCAAATGGCCCTCACTCCCATTAACCAACAGGGGGAAATTTGGCACTATGGACACTACAACCACAACTCTCTAAGTCTGAACATCCTTATTTTCAATTCATTTTCTTCAATGAGATTGACCGATTTTAAGGTAGAAAAGATGGTTGTGAAATGAAAAGAAAGTAGATATACGGGTCAAAGAGTACGTGGGACAAAAAGTAGTTGAAAAAATAGTACTTTAACTTTTAGTTCTTGCATTGGCTGCAGCTACCCGGATGACCCTTATGATCGTTGGTGGCATCCAAGTGGTAAGATCGAGGGCGTGGTTACTGTGGCGAGAGATAACATGAGCTTCATCCAAAACTTCACGGATATTCCGGGGAAGGCTTTGGTCCACGCCATAACCCCAGCTTCGAGTAAGGCAAGGAATCTGACAGTGCCAACTTCAGGAATATTTTCGGAGGATGCTACCTATTACTTCATTTTCTATTTCATGGAAGTGTTACGGGCGGCTTCTCGAAAGAATAGCAGGTCCTTCATTTTCCTTGTTAATGGCAACGGAAATAAAAGTGATCCTATAGTCCCTGATTATGGGTCGTTTGTGACTGAGCTCTACAGTCACGGTTATTACTTGACTGCTGGATCGAACATTTCCTTGGTCAACACAGCTAATGCATCCCTTCCTCCAATCCTCAACGCAATGGAAGTTTTCAAGGTCCAGCGAGGACTCGCTAATGGAACCAACGCACATGATGGTCTCTCTCTTTCTTCTCTCGTATTAAATAAACGCATGTCATTTTATAAATCATCAATCAAGTTGATTAGACAATTTGCAACTAGTTCATATAAGTTATATTTACTAAACTTATATAAATATAAAAGTGCCTTGTTATTTCATATATCAGTTGTTTGATCTATTTAATTATCGTTCACAAGGTGTCATATTCCAATTTATACAAAATACGTAACATTTTGTAGGTAGTCATTAAATTAGTTAGACAACTCATAATTCAGTCCCTATATAATAATCAACAAACACACAATAATTCTGATCTTTATATGTATTTTAGAGTACAGGCTTTATGTGGTTTTTCTGACACCTTTTCACCCTTGCTGGCCTATAAAAAAGAGGTGCTAGGTTAAACCATCTTAATTTAAGATGAATCATTTGTTTTGTAACTGTGATACAAGTGGAGTGTCTCACATTTTTTTAAAAGTTTTAGTTAGCATTCTAGATGGGGTTAAAATGACAAGTATGATAATATAGGCCCTTATTTGAGTGGCTGCTTTTTGGGGAAAAAAATACAAAGTACGTTCATTTTATTGCTTTGACCGACTTATGCCTCTTGTTAAAAGCAAGAAAAAGTAATGTTTTTTCTTATTACACATTTTTTTTCTAAGGAAATTGAAAAAGATTAACCACTTCTCCAAGTTTCTGAAAATTTTGGTGAAAATGCTAACTGAAGATCCTTCTACCATTTCGTTTCATTAGAAGATTGAGCACAATGCTCTTTTTTTTTTACAATGGTTTGCAGTGAACGCATTGGTGATGTTACAGGAACAATATCAACAACTTCAACTGTGGGCAGGCGATCCATGCCTTCCCGTAGGGTTCACCTGGGATTGGCTCAGTTGCAATGCTGATGATCCACCACGTGTTACTGAACTGTAAGTAGCATGCGGTACATAACCGTGGATCTGAGTCCCTTAATTGTTACCTGCATTCCTCCCCCGAGTTGAAACTTGGATGAAGTATATTGGCCAATAATTTTGATGCAATGATACAAATCTTTTTTTTCTAACCCATATGCATGATTAATATTTTGACGTAAAGAAGTTTCTTAATATTCTTTCCATTTTCCTTTGCTTTTTTAGGCATCTTAGTGGATCGGGCTTGGAAGGCACCCTTCTGGACTTCAGCAGCCTGACTTCACTTGAGATAATGTGAGAAAAACATGGTCATGCTTGGTTTATTTTCCACTTGCATAAGTATGTAGAGTTTCACTGAACCTCAACTCTGATTTTGCAGTGACTTGAGTAACAACAGCTTGAATGGACAAATTCCAAACTTCTTGGGGACATTTCCTTCCTTGAAAGAGTTGTGAGTTTAGTCACATGAAAAAGCTTCAATAAATTCTGAAAGCCAGCTCATGACGTGAAACTTAAAGTTTACTTTCTTCAATTCAAGCCTATAGAGTTTTTATTAAGGCTTCGATTCTTGATTGCTTGTTCAAAGCTATCCTGCTTTCTTTCTTATCGTTTAGTTGAAGCTCCCCCAACCCCAACTCTCCACAGTTGAACCTCCCAAATTTGGACCATGACCAATGAAATGGCCCCCAAAGTAGTGTCTGGAGCCCATATGAAACACTGTCTCCCACTGTGGTTGTTCTCATGATTAGAAGCTGCTTCGTCCCTATTCGCGGTTGCAACACCTTAGAGAAGTCCTAGTGTTTTAATTAAGCACAAACCTTATTGAGTACAGTTTTTAGGAACAAAATTCCATCTTAAAGTAAAGCTACTTAAAACAATTTGTACTGGATGCTTTATCTCAAGTAGTTCAGCAATCGTTGGCCTGGGTGAGTAGCTTCTTTCTCGCAATGTGTTTTCTCTCTCTCTCTCTCTGCCTCAACTTTTGCAATAAAAGCATATCGATGGGCAAGCTGAAAGAACTCTTGAGAGTTTAATGGTTGCAAGACCAAGAGTAAGCTTCAAAGGAAGTGAGGCATAGAACTCTTGCAGCATATGTCATCCGCACAGCTCAGGATGAAGGGAGGTTTACAGCCTTCAAAGGGACTGAGGCCATAATTTCTATAGAGTTACAAGTAGACCAACGAATGGACATTTGTAGCTCATGCATCAACCGGGTTTGGCTTGTAACACTCTCATTTCCACACAAAACAATAAGCTAATGAGCCGACCACAACGTGTTCAATAGGACTAGCAAGTCAAGTACGAATTAATTAAGTGTCTATTAATATGCATCATAGTTGAGGGAGATGCTAAAGAGAAGCTGGGGTCATGAATGTATGTGTTTTTTTGTATGATTTGCACTACAACGCCCATTGTTATACGAGCTGTTAACTAATTTACGTTGCATTTTCACAAATAAATTTGCTTGTTGGCTTCATATTTCTATAATCTTAAGCCTGCCAATTTAAACTTACGACTAAATGAGAAGTTGTCACTTGATCCTCAAGCTTGAGGTGAGTAAAATGAGTTTTGTCTCAGGTTTCATTAGGTGAGATTGCTGTCATAGTTTTAGAAATCTCTGTGGGTTACGCTATCTTTGTAAGTCAGTCAGTTATGCTGAATTTGTAGCATGCTCAATCTACTTTCCTCATCTGAGTGCGGTCATATAGTGTGAATGTACAACTGGAGTTTAATATCCAATTGGACATTATTATGACAAGATTTTCATTGACCAATTGCAGGAACCTGGCATACAATAATTTCACTGGACCTTTACCGACATCTTTGAAAGGCAATAAAAAGATACAACTAAAGTAAGTGGGGCATTTTTCTTTTTTGTTTTGCAGAAGCCAGCCCAGCATCATCATTCAACTCTCTCTGACCATTCAGATCTCTCTGAGAATAGAAAAACTAAAAATACTATAACTGAAATTGGGTTATATTATTTCATTCATAGCATGGTTTGAGTATCTTTAATTGCCTTTGTGATTCAGTATAACAGGAAACAAGATCAAAGATGACCCAATTCCGCCGCCACCAAATGGTGGAAGAAATATGAAGCCGATCATCATTGGAGTATCATTTTGGTCAGTTATCCTATTTCTATTGCTAGTTGGTTGTGTCATCTAAGCATGCCTTCAAATCCAACATCTCAAGCCATCACCTGATGTTGTGATGGAGATTAATGCAGGTAAGGCTTTTCATTCCTAAATATGCCTTAAGATGCTCTATTTGAATTGATTGCCAATAGAAAGCTATCATTTAGCTCCACAAATAATGCTTGTTGTTACCAAAAATCTTTTCTGAGCATCAATTCTTTTATACCCCTTGTCTAATTCATCCTGCTATTGCTAACGGCCTGGAAGTAATAACTTATGTTATGCTTTAGAAGTAATCTGTTAGCCATGCTCTATGGCCGAGCGTGGCTCCAAACACAGACAAAATCCACATTATCTAGATCTGTATTTGTAGATCATGGACTGATCCGAAACAACATTTGTGTCTAAATCAATTCAGATACTGTTAAAATTTCAGCACTCATTATTCTTTTGTTTGTAATAGTTGTTTATCGTAGAAGAGTAAGACATTTGAGACTTAGAAAACCCTAACCTTTTGCTAATTCCACTTTCCCTGTCCAATCATTGTTATGGTGCTTGATTCACCATTAGTTCAATGCTTATTATATTTTCTCCATCAATTTTTCATTGTTTGGTGTAACTTTTCAAGGTTGGGTAGTGAAGCTCCTCGTAACTGCATCACTACCTCATGCTTCCTGCACAATCAGCGCCTAGTCAGCTACAGCAACGTATTCTAGAACTTCTGCTATTATGCGAAGAAGTGATTGATGCATGCCTTTTAGAATGAAAGTGAAAAGTATACAAGAAACTATTGCAACTTAGACCTAAAGGGGTATGAATACTGGTCGTAGGTAATGGCTGTTAGGCAGACAACCATGGTTTTATTCCCACAGTTATCACCGCTCCTCAATAAGAAGGAGCAAGCAGTGGTGGAGCCACAATAGGCTGGTGTGGACAATTCCTCAATTTTCTTTCATTTTTATATTGATACTGAAGAGTGACCAAGCTGAATGTATTGCTTAGAGTCTTTATTCTGTTTAAAAGTAACTTCAAGAGATGCATACACTATGTTTATACCAAACTGCCACATTAATTTCGTGGAAAATGGATTTATAGTTTATTGGTAAAAATTCCTTGAAATTGGCCTTATTTTCAAATCCAAGTGTATTCTGTTTTCTGACAGACTGTGATCAAAGATTAATTTCTCCAAATTCACACGTCAAAAATTAATTAGAACTATTGAGATTGAAATATAACGTCTTCGTGCTTGTTCTCCTTAAAAAACTTTGCTATTGGATTTCTGGTTATTAATTCATTGCAATAGAGATAAAACTCCATACTTGTGAATTCTACAATTTTTTGGGATGGTGTTGGGTCGTTGAATTTTTAATAAATCATCATTACTCAAATGTAGTTGAGCTTTTCAGCATTTCTTCTTAATAGATTTACGTTGTTAGAAAAAAGTTTTCAAAGGATACAAATTGTATTTGATTTTATATTGAATTTCAAATAAATATTCAATTATAATGGTTTTTTTGTCCAATTCAACCCTTGTTTAATAAACGAAAATTTAAAAATTATTATTAAATGATTTTTCAGTGAAAATTGAATCTTTGTTTCCTGACATCTTAACAACACTCCAGAAAAATTAACTATTCTAATTGGCATAGTTTTTAAACTCGTATTTAAAGTTCAAACTGAGTTAAATCATGAACTCTTTTCTAATGCTCATCTCTAAATGAATTAAGTCTGAATGGAAAAATATATTTATCTTTTTTCATATTTTTTATTGAAAATGATTATGATTTATGAACATAATATAATTTATCGATTAATTGGTTTGATTGAGAATACACGCATTGTATTTTGTGAAACAAATTTTGATGCTCTCTCATGCCACAAATATATATGTAGGTTTGCAAATTTTCCATTTATGTGACATTGTTTTATTATCTTATTGGTGGTGGTGTTGGGGAAACATCACGGTTCTCACCTTATACTTGTTGTATTCAGGAAAGAACGACGTGGATCAGACTTGAAGCTAAAGATCCAAATCATCTCATCTATTGGACATCGGCTTTGAACAATGCTTTGTTTTCTGTTGAATAAACTTTTGTTGTAAAAAGAAAGACTGGGAAAATAAAAAGAAATTTATTGTGTGAGGCTAAATTATGCGGTACTTGCATGAGAAGTTCGCCAATATTACGCGTGATGAAATTTTCAAGAGGACCGTTGTCTGAACCATACACGACACCCTTCACACCAAGCTCAATGTCCACATATGGCTGCTTGAAGGGGGATATTTTCGTCCACCTTCCTTTGCACCTCTTTCTTTTTCACGTCCTCCGGGCCGGGCCCCACGCGCCATGTCAGTAGCCTCCCCTGGATCTAGGTGGGCCCAGAGGCGTCGTGGTCGTACTGAAAGTGCACGACTCCGGCGGAGACCACCACCTGGGAAGCGTGGGGATTGGGCTGAACACGAGCCGAGTTGAGCCCGAGCTCAGCCAGCTCGAGCTCGGCTCGAACTCGAGTCGAGCTTTACAATGGTAGCTCGAGCTTGACTCGATTGATTGTGTTCGAGCTCGATATTGACTCGATCAACTCGTTTAACTCGATTATTTGCTTGTTCCAGATACTTCTACTGTGGAAGGGAGAACGGCAGTAGTTCCAGATGCTTCTGCTGTGAAAGTGGAAGGATTATGCTGTGAAGGAGGAAGAAGACGGAAGTAGTTCCAGATGCTTCTGCTGTGGAAGTGAAAGGGGGAAGAAGACGGCAGTAGTTCCAGATGCTTCTGCTGTGGAAGTGAAAGGGGGAAGAAGACGGTAGTAGTAGATGCTACTGTGGAAGGGGGAAGAAGAGGCCAGTAGCAGAATAAAAGGGGGAAGAAGACGACAGTAGTAGATGATAATGTGGAAGGGGGAAGAAGAGGCTAGTAGCAGAAGGTAGTTCTGCAAAGGAGAAGAACAATCATAAGTTATAAAAATTTAAAAGAATAAAAAGAACGATTGAAAGCCTCAAAACCTAAAATCGGTTTCAATTTCCAAAACACTTGCTCTAGCAATTGAGAGAGCAGACCTTTGGTCGGGCGAGGGTTTGAGAGAATATGAGAGAGAGAGAGCACTAAAGGACCCATCTCCCACTTGAGGGAGAGAGGGTTTCAGAAACAATGTTTTCACTGATTGAGAGAGAGAGAGAGAGAGGAGTACCATTGTTGGTTGCCATCAACCGTTCCATCAATCGCCGGATGTCGGTGCTAATCGAAGGAGGACGGGGCTGAGGTTGGCAATGGTGGCCAGAGGGATGGTTCGGACGGTGGAGGGGACGGTGGAGGGCCTGCAATGATGGCTAGGAGTAGGGGTTAGGGTTTGGGATGGGAAGAAGATGTTTGACTCAGGCGACCATCTTTGGGTGGGAGAAGAGGAGGAGGAAAAAGAAGTTGCAACCGTCTCTACCGTCTGTGGGTGGGAGAAGAGGAGGAGGAAGAAGAAGTAACGACCGTCCGTGGGTGGGAGAAGAGGAGGAGGAAGAAGAAGTAACGACTGTC
Source organism: Nymphaea colorata (assembly GCF_008831285.2). Lineage (NCBI taxonomy): Eukaryota > Viridiplantae > Streptophyta > Magnoliopsida > Nymphaeales > Nymphaeaceae > Nymphaea > Nymphaea colorata. The sequence continues at coordinate 5,236,869 of NC_045142.1, read as the reverse complement.
TGTGGGTGGGAGAAGAGGAGGAGGAAGCAGAACTAGAAGAACACGGTAGATAGAGAGAGGGTGTACTCAGGGCAGCGGCAGAGGCAGAGCCTCGAGGTCGAGCATGAGAGAGAAAAAGATGAAAAAATGTAGATGAATCAATGACGAAACACATAAATATCCCAGTTATCGAGCGGAGTTGGGTTAAGCGAGGTTCGTTAAACGAACTCGAGCTCGGCTCGATAAAATGAACTAGCCGAACGATCAACTCGAACTTGGCTCATTGAGTAGAAAAGCTGGCTTGAACTTGCATTCGAGCCGAGCTTTAACGAGCCGAGTTCGAGTTACTGGGCTCGTTGTTCACCCCTACGTGGGGATTTGCCGTCTCCACTTTTCGGCGGAACTGGACCTTCTTGTCGCCCCGAACCGAATTGGAAATGACCAAAGCTTCCTGAGGGAAAATACTTAATTCTATCACATGTCCCTGACTTGTGCAGAAAATGACCGATAACGCCCCACTTCTTTCAACTAATTACGATTTTGCGCCTGGCAGTACAAAACCTGACAATTCTGACGCCTCAGGGACGGTTATGCAATCGCCATTTCGCGTAAATGACTAACAATATAATAAGCTGCAACCTTCCTAACATCAGGAACATGCGCACGAACAGAGGGGCGCATGCCCTCATAATTGTGCATTATGGTATAAACATTTGCCATGTCTTTTTGAAATATTTGGTTCTTTTGGCAGTACAAAAAACTCACCAAATTTGATTTCTAGTGAATCGTATTTAGATTTTCCGAATCAAACCATTTACATCTCCAGTCGCTGAGTGAACACAATGCAGCAAAGTCCTCTAACGTTAGCCCTTATCATGTTGTGGATAACTTGGATTCGTTTATGCTCCACTAATAACGTACCATAGAATGAGGAGGATGCCCGTTGGATGTAGTTGATTGTTCATTATCCTGAGATTGTCAATACTGTTTTGTATAATGTCACCATAATGCATATATTTTGATTGTTTGGTTATCAAGTCCACAGAAAGACAATAGTCAACCAGTTTTTGCATGTTCTTAGCAGAGATTCTGCAAAGGGAGGCGATGGAGGCCGCGACAGACACAGAGGGAGATCATCATGCAGCAGAGGAACAGCAGGGATAGTGGTTACAAAGAAATTTTTCATAAAGGAGACTGAATTTAAACTTCTAAATTTTGACATGGACTCAAATATTATTTTTCAAATTTTTTTTATAGGACAAGTAAAATTTTCTAAAATGTATATGTAAAATTTTTTTTTTTTAAAAAAAAAAATTAAGGTGGGTTTAAGGCCCATGCTGGCCTCCCTAGCTCTGCCCCTAAACATCAGCATCTTCTACCATGATGGAGTAGCTACTATGGGCCTTGCATCCGGAACAAAGGAGCGTGTCATTTGCGGTCATCCAAATACCGAGCATGACGTCATACAAATTATACTTGTGATGCAACTTCCTATTGTAGCACTTAGGGTGCCGGTGAGGTGCATGTTGGTATGGGTGCAGGGGAGGTTGGGGAAAGGAGGCGAGAGAGTAGGCAGATGAAAATGGCTGCTGTGCAAAAGTGGAACGATGCCTGAAACATGAAAAGAATATGAGGTGATTAACAAAAAAATTATTGACACGATTAATCAGTGAGAAAGATGCTGCACCTAATAACGTATCAGAGAATGAGGAGGATGCCGGCTGGACGTAGTTGATTGTTCATTATCATGAGATAGTCAACACTGTTTTGTATAATGTTATGATAATGCATATATTTTGATTATTTGATGATCAAGTACACAGAAGAACAATAGTCAACCAGTTTGGCCATGTTCTTAGCAGAGATTCTGCAAACGGGAGGTAATGGAGGCCACGAGGGGCATGGAAGGAGATCAACATGCAGCAGGGGAATAGCAGAAATGGTGGTCACAACTCTTTTCCATGGTTATCTGGATTATCAATAGTTGATGTAACTCTCTCTCTCTCTCTCTCTCTCTCTATATATATATATATATATATATATATATATATATATATATATATATATATATATATATATATATATATATATATCTTTGTGTGTAGGGACAAAGGGAAGTGGGGCCAAGAGGGGCCTTGGTCCCCTCAAATTTTAAAAACTTTAAAAATTTATATGTAAATCTAAACTAGTTTAGTTTAATATATATAAAAAAATTGAAAAATTTCTTTTAATAAAATCAGAATCCCATCTGCTACCCAAAGAAAAAATAGATTAACATGAACCCACCAACATGATTTCTAGATATAATGACAAATTCAAAAGAATATGCCGCTGATAAAATTAACAATGAAGGCCAACTGCAAAGAGTTTCAAAAAGGACAAAGTTAAATGTAGCTATCAGAAGAAACAAAGTAACAAGAATCATGTGAAAATCGTTCAAAAAATAAAACAAAATCCGGAACACATGCTACGTCAAGAACCTAAGGTGATTTGAGCTAAGTAGCAGAAAAAAAAAATCAATAACTCAAACCATTTCCCAATTCCTCCAAGTCAAAATATCAATTCCTTCTCTGACCAATTGAACTGTAGGTAGTATAGAATAGAAGTCTTTTATTTTCGTTCATTTTTACCTCAAAAGCGAGTTTCATTAAAAATAAAAATAATTTTATTTTATTAAAAATATGTATTTTTACATATTTTATATTAAAAAAATTATATTTATTGAAACTGGCCGGGCCCGGCAAAACAGGTCCTGATCAGCATGATAGTGCTCGATTCGGCCTGATAAAAAATATATTTTATTAAAATATATATTATATTAAAAAAATATATTAAAAAAATACTTTTTGTTATTATAATTGGGTTGGGTGGAGGCCCGGGCTCAGGTTTCGAGCATCAAAATGGCCTGAATCTGGCTTTTATGGGGGCGCCCGACCACAGTAGAGTGGAGACACTTAGGTGTAGTAGAGGGGAGAGAGAGGACTGGGAATAATGGCATCCAAAAAAAAAAGAGGCTTTGTGTGTCTCCCACCCATTTGACCCAGTGTTTAATATGGGCCACTCGATCAAGCACGATCGAACGTCTCATTGCACCGAAGACGCCGTGTCGGTGTCAATTTTGATTTCGTAAAGTAGAAAAAGTAGCACGCAATCTCTTTGTTCTTGTCTTCGTCTTTTTACAACCATACCAATGGATTTTGAAACCCAAAAAAACTTGCCAGTTTACTGTTGTCATATATGAAGAATGAAGGTGTACAGGAGTGCCTCCATTCCTCGTAGCACGGCTCCTCATTCTGCAGGTGCTCAAGTTTATTTTTTTCTCTGACGTTAAAACTCTATAGCCAACTATTGGCAGCGGGGGAACAGCGGAGATGGTGTTCTCGGCTCTTTTCCATGGTGACTATCATGGTGGCGTGGCTACTTTTATCCTCGCTGATAAGAAACGGCAGTCTCATTTTCAGTCATCTACACGCGGAGGTGAAGTGCACATATGAGAACAATCCTTAGGGTTAAATTAATAATATGTATTTTCTTTTAATTTTCAGTAGTTGATGTACTTTTGGCTGTTTCCTTTGATCGGGTAAAAGATTGGATATGTCATATTTGAAAATGAAATGATATTGGAATAGGTACCCAACGGGTACCCCAGTACTTGACTCCATCAGGCCCAGGCCTAGAAAAATAGATCTGGATCATTCTAACGGGATTAAAAATATATATTTTTTATTTTTATTTTATATTTAAAAAATATTCTTATTGTAATGGGCCAGGCCCAAAAAAAGGGTCCTAATCGGCTCGATAGGACTCCCAGATAAAAATAAATTAAAAATATATATTTTATTAGTAAAAATTATTTTATATAAAAAAATATTTTATATTTAAAAAAATAATTTTTTTTTATTGTAACCGGCCTGGGCCCAAGTCCCGAACTCAGAATTTGGGCATCGAAATGGCCCAAATCCAGCTTTTATGCGGCGGAGCCCGACCAGAGTAGAGGGGAGAGGTCTAGGTGGAGTGGAGGGGAGAGAGAGAGGGCTGGAGACAATGGCGTGGTAAAAGAGGTTTTGTGTGTCTCACATTTTTTTTTAAAGTTTTAGTTAGCATTCTAGATGGGGTTAAAAGCACAAGTATGATAATGCAGGCCCTTGTTTGAGTGGCTGCCTTTAGGGGGGAAAATATACAAACTGAAAATTAAAAAAAAAAATTTAAGGTGGGTTCAAGGCCCATGCTGGCCCTGCCCCTGAACATCGACATCTTCTGCCATGATGGAGTGGCTACTATGGGCCTTGCATCCTTGCTGGGAACAAAGAAATGTGTCATTTTCGGTCATCCAAACGCCGTGGACGATGACATACAAATTCTTGGTCAAATGCACAAATGAGAAGTTACATCTCTGATGCAACTTCCCATCATAGCACTTAGGGTGAATAAGTACATTAATAATATGTAATTTCTGTTAACTATAAGTAGTTGATGTGGTGCAGAATCTCTCTTAGTATGATATAATTTCAATAGTAGCACGCTAGTATGATGTAATGTATCTTGATTATCAATAGTTGATGTAACTTTCTCTCTCTCTCTCTCTCTCTCTCTATATATATATATATATATATATATATATATATATATATATATATAAGGGCCTTGTCACCCACTCAAATTTTAAAAACTTTAAAAATTTTATCTAAATCTAAAATTTTAATTTAATATATATATATCTATATATATATATATATATATATATAAGTTGAAATTTTTTATTTCGGTCACTGTTAACATTTTGAAATCATTGTTTTGCTCCTGCAACAAAAAAATTTCTACCTCTACCCCTATGTGTGTTTGTTTCCATCGAATGCATTATAGCGCCATCTAGCTAGGCTATCTCAACGATGTCGTCATCAATTCACCTACAAGAAGCATTTAGTAAATGAATTAAAGTACACTAAAATGTGAAGTACCTTCTCTATCGTTTCAATGATGTGGGCATGTGATCATATGCGTCTGATCGGACTGTAGGAGGCAGGCAAGGTAGGTCCGCCATATCAAAGAAGAAATTCTTTGTCAAAATCAAGCACTCAAGGTTACTGGATCCAGGAGTGGAGCTATAATTTTTTCATGAAGGAGCCGAATTAAAGTTTGTAAATTTTGATATAAGCCGAAATATCATTTTTCATAATTTTTATATTGGACAAATAAAATTTTAAAAAATTTACATGTAAATTTAAAAAAAAAATTAAGGTGGGGTTAGGGCCCATGATGACCCCCCTTGGCTCCCTTCCTGAACATTGGCATCTTCTGCCATGATGGAGTGGCTGCTGTGGGCCTTGCATCCTTGCTGTGAACAAAAGACCATGTCATTTTCGGTCATTCAAATGCCGTGGATGACATCATACAAATTCTCGATCAAATGCACTTATGAGAATCTATACTGGTCATGCAACTTTCTATCGTAGCACTTAGGGTGAGTAAGTATATTAATAAGATGTAATTTCTGTTAATTATTAGTAGTTGATGTGGTGTGGAATATCTCTTAATATGCTATAGCTTCAATCGTAGCAATTAAGGTGAGTAAATCATACTAGTATGATGTAATTTATATTGATTGTCAATAGTTGATGTAACTCTCTCTCTTTCTCTCTCTACATACACATATGTGTTTCCATCTAATGCATTATAGCGGCGTCAAGCTATCACTTCACCTACAAGAAGAGTACATCTCCATTTAGTAAATGGAATCGCAATAGATTAAAATGTGTAGTACCATATGTATCATTTCAATTATCTGGCATGTGATCAGATAAACGTTGTCGGACTGTAAGAGGCAAACAAGGTAGGTCTACCATAAGAAGAAACTTTTTTGCAAAACCAAGCAGGCAAGGTAGGTCCACCATGTTAATAAGAAACTTTTTACAAAACAACCATACCGGATAGAAGGGTGAAGTTAAAGTTTCTAAATTTTGACACGGTTGAAATATCAATTTTAAAAATTTTATATAAAACAAATAAAATTTTCTAAAATTTACATCTAAATTAAAAAAAAATATTTAAGGTGCGGCCAAGCCCATGCGAACCCCCCTTTCCCTCTGCCTCTATTGGTAGAGGTGGGCATCAGGCCCACCCGGCCCGGTAAAAGCGGGTCGGGAACGGCCCGATATCTAAAACCCAGGTCCAGGCTCGACTGGCCCTTTTCGGTTATAATAAAATAATATTTTTTAATTATAAAATAATTTTTTAAATATAAATATATTTATTAGTAATAAATATATATTATTAAAATAAAAAATTAAAAAAATATATTTTTTAATTCTTAACGAACGAATGGGGCTAGGCCCAAACTGGGCCTAGTCCCAAGCCCCCACCAGCTCCCCGACCCAGACCCAGGGCCCAGCCCTACCTGCTGGTAAGGAATGAGAGGCTACGTCCCCATTATAAGGATGCATTGACTTGCATGGAGGCCGACCTTAACGATGAAGATAGTGCAGCTCTTAACAAAAAAGTTGAAAAAAAAAAAAACCTATAAGCATGGAAACGAAATGGTTGGAAAATTACTTTTTAGAGAAAGACAAAAATGGCCTCCCATGCAAAACAACAAATAAAATCACATAAAACAAAAAATACTTATTATGTGTCACAGTTAACATGAAGGGTGGTGTTGGCGTGCTAACGGTGCACTAGGGGTTGCCTGTAGGAATGGAATTAGGGATTGGCTTTCCACCATTGGCTGTCCAATCAACCATGCCCAATCCCTTGCTCCAAAATCAGGACATATTGAACATTGTGTACTATAAAACCTTCATGAACCATGACTATGCAAACCCCATGTTCAACTACTAAAAGAGTGACCCCTAGTAAGGATAAAATGGAAAAGGAAAATGACACCATTTTTATGGATGACATTCACATATAACCTTTGGTCGAAAAAGCCCAACCATTCCAATACAAATTTGGTTGTACGTGCGACGTATAAACTAGATTGGCTGGGTCCTAAACAAGCGAAGTGGCTCGCCTTAAGTTTGAGGTACATTCAGGCTGGATTTGCCAACCTGGTTATGTGAGTCATACAAAATTTTAGTGAGCATAGTTAATGACAAAAATACCTTTAATTTACAAAAAAAAAGGAAAACTTTTTGTAAAAACAAAAATGAAAATCAGAAAAAAAATAAAAAAGAAATTTCTTAAAAACTTACCAAAATATCCTCTCTGCTCTTACCGCATATATATGGGTTGTGTGCGCCTAAGGGCGCACCCAACTCACTTCCTCAGGCAGGGAAAGCAAGAGGCACAGGCTACTAACGCCCCGCGCCCAGCATCTTTCTGCAACCTTTAGTGGCCAGATTCAGCTATTGGTTTTGGGAATGTTGAAAGACCCTTCAGACACCCTTTGCTTGACTATTGACTGCCACCATAAATCCATCGATTTCGATGCTTCTTGACTGTCAGTGAATCGCCTTAGAATACCATGAGCCTGATCATGGTAAAAATCATCACTAAAGCAAACTGTGACTCCCACATTACTCACGGACACATTACTCACGGTCAATAAAGAAATCACTGACGGTAAAAAAGTGTCAGAGCTTCAAAAAATTGTTCCGTCGTCATGAAAAATATATGCATCGGACGGGCTTCTGTATCTACTAGATCTAATGCTCCATCTCTTCTGCCGTGTTTTCAGCTGATAGATTTGATACTAATGATGGTTTCAATCGGCTGAGATGTTCTTTTCGTCCTTTTGGGAAACTTTTGCCGATTTGCAGCAACTTTGCCCTGATTGAGTTCATCGTCCTGGTGAATCTGACAAAAAAATTATCATGTTACACAATATTTTCCTGTTGGCCCGCAAAACTTTTCCTTGAATTATATGCCATTGCGATCAAGAAAGACAAACCAAGGCTCTGGTACCAAGCTGCCGCAGTGAGAAACATGATTTTCCCTCTTTTTAATCCATGGTAAACGCCCATACTATACTATGAAGAACCAAGAAAGAATGTAAAACAGGACATGAAAGGGGGAAAAAACACAAATAACGATTATTGTTTGGCCCGACTATAGAAAAACTTGGCTCGACCCTGGCCCGGCCCGTAAATCGTTTGGCCTGACCCTAAAAAAAATTCTGGCTCCGCCCCTGATTCTGCTAGTCGACTTATTGTTTATTTTGCATGGAGAGCCACCATGCCAAGTCAGCACTGAGCACTGAGCGGTCTTGGCATACCAGCTTTGGTTAGCGGCCGGCAGGCAGCTGGGCATTTGGTCAAGTAGCATGGGCATCACCTCCTCTTGCGCATGACATAACAAGCACAGGGAGACGGGGTACTCTGCTGTGAAGTTTTATCTGGGTTTCTCTAGGTCAAAAGAATCAACTAACCCAAGTCTATATGCTGCTATGCGTCTTAATTTAGAACTTATATTTGTCTTTGTTAGATGATGTCGATGGTTTCATCATGTGATGTTATTGTATATATATAATTTAAAGTATGTATTGATGTAGAATGTCAATATCTGGGTGTCGTTACTCCAGGTTTGGAATAAACTAATCCAAGTCCAGTTGCATCTGAGAACTTATATATATTTGTCTATTCTTAGATGATGTCGATGGTTTCATCAGGTAATGCTATTGTATATGTATAATTTAAAGTATGTAACGATGTAGAAGGCCAATATGTGTACCATTAAGGGGAAAATATTACAAAATTCTGATGCGTAGATCGAATTTCACAAGGAATTTGAAACTATTCATCTACTTTTGTCACGTTATATAAAGTCATGATTTTTAATTTTGTATGAAATTCAAATAAATATTTATTTTAAATTCAGGTAGCTTTGCAATTTCATGAGATTATCACATAGATGAAGTTATATAAAAAAAACTGCACGTAAAATAATGGATTAAAGTATATGTCCACCTTTTCTTTTTAAAATTGTGTACAACGGATTAAAGTCATGTGAACATAGACTATAGTCCATGTTTATTCCTGGATTATATCTCCGATGGGCCCTGCGGCAGACTGGATTAGTGCCAGCATAGATGGAAATGACCACAAGTTCATAACTTCTTACAATGAAGGATGGAAACGAAGCCTGAAAATTGTGCTTGAAGCAATAGATGGGACTTCTTCATAAACTGTATAAGGAAAATCTCCATTACTATATGTTTGACTTGAATAACCGACAGAGGATTACTAGTTCAACTGTATAGAACCCAAATTCCACCCTTTAACTTGCTAAAAATTATTTTTTCATAATTAAAAATAGTTATTATTCAGGGTGCTACAACCTATTCAAATCAGGTATGGAAAAAATTTAATATTCGATAAAGAAATCAAATCAGATTTGAATTCAGGTATATATAATTATCCTATCATTTTTGGATTCAGATCGGTTTTAAATTTTAAATAAATATCCTATAATTGGCCTCATTAGGCTCGAAATTCAGATTCAGATATGAATCTAAAATTGAATTAGGATTGAATTCGGATTGTGAAATCACATTCATATATGACTTGTATTTATTCATATTCTAATCCAATTTCGAATTCAGCTATATAAATATGTGAAAAAGAGGATTTGGTGAAAAAAAATGTATTTGATTCAAATCTGATCCGCCGTTGACATACCTATCATCACCTAGTTAGTAGCCAAGCTACGTATGCGCTGGCTTGGGTAGTTGCTCACCCCAGCCTTATAAAGTTCGTTTATTTTCATAAGGTGTCTTCAATTATTTGGTTGTATATATATATATATACATTATTTATTGGTGACCTTTAAGGGATGCAAAATTTATAAACGGTACCTCAAATGTCAAAACTAATTCTGGCTCCGCAACTGGTATTTTATTCTTTTAATAGAAGGACAGTTGTATTTTATAAAACTTTGTGATTAACATTTTAGCTGGTTTGAATTTGGACTGAAATTTCTTCACTTGGTTGGAATCTTTGCGTACCTTATTTTTAAAAAAAATAAGCATTTACTTACATACCCAATTACAAAGACTAATTTTTCTTCTCGTTTTCTGCTCTTTATGTCAACTTTGTTCATCTTGCAACCGAGCATAGATTGAACGACCTGGACTTGGCTCTGACCCGGTTTGTGTATGTCTCCATACCACATATTTACATAACGCAAAATCGAGAGCTGGGGACTTGATATTTGGGTGTTTTCATTTATTTTTCTAAATTTATTTCTCTCAGCTTCATTCGTTTGGAATGGACTCTCTCTCTCCTAGAGTTGACTAGGAACATGCGAGGAGCATTGCCTTAACCTAGATCACCGTTTCAAGTGTCTTGCCTCACTATGGCCATGGTGATCCCTAAGTAATTCCAAAGGAAGCAAACGGTTCAGGTCTTCTCTGGTGTTAGAAATGCCGTTGGTTGTAGGGATTTCCATACATTGAATTTGGATCTTATATTCGTTTGAACTGTTCCAAAAAAGTCGGATGTGGAAAAGAAAACACTTAATATCACAATTAAGCAATCGGATTAACTCAGATTTAAAAAATGGCATCAGATCAAATTTGGATCGGATTTATCAATAATAAATTTGGTAACCAATTTGCTAATATAAACCGACAATATTTTTTTACCAAAATTTGTCAATGACTATCATGGAAATATTGCTACATCTCCTAAAATAAAGGAGCCGATTGAGATTTATATAACTTGTCACCCTGGTTTGATATGGTGTGAACACCTCTCTCATGCAATTAGGTGATTCAATACATAGAATGACAAGTATTTTTATCTTCTCCCTTTGAACCTTCATTTTGCATTGTTTGTGTTCCATCAACGTTCATCCTTTGTAGTCTATTGAGATTCACCATCTGCATCTCATTCGTCTTCACGGGACAACATGAACCTGAAAAGGAGGCACAGTGCACTCAAATTTCTTGAGACCTTGATCATGATTTTGCTCCTGCCTTTAGATGTTTTCATGCACTAAGGATGTAGGATAAAGCAGACGAGTTCCCTAGTATTTTTGTTTTTGTTTTTCAATTTCTCAAAGATTTTTCTTTTTTACAGCACTTTCTTTTCAATAACCTTACGCTGAAATTCTATGTATTGCTGCTTGGCAATATTGGTTTATGTTCATGTGATCACATGCATGTAGGTTTGCGCGATCATCGCCATGAATCTTCGCAGACACCGTTATGACGATCATCTGCCTATCGTGGCTTAGCTTTATTTGATTTAACATATATTTTTGTTCACTTTTATGTACTCATTGAACAATTTTTTAGAACTTGACCATGCACTTACATATCTCATGATATTGATCAGCAAGGATGCACAGGCGATAGGTAAGGGCAAGAGGCGACGGGTAAAGGCAGGGGGAAGAAGTCAGGTGAGGAGGAGAGAGTGGGTTGGGGAAAATGGCGTCAAAAAAAGAGGTTTTGTGTGTCTCCCTCCCATTTGACCCTGTGATTAATATGGGCCATTCGATCAAGCACAATCTAACGGCTCACGGCATTACACTGCACTGATGATTTTGTTTAAACATGAAAAAATGAACTGGTTTAATGTTGTTATGTAAAAAGAATGGAGCTGTACAGTGAGTCCCTCCATTCCTCCTAGCTTGACCTCGCTCCTCTCGTTGCACATAGCAGGTACGCTCTATCTCGTTTATGATTTTGTTTCCTCACCTGCGCCTCTCTGTTTGAAACTGACTTCTGACGCCTATTCTTTTTGTATCATGTTGAAAATGAAGATGACTGTGGTGGTAGTTAGACTTTTGGATGATAAATCCACAGTGGTATTTAGAAAGAAACATGTAGCTTTCAAAAGACTATAAATCGCACACTAGCGAGTACATCTACCAATTCAACCCAGTGTAGCAGAGATTCTATATGACATCAACTACTGATAATTAACAAAAATTACATCTTATTAATATACTTATTCACCCAAAGTGCTACAATAGGAAGTTGCATCACAGATGTAGATTTTCATAAGTGCATTTGACCGAGAATTCGTATGTCGTTGTCCTAAAATGACACTGTTCTTTGTTCGCAACGAGGATGCAAGGCCCACAGTAGCCACTCCATCATCCACAGTAGCCACTCCATCATGGTAGAAGATGGAGTGGCTACTATGGGCCTTGCATCCTCGTTGGGAACAAAAGACCATGTCATTTTCGGTCATCCAAACGCTGAGGACAATGACATACAAATTCTTGGTTAAATGCACTTTTGAGATTCTACATCTATGATGCAACTTCCTATCGTAGCACTTATGGTGAATAAGTATATTAATAAGATGCAATTTCTATTAACTATCAGTAGTTGATGTGGTGTTGAATCTAACTTAGTATGATGTAATTTCAATGGTGGCAATTAAGGTGAGTAAATAACACTAGTATGATTGCTTGCATTCCCATAATTTCTTTTCATTTTGGAGTATTCCCAAAAAATGAGTTTTTATTTTGAAAATGAGAGAGAAATGAGACTCGCCCGTTGGTATAAGGGTCGACCGTTTCTGACGCATTTACCGAGGGTAATTAATTTAAGGGCATGCTTATTATTGATGCATTTCATTTTCGTTTAAACATCTTTGTCATCCTAAATGCAGTGTGGTGTTTGGGAAAATGTTGAAGGCTTGATGTTTCAAGTCTTTGAGAAAGTTTTGAAGAATCATTTGAGAGTTGAAAACATTTTGATTTGAGAAATTTTGAATTGAGAAATCTTTATAAATATCATTTAGAAAACTTTGGAGATCACTTTTGAAGTCACTTTAGTGTTATCTTGAGACTTCAAGTAGGTTTCAAGTTTTGTTCTAATTCGGTAGTACCTAGTTAGAGTTCTATCTCATCTTACTTAAGTTTTTTGAAGAAGTGCAAGTGATCATAAGTGATGTTAAGTGAGTGTGAATGCAAAAGTATTTCTACCATAACATTCATCTAAGGTTTTTGTTTCTATAATTGTCATAAATATTTTTATTAAGAAAGAAAAGTTTTGAAAATTAAATGGGGTTGTAGACCATCAAGTATGAATCTAAGATTGGATCATTACTTGAGTTTTGGTATTGGTGAAGTCGGTAAATAAAATGATCTTGAAGAAAAAATATGTTCAAAATAATGAAATAGATAAAAACTTAATCACAAGAGAAATGCGGAGAAAAATAAATAGATTTTGAATATCACTAAATGAAAGATTTTAAGAGAGAGAAATATACGTATTATGTATATATATGTTCAAAATAATAAAAAAGACAGTCTTAATATCAAGAGAAATATGAAGAAAGAGAAAGAGAAAGAAAACTCTGAAACTAAAGGGAGAGATATCAAAATATGTATATATATCTTTATAGACATATATATATTTTTATATGTATGTATATATGTATAAGCTTTTCAAAATGAAATCTTAATTTAAATGGAGACGAGAAGAGAACTCTGAAACGAAAGAGAGAGATAGATAAATATGTACATATATGTGTATATACTATCACATATACACATATATAAAAGTTTAAAAAGAAAAAGTTATTAATTTGAAGAGAAACTTTAGCTTATGAGTTTGAGAGACAAGGATCTCATATTAACACATATTGTATAGCATTGTTGATGTCACAAAGATATCTTCACCGAGATTCATGTTTTAACAAATTAAAGGTCGAAAGATTGATTTAATTGAACTCATGGATTTCAACATCCAAAAGGTCTTGGAATCAGACCAAGTACAAGGTAATCAAATATTTGTTTTATTTACACATAGAATCTTCATCATTTTTTTTTACATTTAAGTGCCCCTTAAAGTTTGAAATTTAAGGTAAAAGTGTCCCTTGGCTAGAAATTTCTACCTTCCCCACTAATATCCACCCAAAATATCAAGTGGTAAGGCCAATATTATGAATTGTTGGCTCTTGGAACAAACCAATTCTACATATAATTTGGGCTTGGAAGAACAAGAAAGCTAAATGATAAAGCATGGTGTATCTGAGCTAGGAAAGGGTACTTGTTGGCTATGCTTGAGCTGCATTTGGTTGTGGCATGCTGCACATGCTCAATTGGCTATCGCATTTTGCAAGTGGATCACAATGAAGAAACTTTTTACTACTGTTGCCTTCTTTAGAAGCTACATATGAGCTACTGACTGTATACTATGCGAGAAATGGAGTTACTTTTCACAAGTATAGATGGCTGCATTTCTGGCATCTAACTGATTCCTTGCTTTCAGATAACATTGTGCATGTATTATACTCATGTCGTAAATTTCAACTGTTTGGTCTAGAAAAAGCATTAGACCCAATAATGTCAAAGAAACAATTACAAGAATGAGGATTCAGTTTCATGTTATATTCGATAAAATAAGAAAAGAAGAGCACCACCAATTAAGAATATCATCAAAAAGATAAATTTAAATAGTTAAACTGAGCTGTTTTGGACAAATATAAGCCTTTGTAAGATTGTAACTAAATCCTGCAGAATGCAAGTGTTGTTACATGTAGTTTATCTTTTTTCAATTAAATAAGCTCTTAGATATTCCACAATCAAAACAAGCCACCAAGACTATTCTTCTGCTTTCCAAGAGAAGTGAGTGCATGTTTTAATTTATTGAAGGCATTAACTCTAAACAGAAGGTCGATTATGCATCTGTCTTGCAGGTTTTTGTAATTTAAAGAAATTAAGTTTTTCTCAAGGTTGTTGGCGGAAAGTCGATAGAGAACTTGCCTTTTTGCGTTAGTGTTTTCACGCTTTTTCTTTTTTAACTTTTTGGGAATAGTTTTGCAAGTTTTTTTTCAAATAATCCTTTAATGATCAAGGGACTAGAGATTCATGCTTTTAGCATAATTTCAAACCTAATGGCAGGTTACTTTTGCTTACATCTCCTAAACATCCATCTTGGTAGAAATCAATGATCTGTTCTTTGGGGAGTTAATGTACTGAATCTAAACCAGATTGTGGGTGAAATCAACCGGTTGGACAAATCAGCCCGATGGGGCCACCTTGCTCAGCAGTCCGATCTTGAGAGATCAGATGGCCCACGTTAAATCCCAAAGATTCGGTGGGTGAAGGACATTTGGATCGCTGGACTGAAGGATTTCACTTTATATATATATATATAGTTAACAACTTTTTCTCTTTTATTTTTTTTCTTTTAACACGGTCAAAATGATTTCTTATTGGTAGAATGACATCTAAAATTCTGGTACCTACCAATCTCTCTCTCGCTATATATATATATATATATATATATATATATATATATATATATATATATATATATATATATATATATATATATATATATATATATATATATATATATATATATATATATATATATATATATATATATATATATATATATATATATATATATATATGAAATCCTCACTGTTTTCATAGCATAGTGCCATTGCAT
The DNA here is from genome assembly GCF_008831285.2 of Nymphaea colorata. NCBI lineage: Eukaryota > Viridiplantae > Streptophyta > Magnoliopsida > Nymphaeales > Nymphaeaceae > Nymphaea > Nymphaea colorata. The sequence continues at coordinate 5,221,538 of NC_045142.1, read as the reverse complement.
ATAGGTGTGTGTATATATATAGGATCTGAAATCCTTTAGCTGTCTAGATGCTCCAACTAGCCTCTCATACACACAACCCATGCATTATAACGGCTGCATAACAAGGTTTTTTTATGAGAGAGATGATTTAGGTATATGTGGGAACCTGAATTAGTGCAAGCATAATGGACTGTGCTCCAAAAGAACTTTGTGCAACTGTAATCATCATTTGGATATCCCGGCCTTCCTGTAGGATTTAAGTGGGAGTGGCTCCACTGCACTTGTGATCATTCACATCGTGTTACAGTTGGGAAGTAACAGGTGGGAAGCTCTTTTGATCAAATTTTAATCCTTTGGATCTAAAATTACTATTTTGCCCATGGATCTTAGCATTGTGCTTAGAAAGTAGGAATTTTTGGTCAAATTTTTAGAATTGCCTTACATTTAAGCAATTTGGTTATTTCTCAATTTTGCATGACCCTAGAGTCGCCTAAGTCAACTCATCAGGGTTAATCCAATCTGAAGCCACCTCCCCTGTAGCTCATGGAACTTAAAATTATGATCTCTAGAGCAACTAAATCAAAACAAGTTTACCTTAATGAAGGAAAAGTTTTATTTCACAGACTTTGAGTCACCTAGCTGAAGTTTCATTCCTAGTACTTGCCACACTCTGTAAAGTGTGGTCAAGGTATATTTTGCAAAATTAATGTAATTTTCTTTGAATTTTTACCATGTCTCTCTAGGTAAGTAGCTTTTTCAAGCACCCTCAGTCCACCTACAAAAATTACAATAAAAATATGATGTTTATGGCCTTCATTGATTTTCTTTTATAAATGTACCACTTATGGCTTGGTAAAAAATTGTTTTTCATTTTTAGATCAATATGAAATGATTTTTTCAGCTAAAGCCTATTAAGGAGCCTGACCACATGTTGGTTTAGTCGAATCGAAAAAAATCATTTAAAACTCTGGAGCAAAATGGTTATTTTTTTAGTCATATTCTTGTGCATAGTCATGAGGTATATGCCAAATATATATTGGTTTATGGTTTTCTCTAATTCCAAAACCTTAGTTCATGCACATCCCTTTACTCAAATCAATTTCAAGCCAAAATCACCCATGACGGTATTTTGGTCATTTTACCATGCACGTATTTTTCGTAAAATCTAACTTAGGAGTCATATGAACCTAAGTTAACTTTCCATATAAATTTCAAGGATTTAGTAGGTCTGAGCTTGCATCCAGCCTAGGTCTGAACCCAGTTTTTCAAAACTGAACCTAATCTCGGTTCAGTCCATGTCATACAACTTGAACCCACTTAGCATAGGTCAAGCCAGGTTCATGTTCATTTCATATTTCTGATCCAGAACATATATCCAAGACTTATTTCTATGTTTGGATCTGATATCCAAGTCTTATATCTTATTTTTCTTTGTAGATTCGGATCCATTATTACCAATTCAGATCCTAGATATTGAATCATAATCCAAATTCTAATAAAATGTGTAGATCCATCTTCTAGAATTTTCCTTGGATGTGGGCTGGGTTTGGGTCTCAACACCAAATCTAGATTCATGACCCACACGTAAGCTTAATGCACATTATATCTCAACAATGTATCGTGATTTTCTCACTCCATGCTTAGTGTCAATTCGCATATAAGGCTCTTGAAACATATGGAATTCTTTGTTGAGTGCTTTAGTATAGACGGAATCGAAAGTGGTATCTGTCGTGACTAATATTTTTTTGATTTATATCAAAAACTTTAGAATAAGGTCAAAAACAGTGTTTTTCTCCTCTTCATATTCTCGTACCGATCGTCCTCCATACTTAATGCCAACGCAAACACTTTATCATGGATCAATCAGTACTTCTTTGTGCACACATTGCTTTTGTGGGATCGAATTTAGAGTTCAAATGAGATTACAGTGAGCAAAATTCGATTGATAATAAACTTTTAACCTATGGCTTAGAATTGAGAGAAAAGAGAGAATGTGCAAAAGTTTAGTCATGTATTGATGGGCAAAAAGAAAAAAACCCTTTTCTCTCTTATAAATAGGGTTTCCTTCCCTTTGGCACTAAGCACTTGGGGTATTCCTTGAGAAGTCCATAGAGTTGATAAAATTTTAATTGGGTATTAAAAAAAAAGGTTTAGCTCAATACAATTTAAATTTTTAGAGTCTTAGTTTAAGACTTGGTTTGGACTGCATTAACACTCAACCTAGACCTGACCAGGCTTAGCTAATTTCTTTTTGCATCTGTTTTTCCTTTTTTATTTGTAATTTAGTTCTTTATACATGTTTAGTTCAGTTTTCTTTTTTATTTTAGCATGTTTAGTCTAATTTATTTCTCTTAAGTGCTTGAATAATGTCATAGTTTAGCACGTTTATTTTCTAGATTAGGTTTATTTTAGTATCTTTAGGGTAGGAATAGGGGTTAGTATGCCCCTCCCTTCTTTGTTTCTTTCTTTTAATCTCATGTTTTTGCTTATGTATTTTACTCAAGTCATGCGTATAGAATATATAGTTTTCTTTCAAGTTTTGTTTAATCAGGCACTTGCACCTACATTTTAATATGCACTGCACCATCTTGCACCCACATGCATCTTTTGTTTAAGACCAGATTGCCTTGGCAAAGTAGTATACCCTATGTGCATCAGCCTAGGTATATGAAAACTTGAATATAGCTTGGTCGTCATACAAGAACCATTTCAAAATCATGGTTTTCCAAAATATTGTCAGAAATCAACTTCTTTAATTGTTTCTAAAAACCCTAGGCCATGTAGGCATAGAGTTCAAACCAAGCTCAGTTCTCCAAGACTTAGCTCATACTGGTTCTAGTAGGCTTATAAACCTAGCCGCATAGCCTAGTCTGGTCAAATTTCATTAAACATTCGTTCATATTAAATTAATGAAGTGTATATCTTACATCACAACGTTCGACTAAGACTAAACACACTTTCTATAGTCAAACCCAAGTAGACTGGAACTTGGTGTAGGCAAAACTAAACCTAGTCATATGACCAACTTACCCTTACCTCATTTGGATCATGGATCTCAATTCAAAGTATTGGATTCAATAATAAACCGTATGTGGATCTAAACCATGACATTAACCCAAGTCTAACCTACCTTGATTTGGATTTGCAAGTTTTAGATTTTGGATCCAAGTATTAGATTTTAGATCTTGGATTATGAATCTTGGATCTTAGATTTTGGATCTCATGTCTTAGATTTTTTTTATATTGGACTTCGGATTTTGGATCAGATTTCATGTAATGGGTCTTGAATCACAAATTGATATTGGACTTTCGACCTTGAAGCTTAGATTGCCAATGGCGAAGCAAGAAATTTCTAACTGGCACAGTTACTTCAAATATCAAACTTCTTCAAGGAGCATTCATATGTTAAAAAAATTGCAAACTAAACTGCAAGGAGCATTCATATGTTAAAAAAATTGCAAACTAATGAAATATCTATATGTAAATAATGCAAATTCTTTGGGCTAGTGTTGGCAATTGCCCAAAATAGCCACAACTTGGCTATTGTGTAGTATATGGTGTTGGGCAACTGGCTTTTCTTTATACGGCCTTTTCGTGCTTGGAGAATGGGAAGCAGAATTGTCGTAGAAATCGCTTTTGGAGGTCTTAGGACTCTTCCTTTGGATAGGATGCCTAATAGGGAAAAAGATGTTGCAACAATTCTGACCGCGATTTAGAGACCATTGCCAATATCTAGCTTTATTGACCCTAGGCATGGGGAGCCTTTAACACCGGGCCTCTTTTCCCTCTTAGCCACAACTTTTCATACACGCAGCATAAGCCTCCTTCATTTCAACTGCTTACTCTCTAGTTGTCGTATTTCAAAGTTCGTGAACCGTGACTTCCATTCACGTACGTCCATTTCAAGTAACAATCACTTGAAATGGAGTGGAGACACCTGTGGTCAGCGCAGAACTGATGGCAGATTGTTGCCTATGGCAACTGACAATATAACAGTCAAATCTCGGTCAGATATTCAATACAGTTGGAACAATCCATGAAAGGTCATTAACAAATTTCGTAACATGAAACCAAAAAATTTTTTTTAACCATATTTATCAATAATAAATTTGGTAACCAATTTGCTAATATAAACCGACAATATTTTTTTACCAAAATTTATTAATGACTATCATGGAAATATTGCAACATCTCCTAAAATAAAGGATCCGATTGAGATGTTATATAACTTGTCACCCTGGTCCGATGTGGTGTAACTACCTCTGTCATGCTGTTAGGTGATTCAATACAATAGAATGGCATAAGTATTTTTATTTTCTCCCTTTGAACCTTCATTTTGCATTGTTTATGTTCCATCAAGGTTCAGTGTATTGAGATTCACCTTCTGCATCTCCTTCGTCCTCAAGGGACAGCATGGATCTTAAAAGGAGGCACAGAGCACTCAAATTTCTTGAGACCTTTATCATGATTTGCTCCTGCCTTTAGGTGTTTTCAAGCATTAAGGACGTAGGGTAAAGCAGACGAGTTTCCCAGTATTTGCGTTTTTATTTTTCTCAAAGATTTTTCTTCTTCACTGCACTTTCTTTTCAATAGCCTTACGCTGAAACTCTATGCGCATGTGGTAATTACTCTTGATCTAATTGCTGCGTGGCAATATTGGTTTATGTTCATGCGATCACATGTATGTAGGTTTACGCGATCATGGTCATCAATCTTGGCAGACACCGTTAATGACGATCGTCCGCCTATGGTGTTTTAGCTTCTTTTGATTTAACAAACATTTTTTTCTACTTTTATGTATTCATTGAACAATGTTTGGGAAGTTGACCGTGCTTACTTGTCTCATGAGACTTGATAGTGATCTTATGTTTTGCTTTTTGTTTGTTTGGACTTGGTGAGTCCGTCATTAGATTATGCATACGTTGATTATTTTTTCTCCGGTAGATTAGCGTTCATATTCTATAAGTTGTCAGTTTTGTGTTGTTAGATTTTAATTGCAAGTCTATCGGTTCATAGATGACGGTCACCCAAGCAGCGAGATTTTTTTGAGACGCTTGACCTCATATTTCCCTTTCTTGCACCGCCTCCTTGAAAGTTTGATGTATTATTTATTACATCACACTTATCGAATATTTACATATTCGGTTTATGAAATCCAAATAACCAAATCGAAAATGATTGAGCTTTATACCCTTATTGACGAAATGAGCTTTGCATGCAATTGCAATTTTTTTTATGCCTTCGTAGCGTGATTAATTTGCAGCCACATAAGTATTCCTAATCATACATTTGATGGAATATTGAGAAAATGGCATCGCTTTCTTTTTTGATATTCTCAGAAAATTTTTCATATTGTGAATGTATAGCAAACAAGATGAATATCTAAATAATTGTAATATACATAATTGTACCTCCGACTGGATTTAGCTGATTCCATTAAATTACTGTATCTACAAACTTTTCTCCAAGTTTGTCTCCAGTGTAACCTAACGAAGTTGCGTGAGGACACCGAGGAGGCCATGTTCCTTCCCTCGCCCACATCAAACGACTCAAACCAGCCGATAAAATCAGTTCATGAACCAATTAATGACCCGATATATTACAGAAATTTTGGTAGCGCAACGAACAAGGGAACTGCAATTGACTTTGGTCATATGTTCGAACGCCAAACCTGCTGGGGGACACACGGAGAAAAGTTTGTCCACCTTTTCTCAATAATGACCGGTCTTCGATAAAATAGATGGTGGCGATTTCAGATCCACTTTCAAAATCCTAGCCCGCAATTTTCCAAACATTTGGAAGGAACCGATCTAATAGACCATGACCCGGACTGCCATTTCTGTCTGGATTGCTCCATCTATTGCCAACGTTAATGCTCTAGTCCATCACGGCTCTTTTCTTCTTAATGTGGTGGAAGGAGTCGGACTTAGTGCTCTTAGAATTATCTTTCACTTTTTGACTTGTCTTGCAAGAAAATCTCTTCCCTATAACTATAGGGCGTTCTGCATTTCAAGTACCCTAGCTCACATCTTAAGCTCCTTTCCAACAAGAAATAGAGGAAGCGTTTAGATAAAATTATGTACAAAACCAAGATTTCAATGTCTCATGTTTCTTAAGCAATGTGTCCATATAAGACCAGAAACTTGATAGTTAAAGTCCAGTTCTTTTTCTTTTTCTGATAAAATTCATTCAAACTATTTCTTGACATTCAAAACGAAGGAGGAAATATCTGAAGCATGCCACTATACCTGTGTGTGCGTCAGAAATATTGGTCTGGTTGTGTGTGTGCGTGCGTGTGTGTCTCTGTGTGTGGGTGTATATATATATATAGGCTTACCTAGGACACTGTTCCCTCACACAGAAGTACATCAGCCCCCGGCCCACATGAGATGGTCTGGAGTTTAAATTTCTGGAGGAAGAAAGAAAGAAGAAGTTAAAGTCCATGAATAATATATATATATGGTCATTCAAACACTCCTGTATGAACAGTGTCTAACTTTGAGTCCTGATAGAACCCAATCATTCCCAATGGACAACTAATTTGAGGAACATGGAATCAAACAACTTGCCTTCAAGAGAGAGGGAATTTAACTTCGCTATTTCACTGCCGCAAGAGCTTCTCTCTTTCTAGTGCGCAACTTGCCTTCTGATAGAACTTGGTCTTGTAGATATTAACGTAATTTGATATTTGATCCAAATTCAAATAGCAGGAATTAACACAAAAATCCACAATCCATTAGAATTCGTGATGTTGGTATGCATCTGAATTCAAGTACATGTAAAATTTTGGATGCATTTATTTATTTATTTGTATCTTTGAATTTAAATTTGATTACCATTACAATCAAAATAGCGATTTGGCAAAAGATTAGGGTTAATCAAGGAAGATATTTTCGGGATTTGATTAAAATAAAGATAGCAAGTGGAAAATAAGATATTGGTTTTGCGCCAAGGTACATAATCTCCTCAGAGTTAATACTGGCATTCAGTCGGGCAACAACCTCGTCCTTTCATTTTCTCACGAAGTGACGTTGGCCATGTAGACTGCATTAATTCGGAAGCCATGGCCTTTAGTCTTTACACCAGCCTCATAATCCCATTTTCTTTCTCTGGAGGAAGAAAGAAAGAAGAAGATACTGAAACATAAGGTTTGGTAACGGTGACTTTCAGCTTGACACCAATAGTTAATACTGATTTGAAAACAAAGCAACTTGTTTGAAACTCATGGGAAACTAATGATCCAAAAGCTGCCAAAGCCAAGAAAGCTATTCCAATGTCCAAGGCACTCAGGTTGAAAGTTAAAACCCTAAATTACCAAATTTTGTTTGATGAAAAATGTATACCAAACCTTATGTTTCAGTATTAACTGTTGGTGTCAAGCTGAAAGTCACCGTTACCAAACCTTATGTTTCAGTATCTTCTTCTTTCTTTCTTCCTTCAGAGAAAGAAAATGGGATTATGAGGCTGGTGTAAAGACTACAGCTGGCTTTGTGCCATGGCTTCCGAATTAATCTCGCAGTCTACACGGCCAACGTCACTCCGTGAGAAAATGAAAGGACGCGGTTGTTGCTGGACTGAATGTCAGTATTAACTGTGAGAAGAGATTATGTACCTTCAACTTGTCTTCTTTCACTTGACTTGATTGTTTGACTAACTTCCTGGTCAAACACAGAACAAAGCCGCGCCTCGGTTACCTTGTCAGCCCAAAGCTTACCATTACGAGACGAGTTCTTGGTCGTTCAGCTTGAGCCTGGCTCGTGTCACATATTGTTTGGCTCAAGCTCATGCTCGCCTTTGTTTAAGCAGGTGTCACGTGGTTCATTTTTTTTTTTTTAAATGAAAGCAAAAATAACAAAAAAAGTATTAGAATTTCTCAAAAAACTCCAAAATATCTAAGATGATTAACCGAGCTGAGTGGAGCTCCTGTAACTCAAACTAGACATGTTTATAACTCGAGTTTTAAATCAAGCCTAAGCTAGACACATTTATTAAACAATATGACTAGCAAGTTCGTCGTGCGGGCACACTCTATTGGGCTCTTCGTCACACATATGTCACCATGAATCATTTTTATTTTATTTTTATTTTTTTGGCAAGGCGGAGTTAAGCAGACACCAACCACGATTTTGCCAAGACAATGTTAATATTTGACAAGCACTATTCTTAATTAAGTCGTACTTATTTTAAACGGTTGAAATATATTCATGACTAATCATGCAATACAAGAAATGCAGACCAAACGCCTTTCCTTTTGCTTGTAAGCGGTGTGACATTCAAAGAGGTATTAGTGAAGAAGCTGAGTTCTTTTGCTACTTGCTTGTTTAGCAAACCAGAGAGCATTGCTACCCAACTGATGAGTAAAATGGCATCACGTTCACAAAATATTCACAAACAGCAAAGTGCCAAATATATATATATATATATATATATATATATATATATATATAGATATATATATATCAAAGGTTGCAAGCACATTCAAAACCCTAAACCTAAACCTTTTACTTCATTGCAAGTGCTCAAATAGTGTGTTGTTTTGATTGACTACTTTTCTTGTGTGTGGCGCTTCTTCATTGAAAAAGAAATTCCATTTTGTTGTAGGACTAGTGACATTGTATGCTTAGCTATAACAAGGTTTTATTATTATTATTATTATTACAGTTGGTGGAACAAAAATTTAGCTATATGAAGGCAGCCTTACCTTGTGACATTTAGTTTATTATCAATAATTCTCTTGTTTTATATGGTTTTTCATATTTCAATAGGGTTGGCTACTATTCTATCTCTCTACTGCTGGATATTGCATTTATCTTGCAAGGGTTTATGTCCCCTAGAGCACTAAGAAGCAACTTGTAGTTGCCTGCTGTAGCTGAAAGGCTGAATAATCGAGCTTTAGCGCTTGCTTTTGTTCTTCATGAGGTTGCATTTAATTATATGGATTATCTTCCCACTATTTATTGTGATAATATGTATGCCAACACTATCCATGATTGTTAATCATGTTTTTCATTAATGGCAGAGCCAGAAAGATAGGTTGGAGAGACACTCGTTTAAAAATACTCATATCTGGTGGGCCACTTATATATATATATTTAAGGATAACTGTTTGAAGATGTTAATTTAAAAATAAAAAAGTTTTAAGAGATGCCCACACCAGTCACCATGTGGCTCTGTGACTGTTTTCCATAATCAATCTGAACATTTAGAGATCAATTATCATTTCATTTGGAGCAATGTTGCACAACCACTACTTAACTATCACTCGGTCATTCGAAACTGGTTCTATGCACCTCCCCTTTTAAAAAGATTATATGATATAAGTGGAGCACATATACTAGCAAACATTTAAATTTCAGGTATCCTTATAGAATCATGCTTTAACGTATTGGCTTTGAAAAGGATAATCAACCAATGAACATACGCAAACTGATTATTTGCAAAATATTCCATTTCATTTCATTTCGATGACCCCATTATTACTACAAAGGGTTTTTTTCGTTTGGAAATAACTTTATACTAGAAAGAAGGGGATTCGACCTGCAGACCACCTCGCCGGCGAGAGGTTCGGTGTTCATGTTAACTTCAGTTTTGGGTACGGCTTAATTAGGAAAGTATCACTGTTTCCCTTGAAGTTAATGGCACAACCACCGTTTCTTCCTCACTTGAGAAATCAGCTTCAAGCAATTAAAAATATTTCCCTTGCCCATCAATTGCGGGATCAAAAATATTGCGTCGAAGGGTTTTCCGGAAATATGGTGGGATGGGATCAGGCCTCTCGCAGAAGACGACCTCCGCCTCCTCCTGCTGCTCATGCTCCGACCTCCTCCTGCTGCTGCGCAGCTTCGCCTGCCCCATGATCCATTAAGTGGACAACTGAAGCTCTGGATGAGGTTAGCGAAGGCCCCGAGAATCTAAGGAAAAGCGAGCGACTCGAACCGAACGTTTCACTAAAACGGTAAACGGTTTGATAATTAAGAGGTGACTGATGTAGTGCTGTGTGAGGGAACAGTGTCCTAGGTAAGCCTATATATATATACACAAGAGAGAGAGAGACACACACGCACACACACACACAACCAGACCAATATTTCGGACGCACACACAGGTATAGTAGCATGCTTCAGATATTTCCTCCGTCGTTTTGAATGTCAAGTAATAGTTTGAAAGAATTTTATCAGAAAAAGAAAAGAACTGGACTTTAACTATCAAGTTTCTGGTCTTATATGGACACATTGCTTAAGAAACATGAAACATTGAAATCATTGTTTTGTACATAATTTTATCTAAACTCTTTCTCTATTTCTTGTTGGAAAGGAGCTTAAGATGTGAGCTAGGGTAGTTGAAATGCCGAACGCCTTATAGTTATAGGGAAGAGATTTTCTTGCAATGGGGAAAGACAAGTCAAAAAGTGAAAGATAATTCTAAGAGCACTAAGTCCGACTCCTTCCACCACATTAAGAAGAAAAGAGCCGTGAAGGACTAGAGCATTAACTTTCGCAATAGATGGATCAATCCAAACAGAAATGGCGACCCCAAATATAAATATGCAGTTCGAAGAAAATCATTTCGGTGTATTTACCAGATAGAAATCAAATGGACAATCGGAGAAAGGAAGCGTTGAAAGAAAATACTAAAATGGTTTTAGTAGAGGAAACATCCCATGAAATGAAGAGGAAGTTTCAAAAAAGAGAGGCGAGGGAGGAACTGGAAGCCGAAATCGGACTATCGTCATAAAGAACACGTCACCAACGAGATGAAATTGCTGCTCTTTTGCTTATATATATATCAAATAGCATCATACTCTTAAATATGATATTAGATGGGTGTCCTATGGGTCGTCAATTTTATGAAGTTTAGATGGTGGACATTATGTCGAAAACATTTAGATTCAAAACCTGTCTCCAGCTTAAAAGGATGAGTGTTTGTGGGGCTTAGGTGTGAAGATACCACATGTTGCTGAATCTAAGTCCAGCTGGCTCACAATAAAAGATTTTAGGGGTTGGCATGAGTAGTGACCCACACCAGTTAAACAGTAGATCCGCTAATAACTCAGAACATCTACAGTATTGTGTTGTTGATTCTTGATTCTAATGGATATGAAAGATTTCCATATCTTGCTAAGTGCGAAAATGAAGATGGCGACAAGAAGAGTCGCTGCAGTGCTAGTTGGCGCCATCAAGCTAAAGAAGAAACCTAGAAGGAATGGTCGTTGTCGTTCTCATCAGAAGCTATTGCCAAGAAAAATAAGAAAATGATAAGACAATAAGGAAGTGTACGCCTATGAATTATGATGTAAAACCTCTCACTTGCGAGTCTGTTGCACAACTGTAACGAGCTGTAACTTTTCTCTCTCACTCTCTAACCCTCGTATGTCATATATTGGAGTCTTCTCCGTTTGCATTGTAACATCACTGAACTTATTCGGTGGATCATAACGAGATAAACCAAGCAATTGTCATCTCGCATGTCTTAGGTTCGATTAACCTCCGGTCAGCATTGGAGGTTAGGGGATGACGGACAAGAGTTGTTGTTGCACAATATCTCTCTCTCAGTTTTGTTTATTGATTTCTTGAGACATCTGGAGGCTCAAAACTAGGCCGGAGCATCAGGCCACTGCTCGTGACCATGGCCTAGGCCTGGCCTGACACCTGAAACCTTAGTCGGGATTGATGAACATAAAAAAATTTTTTTAATATAAAATAATAAGTAAATATAATTAATCGTAATAATATTTTTTGCTTCAATTATAAGCACCTAAGGATGGATAAGGGGGGAGCACACCCACGAGAGAGAGAGGTCACATGGGGTGGTGTAATTGTGCACTTATTAGGCAGTTATGCTCCACTAGTCAAATTTTTAGCCCTCTATCAAGATTTCAAGTATACAAATAAGGTTTAAATGGTTCAAAAGCTTCAAAATAATTCTTCAAACATCGAGTTGAGTTATCGATCGAGCCAGCCCCTTTACAAGTCTTGAAAATTTATTGGCCTAGACTTATCCGGAAGTTTCGTAGTTATATATGGAGTCTCAACATCCGTAAGACAGCCAAATAAAAATTATAGATTATTTCGGCCTGAATGCTAATATTTTCCATTGTTCCTCTAGCTATGGGAAGAGCCGTTGTTCTTCATAACTTGTGGCCCCGTCCACGACTTGGTCATCCGATTATGATTGGCATTATAAGTGGGGACGGTTCATTTAAGGCGTTCAACTGGACTCAATGTCCAGTTCTTGCTCGCAAAGATTGATGAAAGAAAAGTAAAGAAAAAGATCGATCTTCTTAAGGAGAAAACAGAAGACGGAGTCAAACGTCCGAAGCGTGGTCTATAATCTATAATGAGTGTACTAGTTATCCTAAATCTTTGCAGTGTCCAAGAACTATTTTGGTTTAACCGGACGAGAGGAAAGAGACGACGACGGGGAGAGGGTACTTCCTCCTCCTCAGCAAGAGGAGAAGTCTTGCGCGTCCAACTTTAATGAGTGTACTAGTTATCCTAATGTCATTTCTACCTTTTGTTTTCTCAAGTTTCTTTTTTTCATTTATTTATTTCAAAACTAATTGTTGAAAAGAATAAAAAAGCAAAAACAAAATGATCATCTTCAAAAGGGCGCATGGTTTTTTTCTCACCAATATGAAGCCTCCATCGGCCTTCAAATCAATATTTGTAAGGGAATTTTACAACCGTTTAGAAGGAATAGTCCTCAATAAAAGGAGTTGTTACATTACTAAATATTTGTTACATTATCTCTATAACCTACATCTACATTCGCGAAACAGTTTATCTGGAATGGACATGAGACTTTGTGTAAAAAAAATTTTATTGTATAAAATTTCACAAACTCCCAGTCATTGAACCGTTTGTGTTCCTTATAAATTAAATCCTATTGACGCGTCCAGGTAACTTGATACTAGAGCAACCGACTTTTTAGAGTTGCATGATTACCTAAGATTTAAAATCTATGACTTTGATTCTGGGGCATGCCTTTGCAGATATGGCATAAGATTATGGTAAAATCCATTATCCATATATAATTCGTCGATCTTAAGTCATGCTCGAGTGCCATGCTTGAAATTTTGGTTTTATATATGCTTTTGCATCAAGAAAATCACAGATTTAAGATGAGATAGATATATGGGACAGGATTTGATCTTAAATCTACTCGAAATTTTAAGTCAGAGAATCAAAAGCCCCGTAGGTTTTGAACCATAACTATGAAAAGTCGCCTCAAGGGGCATAGCGTAACTGGTCGGGTTAGAGGCTTGTATAAGGCAGGTTTCTAATTTGATTCACGTGGACGCTATGCTCCTGTGTCTTAAGGCGATAGGCACGGCATCCAAGTTGAAGGGTGTCCAATTCTATCACTGACATCGACGCACACAGCTCATGACCCCAGATGCAAGGGGAATGGGGAGGGCCATTGGGCTTCGCTTCGGGTGGTGGAATTAACCCTCTCGCTCACCTGAAAAACTATGAAAAGTCTGTGATATTTTTTCTTTAGTTTCGGAAAAGGAAAAAAAAATCTAACATTAATTTTAAGTAATTTACCAGTCTACAATTTTGTGTAAGTAAAATTGCACCGGATTCATGCTGAATATTGATTTTTTCCCCGATTGTTACCATTGTTATTACTGGTTATCACACTCACGAAAAAGTGAGCGAGCATAGCCTGAAAATTTGGGTAATAAATACTGTTCAGTTCTTTTTAAGGCTTATTTCTCTTTTCGTGTTTAATTTTACTTATCATTTTAAGAAACAAATTTTCTAGTAAAGATTGCGTCTTCGAAGTAAGCTTTCGTTATAAATACATTTTCTCAATATTGTGTGTTCTCAAATTACACTTTTATGCTTTTCTACTTTTATCAAATCCATACGCCATTTGAAAAGGAAAAATACATAGTTTAAAATATTGCAAGAAACTATAACTAAAAAATAGATAGTTTAAAATACTGCAAGAAATTATAGCTACTGTTTTCTGTTTCTCAAATTAACGGAATTTTTTTTAATACAACGGAAATATACATGATTTGCTTGCTGTTTTTAGCTTTTAGTGTGAAATGTAGGTAAAAAAACGGGGCCATTAGGAAATCAATTAGTTAGAAAATTAATTTTCCATAGGAACATTAACACCATTCAAACATATATAAACGTTGTCACATTATTTCTCAAATTTCTGAAATCATGGGAATGAAATATAGATGGAGATGGGTTAACTTATTATTTCAATTAAAAAATAATTTCAAATATTTTAAATTGACTTAAAAGTAAAAACAGAGGGAATCAGCCCATACATTCTGATCCAAGCAATAAGGATTACTAGAATATGCTCAGGCCTAAGACGTCATCTGAAGCAATGATGACCTGAATCTCGATATTTGAATTCGGACCTGATATCCGGCCACACCGCTGCTTTAAATCAGCCAGATATGAAGAAAAAAAAAGTTTGATCAGGAAAATGTGGATTTTGATTTGATTTTAAGAAATGACATTCGATTGGAGCTTAAAAAAAGTATATTAAACATTAGATAAAATTTAATGTATCAAATATCCATATAACTTGAATCTAGTTCGGAGCATATCATAACTTTAAATAGATTTGGTTATGAATTCAAAAGTGGATCCCAGTTCGGGTTCAATTGTGAAATTAAAAGTCGGATTCAAATATATTATGTACTTTTTTTTCGAATTTGAATTTAAACGAGTGAATATCCAATAAATTAGATGTAAAGATACATCATCTTCAAATATGATCCATTGATATTCTCACACTAATTATCGATAACTCATTAATTAATGAATGAAAAATATGTCACTATAATGGATTTCTTTTATTGCTTGGGGCGAGAAATTAGCTGCAGTGATTTAATATTTTGCATTAGCGGCTTCAGAATTTTGAATTATGTACAGACCCTTATAAAGTTTAAGAAACGCAACATCACAACCGTTACTGTTTCAAGAAGGCTTTCTTTTTTCCTGCGGAGTTTCAGGGAGCGAAAGCACCCCTCTCTCTCTCAGGGAGGGAGGCTGGATCCTCAATGGCGCCCACGATGGAAGGAGGATGCAGATTGGTGGGCGTGGGTTGCCGCAGTTCATGATTAGGAATTTCCAGCAGCAGCTCCTATCCATCATCCTGCTGGACCAGATTCTCCACTTGCCTCTGGTGGTAGAGTAAGACTACGTTTCCTCCCTCCTCCATTTGCTATTTCTGTTCTTTTTTGCTCTCATTAGGGTATTTTTCGATCTACAATAACAATGCTGTTCGATCACTAGGTCCACTACTTGGAAGGGAAGGGGGGCATCTAAAAGGTCGAGAGAGAGGGACGAAGTGGCCTTGGCCCTCGCTCGTCGATCCATGTAAAGCCGACAAACAAAAGACCGTTCGGAGATCGAGGGCAATAAAGAGGTTTCCAGAGAGAGTTCACCATCCCGATTTCACCACTTAGTAATTTTTCCCTACAAGTACGTTTAACGATCGCACTGTTCTGGTCCGATTTCAGACGTCTCCTTCGCTTTCGGTAAACTCCTTTTGCCCTCCCGTCCTGCAAGTTCTTCTCTTCTTTGCAGTTCCTTCTTACAGTGCAAAAGCGTTGAGCGGGGCTCTTGGTCTGCAGATCACGTGTTCGACGAGACTTGCACGAACTTGAGTTGCACGAACTTGAGGGTTTATGAACGCCATACGAAGGAAGTCAACCAGGATTCAATGGTACCTCTTGAATAAGTTTTTATTCTTTTAGTATTTTCAAGGATTGGACGATTTTGGTCATGTTCACATCCGCATTTCCTTTCTAACTTCGTCGTGATCTGAATCATTGTTTGAACTACTGCGAGAGCAAACAACACTAGTTTTGGTTATTTAGGAAGTCTCCTGCCTGACAGCTTCACTGTTTGACTGTTCTAAAAAGTGGTACCCAATTCCTGCACGAACTGTTTTCACTTATGGGTGGACCAGCAGTGGGAAAACTTTCACAATGTAAGATTCTTCAAATGATCCAGGAGTTATCCTTCTGGCTGTCCAATCGTGAGAAATGAAGAACAGAGGGTTTCAAGCAAAAAGAAGTCGAATAAGTAGGTCTCAGGCAGGTTTTTCGAAATCAGCCCGTATCGTACGATACGAATGTATCAGCCCGTATCATACGATACGAATGTATCGCCCCGTATCGTATAATATGGGGCCTGTTCGATACACCCCTATTTACGATACTAAGAGTGTATCATACCATATTTTCAAAACGTTACAATACAACACGTACAACACTGTGTAGTTATTGCATATCCCACGGTATCCTGCAGAATGCAAGTGTTGTTACATGTAGTTTAGCTTCTTTCAATTAAATAAGCGCTTAGATATTCCACAACTAATTGTCTGCTTTCCAAGAGAAGTGAGTGCAGATTTTAATTTATTGAAGGTATTAACTCTATCTTGTAGGTATTCTGAAACAAGCATTCTCACCAAAAAGAGTGATATTTATAGCTTTGGCATTGTTCTTTTTGAGCTCATGTGTGGCCACACAGCTATATTTAGCACTTTAGAGCAGCACTTTCATATTGTTGAATGGGCAAAATCAATGATTGTGAGGGGTGATATAGAGAGCATTGTTGACAGAAGAATTAAAGGACTGCACAAAATGAACTCTATGTGGAAGTTTGCAGACATAGCATTATCATGTACTGCACGGAGGTCCACTGAGTGACCTAACTTGTCTAATATTATGAGGGACGTGAATGAGGCAATGGAGATGGAAACTGGTTACCAGGTGCAGGATACTTCAAAGACAGAATTGATAACTACGTTGTTGTCTTCAACTGAAACAGCTGTCTCATATGAAAATAGCCCAGGGCATCCATTAGCAAGGTAGAAATTTGGGTTGATCAACATCATGACAGACGTGTGAAACTTCAATGAAACCTTATTGATCTTTTGTTGCTTGACAATTAAAGATATTTGTGGACAGTGATGGTGAATAAGGACTTTGAGTAGTGAATGTTGGTCATGTCCTTTGCTTCATTTTTTTTTTCTTGTCCAACAAATTAAAATTGCAACACAAAGTGGCCACATATGTTAAGCTATAGTTAAACATCAACTCAAACTGACCATTAAAAGGAAGTTTATTATTGATGACTTTGGCAAATATTCTTAAAGATTTGGCACTAGTCTCAGTAATTTGAAGGAGTCCCCAATGAATAAGAAAACATTTTCCATTTCTATGTGCCGTCTTATTTGATAGGTATTGTTGTTACAAAGTTTTCTCAAGGGACACTTGGCTAGATTAACTGTCTAGTTATAAAGTAGATTCTGTAACTGCAAACCTAATTTTTATAAACATAAGCTTCTGGTCTGAAAACTAGAAAAACTATTGCTCTGTTACAATCTTTTTCCTTTTTTTTTAAAAAAAAAATTATACATCGTATATTTAACTTTTTATATTTGTCACTTTTGTAATTTAAAGAAATTAAGTTGTTCTCAAGATTGTTGGCGGAAAGATAGTAGAGAAGTTGCCTTTTTGCGTTAGTGTTTTCATGTTTTTTTTTTTTTTACTTTTTAGGAATAATTTTGCAAGTTTTTTTTTCAAAATTTTTTATAAAAGCAGAATTTGAAAAAAAAAAACGTTAATAAGAACCTTCAAAAAAAAATTTCGTGAATGACATTTCTGACTATTAGATTAACTAACTAAAATTATGCTGTTATTTTACAGTAATTAGTACTAATCCAAAGAGGCTTGATATATTTTTGAAACCAAATACAGTGACGAATAAGTCCTCTCAGGTTAAGTAAATCTTGGCTGTGATTTGGTTTAGCCATTTCAGCTAGCATTTTTTGATTTGTTGGTATTCTTTGCCCATTGATTAATAAATTCGGAGGTAGATCCTCCAGCAGGATCGTCTTCGAATGAAAAACTTCGCACTTTTTTTTGCAGCATATCCTTCAAATTTGCAACCTAGCTTGTATTAGGCTCACCACTTTTTGAGAAGCATGGAAGAATAAGACAAATGACGGAAAATAACCTTGCTCAATCATGGACTTCGTATTTCGACAAGTTTGAGCATTGAATCTAAGTTTGTTGGTCGCAGCCAACATTTGTGATTACATGCACTTATATCCACTTCTATCTAGTGCTTTAACATTTTAAATGTGCAGATTAGATGGGTAATTGACAACGTAAAAACATATTTGGAAAATCCACCAAATAATCCTTTAATGGTCATGGGATCATATGCCTATGACTAGGGATTCAAGCTTGTAGCATAATTTCAAACCTAATGGCAGGTTACTTTTGCTTACATCTCCTAAACATCCATCTTGGTAGAAATCAATGATCAGTTCTTTCGGGAGTTAATGTACTGAATCTAAACCAGATTGTGGGTGAAATCAACCGGTTGGACAAATCAGCCCGATGAGGCCACCATGGTCAGCAGTCGGATCTTGAGAGATCAGATGGCCCACATTAAATCCCGATGATTCGGTGGCTGAAGGGCAAAATGCTCTTCAAAAAAAAAGAAAAGAAAAAAATTTCTTCCTTTCACCCTCTCCTCTCTTCCCCATTCCCCCACATTGCCTGCTGCGTCCTTTCCCGGCCAAGGTGCAAGGACGCCCTCACCCGTGCGCACCCTCCATTCCGGCCCGGGCACACTGCCTAGTAGTTTTTGTTTTTCAATTTCTCAAAGATTTTTCTTTTTTACTGCACATTCTTTCAATAACCTTACTCTGAAATTCTAAAATTCTCTGTCCATGTGGTACTTACTCTTGATCAAATTGCTGCTTGGCAATATTGGTTTATGTTCATGTGATCACATGTACGTAGGTTTACGTGATCATGGCCATGAATCTTGGCAGACACCGTTATGACGATCATCTGCCTATCGTGGCTTAGCTTCATTTGATTTAACATATATTTTTGTTTACTTTTATGTATTCATTGAGCATTTTTTTTTAGAACTTGACCATGCAATTACATATCTCATGATATTGATCAGCAAGGATGCACAGGCGATAGGTAAGGGCAAGAGGCGACGGGTAAAGGCAGGGGGAAGAAGTCAGGTGAGGAGGAGAGAGTGGGTTGGGGAAAATGGCGTCAAAAAAAGAGGTTTTGTGTGTCTCCCTCCCATTTGACCCTGTGATTAATATGGGCCATTCGATCAAGCACAATCTAACGGCTCACGGCATTACACTGCACTGATGATTTTGTTTAAACATGAAAAAATGAACTGGTTTAATGTTGTTATGTAAAAAGAATGGAGCTGTACAGTGAGTCCCTCCATTCCTCCTAGCTTGACCTCGCTCCTCTCGTTGCACATAGCAGGTACGCTCTATCTCGTTTATGATTTTGTTTCCTCACCTGCGCCTCTCTGTTTGAAACTGACTTCTGACGCCTATTCTTTTTGTATCATGTTGAAAATGAAGATGGCTGTGGTGGTTGTTAGACTTTTGGATGATAAATCCACAGTGATATTTTGAAAGAAAAATGTACCTTCCAAAAGACAATAAATCACACACTGGCGAGTACATCTACCAATTCAACACAGTGTAATGGTGAACGGGGTGTGGGACCCCAATATATATGCAAACAACATGTCCAACCACCGGGTTGGACATGTTCTAACTTCCAACAAGAGATGAGGTCATGCCCATGTCACTCCATTTTGGATTGGACCCACTAGCTTCAAAAGAGAAAAGAAAACTGCCAAGTGAATGGATTCTGGTGCCGTTTAGTTTTTCCCTGTTTGATGGCAGGAAAGATTTTAGAATGGTAATTTATCATCGAAAAAAAATTTGGAAAAAAATACAGAAAGAAAAATTCCCTCTTTCAGAAAGAGGTCTTGTTTGATGGCAGGATAGATTTTTGCACACGATAAAATAAATGATACAGACTTTTTAGGTGACCTTTGAAAACTGTTGTTCTCCTCCATTTTCACGTGGGTACACTCACATTTTTAATGGGACATCCAAAAATGTGACATTCAAATAACGTGATTAACATAATGATACCCATTAATAGCATAAGAACCTAAATTATGATACTCGCATTAATATGCATCAACTGGAAGTGTCAATTATAACAAGTATGTCATTTATCGTATAAGGTTTATATAAAATATAATTTAGTAAAAACAAAAGCCTGAGATATCCTTGTGGTATGCAGTAATTCAATTGCCATTATATTTGGATAAAGGGCCTACGTAATATTCTCAAAGAAAGGACTTATCCAATGACGACAAGTCGCAAGATCAAGTTACGAACTTCCCAATTTTTTAGCATCTCCAAAAGAAAAAGTCTACCTATGTTGCAATAGAACTGCAAACATGTCTACGTGACAGGACTTGAATGTGGTGTAGATGAAAGAGCCATCCTAGTAGTCAGCAAGATGATAGCATGCAGAAAACACAAAGAAAGAAAAGGAGATCAGGGCGTGACATCATTCCAAGAGGAATGAATTTTGCACCTAAGTAGCAAGCGGACGGAGGCAGAGGCAGCTTTCTTTTATTTCTCTCTGCTCGTGATGGCTTCAGTTCAAGTAGGCACACAAGCTGCTCCGCCACTATCACAGAGAGCTGTGAGCAGGAGGCAACCTGCCGCACACTGCAGAAGTATGTGCCTCCCTTCTTTTGAAGGGAATCCGTTTCCCCTTGGAGGAAACAAAAGGCATCCATTAAAACCCTAGATGCTGGATGAGAAGAAGAAGAAGAGAACTCACCAGCAACCCCGATGCTGGTGGTTCCTAATGTCGGTCGAATCTTCTTCAATACCGGCACGAAAAGGTGGTCGTCATGGGGGATGGGGGAGAACGAGAAATAGGAAATCATGGTGAGAAGAGAAGAAAAGCTCGGGGAGAGAGGAAGAGGAAGAGGAAGCGAGGACGAGGAAGAGAGAATAATAGGGAGTGAGAGGGAACCGGTAGCAGGGGAGGGAAAGCTAGCGAGGTGGTCGGGGCAAGAAGAAGCCCTAACGGGCAAGGGAAATTTACCCTCGATTTCATTATTTACCGCAGTACAACACCGGAGGAATTCGTAAGCTTGTTTTCTTTTTCACCCACTGTATAGTGTTTACTTCCCCCGACAATCAAACAGGCCTAAATCTCATCACTTCTTTTTTCTTCTACACTTTGGAACATGGAAAATGTCATAAATTTTTTCTTGAAAAATATTGGTATTTTTTAATTTTGTTCGATTAATCTTTCAACTCCATTTTTGGAAAGATGGGAATGGTAGGTTCTTGTCTGACTATTGTTAGGAAACAAAAAAACGCGAGACTCGAAAAGAAATCTCGATTTGGGGACACCAATTTTCCAAGTCAAACATTGATCATAGAATTTAAATCGTTGCAGTTATTTAAGTCCCGGAAGAAAAAAGGGGGGTGGGGGCGTGGGAGAGAGAGATGCCATATATATTCCCTTCTTTCTACTTTTCCATCCACCCGCATTCGTATGTGCATTTTGTGCACAAACCATCCATCGTTGACGGCATTATCATCACCATCACCGAGAGAAAATAAGAAGCAGAAGTAGGCATCAACAGAAAGAAGAAAAAGAAGGATTCCCAATTGATTGAGAGAGATTTTCTTCTTTTCCGTTGGAGGTCCTTATTGGAAGACGCGGTGATTCCTTGAACGGATTTCATTCTGGGTTGAGTTGTGACTTGTGAGGAAGCAAAAGAAGGAAACTGAGATAAAGGGGAAAGAAAGAAGGGGATGTATAGATGGAACGAGTAGATGCTCACCAACACTTTGCCTCCGGCTTTGTTGTGACCAGATTCCAATTGTTCTTCACTCCCCTTCTTCCTTTCTCGCCGTTCTCGATCTCCATTTCTCTTCCTTAGAAACATGAAGGTTCAGGCTCAACACCCATCAAACATCTGGCTTCCTGATTTCAGGAACAGGTTTGTTGCTTCCTTTTTCTCATTGCTTAATTTTACATCAAAATTTTTGTGAAGGGATTACTATAGCTGGTCGAATGGAGGTGCAATAAAAGGCCTATCTTCATATAGGTTCATACAAGTGGTAGGTTCTTGGAACATTTGGTATGCAGCCCTAAACCCAAAAGACAGTAAAAGGCAAGTGGTGACTGGTGAGTATTATTCTTTTTTTTATATGAAAATATTTAGGATTTTTTGTCTATTTGTTTGTGCATTTTTCAATTAAAAGTTTTAGATTTTGAACTGTGTTTAAAGAGGCTAAATTGTTTTAAGAAAAAACATGATATGTTTCAAGCATTGTTAGTTTGTGTTTTTTGATCTATTATGATAAATTGAGAAGAAAACAACAAAGAAAAAAAAAAGTGATAGACATTTTTGTTTTCCTATGTTTTCTGTCAATTATCCATATGCTTCAAATAAATAGATTACATTTATTGGATAGCTAGGTGACTTTAGATAGCTACTAAGGAAGAGAAATGGAGAACGAGACCGGCGAGAAAGGAAGAAGGGGAGTGAAGAACGATTGGAATCTAGTCACAACAAAGCCCGCGGCAAAGCGTTGGTGAGCATCTACTCGTTCCATCTATACATCCCCTTCTTTCCCCTTTATCTCAGTTTCCTTCTTTTGCTTCCTCACAACTCAACCCAGTACAAATTCCGTTCAAGGAATCACTGCGTCTTCCAATAAGGACCTCCAACTGAAAAGAAGAAAATCTCTCAATCAATATTCTGGATTTCTTCAGTGGGAATCCTTCTTTTTCTTCTTTCTGGTTGATGCCTACTTCTGCTTCTTGTTTTCTCTCGGTGATGGTGATGATAATGCCATCGATGAAGGATGGTTTGTGCACAAAATGTACATACGAATGCGGGTGGATGGAAAAGTAGAAAGAAGGGAATATATATGGCATCTCTCTCTCCCCACCCCACTTTTTTTTCTTTCGGGCTTTAAATAACTGCAACGATTTAAATGTTTGACTTCGAAAATTGGTGTCCCCAAATCGAGATTTGTTTTCGAGTCTCGCATTTTTTTTTTGTTTCCGAGGTTCAGTGTTCGATTTATTGTCTTTGGAAGTTAATAATCATACTGCTTCTTTTCGACACTGATGCCTTGGGAAGCCAGATGCCAATCACTTGGGTGACCGTCATCTATTAACCGATATACGCAATTAAAAACTAACACAAAATTTTGAACTTGTAGAGTATGAACGCCAATCTACCAGAGAAAAAATAATCAACTTATGCATAATCTAATGACAGAATTACCAAGTCCAAACAAACGAAAAGAAAAACACAAGATCACTATTATTAGATTGAATATCTGACCTTTGACAGAGTGTTCCAATTGCATGAATATCTGATCTAGATTTGACTGTTATGTGAACAACCTACAATCTACATTTTTCTTTCTAAATACCATTGTGAATTTATCATCCAAAAGTCTAACTACCACCACAGCCATCTTCATTATCAACATGATACAAAAAGAATAGGCGTCAAAAGTCAGTTTCAAGCAGAGAGGCGCAGGTGAGGAAACAAAATCATAAACGAGATAGAGATAGAGCGTATCAGCTGTCTGCAACGAGGAGCGAGGTCGAGCCAGGAGGAATGGAGACACTCGCTGTACAGCTCCATTCTTTTTATCGCCTCTTGCCCTTACCTATTGCTTATGGATCCTTGCTGATCAATATCATGAGATATGTAGTTGCATGGTCAAGTTCTCAAAAATTGTTCAATGAGCACATAAAAGTAAACAAAAATATATGTTAAATCAAATGAAGCTAAGTCACTATAGGCGGATGATCGCCAAGATTTATGACCATGATCGCGTAAACCTACATACATGTGATCACATGAACATAACACGAATATTACCAAGCAACAAATAGATCAAGAGTAAGTACCACATGCACATAGAATTTCAGCGTAAAGTCATTGAAAAGAAAGTGCAGTAAACAAGAAAAAACTTTGAGAAATTGAAAAATAAAAACACAAATACTAGGGCACTCGTCTGCTTTACCCTACATCCTTAATGCAAGAAAACACCTAAAGGCAGAAGCAAAATCATGATCAAGGTCTCAAGAAATTGGAGTGCTCTGCGCCTCCTTTTCAGATCCATGCTGTCCCTTGAGGACGAAGGAGATGCAGAAGGTGAATAGACTACAAAGGATGAACCTTGATGGAACATAAACAATGCAAAATGAAGGTTCAAAAAGAGAAGAAAAAATACTTATGTCCTTCTATGTATTGAATCACCTAATAGCATGAGAGGGGTATTTCCACCACATCAAACCAGGGTGACAAGTTATATAATTCTCAATCGGCTCCTTTATTTTTGGAGATGTTGCAACATTTCCATGATAGTCATTAACAAATTTTGGTAAAAAAATATTGTCGGTTTATATTAGCAAATTGGTTACCAATTTTATTATTGATAAATATCATAAAATAAAAATTTTGTGTTCATGTTACCAAATTTGTTAAATGATCTCTCACAAAGTATTCCAATTGTATTGAATATCAGACCTATATTTAACTGTTACATTGTCAGTTGCCATAGACAACAATCTGCCATCAGTTCTATGCTGACTAGGGCTGAATCTGACCAGAGGTGTCTCCACTCCTATTCTCAATCATGTTATCATCTTATGCAACCTGAGTATGCTACTGTGGTTCCTTTGGTGGCAGACAATGAAGAATCGCCACTATAGATAATTACAAGAATAAACATGGACTATAGTCTATATTCACATGACTTTTCAACTTTTTCTTAGTTTGGCAAATTTAGACCAAGGAGAATTTTTAATCTTCAGCTCACTTGATTGTTACATGAAATGCACGTACGTGAATGGAAGTCCCAGATCTCGAACTTTGAAATACAACAACTATAGAGTAATCAGTAGACATGAAGGAGGCTTATGCCCTGTGTATGAAAAGTTGTGGCCGCGTGGGAAAAGAGACCCCGGTGTTAAAAGGCTCCCCATGCCTAGGGTCAAAATAAAGCTGGCCAATGGCAATGCCCTCTAAATGACGGTCAGAATTGTTGCAACATCTTATTCCCTACTAGTCATCCTAGCCAAAGGAAGAGTCCTAAGACCCCCAAAGCCACATCTACGATTCTAGCTAGAGGAGTAAGAGCATGTGAACGGCAATTCTGCTAACCATTCCCCAAGCAAGAAAAACCGTATAAAGAAAAACCAGTTGCCCAACACCATAAACTACACAATAGCCACGTTGTGGCTGTTTTGGGCAATTGCCAACACTAGCCCAAAGAATTTGCTTTATTTACATACATATATTTCATTAGTTTGCAATTTTAACATATGAAAGCCCCTTGAAGTTTGAAATTTGAAGTAACAGTGCCCGTGAGTTAGAATTTTCTTGCTTTGCCACTGGCAATCTAATGTTCAAGGTTGAAAATCCAATATCAATTTGTGATTCAAGACCCATTACATGAAATCTGATCCAAAATCCAAAGTCCAAGATAAAAAAAATCTAAGACATGAGATCCAAAATCTAAGATCCAAGATTCATAATCCAAGATCTAAAATCTAATACTTAGGATCCAAAATCGAAAACTTGCAAATCCAAATCAAGGTAGGTTAGACTTGGGTTAATGTCATGGTTTAGCTCAACATACGGTTTATTATTGAATCCAATTCTTTGAATTGAGATCTATGATCCAAATGAGCTAAGGGCAAGTTGGTCATATGACTAGGTTTAGTTTTGCCTTCACCAAGTTCCAGTCTACTTGGGTTTGACTATAGAAAGTGTGTTTGGTCTTAGTCGAACATTATGATGTAAGATATACACTTCAATAATTTAATATGAACGAATGTTTAATGAAAGTTGACCAGACTAGGCTATGCGGCTAGGTTTATAAGCTTACTAGGACCAGTATGAGCTAAGTCTTAGAGAACTGAACTTGGTTTGGACTCTATGCCTACATGGCCTAGGGTTTTTAGAAACAATTAAAGAAGTTGATTTCTGACAATATTTTGGAAATCCATGAGTTTCAAATGGTTCTTGTATGTTGATCAAGCTAGATTCAAGTTTTCACATACCTAGGCCGATGCACATAGGGTATACTACTTTGCCGAGGCAATCTGGTTGTAGACAAGAAATGCATGTGGGTGCAAGATGGTGCAGTGCATATTAAAATGTAGGTACAGGTGCCTGATTAAACAAAACTTGAAAGAAAACTATATATTCTATATGCATGCCTTGAGTAAAATACATAAGCAAAAACATGAGATTGAAAGAAAGAAACAAAGAAGGGAGGGGCATACTAACCCCTATGCCTACCCTAAAGATACTAAAATAAACCTAATCAAGAAAATAAACATGCTAAACTATGTCATTATTAAAGCACTTAAGAGAAATAAATTAGACTAAACATGCTAAAATAAAAAAGAAAACTAAACTAAACATGTATAAAGAACTAAATTAGAAATAAGAAAGGAAAAACAGATGCAAAAAGAAATTAGCTAAAGCTGGCACCCTGGAGCCTGCTCTCACGACCCCTACACTATGAGACGTTTACCAATATTATGCGTGATGAAATTTTCAAGAAGACCGTTGTCTGAATCATACACAACACCCTCCACACCAGGCTCAATGTCCACATATGGCTGCTTGATGAGGATATTTTGAAGCATATGCAGGTATACATATCTCCTAATATATCAAGAGATCGTATAAGGTTTTATGATTGCACCGGCTTCTTGATTCATCATACGATTTTATATATTGACTATTGACAACTACTTTTTCATCCACCTTAGTTTGCATCTCTTTGTTTTTCAAGGCAATTGGTTTATCCCTTCCATAGTAGTAGCAATTTTTGAGATTCGCACTCTGTCCTTGGGAACGAAGCCTGCCTTCGTAAGCTAAATAAAGTGTCCACGAACTACAACGGTGACTTCTGCTAGCCCATATCCACTGTCTTCAGTTTTGAGAGGCATTGGGAGTGTGGATAACCTTACAAATTTCATTTCTGCTGAAAAGATGAGGAGTCCTTTCCACATTGTTCTCCAAATTACAACGTGGGAGTATAGAAGGAATGAACTCCCGAATGGCGTCATTGCAAATTCTGCTAGAAATATAAGTGTGGATTTGAGCTACGGTAAAGTGGATATCAGAAAAAACTTGACCCAAAAAATCAACATGAATTTTAGAAATGGGAATCCTAGAATTCCACCTGGTTTTTAATTTCAGACCAAACCTTCAGTAGGATTTTCCATAACCAATAATGATTATTCTTCTTAGAACAAGTCCAAAGACTATATTGTCTCAATATTTGCTTTTGAGAACATTAGTACAAGGCATCTCCTTGGACGGAATGAAGATAATAAGCTGGAATGGAATAGAGCTGCCAAACCTTCAACCATAAACTTAGGACACCAAACAAACACCTATTAAGAAGTCTTTATTGTCTATATATCAAAGTTCCGTTGGTCACGTCTGAAAAAAAACAAAAACAAAAAGCCCTCTTCTAAGGACAAAGCTGGAATACAACAGATGACAGCATTTTAATGAGTCCGCTTATAACCAGACGTGGCTTCCATTAACAGGGGTCAATGACAGGTACAGTACTTATTCCGTCATTTAATTACAGGATCGTCCCGACAGGAGAGAGCGGGGTAGAGATCATATGATAATGACATTTCAAAAAAAAAAAAGGCCACCGCCACCGGTAGCTTTTTTTTTTTTCCCTGGGAGAGACAGAAAGCAGAGAATTAATTAATAAAACGTGAAGTTCAACTGCAGCAGAGAATTTAAGAAGTCCCACAATGATCAAGGATAATAACATTTCAACAAATAAAAGGCCACCGCCGACTGTAGTTTTTTTTTTTTTTCTTTTTTTCCAACAGAGAAACAGAAAGCAGAGAAGTAATAAAGTATGAAGTTCAACTGGAGAAGAGAATTTAAGAAGTCCCACAATGATCAAGCGTTCATCTGTACGTCCGGCCAGGGGGAACTAGTTATTTTTTATTACATAAATAAAGATTTTGTAAACTTACATGTACTTTTTTTTTAAAAAAAAATTTGTGTTGGGTTGGTTGGGGGAGGGGATGAGGGGTTGGGCAAAGCTAGAAATTTTTTATGAGGGGATTGAATTATAGTTTCAAAATTTTAAGAGCAATCAAAATATAATTTTTTAAAATTTGTATATAAAATAAATGAAATTTTATAAAATTTGTTCGTAAAATTTTATTTTATTTATTTGGACAGGAAGGTAGGGCCCCTGCCGTTAGCAACGAACATGGCATCATAGAAGATGTATCTTGCTATAGTGTCTGCCATTATTCCAATGGGTAGTCATATATCTACTTAATTTTATCAATCGTTTTACAAGCGATGTCGTCATCGTTTTTTGAGTTGCTTCTGGAAATTCTGAGATTAAAAATATCAACATGCGTGGCATTTAGGGAATTTGAAAAAACAAATTGTAGATCCATTTGCAAGAATTTTGAAAACCTAATTAATTAGTTTGATTATCTCATTATGAAAGCCCATCAAGCCATTGAAAATTCAGGATTTTTTTCATTTTTCAAGACATTCAAATATAGGTTAATTTTAATTCATCAGCTAGCTTTTTTGCAATTAGATGAGTGAAAATAAACAAGATTATATGAAAAACTGCAGGCAAAAAAATGGTTCAAAGTATGTCCCATGCATGTATAGAGTCCACCATTCATGCATGGACGACGGTATATATATATATATATATATATATATATATATATAGAGAGAGAGAGAGAGAGAGAGAGAGAGAGAGAGAGGAGAGAAATGTCTAGATCAACATGACTAAATAGCCTCATGGAATTGAATTATAAGGATAAAGAATAATTCTTAAAGGGAGACTTCTATTTAAGCTTTTGACTTCACTTTAATAGCCTTTAAAAACTTAATGTCATTGCGGCACGACTTATGGAACCCGCCTGTAACCCCACAACATTGTCAAACTGGATTGCTAAATAATATCTCTTGGCAGAACTAAACCCCAAAGAAGGTCCGTTCATCTTGAAGTCTTCTTTGTGGGAACTCGATAGATCATCATTTCAAGATGGCGAGAAGGGAAATTTTTGTTGATATGTAGAAACTTAGCCCTGATTGAGTCCATCTTTTCATGAATCTGCAAAAAAAAGTTGTTGAGATGTTGCATAACACCTTCCTTTAGAACTTTGCCTGGGATTGTGTGCTATCGTGATCAAGAAAGATGAACCATGGTCTATACCATGCTGATGCAATAAAAAGATGGGACCGAAAGTATATATATATATGACGTGAATAATTTTGAAGCGCAGACTTTCATTAAGTCTTTTGACGTTACCAATATTCTTTAAAATTAATGTCGTCACGTTTCATGGCTTACAGAAGCTTGCGTCTATGGGAAATCATTAAACCGGACTCATTTATAGCCACTCGGCAAAATTAATCTCCAACAAGGAAGTCGATTCCGCTTCTGGAGTCTCCTGATAATCGCGGTGGAACCCTGCATACCCCTCGATCATTCTTTCAGGATGGCAAGATCCCTGCACCTTTTTGCTTTGTGCACTGCAATCCAAATTTTCTCCTGCTTTGGGGATCAGCGTAAGTGTTTTCATGATCTCCCATCGGGCCTGTTCTCTTTACTTGCAACCAGGAAATACACATGCCCACATTTATAGTCCACATAATTAGTGCTTCTAGTTTCCTCAAAAGCAATGACATCAAGCACACTTTTCTATTACGAGCTCACTTTGTTTCCTTCTCCTACATATCTGGCAACTAATAGCTTGCATACAAGGAAAGAATTTAATTTGGAGGAACTATAGAACCATCCCCATGGAAGGGACGCCCTTCATGCATGCATCATAACCGGTGACCGGTGACCTTTTCCTTTGTTTCCTTCAGTGTTCTTGACCATTGACTGTGGAGGAACTGGCGAGCACACCGACGGGTTAGGCATCAAATGGGTGGGCGACGACAGTTACATTAAGACAGGGAAAGCTGCCCATGTCCAGAATCTTGGTAAATACAGTCAAGAGCTCAATAGCCTCCGCTACTTTCCCTCCCAGAAGAAAAGCTGCTATGTGATACCAGGAGTAGCCACGGGCAAGAAACACATGGTTCGGGCATCCTTCTTCTATGGCAACTACGACGGCAAGTCATCGCCACCTTCCTTCAATGTTCAGTTCGATGGCAACACTTGGGTGACTGTGGACACTTCTTCCAGCAACTCCTATTATCATGAAGTAATATATGGACCCAAGGGAGACAAAATCAGCGTCTGTGTTGCTCGCACGTCGCCCGACCAGACTCCCTTCATCTCCACTCTTGAAATCAGGGAATTTGAGCCGAGCATGTACGAAACGGACGACCAAGAAGATGCCCTTCTGCGAAGGAGCAGGACAGCGTTCGGAGCAGCGGACTTCGTAAGGTAAGAGTAAAAGATACATAAACTGCATATGAGGAGCTAGGCTTTAACGCATAACCTCATTGACACGGACCTCAACCTAAAAGACTCAAACGAACGTATTTTTTAATTTCGCGTCCGTAGTATTTAAGGCTTTGAAGAATTTTAATTTTTAAGGCTTTGATGGAGAGAAATTAGTGCCCCGAAGGGTATTGATTTGTAGGGAGCTATGCTCTTGTATCATAAGAAAAAGATGGGTTGAAGTCGGTCAGCATTTTAGAACCACCGTCCTGAATGAGCCAATGTGAATCCCATCAGTTCGACCGATTCGATTGAATATTGGTAGCCTTCCGTTTTTGAACGATTGCTTTGAGCATTTTACTGATTTTCAATAATTATCAGTTTTTTTTTTTTCATTCGTTCTTTTAACATTTCACTGCCACTTCAATTAACTCGCTGAATCGGTTGATTTATTGAACCGACAGCTATACATGTTCAATTCTCAAACTCATTTTTGAAAGAACAAATTAAAGTACAATTTATTGATGTGGTAATTACAAAAAAGTCTGTTTTATCTTTCATGGTATGCAGTATAGTTTTGTTGTACAAAATAATAATATTCATCCTTCCATATAGTCTGTGTTATAAAAGGTTCTTTACTCATTAATTCTTAATTAAAGTCGGGACCGCTATCTCCCAGCTGCATGTTATAAAATCAACATTATTTTTATGGTACAAATGACAAGTTACGTTGTCATTCATCTTGTGCTTTGTGTCTTTATACATGTCTTGATCTCAAAATCGCGTCAAATTAAATCTTTAAATATTGAAGAGAGAGAGAGAAGTGGGTTTGAGAGGGATGCACATCCTGTGTGCTTGTTTGGCTTACGCAAGCTAGCCGTCATTCGCTTTCTTGGTCGGGTTTTTATTTCATGAAAGCTGCCAAAGCCCCACACACACATATACATGTGTATATTATTGGGTTTAACTTCTACCAATTCTAACTTATTTGACGTTTATGTGTACTTGTTTATTCTATAAATACTTATTATAAATTAAGCATTCAATTAAAAAAACAAGTAGTTGGTATTATTCATTGTGGAAGCTGAATTAATCTTGCTACACACACACAAATATTATAGCCAATCTTTAAATGAAATTGTATTTCCGGAAATCACCTAGCTAGAAGACGAACTCTTCAGTTACTTCAATTTCCAGCAAAGGCAGCCCAGTGTACTTGAAAGATATCTGTTCAAAGAGTTTAGCTGCCTTGCTGAGCTGATTTGGATTCATATTAAATCCAATTATAAAGCACTATTCAGAATTTTCACCATTCTAGCACCTCTTTCAAACTCTTCTACGATCTTACTCTTCCATGATCTTCTTTTGATATGAGAGAGAAGGGTTTGTCTTCGCAAATTAACAAACATAATTAGAACATCATTTGCATAGAAAGTAGACTAAACAGATTGATGATGCTTGCTGATCGCAGGAGTCTTTATTATCCCAGCACTCTGCAACTTACAATTGATGTTCACAATAAAAAAAGAAACGCAGAAAGCAAAACTAGTTAAAATGACCAGAATACCCCAGCCAGTAAAAAGGGGAGCACCCCTACAAGGATAAAAAAAATGTTGCAAAAACGGTTAAAGTCCGAAAAAGACATTCTTTTTGAAATTTTTTCGAAAATACCTCAACTCCCTCCTCCTATTTTTGTTTAGTAAACATCTATTGCGTGCACCAGCTCTCTCTCTCTCTCTGGAGATGAAGGGAGTAATCTCTTATAAAAAAACCAACAGTCCTCACTTCATTAACCGATAGTGAATTTGACACTAGGTGCACTATAACCGTAGCTCTCCATGCACAAGCCTCTTTAATTATTTTCAAATACATTTCCTTCAATGAGATTCATTTAAACTAGAAATGATGGTTCTGAAAGGAAAAGAAAATAGATAGGTCAAAGAGTAGGAGAGACACAAGGGAGTAGAAAAAAGTAGTAATATATATATATATATATAATCCTCTTGAACTGAAACAGTAAATCTCTTTAACAAATACGACCTAGGATATCGATTTGCAACCATCCGCAATATTTGCACTGAAGAGCCTTTGTGGGCTTTGGTCATCTTGTGGGGATGCACAAGTAAAGAGAACTACTCCAAGTAAAGCCAGAACGTTTACAAGAATGTTAGTGAATACTTATGGCCAATCATTTACAAAAATGTCAAAGAAGGTAACTTTTTAGGTTCCACTTTTCTCGTCACAAGATCGTCTTTTTACATTTTGCCACCTTTTTTGTTGGGGATGATTTAGTCATTTAAAGGAGCCGAGCTTTTTTTTTTTTGTCCATGTACCTCACCCCCGTTATCCGGGCTCGAAAAAAAACGGCCCGGCCCAGTTACTTTTTAATTTTTTTATTATTTTTGTTTAATTATTAAATATATATATATTTTTAAAAGAATTTATTATATTTAAAAAAATTATTTTATATTTTAAAAAGTATTTTTTTATTTTAATAGGACCGAACCTGAGCTTGGTATCAAGCCGGAACCAAGCTCAAGTTTCAAGTGTGGGGCTGACCCGCCCTGACTTATGTTCCATGTCTAATCTCTACCTTTGGAAAAAGCTGGAGTTTTGAGTGTCTGGCTGACCCCGGCCAGACTATGTTCCATCTCTAATCTCTGCGTCCGGAAAGTTCATAAAGAATGTTAATTTCCAAAAATAAGATTTATATAGAACGAGGAAATCACGTTTAAACGCGCTTTAACTTTTCAGCTGTTGCATTGGATGCAGGTACCCTGATGACGCATATGATCGCTGGTGGCATCCTAGTGTTGAGATGGACGGCGTGGTTACTGTGGCGAGAGATAACATGAGCTTCATCCAAAACATTACGGCCGATATTCCAAGGAAGGCATTGGTCCACGCCATAACACCAGCGTCGGGAAATGCAACGGCTCTGACGGTTCCAACTTCGGGAATATTTTTGGAAGATGCTACCTATTACTACAAGTTCTATTTTATGGAAGTGTTAGGGGTAGCTTTTAGAAATAAGAGCAGATCATTCGATTTCCTTGTTGGTGGCATCAAGCGTAACGGGGATCCTATCGTCCCTCCTTACCAGTCGTATTTGACTGACTACAATCAGGGCCGTGACCTGCCTGCGGGATCGAACATTTCCTTGGTCAACACAGCTAATGCATCCTTTCCTCCAATCCTCAACGCAATGGAAGTTTTCAAGCTCCAGCGAGGACTTGCTAATGGAACCAACGAACAGGATGGTCTCTCTCTCTCTCTCGCATTAAAATGAACGCATGACACTTCAAAAATTATCAATCAAGTTGAATAGGCAACTTGCAACTAGTTCATATAAGTTATATTTACGAAGTTTATCTAAATATAGAAATTCCTTGCTGTTTCATATATGGGTTGTTTGATCAATTTAATTATCGTTCACACGGTGTCATATGCCAAGTTAAACAAAATACGTAACATTTTGTAAGTAATAATTAAATTAGTTAGACAACACATAGTTTAGTTCCTACATAATAAATCAACAAACACACAATAATTCTTTTCTTTATATGTATTTTAAAATATAGGCTTTATGTGGTTTTTCTGATACCCGCTTCACCCTTGCTGACCTATAAAAAAGGGGTGCTACGCTAAACCATCTTAATTTTGCTGGAACAGTGAAATTTGTGCTCTCCAATATTGTTCATTTATGATGAAGCATTTGTTTTTTAACTTTGAATCAAGTAGAGGGTCTCACATTTTTTAAAAAAATTTAGTTAACATTCTATATGGGACTAAATGGATAAATATGATAAACATAGGTCCTTATTACACATTTTTTTTCTAAGGAAATTGAAAAAGATTAACCACTTCTCCAAGTTTCTGAAAATTTTGGTGAAAATGCTAACTGAAGATCCTTCTACCATTTCGTTCCATTAGAAGATTGAACACAATGCCCTTTTTTTTTACATTGGTTTGCAGTGAACTCATTGGTGATGTTACAGGAGCAATATCAACAACTTCAATTGTGGGCAGGCGATCCATGCCTTCCCGTAGGGTTCACCTGGGATTGGCTCAATTGCAATGCTGATGATCCACCACGTGTTACTGAACTGTAAGTAGCATGCGGTACATAACCGTGGGATCTGAGTCCTTTAATTATTACCTACATTCCTCCTCCCAGTTGAAACTTGGATGAATTATATTGGCCAATAACTTGGATTCGATGATACGAATGTTTTTTTTTTCTAACTCACGTAGGTGATTAATATTCTGATCTTGAGGCACTGTTGAGTATCTTTACTATTTTCCTTTGCTTGTTTAGGCACCTGAACGGATCAGGCTTGAACGGCACCCTTCCAGACTTCAGCAGCATGACTGCACTTGAGGTGATGTGAGTAAGGCGCAATCATGGTTGGTTTTTGATTGCTTAATATTTAAGTTTCACTGAATGAGAACTCTGATTTGCAGTGATCTGAGTAACAACAGCTTGAACGGGCAGATCCCAGAGTTCTTGGGGAGATTTCCTTCCTTGAAAGAGCTGTGAGTTTATATACCGAAAGAAAAAACTTAAGTAAACTGCGAAAGCCAGTTCAGCTGAATGTTTTTTTTTTTTTTTTCATTAGTTCAAGTCCAAAAAGTTTTTAGTATAGAAGGCTACCTCCAATTTTTTATTGTTTAACCTCAAAATATCTTGTGAGTATTCTTTAAATTCTAATGAAACCGCCAGTAGAGATGTCAATGGATCCGGTATTTCAGATGGGATATCCTATCAATTGCTTTATAAAAATCAGATATGAAAATTATTTTAGCATCAGATTAAAAAATCTGATTGGATTTGGATTTAATTAAGAAATGGCATCCACTCCAGTTTGCATTTAGATACATTTTAAATAAATATATCGAAATGATTTTGGATTCAGTTGTAAGCAAATATTCTTTATCAAATATCAACACATTTTAATTGGTTGTGCGCATATTTACAAGTCAGCAGAACATATTTGGATTGCAAATTTAAAAGCTCAATTCAGACATAGTTTAGACTTCTTCTTGATGCTTATTGGAATGTGAGTATGCGGACATCCAATAAATCGAGTATAGTAAAGAATGCATCGAAATTTTGAGATCCCTAAGCCTGCACTCCCATTGGTAAAGACGAAAGAGTGCATCGAGACGTTGCCAAACAAAAAAAAAAAGAAGAAAAAGAAGGTCCCTGAACAGTGTCCATGACGGAGCTCTCAATTATTACTTTTGTCAGTTTGTTTGTCAGCTTCTTGTTTCTATAATCTTAATCTCACCTTTTAAATTTACCAGATGAACCAAAACTTGTGACACGAAGATCAAAACCTCATCTAATTCTGTGAAATTACTTGTCATATATAGTTTTAGCAATCTGTGGGGGTGTGCCGTCTTTGCAACCAAACTGTGATAGCGCTTAAACACCAGTTGATTGAAGCCACTCAAATGAATCATGTATTAGACCAAATGTGCATTCTTGGGTTTGTTCTGATCGTTTCTCAGCCCTCTCTATGGATCCTTAATAAATCTATATGGAGAGTTCTTGTGGAAAGTTTTGATTGTTCTTGTAGGGGGAAACGAGACCACAAGTATGGGATCAGTTGTTTGCTTTGCAGAGAAGGATCACAACAGTTTAGTCAATTAGTTATATGAAATTGCAGTGTGCTGAATGTTTTGTTCCCCCATCTGAGAGCAATCATACAGTTTTAATTTTCTAGCTGCCTGATTTAATCACCATTTGCTATTATTATGACAAGATTTCCATTGATTGTTGTAGGAACCTGGCAGACAATAATTTCACCGGACCTTTACCTGCATCACTAGCAAGCAACAAGAAACTTAGACTAAAGTAAGTGGGATTTTTGTTGGAGAAGGCAATGCCGCATGGTGACCATATCTTTTTTGTATGAGAGAGACAAAGAGAAAGGGGCAATCAAAGGGAACTTGGATAACTTCTTTAGGCCATCAATGGGCAAATTAAGAATATGATAACTGCAATTGGGTGATGGTATTTCATTCACAACATACCAAGCTCAAAGCATAATATCTGTAGTTGGATAATGGCATTCAATCCATATATAGCATTTTGAATCTCTTTAATTGTCTCTATTTTTATAGTACAACAGGAAACAACATTACTGAAGACAATCCTAGTCCACCTCCAATAGATGGCAAAAGAAATAAGAAGCCGATCATTGTTGGAATATCAGTTGGCTCACTTATCTCATTTCTATTGCTAGTTGGTTGTGTCGTATATTCATGCCTCCGAAGCCAACGTCTTAGGCCACCATCAAATGTTGTGATTGAGAATAATGTAGGTAAGTCATTTTATTCCCAAATATGCCTCGATTGACTCCAATTAATTTGATTGCTAATATCAAACTACCTTAGTGTCCCAGCTTCTTTTAGCATATAGGCCAAGGCACCTCCATATGAAAGGCAAGAGAGAGCATTCTTGCGCTAAAATGAATACTTCTTGCTACTAAAAGTCTTTTCTGAGAATGTACTTTTTGTATCCTTATGTACCTTATTCTGCTGATGTTAATTTCCTGGATGCAATATTTCTTTCATATTTCATAATGTCTGGCTTCAACCAGTCACAATGCATTGAACTGCGCTTGAACCTCATTTCTACAAAAAGAGGCCATTTAGAACTAACCAGTTAAGCATGCTCTATTGCCTTTTAATATATAGCAAATTCATATTTGCCTGGTCTATGTCTGTTTGGGGGACGATGGACCAACCCACTTGTAAGTCTTGAACCTCATTGTGATGATGAACTGTAAGTCGATGCATTGGATATCAAGACTTGAGATCCTATTTGAAATGTCAGCTTATTTCTCTGTTCCTCTGTTTACAAATAATTGTTTATGTGTGAAGAGTGAGACATTGACTTTGAAATTAAACCTTAACTCTTTTTTAATCATTTTTTCCTTATCCGATTATTGCTATTTTGGTTGATTGTTCATTGCCAAGTATAATTTTTCTGCTATAATCTTTTCCATTGTATTGGTGGCAACTTTACATGGTTGAGTAGTGGTCCTCTTCTTCACTACATCACCTCTTCATGTTTCCAACTCGCTCATCATCAAGTAGCTAAAATTGATGTTTCTATACATGTAGCTATGAAGTAAGAGAAAAGGTGATTGGTGTATTCCTTTTCAATTGAAAGAGAACAAGTATTTGGTCTAATTAGCCCGCTTTTATCGAAAAGGAGATAAGTATTTAAGAAATTGTTCCACAGTTAGATCAAAGGGGGTTGGCATCAACTCCTTACATATGGTGGTTCTAAGTGTGTCCCCATTGGAGTACTAGCATGGTTGCACCTTCAACTTGTTTGGAAAGAAAAAACTATTGCAGACTTGAAGTGACAATAATGATGAAAGAAAGTGTATTTTCTCCCAAACTTAATTATAGGCATTCAAAATCAATTGTCTGCATTGTACTTCTTCATGAACTTAAATGGCATGAAAATTGTAAAAGCAATGGATCAGAAAATAGATTTTTGTCTACCATGAAGATACAAATTAGAGGCATCCTTTTTATATTAAGGAATTGTCTTGTGAAATTGTAGAGAATCATGTGAAGCAACAAGATGGTTGCATTCAGCCGGGGCCAAACTATGCATTCACCTATGAAGAGATCGTCAAGATCACACGAAACTTTGAAATCCTTATTGGTACTGGAGGATCTAGTTCTGTTTATTATGGCTACCTTGATAATGGCAATGAAGTTGCAGTCAAGGTATTGAAAGATTTGCAGCAACGAGGATCTCAAGAATTTGTTGCAGAGGTTAGAATAGATTATGCTTATTGTCTAGTTAATTGTGCTGGTTTTATTACATAATTTTGTGAGTTAAATCAATATTTTCCATGTCCAACATTTTAGGTCAAGTTATTAATGACAGTGCATCACAAAAATCTTGTCTCATTCATTGGATTTTGTGACGAAGGAATGAATATGATTGTCCTCTATGAGTACATGCAACATGGAAGCTTGGGAGACATCTTATCAGGTATAAATATACTTTTTTATAGTGTATCATGAATTTGGAATTATACTCAATAAATCACAAAAATAACATCCAATCAAGTCATAGAATGAGTATATAATATGCAAAGGACATGCAGTAAGCCACTAGATGATTACTTTAGAAGGTCAGAAAGGATTTTTACGTGCAACTCTTTATAAGCATTTCATGGCATTTGATTATTTGAGATCGTGATTTCAACTCAAGCACATAACGTAAAGATGATCAATTAAGAAGTTAGGAAATTTGCCGTACCGGCCATCAAATTGTTTCACACTTCTAGGCTTAACTAAAATGTAGAAGCCATTTGTCTAGACGTGATGGAAGCTTTTGTTATTCTATGTTGTTAGACATTTTTGCTATCAGCAAGAATTACTTCAAGAGGCAATTAAAAAGTGTGAAGAAATTGTTATGCATATAGATGAAAGCTTCCCATTACCTTTAGTTTAATCATCAATTTGTGATATTTTAGTCATTTGATGATATTCATTGATTGCATCACACCTACTTTAGTTGTGTTTTATACTGTTTCCAAGAGCCAGAAAGATCAAAATATGTGGAGTGTTACCATTATTAGCATCAAAACCATTATCAACCATGAAGTAGCCCAAGAACTATTGGAAAAAGCAATAACAAGACACACATCCAACTAATTTTGAAGCAAATGTGGAAGCAAGTGCATGGGCAGTCTTCATTGGTAATTAATTTGACACTTGTCTTCTATATCATAGAACCTAACTTTACATTTTTTTTATGCTAATGAAAAGAGAAACTCCACAACCACATTGTTCTTCTGGTGCATGAATAAGTGAATTTCTATGAGCTCAATGTTTAGTCAACAAACTAAGACTATGGAATTGAAAATTTTTTAGCAGAAAGGAAAAAATTATGTTGTCATTCACGCTGAAACAAAAATTTTCAAAAAAGTGATGGTACTTCACAAGAGATGCATATCTCAAAAAACAAAGCATGAACCTAATCCATTTTGACTAGATTACTATCTAAAGCTCTTCACCAGATCAAATCAACAAATGCTATAAAAGGGTGAACTTAAAAAGAAGAGCCCCCAAACTATTTCATATCACCCATAGTTTGCATGTTGAACAAATTAACTACCTAACTAGCAAAGTCCTCTTGGAAAAAAAATTGTTTATAAGAAAATACATGGTAAAGAAACATACACATATACACACACCTTCTAAAACTTGAAGCAGCTAATTTTTTCTTAAGCCCCCAAACCTTTGAGGACTATAGTATTTACATAGTTCATACAAGGGCCAATATTGGTGTATATCATCTTTGTAATAAATCAAAAAATTAATTGCTAGGAGATTGTTTTCATTACGTGCAGGAAAAAAAACCATTGCAGAACCTTTAACATGGAAGAGACGGCTGCAAATTGCTTTGGATGTTGCAACAGGTGTGCAAGCCCCTACCATTTAGTCTCTACAGCTTCATCATTTTTAACGTTCACTTGTGAAGGCTGATAAATTGAACCGGAAATGCAGGTTTGAATTATCTACACTCAGGTTGCCAACCTGCCATCATCCACAGAGACATAAAAAGCGCAAACATCCTTCTAAATGAATGACTAGAAGCCAAAGTTGCAGACTTTGGAATTTCGAGGGCTGTTGAGAAGACTCAAATATCAACAATGATTGTCGGCACACCTGGATATATTGATCCTGAGTATGTGTTTTTGTTTGAAGTTATTTGACCTTTTCTGATAAATATTTGAATATTTTTGTGGCCTACAATATGTCATGACTGATTAACACATTAGTACTTCCTACACACAGAGCAAATGTGAAATGTTTGCATTAGACCTTGCTCAGGGCCAAGCCGACAACATGAATATGATTTGGTTGTGAAGAACAATGAAGCTAAAACTTGAAAACTATTCAAACTATGCTTAAGGTAATATGTATGTATTATGTATTAGAAACTAGGAAGAGCAGTTGTCGGTTATGCTTGTTTTGGCATATAGTCTCATCATCAATTAGTCACCAAATCATGCTAATGGACCAGAGTCGAGAAATTGTTAACTACTACATTCATTGGATTTAATAAATCTATTAGCCAATAAACATTATGGTATAAAGCACTAGGCTGCATATGTTCTACTTTCATATACTGTAGGTACTTGTCCTTTACAAGACTACACAATTGTTCAACACAATGTTAGAGAATAACTAGAAGCAGAAAAATACATCATATTATATTCCAGAAAATAACAAAAGAAGAAGAAGAACACCAATTTGGAATATCATAAACAAGATAAGATGGCCATGAAGAGCTCTTTTGACCCACAATAATGATATACCCTTCCAAAATTTTGGCAGGACCTTCAATCGTAACAGCTTATAGATCGACTATGAAATCAAGCCTCGATGACTTCATCTAAATTAACTCTAAACAAAAAGTTATACATTTCTGTTTTGCAGGTACTCAGAAATAAGCATACTCACCAAAAACAGTGATGTTTATAGCTTTGGTGTGGTTCTTTTTGAGCTTATGTCTAGTAAGGGAGCCATATTTGGCAGTCTTGAGCAGCATTTTCATATTGTTGAATGGGCAACATCAAAAATTGTGAGGGGTGACATAGAGAGCATTATTGACCCAAGGATTAAAGGGCAGCACAAAATGAATTATATGTGGAAGGTTGCAGATATAGCCTTAGCATGTACTGCACGGAGATCCATTGAGCGGCCAAACATGTATAATGTTCTGAAGGACTTGAACGAGGCAATGGAGATGGAGACTGGTTACTAAGCACTTGATGTTTTAGTGATAGAAGTGATGACTACTTCAGCGTGTTCACCTGAAACACTTATCGTATGTGCAAATCGCCCAAAACATCCATTACCAACGTAGAAATTTATCTTGATGTCAACATCATAACTAATAAGACAAACCTTCATTGAAACATCAGTCAATCTCTTGCTACTTGAGAATTGTCTATTCAAGATATAATATAAAGTGGCAATGTATGCCAAGCTAAGTTGCTCAGTTTTTTATTCCTATGGTTTTTACTTTCTGATAGAATATCTTAATTGAAAAGACCATCTTGAATTAGTTGGGTGACTGTTGGATTAAGTGGTTAGCAAAGAAGCATGCAGGGTTCAGCTAAAATTTTGTGGGAAGCTCCAAGGGATGGTTGATCCATGCAGGAACAAGAAGTTCTTAATTTTTAGAGCTTAGTATTTTTAAGGAAATGAAGAGTAGCAATGTGGCCAAGGGCTCAAAACTGGGCGTGTGAGTCTTATCCAATGTATGCTTCATCAACCACCTGGTTGGAAATAGTGGTTATTTATAGCTGAATTTCCATAATCTTTTTGTGGTTGCAATAATTTTTTGCATTGGGTTGGATTTGCATCTATAATTGAGCATCAAAATAAGTTCTCAAAATAGACAAAGGTTATTTATGATTGAAAATTTTAACAAATCCTAAAGATTGGGATATTAGAAGGAGCTCTCA
The DNA here is from genome assembly GCF_008831285.2 of Nymphaea colorata. Taxonomy (NCBI): domain Eukaryota; kingdom Viridiplantae; phylum Streptophyta; class Magnoliopsida; order Nymphaeales; family Nymphaeaceae; genus Nymphaea; species Nymphaea colorata. The sequence continues at coordinate 5,179,716 of NC_045142.1, read as the reverse complement.
CAAGATAATGGAAAATACTTTCCATTTGCTTGCGTGATGTATTCTTTGATTGGATATTCTCACTGCATAGCTTCTTTAAAGGGCCATTCGGTTAAAGTAAACATCTAGACACAAATTGGACTTTGTAATTGATAAAGAACTAGCTTTTATAAACGCAACTTTTTTGATAAAAAACTAAGGAAATGAACTTACTTCACTTTATTGAAAAACATGAAAATGAAAAAGCCAACAATTGGCTATGTCTTTTAAAATTGGAAATGAAATTAAATTTTAGAGCTTGGGTGCAGGGTCCTTAATTTTTTGCTCATGCTCTTAGCTCTCCTATGCAATGATTTGAGCCATGGCATGACTGATGGCAAGGAGATTCTGGTAGTGATGATGCAAAATCAATGAGGAAGTCCTCTGGAAAAAAGTGGACTTCTTGAGGAGGTCTACAGTCGGTAAGGTCACGATTGAGTTATAGGGAGGTGAGAAGGGGGCAGAAGAAGCCAAAAACTTAAGTGTGGCTAGGCTGGATTGTGAAAATGAATCTAAACGACAAACATTATTGATAGAGAGCATGAAATAACATGTTTCAAATCATTTGATCCAACATCCAAGGTAACACCCTCACACAACATGTGCTCGTGTATTTCTCATTAATCCTTCCAATGTGATACATGTATGATGGTAAGGCTGAGAAGAAGATTAGGAGGGTTACAAAATTTCCCCAATGGCTATCTTTTAAATCTGGAAACGAGAATCACCAATGGCTTGATAATGATAAACATGATAAATTAGAATATCATCCATGAACACTGGCCAATTATCCTTTCATTACTTCCCCTCAGGTGGGGCATGGACATGATGGCAGCCCCACTAATCAAGGGCCTGAATCAATTGTTATTTTGATATCCCTTAGGTTAAGCCATATGCGAACTGTTTAGAAATTTGTTTAGATCATTTTCTCATGTAAAGTGACAATCAATCAATTTCATTTTGTTTTACATTCTGTCGTTAAAGACTCAACTCAATTTGCCATTCTGGAAACCACTGCCTTCTAATCATAGTGCAAAAGAGCAGGAGTACTAAATTTCCAATTTCTATCATTAATGTTTTGACCCATGGGATCTCACTAGTTGTTGCTGCCACCACCCGATACTCTGGTGTTGCACTGGATCTGGAGATGACCTTTTGTTTTTCTCTTGTTTAGACAAACCAAATCATCTCCCACATATAGACAATAACCAGTTATAGATTTTCAATGCATGGTTTCCTAAGCAATATTTGAACATCCTTCAATATCTATATGTTCATTATCTTATTCTACAATCCTTGCCCAAGGGTTTTCTTTAGATATCTGAGAATTCTTTCAACCGTCTTCAATGTTTACAGCTCAGGCCGAACACCGAGTCCTTTCATAGATGCATTGAGTTGGAGTTTTTTAAAAGTTTGGTAGTTTAATTGAGTCAACTTCGAGTTCTTTGAATTTGAGTCGTGTTTGCACCCCACCACATCTACAGGGGCGTCGAATGCGAATCAACAAAATTTTTAAAATTATGGGTTTTAAAGGAAAATTTCAAGAGGAAGGGATCTGCCCGTCGGTACGAGGTCCAAACGTTCATGCCGCCTTTAACAAGGGTAATCAGACCAATGACTAAAGATCTTTTAGATCACGTACAAGTTATTGATGCAAATACTATATGTTTATGCATTGAGGTTTTGGATTCAAGAATCAAAAGTACAAATGATTTGAATTCGTTTTTTTGAGACAAATTACATGAAAATGTCTTGTTTTGACAAATTATTTGAAGAATGGAGGGTTTTCAAGTTGATTTGAAGACCATGGCTTTGATTGAATATGTCATTCGATTTGAATGAGATTGATTTGAAATGATAATCGTCATGATTTGGGAAGTCAAATTGATGTTTTAGATTATAACTTGTAAGGAAAATTGGGGATGTTGAAGATCGAGTTCTTTGTTGTGAACTCAATAGAATTTTTGGGTTGAAATTATGATCATCTTGTGATCAACTTTTTGGAGAAAATGGCTAAGTTGCCTTAACAAATTGGTTTCATTTTAAACTCTTTTTTTGTCAAATCGTGTGATTTGATTTGGTCTAAGAGATGAGAAAATTTAGAAGAGTTTGTTCTTTTGATAAAACATGAATTCCAAAATGATAGAAAACATGTTGCTTTTAAAATATGTTTTGGCCAAGATTATGGATGTGATGTTTATGTTTTCTTTAGAAACTAAGTGAGATCCTCAAATTGTTGTTGCAATATGACTTGCTCACTTTTTGCAACTCAAATTTAAATCACTTAATTATGTAGTGCAATTGATTTTGGGTGAGTATGACTGCATGGGAAGATATACTATATGAATCATTCATTCTTCTCTCTCACGTAATCTCTCAAAGTTCATTCATATAAAAGGTTCATCCTTCACTCTTTCATAATCTCTCAAAGTTCATTCGATGTACTTCAAACAATTTACACATAGAGATTGATTTTAATTGAAATGTAAGACTTTCTATAAATGTGCTTATCATATTGTTAAGTACAAAAGTTAGAGATACAATACATGAGCTTGAGACTTAGGTAAATCTCAAAACAATTGAAAATTATGTAAATGAAGATGAAATCATTCTTCAAAACATAGGAGAAACATGAATATTACCCATTTTCCTCAAAATTGTCATGAAATCAGATTTTATTATGATTTAAATGGTTTAAAATTAGAAATATTGGTTCTAAAAATGTTTAATTCTTAGAGAATGATGATATTGAAATTGACTTCATATAAATTAAGTATTCAAATCGGCAAAAGGGGCATGTGCTTCTTGAGAACATGCTTTGTTCATGTCATGAAGTTTGAGAGACTTTTCTTTCTCCAAAACCAAATTTAATTTCAAATCCTTGTGCCAAAAGATCCATCCATTCTTGACGATTTCAGCATTTGTGATCTTGTTCTTTGGAAGATATTAAAATTGGGATCTTAAGTATGATTTTGCATTGTTCTTAAAACTTAATCAGTTACATGTAAGGCTGGAAATTGATGAATGAAATCAGAAATCCCTAAAATCCTTTCAGGGTGCCGATTGGGTAGGATTAGAATTTGTTGTTGTTCTACTAAGCATAGCCACTTTGTGGCTAAAAATTAGAGTTTCAAGCATGTAAACTTTGAATTAATTATTGTAAAGTATGGCCTGATTTCAGCAAGTTGCATACCCCTTACATAAGAATTGCTGGAATTAAGCAAATTTTAAGATGAAATGAAATTGATTTCGTAGCTTTGTACTACGAAAATCAACAAAATAGTCTTCTTTCTTAAAATCAGCTTGGAAATACATTCCAACCTGATTTTAAAAGAAAACAATGAGTCAAGAGATTGCACGTGTATATATATGTGTGTGTGTGTGTGTGTGTGTTACTTTTTAAAATGAAATTTTATGAAGGGACTGCATAACTCATGAATCATGACGATTCATGACTGCGTTCTTTTATGTAGAGAGATTGAAAACTAGTTTATAATCTCCTCTACAACCCTTAATCAATTGAATTTAAAAAGTATGAGACAAAATGACTTTAAATGAAAAGAAATAAGAGAACACTCAAGCCATTATTTTCATCCTTGCTACATATCAAAGAACCCATCATCTTGCAGGAGAAAAGAAAATTAGCTTTCACATGTGCCCCTTATAGTGAGAGGGTCCCTAGAAAGGCCTTGTGGTCCTTCCATGGAATGTATCCTATTAGCATGTTGCTTGTCTTTGACAATCTCATGGAAAAATTTAGTGTTACAGTCGCCCTCTTTGATCCATTTTGATATGGATTTCTATTTCCCTAGAAGCTCTTCATCATCCATCGCTTCCTTATGTTCTTTCCTAAGGGAAAGTTCATAAACTGCCACGGAGATATTCAGTTATCTATTATCATATTGAAATGAATCCAGTTCTTTTTCTAAGGATATAATTCACTCAAAGATGTTACACAATGCAACATGTCCCATTCAGAAAGCCTATTTCTCACTACTTCAAGTTTATCGAGGACCCTAATCATGGGGCAGCCATGAACAACTGACCTTCATTTCTCAACAACAAGTTGATGACAACTTTCCTTCTTATGCAAAACAATTGGTATTTAAATAATCTCTTGCCAAAGTGATTAGAAGTAGAATCTTCAACTGATAAGGAAAGAAGGCTATGATTAGAAACTGTACGAGTGTAAACCTGTAATTGGCATCTACCACCAAGTCCATTCATCCATAGCAATTTTAATAGGCCCCAGTCTAACATGCAGAGTCCGGCCCCTCCCTTCTATTTGACCAGGTGAATGCCTCTTTCTATCCTCCAAGACCATGAGATTGTAGTCAATCAAAAAGGAATTAAAAGTAGCAGTAGAGTTATAGTTAGGAGCCCTCCCTGTTTTATCCCCTGCATGCCTAAGGGAATTAAAGTACCAACAAGAGTAAATGAGAGGTTAATAGAGGGGATGATCTGTCTCAGAAGAATGAATTGACTGGCTCTAGTCACGAGGCTTGGACTCATATGAACCCCTAAAACATCAAACTTGAGTTGGTCATCTCTCCTTTAAAAAATACACAAAGACCAGAATTCATAATGCTGAACAGACAAGTTTCTAACAGAGTGCGGGCACCATGCCCCAACAATCCTTCTAGAAAATATCCTACATACAACATGTCCTAATTGAAGTTGTCTCTAAGAAAAACATTTATTTTTTCACCATTCAAAACTAGATTTCATAAGAGCCATCCATTTCTTTATTACTATAATAACATGTTAAATTCAAAAAATGACTTAGTATATGGTTTTCATCAAAACACTTTTAAGATCTTATCCATATGGTTGGATTAACAAAAAGGTACTTTAACAAACAATTTTGTGTGGTCTAATATTATGTAATCTTTAATTTGTGACCCCACTAAAATTAAATTCTATATGTGTTCCCTGTTGACTTGGCTCCGCCACATGATTATAAAGTGTCCATACATTTTCTTTGAAGAAAAGTGCATGAAATTATCAGTCATTCCTTTACTTGTGATCATAGAATGAATACAAAACTCCTTTCGTATTGGATAGGGAACATAAGAGACAACCAGAATATTACAGGTACTCACCAGATACAGAAAAAAGAGCTGAAAAACTTTGAAACTCAAGAAGAAATAAAGATCTACTTATAACAATCCCATGTCAACAAGGAATACTAAACATAGATGAAATAAAAAACAATTTAAAAGTAATTCAAATATGGGAAGCAGAAATAGGAAAAAGAATTACAGAAGCCAAGATTGATATAAAAACAGTATCAAGATATATTGAAAACACATTTGTAGGGAATGTGAGATTATGGTTTAATCAATTAGATAGTTCGACAAAGGGCTCCTTAAGAGGTGAAACAGATGATAAAGGAATATAACAGCTAAAGCATTGGATGTCTTACAAAAATACGTATCAGCCATAAAGACAAAATTTTTACATTCAAACATAGACCAAGTAGACATAAATAAAACAAAATCTAGAAATAGTTTAATAGCCCTGAATATATGTGATATGTGCTACTTGAACGAATATTCGACATTATATAGGAAATACTACTATCAATCAGAATTAGATAAAAATGATAGAAACAAAGCCTTAGAATGGTTTTTTCAAAAATTACCAAAAACAATATATAAAAGCATGATAAAGGACTTTAAAGAAAAACCACTTAAAGAAAACATACTAGGAGCCAGAATAGAATTCATCAGACAATGGTATAGAACATCATGTGAAAAATATATGTGGAAGAAAAAAAATTAAAAAATATTATGCGAAATCCCTATAAGTGCTGCACAAAATATACAACACCACAACTAGGATGTGATAATAGACAATATAAGAAAAAGAAATACAAGAGGCTAAAACAACTTTATAAAAAATATAAGAAATTCAGAAACCCGAGAAAACTATATTACATAAAAAATAAAAATAAGTATCCCAAAAAGTCAAAAACATGTAGATGCTATAATTGTGGACAAATAGAACATATAGCAAAAGAATGTAGACAACCACTAAGAAAAACAATATTTGAAATAATAGAAGACAATTTCATAGAAATAAGCTACGTAAATGACATACCAGATAATGAAACAATCTATGAAACTAAAACAGAAAATGAACATGATATGAATACAGGTAGTGAAGATGAGTAAGGAAATAGAAAACTTCATAAAATAAATTACCAAGAAGAACTTCTATAAGAATATACATTACAAAAAGTAATATTTGATGAAAAAGTTTTCAAACAAATAGAACAGCAGGAAATAAACATAAACAAAGACAAAATACTTGAGTTTCCATTAATAGGGAAAGTACCTAGAATAAAGAACATCTTAAAGAGAGAAAAAGAAGAGTATTATATTATAAATAAAAAAGAACATGTAATAGATATAGACGAAGGAGTAGGAACAACTAGAGTACCATTAAAAAGCAGAATGAGAATAAAGGAAGAGTTAGAATAGTTAAAAATAAAATAACCAATGAAGTGCATGTACTACAGTGGCATAGAAATAATGGTAAAAGCCTGTTTTAAAGAAGGCATAAACACTTCTTTAGAAATATACTCAGCAGATAATAGGATCAATTATCTAGTAGAAAAAGCAATAAAAGCAAAAATAAAAGGAAACCTAATATACCAGAAAATAAAGTTTACTATAAAACCTAACTTTACTAAGGAATAAAATTAGAAAATGGCTATAAAGTAATGACAATAAAAGGAAAAAATTTATATGTGGTAACTAATAAACATAAAATAACAACCAAAAAGAGAAATAATGATAACATACAAATAGACAACCCATTCAAACAACTAATTACAGTAATAAACGACAAAGAACCATACTATTTCGAAAATGAGACAGAAAAATTGGAAATCATAAAACACAGGTTAAGTATTACAGATACTAGAACAATAGAAGAAACAAGTTATAAGACAGGCTAATTTTTTATCAAAGCAGTCATAAATAATGTTTTAATGGATCATGTGTTTTAAATTCATATTAGTTGTATTATAGATATTACTATTTTAGATCCATGCTAATATAATCTGAATCTTTATATTCATAGAGCATTTGGGATTGCATACAGCTATGATTCAGATTTAGATTTATTTATGGATATATGGTTAAACATCCATATCCTGTTTATATTAGATCCAAACATATTATGCTATTTGTTCATTTATCTATCCAATTATGCTAGTATTTTACTGAGTAAGTTATTGTTTAAGAATGAATTTGTTCATTCAATATTTGCATGAAGTGTAAGGCAACACTCATGAATATAATGAAATCTACATGAACTAGATCTATATTGAGATCTTTGGAGATCAGAATGCATGTCAAATGCAGATTTAGAAATTAAAGAATATATTTGTAATACACATGTATTGAATACCCAAATAAAGGTAGAGTATATGATGTTTTTATGCATGAGATGAAATCATTCTAATAGTATAAATATAATAATTCTTTTGATGATCAAATCTGATCGATGAGATATGTTAATAAGTAGTCAGGCAAGGAACCGATTAATAATCAGTTTGGTAATGAACGGACTGAAGCTTACTAGTCATCTCAATGATCATCTTATGGATTTGTTTATGGATCAGTTAGGGAATAACTAACTGAGTCGAACTCCTCTATTCTTCACACATTGATAATTAAGTTATAAATGGCGATACTTGAATTGTTGTTCTATGCATTTGGTAGTAGAACTATGTATTGAACTTTATGAAATACTTGACAAATCTGACATCATAGTAAGCGATTTATTTGCATGTTATGATTTAAATATTTGGTCATGAAAATTATTATATGAATGATGAGTTAAATAAAATTCTTTTTATGAAAGGGTATATTGATAAAGACTGTATAAGATTAAAAGTACTTGTATGATAGACTCTAAGTTAATTGTTCATTCTTTTAAATAGTTATAATAAAGATTAGGTGTATTGCTAATCAAGTTGATGACTATGTAAACATTTGAAAAGTGGGAGCACACTTGAATATACCCTTTGCTCTATTGAAAAACTAATATGTGTTTTGTCATGTGATTATGTGTTGCATGAATTTAGAATAAATGTTTTGAAACTCCTATTGTTAAATGAGTTAAGTAATTGTGGAAAACAATAAAAGGAAAATATACCATTTGCTCTCAATGTATATTACCTTGTGTGTTGGACTTGATACAAGATTTCTAATTTACCTTGTCATTATACACTAAAAAAGTTCAGGTTGACCTTATTTTAAGGCAGTTATGTGTTTTCAGATATATGAATGAAACAAAAGATATATTCATATGATTGCTAGCATTTTTAACAAAAGGAATCATAATGATTTATTTGTCAAGCATGTTGCCTGTATGAGGGTAAGATATATTTGAAAGATTGCGATGGAAAACCATTGAATGTAAAACCTCGCTACAAACTTTGAACTTAATTCAAGTTATGATAAACAAACCAATTATAGAAAACCACGTAACTAAATATTAAGGAAACCTACAAATAGTGGAAGCAATTCGGCGGTCTTATGGCCAAGTGAGAGATGTTGGATAGTGGCCAAGAGCTCTACCCATTCATCTGATAACTGCAAGGGGGCCCACTTGCAGTTACAAGCTTGATTCTGTCCATCAATCTCTTCTCTCCATAACCACTCGCTGGGATACAGGAAAACCTATGAGGTGGCACTATTTATGCCCAGCAATTCTCTGACTTAGGGTTAATCACTTGATCTCCCTAATCAGCGCCTCATAGAAGGAAACCTAGAAATTTACATTTCTTCATCTTCTTTCTCTTCTTCATCAACCGTGGTTGTTGCTGCTGCTTTGTTGTTCATCGGCAGAGGTTACTAGTGAAAGTGCTGCCAGTCGAAGATTGGAGGGTGCCATTCCGCTGCACAAAACCCAACAGTATCTAGGTCAGGTCTAGTCCCGCCTGCACTGAAAGGGTTCAACCACGATTATACCGACCATGGCTTGCATCAGTTGCCTCTCCATCTCCTTCTCATGCAAGCAACTGGGATTTTGCCCTTTTAATGGACTAGGTACAGGGATCGGGGAAAGCCTCTTGGCCATCATAGACAATAACTTAGCTGCTGAGTTGCTCTTCGCTGCTTTGGGTTCATCCAAAAGTTCCATATCGCACCCATCTTCCTGACGGGTTTGAGTTTCATATGAGGAAGGCGTATCCTGCATTCGTTGATAGATTCCAGCCATTTAGGGCCCGTTTGATAGACATGAAGAATTTAACGTGGTAAATTTACCATGGTAAATTTTTCTGAAAAAATTTACAGGATGAAATTTTTCCCTTTTCCAATCTGAGGGTCAGTTTGATGCACAGGAAAAATTTAACCTGGTAAATATAATCTTGTTTGATGGACAAGGTAGAAAAATGGAGAGACTTTTTTCATAACATTTAGTAGTTGTTGTTGTTTTTCTTTTCCTCCCCACTTTGACGTGGGAAGAAATTGGAAGATATCTTCCTATTGAATGTGAACTACAATTTTTATAGTTGGTTATAAAGTGCTCTATCGATTAGTCAGAAACAGAAATAATCAGCTTACTGATGATGTAATGCCAATATGCCATCAATGGGATCATTGACTATCACTTGAAGTGAATTTCTCAAATCAAATTATCAGAGCTTCTGTGTGGAACATTGACTACAACTTAAGAAGAATAGTGAAACTCAAACATGGCGTAGCAGTTGCTATATCAATAAAAACTACTATCGAACCAACAATATACAAAATACAACTGAAAATATTAACAAAGACCACAAAGAGAGCCTAGCATAGGCAGACATCAGGCGAACATCTAGACACAGGAACCCCCATTTTGAATGTGACCTTCTTGAAGTCTCCTAGTCTGCATAGTGCTGCAATCACAGTGTTGTATGCAACCACATCTGGTTTGCACCAGAATTGCTTCATTATGTAGAATGCCATCAACGCTTCCTTCACCAGGCCTTCCTCCCCAAGCACCTTGATGACAGCATTTATAGTATTCGTCTTCACCAGCTTGTTTGGGACACCCCTTTTGCTCATTTCGTGAAGAAATCGCCACAGCTTCTTCAAGCAGTTTGCTTTTGCCAACACGTAGGCCATCTCTCTGCAAGTGATGTCAGTGTGGGAGAAACCTCCCTCTGATTCAACCCAAGTGTAGAAGTCCAACGTTTATTCACACCCTCCAGTACTCTCTGCTGATCTCTATAGGCAGCAGGACCATAAATTCTAACTCAATTGCTTGAATCCTTATATTCTTGCCACTGATTCCTCTATTTCAAAGGAGACCTTATCTTGAAGCCATTCTGGCATCCAACCGACCTTCCGCTCTGGAAGTAAATCCTCGAAAAGGACCACAAACATGCTGCAACCGAATCCTCATTCCGTAGATTGGAAGCCTTAGTACCCCCAAAACCCTTGTTATCAACAATAACGGCCATTACATCCTCTAGTTTCCTCGAGAAAATGCAAGAAAAAGAAGGAGCTAGAAGAAAGGTCCATGTTGTGTCGTCTTGACCGTTGTTTCTTGCTTCAGGTTGACACGTATGAATTGGCCTCACGAAGTAGTCTTGCTTTTGAGGAAACTGACGGAGAAGATGAAATGGGTGCAAGAGAGAGACAGAGAAAAAATCGATTTGGGCGTTTCTGAAAAAGGGACACAGCGAGAAAAATGGAGAAACCCTTACTTGAGAGCGGCGACTGTGGCGTTGGTGAACCGGCGGAGGAGCGACAGTGAGAGCGGCGACGGTGAGAACGGCGACGGCGGAGCGGCGACAGTGAGAAGTCACTCGAATGCGAGGGAGGAAAGGGGTGAAATTGGTCGTGGGTGTGATGAGGGGAGTTGGTCGGCTAAGCAGGTGAGAAAGCAACATGCTGAGCGGGTGAAATTTCACCCGCTCCCTTTTACGTTCAACGGGGTGAAATTTCACCCCGTTTGTTGCGTTTTCAGTCGGGCGGGTGAAATTTCACCCGCCCGTACATATTTCACCCCCTCCTCTCATTTTACCCCGGCTATCAAACAGGGCCTTAGAGTAGAGTTTATCGGGGATGGATGGCCACCGGTCTGCCAAAATAAGGAAGGAGGCAATCCAGGGCATCTGTTGGCCGGTGACCGAGATATCTCCAGTGAGGTGTCATCATGGTGACTCTCTCTCTCTCTCTCTCTCTCTCTCTCTCTCTCTCTCTCTCTCTCTCTCTCTCTCGCTCGCTTTGTGTGTGTGTGAACTGGAACAAGAAGGGGTTTGGAGCGCTCTTTTTCGGTCTAACATGAGGGCTTGGATGCCCTTTTTTCAGCAAGAAAAAGCGGGATTTAAACCGTCGGCCATTGGTTTCGATTTGAATCCCTCAGCTTACTGAGGGTTTATTTTTTGCCCATGCAAGCCCGCACCGAAAGGTCACAAGAGAGAGAGAGGACACAAGCAGGCAGCATCTGGCAGGCAGAGGTGGGCAGGGGTTGGCATTGCCCACCATGACGTCTCCCACGGAGAACTGAGATCCCAGGAGGGGTCGGACCCCTCCCCCCCCTCTGAAATGAAATCCATGGATTTCAGGCCCTTCGTGGATCTCGAAACTAGGGCTGCACAATGATTCGAGCCAACTCGGGCTCGACTCGAACTCGCTCGCAAAAGTTCGGCTCGAGTTGCAAGAACTCGACTCATTTAAACTGGACTCGACTCGTTATATTAAATCAATTAGCTAAAGTTAAAATCGTTTTTAAACTTTCTAATTTCCCTCCTTTTTTTTCCTCTCTTCACCCTTTTAAATTTTCTAACTTCCCTCCTTTTTTTCCTTCTCATCACCCACGTTTCTCTTTCCCAACCACTCATTAATTTTTTCTTTTCTTTTTTCTCTTTTCCCAACACGCTTCCTCCTCCCCCATCGTCACTTCCAGCTAAAAAGGAAGGCATTGTCAATAAACGAGCTGCTCTAGCCGAGCTCCAGCTTGAAAACAGTCACTCGAGTCAAGCTCAAACTGAAGCTATGAAGCTCGTGTCAAGCTCGAACTGACTAAACATGAGTCGAGCTGAGCTCGAGCCGGCCGAGCTTGAACTCGACTTGGCTCGTGCAGCCCTACTCAAAACTACTAATTTTAAAATGGTCGTTTCTTAATACTGCGGATCACTCAGTATATCCGAATTCAGGACTGATGTGACTATCAAACACACACTTAGTGTTACAAGGAAAAATGACCTTGCGGGAGCTTTTCAACCCACTGGAAAGACCTTAAACCAACTGCTACCCACAGTGCGTGACGTTGCCCCAATTCTCTTCTTTAAGTAGGGGGAAATATTTTAATTCATGAAGTGCGTCATTGTCAATTACTTCTGAATTAAGCAGCCTTTTGCATCTTTTCAATGGTTAAATAGTTTTTCGTGAACTTATCGAAATTGTTTTTTTTCTATATTTTTTATTTTTCAAAAAAAGCCAATTTATTAGCAAAGCGTGTACAACTCTGCAGAATCAGGCAGGTTGATATCTACCCTTTGAAATGCTCTTCACTATCTTGTTGTTGGAAATAGAGGAAAAACTTATTTTCCGTTCCGTTAATCCCTTAATCCTTTCCAGTCCTTCCCATCCAATTATACTTTTGCATAATCCTTCCTTTTCACTCTTCCCTTTTGCTCCATCCAAACACCGTCACCTCTATCGTTTCTTGCTCTTTTCGTTCCATTTTCATCTATGCAATCAGGTTATCAATTAATCATCATATCTTTGACTCTTTGTTGTTGACATATCTAGAGCCAAGTGTTTGGTTGAAATTTCTGGCCCCACTCCAGTCAGAATTTCTGGTCCCACTGATTTTCTTTCAATTGAATTGCCTTCGTAAAAATTGGCAAGCAAGGTTCACTGATCGGGAATCGACTCGCATAGACCAGGATGATGAAGTTGTTCGATATGTCATAATATAAAGAAGCGTACTTCTCCGCAGGGGCTTGTTTGATGGGCACGAAAACGCGAAAGGAACTTTTTTGCAAGAATTAATAGCAAAACGATTGGCTGTTATGTTTTGGGCAGCTTTACAAAGTTTGTTTATTTTCACATATATTTGATTGTCCATAAATATAGGTGCTCCGTTCTTGAATTAGTGCTCTCCAGCTAAAATTTGTGGCTTTGTCAATGATATCAAACCAAAAGACCAAAAGCATTAAAAGTTATTGAATTAGTCCTCTCCCAACCAACATTTTTGGCCTTGCCAATGGTTATCACCTTTTGTAGCCTAGGTGACCAGTTATCTTTTACCACCTGAAAGAGAGGCCATTACCTCCTCTCCCTCGCCACTGAAGATGATTTTTTTAGTTAAATATCGCAACGTTTCGAAAACAGACCCCTGACCATCTAAAAATTGTTAGGATAAGTTCATTTATTACATGTTTCTTTATTTTCACATTAACATTTTCTAATATTTACTTTTTGTTATATATATATATATATATATATATATATATATAAAAGTGTATGAAAATCTGTGAATAAGTACCCCCTTAAAAAACATTCCACACTCACAGCCCACAGCTTGCTGAGGGATGGCAGCGTTAACCTTCAACCATATACTTACGATACCAATCAAGCACCTATTAACAAGTCTTTATTGACTATGTCAACGTGCACTCTGCCACGTCTGAAAAGTGAAAAGTGAAGAATAATGCCCCCTTCTGAGGACAAAAATGGAATACAAAAAATGACACCATTTTATTTATAACCAAACGTGGCTTCCATATAACCAGACGTGGCTTTCATGTAACAGCGGTACAATACTCATTCCGTCATTTATGTCCTGTTTACGATATATCAGGGGAAACTTTCCTTTTTTGTATCGTTTTTCATACTCAAATCAAACACATGGAAAATTATGCAGCCAAATTCAATGGATGAGGGTAATTTTACAATGAAAAAAAGTTGAACCTAGGGAGGCAAACCTTTTTACCACTCAAAATTTTACTTGTGCATCAAATAGGACCTTAACAAGATACAAGATTCTTGCCAGGAAAGAGAGGGTAGAGATCATATGATAATAATATTTCAACAACTAAAGGGCCACTCCCAACGATAGTTTTTTTTTTTTTTTTCCCACCGAGAGACAAAAAGCAAAGAATGAATAAAACATGAAGTTCAATTACAACAGAGAATTTAAGAAGTCGCACAATGATCAACCGTCCATAAGTACTTCCGGCCAAGGGGGAGCTAGATATTTTCTATTACATAAATAAAGATTTTGTAAAATTACATGCATATTTTTCTTTTTCTTTTTTTTTAAAAATTTGTGTTGGATTTGGGGTGGCATGAGGGGCCGAGAAAAACCAGGAACTTTTTTAGGAGGGAGCCAAATTATAGTTTCAAAATTTTAACAGAAACCAAAATATAATTTTGTAAAAATTTTATATAAAATAAATGAAATTTTGCAAAATTTGTACTTAAAATTTTATTTTATTTTTTTGGACAGGGAGGTAGGCCCCTGCCTGGCTCCACCATGCATCTGGCGTGATGCGACCATACATTTATCAACGACCATGGCATCATAGACGATGGACCTTGCTATCGTGTCTGCCATTATTCGAATGGGTGGTCATATATCTACCTAATTTGTCAATCGTTTTACAAGGGATGTTGAACTTTTCATGGTTTTTGGAGTTGTTTCTCAAAATTCTGAGATTACGTATGAATATAAAATATCAACATGCGTAGCATTGAGGGAAGGTTAAAGTCCAATTTGTAGATCCATTTACAAGAATTTTGAAAACTTAATAATTAATTAGTTTGCTGATCACATTATGAAAGCCCATCTAGGGATTAAAAATTCAGGATTTTTTTCATTTTTCATGACATTCAAATATAGGTTAATTTTAATTCATCAGCTGGCTTTTTTGCAATTAGATGAGTGAAAAATAAACAAGGTTATATAAAAAACTGCAGGCAAAATAATGGTTCAATTATGTCCCATGCATGTATAGAGTCCACCATGCATGCATGGACGACGGAAGTAGATATATCAAAGGAAATAGATGTGATATATATATATATATATATATATATATATATATATATATATATATATATATATATATATATATATATATAGAGAGAGAGAGAGAGAGAGAGAGAGAAAGAGAGAGATGTCTAAATCAACATGACAAAAACAGGCTCATGGAATTGAATTATAAGGATAAGAATAATCCTTAAACGGAGACTTCTATTTAAGCTTTTGACTTCTCTTTAATAGCCTTTAAAAAATTAATGTCATTACGCTGTACGACTTATGAAACCTGCCTGTAACCCCACAGCATTATCAAACCGGATTTCTAAATAATATCTCTTGCCAGAACTAAACCCCAAAGAAGGTCCAATCAGCTTGAAGTCTCCTCATTGTGGGAACTCGATCGATCATCATTTCAAGATCGCGAGAAGGGAAATTTTTGTTGATACGTAGAAACTTCGCCCTGATTGAGTCCATCTTTTCATGAATCTGCAAAAAAAATTGTTGATATGTTGCACAACACCCTCCTTTAGAATTTTGCCTTGGATTGTGTTCTATCGTGATCAAGGAAGATGAACCATGGTTTGATACAAGTTGATGCAACAGGAAAGATGAGCACCAAAGTGTATATATATATATATATGAAAGGAAAGGACACCAAGGTCTATACAAAGAAATCTATGGAAGGTATGGGCAACAAAGTATATATAGGAGGAAGAGAGAGTGGGGGAGACTATAACATATATAACATATAGTATCTGAGGACGTGAATAATTCTGAAGCGCAGACTTTTATTAAGCCTTTGACGTTACCAATATTCTTTAAAAATTAATGTCGTCACGTTTCACGGCTTAGAGAAGCTTGCGTCTATGGAAAATCATTAAACCGGACTCATTTAGAGCCACTCGGCAAAATTAATCCCCAACAAGGAAGTCGGTTCGCTTCTGGAGTCTCCTGATCATCGTGCTGGAAGCCTGCGTACTCATCGATCTTTCTTTCAGGATGGCAAGATCCCTGCACCTTTTTGCTTTGTGCACTGCAATCCAAATTTTCTCCTGCTTTGCGGATCAGCGTACGTGTTCCATGATCTCCCTTCGGGCCTGTTCTCTTTACTTACAACCAATAAATACACATGCCCACACGTATAGTCCACATAATTGGTGCTTCTAGTTTCCCCATAAGCAATGACATCATGCACACTTTTCTGTTGGGAGCTGACTTTACACATGTCAGTTATTGGTTTCCTTCTCCAAAATATTTGTGTTTGAAAGTGGCACATCTTTGGAGTTCCATACAAGGGAAGAATTTGATTTGGAGGAACTATAGAACCATCCCCATGAAAGGGACGCCCTTGATGCATGCATCATAGCCGGTGATCTTTTCCTTTGTTTCCTTCAGTGTTCTTGAGCATTGACTGTGGAGGATCTGGCGAGCACACCGACGACGGCATCAAATGGGTGGGCGACGACAGTTACATTAAGACAGGGAAAGCTGCCCAAGTCCAGAATTTTAGTGAATACAACCAAGAGCTCAATAGCCTCCGCTACTTTCCCTCCCAGAAGAAGAGCTGCTATGTGATACCAGGGGTAGCCACGGGCAAGAAACACATGGTTCGGGCATCCTTCTTCTATGGCAACTACGACGGCAAGTCATCGCCACCTTCCTTCGATCTTCAATTCGATGGCAACACTTGGGTGACTGTGGACACTTCTTCCACCAACTCCTATTATCATGAAGTAATATATGGACCCAAGGTAGACGAGATCAGCGTCTGTGTTGCTCGCACGTCGCCCGACCAGACTCCCTTCATCTCCACTCTTGAAATCAGGGAATTTGAGCCGAGCATGTATGCAACGGACGACAAAGAAGACGTTCTTCTGTTGAGAAGCAGGACAGCCTTCGGAGCGGCGGACTTCGTAAGGTAAGAGTAAAAGATACATAAACTGCATGTGAGGAGCTAGGCTTTGACGCGGAGCATCATTTACACGGACGTCGATTTGAAAAGACTCAAACGAACGTATTTTAATTTCCCGTCCGTAGTATTTAAGGCTTTGAAGTATTTTAATTTTTAAGGCTTTGATGGAGAGAAATTAGTGCTCCGAGGGGCCTGAATGAGCCAACTTGAATCCCATCAGTTCCACCGATTGGATTGAATATTGGTAGCCGACCCAAGATTCTAGCCTTTCGTTTTTGAACGATTGCTTTGAGCGTTTTACTGATTTTCAATAATTATCAGTTTTTTTTTTTTTTTTCATTCGTTCTTTTAACATTTCACTGCCACTTCAATTAACTCGCTGAATCGGTTGATTTATTGAACCGACAGCTATACATGTTCAATTCTCAAACTCATTTTTGAAAGAACAAATTAAAGTACAATTTATTAATGTCGTAATTACAAAAAAGTTTGCTTTATCTTTCATGGTATGCAGCATAGTTTTGTTGTACAAATTAATAATATTCATCCTTTCATATAGTCTGTGTTATAAAAGGTTCTTTACTCATTAGTTCTTAATAAAAGTCGGGACCGCTATCTCCCAGCTGCATGTTATAATATGAACTTTCTTTTAATGGTACAAATGACAAGTTACAATATCATCCGTCCGTTAATATTGTGCTTTGTTTCTTTATACATAATATTGTGCTTTGTTTCTTTATATATGTCACGATCTCAAAATCGCGTCAAACTAAATCTATAAATATTGAGGAGAGACAAGTAAGTGGGTTTGAGCGGCATGCACATCCTGTATGCTTGTTTGGCTTATGCAAGCTAGCCGTCATTGGCTTTCCTTGGTCCGCTTTTTATTTCATGAAAGCTGCCAAAGCCACACACACATACACATGTATATATTATTGGGTTTGCCTTCTACCAATTCTAATTTCGTTGACTTTTATATGTACTTGTTTATTCTGTAAATGCTTATTTTAAATTAAGCATTTAATTAAAAGAGAGAAATAGTTGCTGCTATTCATGGTAGAAGTTGATCTTGCTATCTGCACACACACACACACACACACAAATATTATAGCCAATCTTTAAATAACATTGTATTTCTGGAAATCACCTAGCCAGAAGACGAATTCTTCAGTTACTTCAATTGCCAGCAAAGCAGCCCAGGGTACTTGAAAGACATCTGTTCAAAGAGTTTAGCTACCTTGATGAGATGATTTGGATTTATATTAAATCCAACTATAAAGCACTATTCAGAATTTTCACCATTCGAGCACCTCTTTCAAACTCTTCTATGATCTTCTTTGGATTTGACAGAGCGGTTTGTCTTCGCTCATTAACAAACATAATTAGAACATCATTTGCATAGAAAATAGACTAAACGTATTGATGATGCTCGCTTATCGCTGGAGACTTTATTATCCCAGCACTCAGCAACTCATAATTGATGTCCCCCATCACAATAAAACTAAATATGGACAATGCAAAACTATTTAAAATGACCAGAATACCCCATTCAGTAAAAAGGTGAGCACCCTTACAAGGATAGAAAAATGTAGTAAAAGAAGGTTAAAGTCCAAAAAAAACATTCTTTTTGAAAATTTTCCAAAATACCTCAACTCCCTCCTCCTACTTTTGTTTAGTGCATATCTGTTGCGTGCACCAACTCTCCCTATGGAGAAAGGGAGTGATCTCTTATAAAAAAAACCAATAGTCCTCTCTTCATTAACCGATAGTGAATTTGACACTGTACACTACAACCATAGCTCTCCATGTCCAAGCCTCTTTAATTATTTTCAAATGCATTTCCTTCAATGAGATTCATTTAAAGTATAAAAGATGGTTCTGAAAAGAAAAGAAAATAGATAGGTCAAAGAGTAGGGAAGACACAACGGAGTAGAAAAAAAAGTACAGTATATATATATATATATATATATATATATATATATATATATATATAGAGAGAGAGAGAGAGAGAGGGAGAGAGAGGGAGAGGGAGAGAGAATACAAGTGTTGCGGGATGCCAAATAGTTTCTCGATAACCAAAACTCAGAAATTCATGTATAACATGACCATAAATGGTTACTAAGGCCTCCATAAACCGTTATCGTTGGAGAAACTATCTCTAATCTCAACATAGACACTGTTATTTAACAAGCAAACTTTCAAGTTTTAGTCATCTCGCAACATTCGGTGACCAGCTTGCATTATATAGATATATAATATAATATATATGGACGTTGTCATGTGTCATATGTTGTTGGATGATCAAAAATTAAATATGTGATGAAAAAATGGTTGTTACATACATGACAATGGCGTCACTTTATAATATAGTGGCAGAGCCAGAAAGTTATGGTTAAAGGGCACTGTTACTAAAAATTTAAAGTTTTAAGGAGCACTCATACGTAAAAAAGTGAAAACTAAAAAAAAATCTCTATGTGAGTTTTGGCAAGAACGTTTACAGGAATGCTAGTGAATACTTGTGGCCTCATTTACAAAAATGTCAAAGAAAGATAACTTTTCGGGTTCCACTTTTGTCCTCACAGGATGGCCAATTTTACATTTCGTCACTTTTTTTGTCAGGGATGATTTAGTCATTCAAAGGACCCGAGCATTTTCTTGTCAATGTATCCCATCCCCTTTCCCGCCCCCGAAAAGTTTATAAAGATAGTTAATTTTCAAAAAGTAAGAATTTATATGGAACGAGGAAATCATTTTTTGTAGACGCGCTTTAACTTTTCAGTTGTCGCATTGGCTGCAGTTACCCTGATGATCCTTATGATCGTTGGTGGCATCCTAGTGTTGAGATGGACGGCGTGGTTACTGTGACGAGAGATAACATGAGCTTCATCCAAAACTACACGGATATTCCAGGACAGGCATTGGTCCACGCCATAACACCAGCGTCGAGCAAGGCAACGACTCTGACGGTCCCAACTTCCGAAATATTTGCAGAGGATGCTACCTATTACTACAAGTTCTATTTCCAGGAAGTATTACGAGCCGCTTCTCAAAATAAGAGCAGGTCCTTCATTTTCCTTGTTAATGGCAGCGGAAATAAAAGTGAGCCCATGGTCCCTGATTATGGGACGTATGTGATGGAGTTCTACAGTCACGGTCATTACATGACTGCTGGATCGGTCGTTTCCTTGGTCAACACAGCTAATGCATCCCTTCCTCCAATCATCAACGCAATGGAAGTTTTCAAGGTCCATCGAGGACTCGCTAATGGAACCAACGAGGACGATGGTCTCTCTCTCTCTCCCATTAAAATGAACCGATGACACTTTATAAATCATCAATCAAGTTGATTAGACAACTTGCAACTAGTTCATACTAAGTTATATTTACTAAGTTTATCTAAATATGGAAATTCCTTGCTGTTTCATATATGAGTTGTTTGATCAATTTAATTATCGTTCACACGGTCTCATATGCCAAGTTAAACAAAATACGTAACATTTTGTAAGTAATCATTAAATTAGTTAGACAACTCATAGTTTAGTCCCTACATAATAAATCAACAAACACACAATAATTCTTATCTTCATATGTATTTTAAAGTATATGCTTTATGTGGTTTTTCTGATACCCGCTTCACCCTTGCTGACCTATAAAAAAAGGTGCTAGGTTAAACCACCTTAATTTTGCAGGAGCAGTGAAATTTATGCTCTCCAATGTTGTTCATTTAAGATGAAGCATTTGCCTTTTAACTTTGAATCAAGTAAAGGGTCTCACATTTTTTTTGTAAATTTCAGTTAACATTCTAAATGGAGTTAAAAGGATAAAGATGATAAATATAGGCCCTTATTTGAGTGGCTACCTTTAGGGAAAAAAAATTACATAACAGGTTCATTTTATTGCTTTGACCGACTAATGCCTCTTGTTAAAAGCAAGAAAAAGCAATGTTCTTTCTTATCACACATCTTTTTCTAAGGAAATTGAAAAAAATTAACCACTTCTCCATTGGTGAAAATGCTATCTGAAGATCCTTTATACCATTTCGTTTCATTAGAAGTTTGAACAGAATGCTGTTTTTTCTGACAATGGCTTGCAGTGAACGCATTGGTGATGTTACAGGAGCAATATCAACAACTTCAATTGTGGGCAGGCGATCCATGCCTTCCCATAGGGTTCACCTGGGATTGGCTCAATTGCGATGCTGATGATCCACCACGTGTTACTGAACTGTAAGTAGCATGCGGTACCTAACCATTGGATCAGAGTCCCTTAATTGTTACCTATATTCCTCCTCCTAGTTGAAACTTGGATGCAGTATATTGGCCAATGACTCGGATTCAATGATACGAATCTAATTTGGTTCTAACCCATATGAAAGATTAATATTTTGACGTAAAGAAGTTTCTTGATATTCTTTCCATTTTCCTTTGCTTTTTTAGGCATCTTAGTGGATCGGGCTTGAAGGGCACCCTTCTGGACTTCAGCAGCCTAACTGCACTTGAGATAATGTGAGAAAAATATGGTCATGCTTGGCTTAATTTCCACTTTGCATAATTATGTAGAGATTCACTGAACCTCAACTCTGATTTTGCAGAGACTTGAGTAACAACAGCTTGAATGGACACATTCCAAACTTCTTGGGGACATTTCCTTCCTTGAAAGAGTTGTGAGTTTAGTCACATGAAAAGGCTTCAATAAATTCTAAAACCCAGTTCATGACCTGAAACCTAAAGTTTACTTTCTTCAATTCAAGTCTATAGCGTTTTTACTAAGTAAGCCTTCAATTCTAGGTTGCTTGCTCAAAGCTATCCTGCTTTCTTTCTTCTTGTTTAATTGAATCGCCCCCAGCCCCAATACCCTAGGCGAACCTGCCAAATTGGGACCTTGACCAATGAAAAGGCCCCCAAAATAGTATCTGGAGCCCATATGAAATACTATCTCCCAATTAAATGTTCGTGCTTCCTCCACCTTAGAGAAGTCTTAATTTATTAATTAAGCACAAATCTTATTGAATACAGTTTTTAGGAACAAGATTCTATTCTGAAGTAAAGCTACGTAAAACAATTTATACTGGATGTTATATCTCAACTAGTATGCCTAAATATGTATTTTGTAACTTCTGTGTGTGTTAGCAATAGTTGGCCTAGGCGAGTGGCTTCAAAGTATTCTCTCCCCCCGCCTCAACTTTTGGAATAGAAGCGTATTGATGAGCAAGCTGAAAGAACTCTTGAGAGTTCAATGGATGCAAGACCAAGAGTGCGCTTCAAAGGAAGTAAGGCCTAGAACACTTGCAGCATGTGTCATCCGCGGAGCTCCATTTGAAGGGAGGTTTACAACCTTCAAAGGAACTGAGGCCATCATTTCTATAGAGTTACAGGTAGACCAACGAATGAACATTTGTAGCTCATGCATCAAACGGGTTAGGCTTGTAACACTCTCATTTCCTCACAAAACAATAAGCTAATGAGCCGACCATAACGTGTTAAATAGGACTAGCAAGTCTAGTACGAATTAACTAATTGCCTCTTAATATGCTCTATAGCTGACGGGGATGCTAAAGAGAAGCTAGGGCCATGAAATGTATTTGTGTGTGCATGATTTGCACTACAACGCCCATTGTTATACGAGCTGTCACAAATAAATTAGCTTGTTGGCTTCATGTTTCTATAATCTTAAGCCTGCCAATTTAAACTTGCGACTAAATGAGTTGTCACTTGATCCTCAAGCTTGAGGTGAGTAAAATGAGTTTTGGCTCAGGTTTCATTAGGTGAGATTGCCTGTCATAGTTTTAGAACTCTGTGTGGGTTACGCTATCTTTGTAAGTCAGTTAGTTATGCTGAATTTTTAGCATGCTCAATCTTCTGTTCCCCATCTGAGTGCCGTCATATAGTGTGAATGTACAACTGGAGTTTAATATCCAATTGGATATTATTATGAAAAGATTTTCATTGACCAATTGCAGGAACTTGGCATACAATAATTTCACTGGACCTTTACCGGCATCTTTGAAAGGCAATAAAAAGATACAACTAAAGTAAGTGGGCCATTTTTTTTGTTTATTTTGGAGAAGCCAGCCCAGCATCATCATTCAACTCTCTCTGACCATTCAGGTCTCTTTGAGAATCGAAAAACTAAAAATACTATAATTGAAATTGGGTTATATTATTTGATTCATAGCATGGTTTGAGTATCTTTAATTGTCTTTGTGATTCAGTATAATAGGAAACCAGATCGAAGATGACCCAATTCCGCCGCCACCAAATGGTGGAAGAAATATGAAGCCGAGCATCATTGGAGTATCATTTTGGTCAGTCATCCTATTTCTATTGCTAGTTGGTTGTGTCATCTAAGCATGCCTTCAAATCCAACATCCCAAGCCATCACCTGATGTTGTGATGGAGACTTAATGTAGGTAACGCTTTTCATTCCTAAATATGCCTTAACATGCTCTATTTGAATTGATTGCCAATAAAAAACTGCATTAGCTTTCCTGCTCCATCTCGTAAATAGGCCAAGTCACCTCCCCATGAAAAATGGAAGCATTTTTAGCTCTACAAATAATGCTTCTTGTTGCTAAAAATCTTTTCTGAGCATCAACTCTTTTATAAACCTTGGCTAATTCATTCTGCTATTGCTAATGGCCTGGAAGTAATAACTTATGTTATGCTTTAGGGGCATACAATTGACACATAGATTTCCGCATATATGCTTGGTCTATATGTGAATCCAATGCATGTGAACCTCACCCAAACCTCTTAAAGACAGTATATGTGATTCGTGTCATTGGTATGCAATCTCATCCAGATAAGATTTCCTTCAGACTATTATTATCTTCACGGGTCACATGGTATAGAAGTGAGATTGATCCTCTTTCCCTTAGAAAGAGGCCATTTAGAAGTAATCTCTTAGCATGCCCTATGGCCAAGCGTGTTTCCAAACACGGACAAAATCTGCATTTGTCTGTGGCAGATGATCGTGGACTGATCCAAATCTACATTTGTCTAAATCAATTCAGATATCGTTAAAATTTCAGCACTCATTATTCTTTTGTTTGTAAAAGTTGTTTATCCTAGAAGAGTATGACAGTTGAGACTTAGAAAACCTAACCTTTTGCTAATTCCATCTTTCCCTGTCCCATCGTTGTTATTGTGCTTGATTCACCATTAGTTCAATGCTTAGTATATTTTTTCTCCATCAATTTTTTCATTGTTTGGTGTGAAGTTCACAAGGTTGAATGGTCAACCTCCTCCAAACTAAATCACTACCTCATGCTTGCAGCACAATCAACGCCTAGTCAGCTACAACAACGTATTCTAAAACTTCTGCTATTATGTGAAGAAGTGATTGATGTATTATTATTTTTTGAATTAAAGAGAAAAGTATATAAGAAACTATTGCACAGTTTGTCCTAAAGGGGTCGGGGTAGTGGGAGTAGGTAATGGCTGTTAGGCTGACAACCATGGTTTTTTCCCCACAGTTATCACCTCTCCTCAATAAGCTGGAGCAAGGTATGTCCCTTGGGGTTGGGTTGGTGCACAGAAGGTGAACTACAGCTGTTTCTACGAGGGTATGGGATGGATTTTCCTTCTACTTGTTTGACTAATTAATGAAAATTATTGCAAACTTGAAATGACAAATATCTTAAAAAGAAGCTGTGCATTTGTAACTCCCAACTGATATGCATTCAAAATCAATTGCTTGTATTATGCCAAACCGATAGGTGCCTTGTACTTCTTTAAGTGAATTAGGATTTATCTATAAATAAATTATGTATTGGTTATGATAAATTTGTATAGGATTATAAACAAGTTGTCCAAAAAGTAATTTGGAATTCGATTCACCGGAAAAGCTATGGTACAACAACTAGCCTATATTGGTAGTTAAACAAGATTGCATGGTAGGCTAGAATGTTTGATTATTTTATGATCTTGTAAATTATGTTTGGATTGTTTGATGATATTGGAAATGAGTGTTTTATATGGATATTGAAGAGAGACTAAACTGAATGTATTGCTTCGAGTCATTATTGTGTTTAACAATAAGTTCAAAATATGCATACAGTACGCTTACTGATTATATTATATGATTGTTGCAACACAGTTGCAGTTTCAGATTTATAGAAATTTTTTCGAAGCAATTTATGACAAACAAAAACATGCTCGAACTTTTAACATACCAAATAATTTCGTGGAAAATGGATTTATAGTTTATTCGTAAGAACTCCTCGAAGTTGACCTTATTCTAGAACCCAAGTAGGTTCTGTTTTCTAGCAGACTGGTAGAAAATCTGTTTCTCCAAATTTACACGTCAAAAATTCATAAGAACTTATGAGATTTAAAGCTAACGTCTTCATGCATGTTCTCCGAAAATATCTCAACTATTGGATTTATGGTTATTGATTTATAAGGTTTACAACAGAGATAAAACTCCGTACTTGTAACTTACTATCTTTGGGATGGTGTTGGGTTGCTGAATTTTTAATAAATCATCACTACTCAAATGAAGTTGAGTTTTTCAGCATTTTTTCTTAATGGATTTATGTTGCTAGTGAAAATTTTACAAAGGCTAAAAATTATATTTGATTTTGTATTGAATTTCAAATAAATATTCAATTCTATAAAAGGGTTCCATGCAATTCAATTTCATAAACAAAATTTTAAAAATTATTTTTAAAGGATTTTTCAATGAAAATTGAATGTGTGGTTCCTGACATCTTATCAACAGTACAGAAAATTTAACTCTTCTAGTTCCCTTCTAGACATAGTGTTTAAGCTTGTATTCTAACTGTTAAATCTTGAACTCTTTTCTAATGCTCATCTCTAAACATGATTTAAGTCTGATTAATTATGATAAAAAGAAGGACTTTTGAATAAATATATCTTTCCTTTTTGGTATATTTTGTTGAAAATGAATTATGATTTATGAACATAGTATATGTAGAAACCCAACAACTCATATATCGCTTAAAAAGAAAACTTATGTGCAAAGATGTTTAAGCATAAAATTGAGTTTTTGACCACATTTTCATATTAGAAGATAAGAAAAAAAAATTACATAAGTTATGTTTATTTTGAGAAAAACACTTGTGGCATTGGGTGCGCAATGATTTCTTAAATGTTTTTTATGATGAGTGTTATTTGTTTACACACTTAAGTGGGGAAGAAGGCAAGTTTTTGGAGAGCAAGGTGGTACAAAGGGTCTGGCTCCAACATTATATGTTTTGGAGAGCAAGGCATCTCCTTTTGGTCCGCCAAACCTGGATTTCTTGGTGGACCGGTCCTACCATGAGTGCTAGGTATTATGGTCTTAAAACTTCTCGAGTAAGTGGGGAAGAAGGCAAGCTAGTGGGACACTCTTCGATCAAAGATCACCGTAACTGAAAAAGAAAAAATTAAACCGTGTGCACCGATAGTTATCAATTTATTGGTTTGACTGTGAATACAGGCAATGTATTTTATAAAGCAAATTTTGATGCTCTATCATGTGCCACAAATAAACATAGGTTTATAATTTTTCTATTTATGTGACATTGTTTTATTATCTTGTTGGTGGTTGTGTTGGGGGAACGTCACGGTTTTCACCTCGTACTTGTTATATTCAGGAAACAACGATCAGGATCAGATTGGAAGCTAAAGAATCAAATCATCTCATCTATTGGACATCGGCTTCTGGAAATGCTTTCTTTTCTGTTGAATAAATTTTCATTGGGCTCGGAAACAAAAAAGAAATTTTATTGTATAAAAGAAAGTTTACCAATAATATGTGTGATGAAATTTTCAAGAAGACCCATGTCTGAATCATACACGATACCCTTCACAACCGGCTGAATGTCCTTCACATATGGCTCCTTGAAGATGATATTTTGAAGCATATGCAGGTATACGTAGCTCGTAATATATTGAGAGATTGTGTAAGTTTTTACGATTGCACTGGCTTTGAGCTCAACATACGATTTTACATATTGACTATTGACAAATATTTTTTCATCCACCTTGCCTTGCACTTCTTTGTTTTTCAAAGGCAACTACTTTATCCTTTACATGGTAGTAGCAATTTTTGAGATTCATATTAAGTACACCTTATGTCTCTACAGATTGCGTTATCAGCTATTTATAAATGTCTCCCTTGTCAATTTTCCCTGAATTATTAAATAGTGACCTATCTATTGCAAGATTTTGATTACTGTGTGTAACATAGAGAACCAAGGCTATGATGGGTGTGAGAAACAAGTACAACATAGAACACAGAGTTGCATAGAGAGTATTGAGCAGAGCACGATCTCACACACTGTGTTGTTGATTTTTCAAGAATATATTGAATACAACCCTTGGGTTACTAAAAAGAATCAACATTGTTACAAATCAAAGGTTGTAAAAAGTTCTTCTAGCAACGCCCATCATCCTACGGTGGTTACCAGACTTCTTCCAACAAAATGAGGTTAGAAAAATAATTGAATCATAGTTAGTGGTCATACCAGATCTAATTGAGCATAATCAGGTCTGTGGCAGTCAAAATGTTGAATTTACCCCAGATTGCAATTTTAATGCTCCTGCCACATCCGGAATTCACGGTGCTTCATTCCACCACACGATTTTGCTGTGATGTGTGTGGGCATCGGTGATCATGCCCAATATTTTTTCGATAGAAAGTTTTTTCAAATTGTTTGAGAAGAATTCAGAACCATTGTCTGACTGTATTCTCAAAAAATTAGCATTAAACTGTTTTGTCAATGAAGGGTGTTGTGTTGTGTTTGATTAGTTGTAAAAATGCGTGCTTGTTACTAGTTCTAGTATTTTCTATAGAAAGCGCTTGATTATACCCTCAAAGCTCAAGCTTGTCTATGAAGGCTACAAGAACTTGCGCTTGATTAGACCCTCAAAGCTCAAGCTTGTCTATGAAGGCTGCAAGAACTTCTCCTGTTAATTAGTTCCCATTCAAAACAGTGTTATTTGTCGCTACCTCGATCACCTTTACAATCCTATTCGAGGATCACCTTTATTGAATAGTGATACGATTTAAGGCTGTGTTCAGCTAGCCACTCTACCCCATATCCGACACCAAAGTGTTGCACCTGCACAACCAGAATGTAAGCGCTAGAAACGTTGAGTTTGGCATTCAAATTGGTTAAGGAGACCAGCTACTCAAGGCAACCATTTACCAAACACGTTACGGTTACTTCAAGGAAAGGAAATATGATCTTGCAAGAGCTTCCCAACCCGCTTGAAAGACCAGGAACCAACTAGAAAGAATAGGCCTATACCGATGATAGCTATCACCAGTATTATAGCCACTAGATCTTTACCCGTGAATGTTTTAACCTCCAAGATCACCCCTATTGCTTCCTTCGCTATAGCCTTTGGCGGGAAAATGTGCTGCCAATCCATACCGGTTATTGAAATCACAGTGCATTTCACCACCCCTATAGCCTTCAATAATTGAGGAAAAAAAAGCAGTCCATTAAACACGGTTGAATATTTTAAATGCTATTCATGTGCATGCAATAGGTGTAGATACAACCATATGCTGGCATCTAGTTTTATAAAATTTTCAACAACCCCATTATCAAACAACGCAAGCATTGAAATATCCATCAACATTTAAGAAGTTTATTTTACTAAAAAATCATAGTTCACCCATGTTCAACAAGTTTATAGCTTAATATCACTAACTAATTTGAACCAATCAAATAGAGTTGGGATAAAATTAGATGTTAGCACCAAGAAATTACTAAGCAGTACTACAAAGTAATTTGAGATAATTAGCACATTCACCATCATGTAAAACAAAAATGTACAAGAGAAAACGTAAGCCACCAGCTTGAGTAAACGACTAGAATCTAAAGTTTTGGAAAATTTGAAAGAGAAAACTATACAATGCACCATCAAACAAACAGAAGGTTCAGCATATTTCTTTTCTCCTTGCCAAGGCCCACAAGAGCAGGCTTTCAAGCTGTGCAACTTCCACTCTGCTTTCTATTTATTATGGCATCATATGCAACAAAAATAGAAAAATAAATTCATATAAAGGAACAAACTTCATATTAAGAATTAAATTTAGTTTCTATCAACAATACAAGAAAAAAATGCTATTTGTTAAAGAATTCTAAGTCTAATAGGATTATCTACTATCAGCTTGATTCTCAAAACCAATATCACACCTTCTAGAAGCCTATTGTAGGGCATCTACCTCAATCAAATGATACGGACACAACTGAGCCAACAATGTGCCACCAAGTCACAATTTTCTTCGAAAGAATACTGAAAGAAAAAAGAGAAAATCAAATTAAGACAAGAAAAAGACAGTCGAAAAAATAACTACAAAAAATAATATATAAATTGTTCTCATAAAAAAGGTGGCATAAATTAATCTCGGGATGCAGCCAAGGATTTTGGACTGGATGATCTCTGCGACCCCACTAGAGAACAAGAAATTTCAGTAACATCAAAGGAAGCTCTGAAATCTTCCATCAGGTAACAGTAAAAAGTAATGCAGAACAACCAAAGAACAACACAAACAGAAGAAGATAACGCCACCATAAGAAATTGATTAAGTACCGAAGAAAAGAAAAAGGGAAAAAAAATTAGGGTGCACGAATTTCTAGTTTTTTTCTACTGATCAGATTGACACAACATCTCTAGATTCAGAGAAACTAAATGCAGTCTGTAATCGACAATTGCTTCCCTGATCACCTATTAATTAGTAACCTGTCTGGGAGTTGGCTCATGCAGGTTCCAGAACAGGTATGTCTGATCACACCCAGTCCTCCCTTCTTCGGTTTTGCTATCAATTTGAACACATCTGCAACATGAATCAACATCACCAACCATGTACATAACAAAATCAATATACGTGGTAGAAATGAACAGAACAGAGGTAAAGTTGGCATATTGATTTTGTTATGTAACTGTGGGTATGGACCAGCAAACCCTGTTAATCATACTTTATTTTCTTTTTTTGAGCTTTTCATATAAAAGAATTACATTAAATATTTTTCTTTAATTAGTGGGTTAATTAATCACTAATTAATTTTTTACCTTCCTTAAATGCAGGGGTTTCCTTGCTAGTTGCATGATGTTCTAGAAGTAGAGTTCCGAACCAACAACAAACCTTTCAAGGTCAGTACCTCATGCCTAAGCTGTTATGATCAAGCCTAACCTACATGCATTGAATCAATTATTGAATGGTGAAACCCGACAAGTGAAACCAACAAAACAAGTCTGGGGTCAAACAACTTAAGAAAATAAAAATTAGTCTGAAGGTGAAAGATATGGAGGTATCTAAATTTTTTATAGAAGTAAATTCCATCTAAATTTCATATATCAACCAGAGAATAAAATGGAACTCACTTGTATGGAAGAGTGAAACAACTATCAAGTAGAACATCATTTTCTTGATCCGTGGCATTAGCAAATCCAGAAAAATCCTTCAAACAGGCCAGAAGAGTGTCATTGCTTGGTCATAAAGAGTGCTCCAAAACAAATTTATTGGACCAAATCTGAAAATAAATGAAAACGAAAAGCTTCAACCCCAACCTAGACCAGAAAGAGACACACACAAAAAAAGGAGAATTTTGAAATATATGCCATGAACACGATTTAGAAATAAAGCAACTAGTGTTCAGACTACCTTCAAGGATTAATGAAACCATGATTCGAAAGCTATGTACAAATGTCCAAGTAATTCATAATTGAAGCAACTTTTGCTTAGACTTCAAATTTAGTAGGTTCAAAGGTTAATAGAGGCTATAAATCAGAATTTAGACAACAAAGGTGCAGTGCGGGTAAGACTGCAAAGGGCAGGACACATTTCAGAAAATATTAATGCAAGGTAGAGAACCATTTGGAAAAGCTGGATCTGCGTGGTCAACATGCACCCACTCTTTTTCAACTGCAGAGTGTGCAAGACTTGCTGGGTTGATACAGGTCCACCAATTTCTTGCTAAGTCCATGTGACAGTTCAAAGTTTTCTCGATGACAATGATAAGCCTTCTTTTAAAATGCTACGTTCTTATCTATGCCAGATGATAATAGAAAATTTATACAAAGCTGTAGTGATGCTTCTAGAAATAGAATATAACTCCACAATAATGTATCTATTATCATTTTCTGTAGACATTAATTTTATGAAATAAAAAAATTATCCTTCTGATTGACCAATTCCTCTATTGCGTAAAATGGGAAAGCCATTTAGAGTGAAGCCTTCTGCGCAGATGCAAAATACGGTCCTTGATGACATGTGGTCTCATGCGGTCCTGTGGATTAAGCATCTACCTGCAAACTTAAGCAATCTCATGCATGATTCTCACCATCTACTCCTCGAAACACATCATACTATGCATGGAAATTTAAGTTGCAGAAAAAATGGTTCAGTACAAAATATTATATTAAAGATAATCAGCAGACAAACATTTTCAACAAAGTGTTTGCTCAATGCAAATTCCAAGTTGGGCATAAATAGTGGAACACATATTCCAACTTGAAAAAGACTGTTAGAAGACAAGGTTTCCATTATACGGCGTGGAACATATATACTTTAGAAGCATGTATATAACAAAGCTGCAGGAATGTCCTGGATTATCGACATGCTTTAGAGACATTAAACACAAGATTAGGGAACTCCATAATCGGGGAAGAAGGGAAGCATGACAATGTACTCAGATGAGTTAAAAGGAGAGAAGCCAAAAAACTTAATTATGTTTTCTCTTATTTGAGAATATGAAAAATGTTATTAATTAAAACAATTAAAATAAATCATTTTTTAAGACTGATACAAACTGATAGGAAAGTAAGTAAGCGATGCCTACCACCAACAGGTTATACTTTAAAGCTTTGGATACAGACGATTTTTACAACATTGGCATATCTAAACCTAACATTGTCAACTTAATGCCTACTATAAGTTGGAAAAGGCAAAGAGAAAGAAATGACGGAAGCCAGGGAGACCACGGGTCACCTACGGACTACCTAGAACTCTTAAGAAAAAATTCCTAGTGAAAAAACTGAAGCAAGAGGATGAACTAAGCCAGAGCATCCCTCCGGACCTCTCGAAACGCATACAAATGTCAAGAAATTAATTAAAATTGAATTTGATTGGCCGATACTCAAGATGCAAAAATCATCGCTCACTCCTCGAACCAGAGCTCAAGTAAAACCAACTAATTGACGAAACAAAAGCAAGATCAACAACTCGATTCATGAAATCAAGCGCGAATGGTTAAAGGAAAAATGAAAGGAGCTGGTTCAATCTTGACCTTCTCGTTTCGGGAACACGGCAGCAGCCTCGGAGCGGAAGAGCGCTCCGGAATCCAGAGAAACGCAGAGGTGGGCAAGAAAATAAGACGGAGCTGAGGAGTACGGGCGCCTTTGGAATGTATTACTCCGAAATTATGTGTACCTGTTGCCTTGCAACGCATGAAGCTGGATGACGGTCTGCTCCTCTTGCAGGCTGAATTTCCCTCTCTTGATGGAGGGCTTGAGCAACCATTCCCCTGGAAGATAAAGAGAGGGCGACGTATGATTTGGTGATGGAGGGCCGTGGAAGGAGGAAGATGAACTTGTGAAATGGAGAAGAAGACCTCCTCTGCCCCTTTCTCTGCAACCCTAGCCTTCCATCCTTTCATTTTTCCGGTTTTTAATAGGAGACGCGAAGGCCTGTGCGAGAGCGGAACAACGCCTTATGCCTAAGGGAGAGGCTACCTGCATATATCTGCAGCCGTGATGATCATCACCGCCATAGATAAATGTTCACCGGCACACGAAACTTCCTGGTAAATTGGTAATGACACGCCACTATAACGCTTTTTTTGTTTTTTTTTGGGGTGTACGTGCCCACTGTTATTGACGTTTCCCCAATTCTCCTATCCACTGGGTAAAACATTTTGCAGGACAACGTTCGTAATTCATGAAGTGTGTCATTGTGTGAGCTAATTTTTGAATCAAGCAGCCTTCTGCATTTTTCAAAGATTAAATAGGTTTTCTTGTTTTTTTTTTCTATATATTTTTAAATTTGCAAAAAAAGTTGATTGATTGGCAAAGTGTGTATTACTCTGCAGCATCAGACATGTTAATATTTACCCATTGAAATGCTTTCCACTTATCTTGTTGACAATAAGGGGGCGCTTGTTTGCCACATGTTGGAAACAAAAGGACCAGATTGCAAGCAAAATACAGAGTAAGATGAAAAATAGTTTCTTTGTAAACAATTATGTGTACGTGATATCAACAGAGTGAATAGTGAAATGAACGGCAGAAAGCAAAACAGAAAACTAATCTCACAGAAGACACACAAATTACGTGGTTCGGATAGACTGTTTGTCTTCCTACATCCACGAGGAAAAACTAGCAGGATTCATATTATATGAAGCATCAAAAAATACAGTGAGATCCAAAAAACCAGAACATACTAAATCTCCTTACAAAACAACAATGTCTCTGCGTGACCTTCAGCCCCAAAACTCTCTCGCTGTTTTTTGTATGTTCCTCACATAACCCCAAAACTGAAAAACATACCTCTTCTTCTAGAGACGACACACAAAATAACTGCCCACAAGAGATTTCAGCAAGTGAGAGAGTTGGTCGTGGAGTCTCCATGTTGACGACGACACCTTGAGACGCTCCACCAAAATCGCAGGCCACTCGTTGAGTTTCTCCACCAAAATAGCATACCACAAAAGAACCAAAATAGCATACCACAAAAGAATGACGTGAGGCAAAAAAAAAGGGGAAAGATGTCGAGCCCTTCCATAAAGCAAAATAAGGGTTTTAAGAAGAAAGACATAAATGCCCACTGTTGACTTACAAATGG
This sequence comes from Nymphaea colorata, assembly GCF_008831285.2. Classification (NCBI taxonomy): domain Eukaryota; kingdom Viridiplantae; phylum Streptophyta; class Magnoliopsida; order Nymphaeales; family Nymphaeaceae; genus Nymphaea; species Nymphaea colorata. Next base: position 5,145,986 of record NC_045142.1, on the reverse strand, counting down.
CCAAGTCAAAAACTAATAACAGCCACAGACAAAGATCCATGGACGTTCATTCATAGAGTTTTGTCCATGGATGAAAAACCATGAATCTTTGTTCATAAACAAAAACAAAAAACCAAAAAAAGCCAACTGCGTGTGAAAAGGGCAGACAAATGTCTAGTAGTGTTCTACCTTGTGTAATTGCAGCGTGGACAAAAAAAAGCTGACAAAACACAAACTGAGTAAGATGTTCCTACTCAGAGAATAAAATGTGACGTGAGGAAACGCTTCCTAAATAAAACTATTCTTGGACAACAGTAAATCATCTTATAAGTTCAACAGTAAACCATTTTTTTTCCCTTGTCGGGTAGAGGGGAGTCGGCAGGGTCATGGTCCTCCTTCGAATTAAAAAAAAAAATCAAAAGTTTACTTATAAAATTTGAAAAATTTACACAAAAAATTTGAAACTTATATTCTAATCCTTGTTAAAATTTGGAAACTACAGTTTTGCTCATATGAAGAAATATTCTTAGTGCCCCTACCCTCAGAGTTCGCAAAGCTTGCATCAGTACATATTGTTAACCAGGACTGGACTATGAGAGTAATGCATTGGGTAGCAACATCAACCACTGATTTCATAATGCAAACCTCCTTTTGAGTAGACAACATTTCCACTCTGTTGTGTTACACCCCTCCCCCAAGAGCAATACCAACGTCACCTTTGATTCTGCTAATTACCTGCCACTCCCGTATCAGAACTAGAAGCTGGTTATATGCGTACTATTTTTGTATATGGGTGTGAAATTCTCAGGATGCCTATGGTATGTCAAAAGTAAAGCCCCTTGTAAAGGAAAAAGGTTGGGAAATGAAAAAATAAATTTATCATAATACACATTTCGTTTTTATAATAAAAAATACACAAAATTTCATTTGGTATGTATATTTGTTGCATGCACGAGATTGTACCATCTGAAGATAATTTTTTAGTTAAATATGTCAATGTTTCCAAAAGACACTCTGGACCATGTAAAAATTGTTAGAGTAACTTTATTTATCTACTGCAGGAATGTGACGAGGCCTCACATCGAGAATGAGCTACCACGGCTAGGAAGTTTGGTCTTCATGGACGTAAGCCCCCTTCTCGGACAGGACTCAAGGGAACACAAAGTGAAACAGTAAAAGTAACAAACTTTATTGACATGAATTTCACGTTGATAAAAAATAGAGCATAAAACTCCAAAACCAATTTTCAGAAGCGTGCCACTTTTGGTGTCAGTAAAAGTCAATTTTTAATGCAGCGTCAGTGACATTAATTTTTTCTGATGTTCTAAAAAGGTCAGCAAAAATTTTACTGACAGTCTTTTGGTCAACAAATACTTGTTTTTTTTTTTTTGGGTGGTGAACTTTGAGTCGGAGAGTACCCTTAAGCTTGAGTTAGCAGCTAACTGGCCTGGGCAATAGGGTGCTTCTGGTGCCCACAAATTTTTTGTTTTCACATGCATACCTTCAATGTTTGCTTTTATATATATATATATATATATATATATATATATATATATATTATTTGAAATAGTGCCTGTCGGCCAAAAATGTCATGGCGACTGGAAACTTGGACAACACAGATCTCCGCTATAGGCAACAGTGAGGCTCTTCAGGCCTTCAATGTGTGGCTCATTGGCCTGCTTTGGCTGACAATGGGGTTTTGGTGCTCCAATATCAATGCTGGATGGTCCTTGGTCTCATCCGTCGTGAAGGCCATATTAAAATCCAGATGCACCTCCTTAATCAAGATGTCATTCTTCATGGTCAAGGTGGCACCACCTTTTGGTGAACCACGGGAGCTAGCACATCTCATCCTTGTCTATTCTTGGGACAAATATATCAACAATCTGCTCAACTGGCAGCTTAGGAAGAAAAAATATTTCAACAAAGAAAATGAAAAAAAAATTGAATTTGAACAAGAATAATAAAAATAGAAAAAAAAAACATGAAGAGAAAACAAAAAGATAGAGATCTCGCAATAAATGGGAGCATTTAGAGTCGTGGAATCTAGCTTCATCACTTTTGCAGCATAATTTGAAAGGAAGAGGAAATAAACAAAAGAATATCCTTATGAAGCACACAAGGGGGGAGAGAGAGGAAGGGCATACTTGTATGAGTTATCGAATCAGAAGAATGAAGCATATTAGGTAAGGCTCCTGTAATTCTTTCATTCTTTATTCTTTGAGTAATTAAATGGTGGGGAGCCGTCAACCAGCAGGGTTGCACAGAAGAATATTAGGTGAGGAAGAAGAGATAGTAAGGTTAGGAGGGGAGGGCATCCGTTTTTTAAAAAGGGGCAAAAGATTGTGAGTGGTAAAAGGATAAAAATGCTAAAACCAACACGAAAAATGAAGGTTGAGCGGTAAATTAAAAAAAAAACCCTTACGGACAAGCAGAAGGAAAGAAGAATTTTTTTAAGGGCAGGTCAATGAACTTATTAAAGCCGAATTAAATCCAAAATTCAAAAAATACATTATACAACTTAAATTTTTATATTTTTTTAATGTAATTTTTTTTTTCCAAGTAGTTTGGGTGGGCCACAGCCTAAGTGAACCCCCTCCCTCTGCCCTGAGAACAAGAAATGTCGGGATATTGATAACTAAATTAGTGAAACTCAAAGAAGCGTCACTGACGTATCTGAGAGAAGTTACTGAATACCAAGGCTTTTGTGACGTTATGTACAAAGACATTACAAACGATTGACAAAGAGGATATCTTCGCCGACATCCAGCAAAAATACGAGACAAAAATATTTTAAACCCTTCCACCTATGCATGAATAAACAAAATAGCTCGGTCTTCAGCCCTCTCTCCTCCCCCAAACCTCCACAGTCAAACTGCTCCGTCCTCCTTCCCTTGGAAAGGGATTAAGTGTGCACCCAGCGCATGCATAGGGGTGTATAATAACTGAAATGTCCTTGTTAAAGTAAAAGAAAAAGACTTTTGAAAGAACAAAAAAATTATAAAATGCTAAAAGACTAAAATATACATAGCTTGATAAAATCTAAAATGCCCTCTTGTGCACGCAACTCAATTGCCACCGCTCCCCTTTTCCCCACCAACTCCCACTCCTCTCTCTCTCTCTGGAGAGAGAGAGAGGAGTGGGACTATAATACATAATATATACAATATAAGGTTGAGAATAATCCGGAGGCGCAGATTTCGAATAAGGCTTTGACTTTACAATATTATTTAACATAACGTTTCACGCCCACAGAAGCTTGCCTCTACGGAAATCATCAAACCGGACTTATTATAGTCTCTCTTGGCAAAATTAATCTCCAAAAAAGGTAGGTTCCGTTTCTGGAGTCTGCTTACAATCATGGTTGGAACTTGTATACCGATGGATCATTCTTTCAGGATGGCAAGATCCGTGCACCTTTTTACTTTGTGCACGGCAATCCAAATTCTCTCCTGCTTTGCGGATCGGCGTAAGTGTTCTCATGATCTCCCTTCGGGCCTGTTTTCTTTATTTACACCCAAGAAATAGACATGCCCACATGTATAGTCCACATAATTAGTGCTTCTAGTTTCCCCTCCTGCAATGACATCAACCACACTTTTCTGTTGGAAGCTCACTTTACACATGTCAGTTATTGGTTTCCTTCTCCTACATATTTGTGTTTGAAAAGTGGCATACCTTTGGAGACGAATAGCTTGCATACAAGGAAAGAATTTGATTTGGAGGAACTATAGAACCATCCCCATGGAAGGGACGCCCTTCATGCATGCATCATAACCGGTGATCTTTTCCTTTGTTTCCTTCAGTGTTCTTGAGCATTGACTGTGGAGGAACTGGCGAGCACACCGACGGTTTAGGCATCAAATGGGTGGGCGACGACAGTTACATTAAGACTGGGAAAGCTGCCCATGTCCAGAATCTTAGTAAATACAGCCAAGAGCTCAATAGTCTCCGCTACTTTCCCTCCCACAAGAAAAGCTGCTATGTGATACCAGGCGTAGCCACGGGCAAGAAACACATGGTTCGGGCATCCTTCTTCTATGGCAACTACGACGGCAAGTTATCGCCACCCTCCTTCGATCTTCAATTCGATGGCAACACTTGGGCGACTGTGGATACTTCTTCCACCGACTCCTATTATCGGGAAGTAATATATGCACCCAAGAGAGGCAACATCAGTGTCTGCGTTGCTCAGACGTCGCCGGAACAGACACCCTTCATCTCCACTCTTGTAATTAGCGAATTTGAGCAGGGAATGTACGAAACGGACGGCAAAGAAGACGCTCTTGTGCGAACGAGCAGGACAGCCTTCGGAGCTGCGGACTTCGTAAGGTAAAAATAAAAGATACATAAACTACATGTCAGTTGCTAGGCTTAACGCATAACCTCATTTACACGGACCTCGACTTAAAAGACTCAAACGAACGTATTTTTTAATTTCCCGTCCGTAGTATTTAAGGCTTTTAATTATCAATGTTCTAATGCAAATATGCTGGGGAATAGGGTTGCCTCCCTTTTAGTTAGCCATGTTAATTACGATAATCGGCATCAACGGGCCGATTTGAATCCCATCTGTTTGACCGATTCGATTAGTCGGTAGCCGACCCAAGAGTATAGTGTTCCGTTGTTGAACAAATTTTCTAATAGTTTATACATTTACTGTTTTTCAATAATATCATTTGTTTTTTTATTCATTTATTTGACATTTGACTGCCAATTCTGTTAAATCGCCGAAATCGACAGCTACACAGGTTCAATTCTCAAAGCCGTTTTCGACAGGACAAATTTAAGTACTCTTTATTAATGTCCTAATTAGCACAAAATTCTGTTTTGTCCCTCATGTTATAAAGTATAGTTTTATTGTGCAAATGAATAATATTCATCATTTCTTATGGTCTGCAGCATTAAATACCAAGTTTAGCACCAGTTATTTTACATGTTAGGCTTACGCAAGCTAGCTGTCTCTGGTTTTCTTGGTCAACTTCTTGTTTCATGAAAATCAAAGCCCCACCCAGCCATCACACCAACTACACATACACACATATATACATGTATACATTATTAGGTGAGACTTCTACCAATTCTAACTTCATCGCTTTTAGGTCTACTTGTTTATTCTTTAAATGCTTAGTACAAATCAAGCATTCAATTAAAAGAGAGAAATAGATGCTATTATTCATGGTGGAAGTTGAATTAACCTTGCCACACACACACACACAAATAATATAGCCAGTCCTTAAATGAAATTATATTTTTGGAAATCACCTAGAACGCGAATTCATCAATCAGCTCATTTGCCAGCAAAGGCAGCCCAGGATACATGGACATATATATATATCTAATATGTCTACCTTGCTGAGTTGATTCGGATTTATATTAAATCCAATTATAAAGCATTTTTCAGAATTCTTCACCATTTCAGAATTTGTCACCATCTCAAACTCTTCTATGATTGTCTTTAGATATGAAAGAGAGGTTTACCTTCGCTTGTTAACAAACATAATCAGGAAAATACACTAACAGATTGATGATGCTCATGCCTTTGTAAAATTGTAAAAAAGTTAGTAAAAAAGTTAAAAGTTCAGAAATGATTTTTCTTTTCGAAAATTACCCAAAACACGCCAACTTCCCCTCCTTTTTTTTCACTCCCACTAACCAATTAGGGAAATTTGGCACAGTGTCCAAGTTCAAGCATCCTTATCTTTTAATTCATTTTCTTTAATGAGATTGACCGATTTTAAGGTAGAAAAGGAATTGAAAAAATAGTACTTTAACTGTCAGTTGTTGCATTGGCTGCAGGTACCCGGATGACCCATATGATCGTTATTGGCATCCAAGTGGTAAGATCGATGAAGTAATTACTGCGACGAGAGATAACATGAGCTTCATCCAAAAAACCACGGATATTCCGGTGAAAGCATTGTTCCACGCCATAACACCAGCGTCGAGTAAGGCAACGACTCTGACAGTGCCAACTTCAGGAATATTTTCGGAGGATGCTACCTATTATTACATTTTCTACTTCATGGAAGTGCTGGAGGCAGCTTATCAAAACAAGAGCAGATCATTCGATTTCCTTGTTGATGGCATCAAGCGGAACGATGATCCAATCATCCCTCCATACCAGTGGCGTAGGACTAACTACAATCAAGGCCGTCACCTGACTGCTGGATCGAACATTTCCTTGGTCAACACAGCTAATGCATCCCTTCCTCCAATCCTCAACGCAATGGAAGTTTTCAAGGTCCAGCGAGGACTCGCTAATGGAACCAACGAACAGGATGGTCTCTCTCTCTCTCTCTCTCTCTCTCTCTCTCTCTCTCTTTCTCTCTCTTTCTCGCATTAAAATAAACCCATGACATATTATAAATAATCAATCAAGTTGATTAAATAACTCGCAACTAGTTCATAAAACTCTTATAATTACTAAGTCTATATAAATATAAAACTTATGCGTCGTTTGATATATGAGTTTTTTGATCTATTTAGTTGATGTTCACATGGTGCCATATGCAAGATTAGGCAAAGTAATCTTACACGTAACGTTTTATAAACAATCAAGAAATTAGTTAGACAACTATATACTCAGTTTACAAAACACACAAAAATTCTTATACTTATTTTACTAGTTCTGATCTATTCATGAGATTTTGCAATCTTTTTTGGATGCCTTTATTTTAAACATTTTTAGCACATCCATATACCACATATACATACCTTAGAATCAGCGGACTACCACTGTTGCTGGATTTTTTTTTTTTTTACATCAAACATCACATATGCAGCCGACGACAATGATGGTTGTAATCTGACTGCTGGATCGAACATTTCCTTGGTCAACAAACCAGATGCACCTGTTCGTCCAGTCTCAACACGATGGAGCTTTTTGAACTCAAGACTATACTTGCTGCTGGAACTAACAAAAATGATGGTCTCTCTCTCATAGTGTAATTAGATGATTAATATAGTGCCCTGTGTCCTTCACTTTCACTAATTAATTCCATAATTGTATATTTACTTAGTCTCTATAAACATTAGGATTGACAACCTGATCTATAAGCTGTTTGATCTACCTATATATTCATGGCTCACATGTTAGCAAGTGCAAAGTTATACTTCAAGTTGCCATTTACCGTTTTTATATATAACAGATTGTCAACGATCAATCAAATTGATTCGGTAGTTCATGTTTGATTTACATTGTTCTGATGTTTATTTAGCTGAAAGACACACTAAGACTACTAAATGAACTTATTTTATTAATCAATTTCGTTAACCCATTGGATTTTCCAATATTTTTCTAAATACCATTGCTTTAAACATGTTTACCACATCCACACGCACGGTATCTTTATAGCTGATGAAACATAAGTACTTCCACAAGCTTGCAGTGCATTAACAATTTCAACTTTAAATCAGCATAATAAGATCCTTAGTTTTTTGTTTTAATCTATGATTTAGCAATAAAGAGCTAGGGAGCCCTAAATCCCTACCGGCCATCCTCCTTTTCACATACACAACTCAATGCAGTGCAATATTAGGTTATTTACATAAGTTATTTGTTCTAGGGAAATGCAAAAAAATTAACTAGTGCTCCATTTTTACCATTTCTTTTCACTGGAAATTTGAACAAAATGTTTGGTTTTCGTGACAATATGATTTGCAGTGAACGCATTGAAGGTGTTGCAGGGTCAATATCAACAACTTCAATCATGGGCAGGTGATCCATGCCTTCCTGCAGGGTCCACTTGGGAATGGCTCAAGTGCAATACTGATGATCTACCACGTGTTACTGAACTGTAAGTAGCACATAGTTGTCGGGTCTAAGTCTCCTTTAATTTATATGGCCCACTCCTATATACTAATTGAAATTCGGATATTGAACATATTGGTTAATAATTTCGATTGAATGATACAAATCTTTCTCCTTCTCACATGCAAGATTAATATTTTAAAATTAGGCGTAAGGGAATTTTGTGTATTTTCTTTCCATTTTTCTTTACTTTTCTAGGGACCTTAGTGGGCTAGGCTTGAGCAGTCCCCTTCCAGACTTCAGCAGCTTGATTGCACTTGAGATTATGTGAGTAAAGCACAATCATGCTTGGCTTTTTGCTTGTTTAATCAATTATATAGAGTTTATTTGAACAACTTTGATTTTGCAGTGATCTGAGTAACAACAGCTTGAGCGGACAGATTCCGGACTTCTTGGGGACATTTCCTTACTTGAAGGAGTTGTAAGTTTATACACGGAAAAAAGCTTATTATGAAACCAATTCACCTAATATAAAATTTTCTTTTGATTAGTTGGAGTCCAACACTTTTAGTTCTGGTCATAATTTTGGAAATTGGTCGGGGCATTCTATTTGCTTATACACCAATAGAAATGAAGTTAATTCAACATGTACTAGGACCAAATGTGTGCTCTTCAGTTTGTTCAACTTGTTTCTCTATGGGCCCTCAATAAATTGATCAGCACCCTTCTTGTGGAAAGTTACTTTTTTCTTCTTGCAGGTAGTGAGAAGTCCATGAATATGCAGTGCCTTTGTAGCATGAAGAGACTAATCACAATAGTTTTGTCAATTAGTTATGCTGAAATTGCGGTTTATTGAATCTTCTATTCCTTTATCTGAGTGCATTTATACAGTGTGAATATATAAATGTAGTTTAATATCTATGGGACATTATTGTGGTAAAGTTTTCATTTGTTGGTTGCACGTTTCAGGAACTTGGCAGACAATAATTTGACTGGACCCCTTCCACCATCATTGACAGACACTAGAAAAATAAAACTGAAGTAAGTGGGGTTGTATGGAGAAAGCAGACAGCATTGTGAGCATATTTTGTGTGTGTGTGAGAGAGAGAGAGAGAGAGAGAAAGAGTGAGAGAGATAACCATAGGGTGCCTGGTTACTTGTCTAGGCCATTCTGCTCTCCAAGAATAGAAAAACAAAAAGTATGATAACTGCAATTTGGGTGCTGGTACCTCATCCATAGCATGACAAACTAAACTTATGATACCTATAATTAATGGTAGACGATATTTCCTCCAAAGCATGGTTTGAATCTCTTTAATTATGTCTACTTTACAGTACAAAGGGAAACAATATCACTAAAGGCAACCCAATTCCACCCTCGACAAATGGTGGAAGAAATAAGAAGTTGATCATCATTGGAGTAGCAGTCGGCTCTGTTATCGCATTTCTATTGCTAGCCAGTTGTCTCATCTATGCACGCCTTCGAAAACAATGTCCTAGGCAATCATCTGACGTTGTGATAGATAAAAATGTAGGTAAGTCATTTCATTCCTAAACATGCCTTCATAGGCTCCATTTGAATGATTGCCAACAGCCAATTGCTTTAGTTTCCCAATTTCATCTATTATATAAGCCAAGCTACAGAAAGAGAAATCTTGCACTACAAACAATGCTTATTGCTTGTAATTTTCTTTTTTAAGCATGAGCTTTTTCATACCTCTTGTTTACCTCATCCAACTATTATTAATTACCTAGATAGAGTATTTTTGTTACGCCTTAAAGACATTTAATTGAGTACAATATCCTCCTCTTCACTGCCTCACCTCCTCATGCTTGTAGCACGATCAACACTAGTTAGGCAAAATGATGTTTTCTATCACTTCAAGATTGAAAAGATACAATAAGCCCCTTTGATTAGCAATCACGACGTACTCCTCCTTTTCCTTTTAGATGAGAAAAAGAAAAATATCTAATGAAAGAAAGTCCTTTTATCTTAAACTGATAGGCATTCAAAATCATATGTTTTTTTTTCTTTTTGAAATTGAATGGAACGAAAATTGTTAAACAAACGGCTCAAAAAACATGCAGGCATGATTGGTTAAGGAATTGTTATGTGAAATTGCAGAAAATCCTATGAAGCACAAGGGTGGTTATATTCAGCTGGTGCCAAACCATTCATTCACCTATGAAGAGATTGTGGAGATCACTCGGGACTTTGAAATCCTTATTGGTGAGGGAGGATCTGGCACTGTTTACTATGGCCACCTTAATAAAGGAAAGGAAGTTGCAGTCAAGGTATTGAATAATTCACAGGAACGACTATCTAAAGAATTTGTTGCAGAGGTTTGAACTAATTTATCCTTGATCATTTATTCATCTATTTCCATTTCATTTCTATTAGTAGACAAAAGAACTCACGGTTTGCAATATGCAACACTTCAGGTCAAGATATTAATGACAGTTCATCACAAAAACCTCGTTTCATTTGTTGGTTTCTGTGAGGAAGACATGAACATGATTGTCCTTTACGAGTACATGCAGAATGGAAGCTTGAGAGAATTCTTATCAGGTACACACCTAGATAACTTTCATTTTCTGAAATTTATCATGAATTTCTAAATATAAATGCCAAATATATCATAGAAGAAATAGTCATGTCATAAGAGGAGTCACACAGGATATGTCAATGAACATATGTAAATTACTAGATTATTACTTCCCAGGGTTGTGAAGGAATTCATCTACAACTATTTATAAACATCTTGTGGCATATATGAGATCCTGCTTTGAGTCCATGCTAATAATAAAAGAAGAGTTGATTGAGAAGTTTGGTAGCTTGCAACCTGCCATCAAAAGGTTTCTCACTCCTGTAGGTATAGCAAAAATGTGGAAACTGTTTGTCTAGCCTCCATAGTAGTTTCTGGAACTTGAAGTTGTTTTTTGATTCTTAAATGCCAAAACATTTTAAAACTAAGCTTTTAAACATATAGCATTATTATTACATAGATCACAGCAGAGTCAATATTGTTTCATGTAATAGTGAGTGTGACAGTAACAATCAGAAAATTAGCCACCAAGTGATCGCTTTGGTGATATGTAGCCAAAAAAACCGTAACAAAATCCTTAACATGGAAGAGGCGCCTGCAAATCGCTTTGGATGCCGCAACTGGTATGTAAACCATTGTCATTTGGTTTCTAAAGCATCTTCGTTTTATCATTCATTTGTCAATGTCAATATACTAGCTTCATCTTGCAATGCAGGTTTAGAGTATTTACACTCAGGTTGCCGACCAGCCATCATTCATAGAGACATAAAGTCTGCAAACATCCTTCTGAATGAACAACTAGAAGCCAAACTAGCAGATTTTGGCATTTCTAGGGCTGATGGGAAGACTCAAACATCAACAGTTCAGATTGCTGGCACCCTTGGATACATTGATCCTGAGTATGTCTTTTTTGTTAAATAATTATACCTTTTGGTTTTATATTCACATGCTCTCATGGCCCATAACTTATCAAGTTCATATCCACCAATGGCATGCCATGTTGTGGCTACCATGGGCAATTACCCACATCAGTCCACAAATTTTTTTATTTACACATAGAATCTTCAATAATTTTTTTTAAGATTTAAGTGCCTCTTAAATTTTGAAATTTAATGTACCAGTGCCCCTTGACCAGAAATTTCTGGTCCACCACTGATATCCACCCAAAATATTGTGTCGGCAAGGCCAACATTTTGAAATGTTGGCTCTGCGGGGGTTGCCCCATGAACAAGCCAATTCCACATATAATTTTGTTGGTGAAAAACAAGAAAGCAAAACGATGACTATGCTTGAGCTGCATTTAAGCCTGTAAGGAAAGGGTGGCTGTTGACTATGCTTGAGCTGCATTTGGTTGTGGCATGCTGTACATGCTCAATTAACTACCACATTGTGCAAGTGGGTCACAGTGAAGAAATTGTTAACTACTGCTGCCTTCTTTAGAAGCTACACATAAGCTGCCGACTTTACACTATGCAATTAGTAAAGTTACTTTTCACGACTATAGATAGGCACCCTTCTGACATCTAACTGATTGCTTTATTTCAAATAACCTTATGCATGTATTACATTCATGTCGTACATTTCAGCTATTTATTCTAGAAAAAGAATCACATTCTATACTATCGAAGAAACAATTACAAATGAGGATGTAGTTTCATGTTATATTCGATTAAAAAAGAAAACAAGAGAAAAATTCCAGTTTAGAATATCATCAAAAAGACAGATTAATAGTTGGACTGAGCTGCTTTGGGCCAATATAAACCCTTGTATGATTGTAACTAAATCTTTAGCATTGCATAGCCCAGGGTATCCTGCAGAATGCAAGTGCTGTTATATATAGTTGATCTTCTTTCAATTAAATAAGCTGTTAGATTTTTGACCTTCTTTCAATTAAAGAAGCTCTTAGATATTTCACAATCAAAACAAGCCACTATGACTATTTTTCTACCTTTCAAATGAAGTGAGTGCAGATTTTAATTTGTTGAAGGCATTAACTCTAATAGAAGGTCGATCATGCATCCGTCTCGCAGGTATTCTGAAACAAGCATTCTCACCAAAAAGAGCGATGTTTATAGTTTTGGCGTTGTTCTTTTTGAGCTCATGTGCGGTCGTACCTCTATATTTGGCACTTCAGAGCAGCACTTTCATATTGTTGAATGGGCAACATCAAAGATTGTGAGGGGTGACATAGAGAGCATTGTTGATCCAAGGATTAAAGGACAACACAAAAGGAATTCTATGTGGAAGGTTGTAGACGTAGCATTAGCATGTACTGCGCGTAGGTCTACTGAACGGCCAAACATGTCTATTATTCTCAAGGACTTGAACGAGGCAATGGAGATGGAGACTGGCTACCAGGTGTAGGATACTCAAGCGACAGAATTGATAACTACTTTGGTGTCTTGAACTGAAACATCTGTCCCATATGCAAATATCCCAGGTCATCCATTAGCAAGGTATGAATTTAACTTGAATATCACATGATAACGGGCAGACGAAGCTTCAATGAAATGGTAGTGATCTTTTGTTCCTTGACAATTGATTTCTTCAAGACATCTGTGGATAGTGATGGTGAATAAGCATTTGCTGTAATAAAGGTTTCTCATGTCCTTTGCTTCATCACTTTTTTGTTCTTGTCTAACGTTAAATTAAAAGTGGAGCAGAAGGTGGGCATGTATGTCAAGCTATAGTTAAGCATCAAATCAAACCCACCACTACAAGAAGGTTATTATGAATGGCTTTGAAAAATCTTAAAGATTTGGCATGGGTCTCAGTAATTTGAAAGAGACCCCACAATGAATAAGAAAATATTGTCCATTTTTCTGTATCTTTTGGAATCTAAAAAAGTTAAATTTTTGTCAAAGTTATTGGCAGAAAGATAGCAGAGAACTTGTCCTTTTACAATATTGTTTACACACTAATTTTTAATTTTTTTCTGGGAATTTGCAAGTTTGTTTTCAAAAGTTTTTGATAAAAACAAAGTTTGAAAAAAAAAACATTAAGAAGAACCTTGTAAGAAAATTCTTGAATGACATTTCTGACTATTATATTAACGGATTAAAGACATGCTATTATTTTACATCGATCGCAGCCAGTTTGTGATTACAAGCACTTGGATCCACTTCTATACTTGTCAAAGCAAGTGTTTCAAACTTTTAAATGTCCAGATTAGATGGGTTATTGACAATGTAAAAACCTATTTCGAAAATCCATGAATTAATCGAATGGTCATGGAATAATAAGACGAGAGAAACATGCTTGTAGCATAATTTCAAACCTAACGGCATCTTACTTTTGCCTACGTCTCCTAAATTTCCATGTCGGTAGAAATCAATCATCAGTTTCTGGGAGTTGATGTATAACATCTAAACCAGATTCTGTGTGTGCGCCTGTTATATATGTATATATAAAATGTGCGTGGGTGGGTGTCGGTTTTCCCGGCAGGTATGAAGGCAACAGGAAGCTCCTCCTCTTGAATAGTTCCCCTTCTAATTAAACAAGGTTACGTGTCGCTACCTCACTTTACAATCCAATCCGAGGATCACCTTAGCTGAATAGGGAGATACCATCTAAGGTGTTCAGCTGGCCACTATAAGACACCGGTCTGTTTTCACCTGCACAAACCACGAATGTAAGGGCTAGAAACGTTGAGTTTGGTCCATCTAATGTCCGAGGTTTTAAAATCAGACCATTAAATTGGTGGTGTTTGATGCGGTTTTTTAAAGCATCGGTTCTCCGTCTCTCAGGGTGGCAGGCATTTATAGCTTTCCAGCATTTGGTACATCCGGGCTTTTGACGAGGAATACCCGACGCTTTATAAAAGGCTGCCAAATGTCCCTACCCACGAAGACACAGAGAGGAGAAGAGAAGAGGGAGAGAGAGAGAGGCCTCGTACCTTTTACTAGATGCCGGTCACCGTCGATGGATGAAGAGCCCAGCTTCGTCCACATGAGCAGAGAGAAATCGGGCAACTAATCACCAAACCGCCATCATCTAAGAAAAAGACCGTTTATATATTCCTGTAAAATGAATTCAAAGCCAACTTGCTTATAAACTTCGAGAGCTTCAGAACGAAATCAAACTTTAATAGTGCTTTTGACAGAGTCAAAAACTAACCTATTGAATCCAACTTTTGTTTTACTTATAATCTGGCTTTAAGGAAGCAAAACACATAAAAATATGATAAAAGAAAATTCTTATATAATTAAACAACTAACTTCTCTTCTTCCTTGAACACCACACTACAATAACACCAGTCATTTATATATGCACCGGGTGGATAATCTGGTGCATCATGTACATTTGAAAGACAAAGAAAAGGAACTTCGATAATTACTACATAAAGATACACAAAATGTTCTTTTGACTAATAATGTGTTCATATTTTAATAAAATGACAACACAGAGCAGCACGCTTCATACACGGATGTCAAAATCAACAGAAGTCACAAGAGTCCTTCCTCAATAATAGCTATCAGCAGAAATCCCAGAATTCCAAGCAAATAAAGGCTTGGTAAAAACAACGGCCAGGAATTATATTGTAAGGTAAACAATGTATTATAAATTTATTAATTAATAATCAGAAAATTTTTGTACGCAAAGAATTTAAACAAACCATTTTAAGGCCGGTTAACAGCTGTCAAGCCCTCACTTCACCCCTTTGACAATTATATTTATTGAAGGCGCTGCTTGTGGCAAGCTTCATTGTTGGTGTCCAATCTGATCGTGATAGAAAGTTATTTGCTATTGGTTGCAGAATCTGAGAAGTATTGCAGAATGTTTTTATACTCATCAGTGCCATGCTTATTATCTGTGGCAGATTGCATAAGAACCAGAACCAACTAATATGATCAAAAATCCTCTGAAACCCGGACTTGCTCAATGCCAAGTGGGAGCTCATTTACACAACTTCAAGTAAAATATTTGCAAGGCAAGTGAATTTTTCTGCTGGCTTTTCATTATCAACTTGTATCTGCTTAGTAACATCAACAAGATCACCTTCCACTAAAGCTTGGATAATTGAGTTTTCTAGTGGATCCTCTCGGCTGGTTTGTGTGTGTGTATGAAAGCGTAGGATGTTGTACTTTTTTGTCCTGGCGTGCTGTGTGCTACTCTAGTTAAGCAATCTGTCTTCTGTCACTTGATTAAGCTGAAATGGAGAACATTTTGCGAGGACTTGACTACAGTCACTTAAATTCCAAAACATTTGATATGAAGCACATCAAACTTTTCGCAGGAGTGCCTGAGCGGCTTTTCCTTCCTAATTTTGAATAAGCGAAGCTACATCTTCATTCCACAGATAAATAGGATGGTTCCTGAAATCAATCATGTTAGTGAAATTCAACAATAAGGTCAATCCCAATCTACATAAAGGACAATTATTTGACAACACAATGACTAATTATAAAAGCAATAGATGGTAATAAGCCAAATCGAACAGCACAGTCTTGTTTTACCACTGCACCAGGATGGCTCGTTTCTTGTAAAAGCCTTTATGGTTTTAAACATCCCGTGGACTGTTACCTGCATCAGCAGGAAGAATGACCAAGTCAGATTGGAAAAGAGCATTAGGGATGTCTTAAGCGTCCAATCTCTCAATGAAGGATCATGACTAGAAGCAGGGGCATAGCCCATTCCTTTACTTGAAGGATGATGAGGGCCCAAGAATATTATGAAGATCCTTTGCAAAGTGCAAGTATGACACCATCAGAGAGGCAAAGTATGAGGCCCACAAGCTTAAGCTTACCATACGTTGGCTTGACATTGAAGATGTCCATCCTGCTCATTCATAAACTACAGATTTATTATAGAATAACATGATGGCAATCCTGAACTTGCACATCACTGATTAATTAAGAAAGCTTTTCATATTCTATCAAAATGTGAATCCTAGAATAACATTAAGAAGCTCATGAAAGCTTGAATGATGATTGAATTTTCAGGCTCCATTTTGCAGCCTTTAAGTCATAGACATTTGACCTGTCACATGGGCGCGGTGTGCAGGTGCTGGTATGGGATGTAACAAGTTCAAAAAAAAATTAGGTGTGGGTGTAGCGAGAGCATATAGATATACATATATATTTGTATATATTTGTATACATATGTGTGTGTATTATTTGTTATATAAGTAATGTTATTTGTCTATATTTTAAAACTTTTTTTATCAAGTTTACTTTAATATCATACAAAATCCAAAGTTTTATTAAACAAAATAAGGGGGAAGAGAGAGAAGAGAGAAACATAGGAAAAGGGAAAAAACCAAAAAATAAGAGAAAAGAAGAACGAGTGTAGTCAGCAGCACCTGGTTCGGTTTGAAAGAGTCGGGTGCCATGTGGCCTCACCCGCACCCTCACCCGCATCAGTGCAGGTGCGCTAGTGCACCCGTGTGACTTAGCATTTGACACTATGACTGCCACTCATTCACGGAAAGCTTCTAAAATAGAAAATATCATTTGCTTAAGTATATCTTACTTTGAAATAAACCAACCTGAACACGACTATTAAGATGAAAGTGAAGACTGGAAATACAGCAAGTTGCAAGGGTTTCGGGCTCAAAGTAATCCTCAAACAACATCCTCA
Organism: Nymphaea colorata; assembly: GCF_008831285.2. Taxonomy (NCBI): domain Eukaryota; kingdom Viridiplantae; phylum Streptophyta; class Magnoliopsida; order Nymphaeales; family Nymphaeaceae; genus Nymphaea; species Nymphaea colorata. Next base: position 5,129,129 of record NC_045142.1, on the reverse strand, counting down.
CCATTCAAAAAGCAGTTTGAGTTTCCTTTTCTTTAAATCCAATAACAGAAAAAAAAGGATAATATAAAGCAAGAAAGTTTCTTTCAAACAAGAACATACCTAAGAAGGGACACAAGGAAAGCCGTGCAAACGAAGCTCCAATACCAAGTTCAGACAGAAAATAGAGGTCAATATTGGCTTGTATTGGAAATGAACTTCTATCGTGGCCCAAGCTTGGCTCACTTGATGATTAAAATTAAACAACAACAAGCTAGGCTAGGATTTGCTTAGAAAATTGAAATATCTATTAAGAAAAATTTGGAGAAAAAGAACTCGACTAAGATTTACGAGAGCAACTCAAACTAATAATTCATATCCATTGACAATGTTTCGGTAAAAATTCTTCTAATGTTATTATAAATTATTCAAAAGAGTAAAAAATTGCTAGAAGTAACGATCCAATGCACCACTATCCAAATCGTTCATCTACTTTCAATATAATGAAAGCAATATAGAAATCAATAACAACAACTAAATTCTCATTCAACCATGCCACGACACAAAATTTTCACTCATCCTGGACTCAACAGGAGGGTCATAGGGATCAAAAAATTAGTATGGAACCATAACCAGTTGAAACGAATAAACGAATGCAAGAACAGAAAAAAAAGTCTAGAAGAGAAAAGGCGTACACAATGCTGATCCGATGGTGACGTTGAGAAGGAAGCCTCCTTCATAGGTGGCTCATGGAGAGGAGAGCGTACGGATTCACACCCACCCCCACCTTCTCAATCATACAAGAATGCGACAAAAACAAGAAGGAGAAACAGAACCCAACCCCATTGTGCATGAATATGAACATAAGAGGGAGCAAGTAGAAGAAACCCTAATCCTAGCAGGCTTGGTGAGAGGAGAAGAAGAAGAAGAAAAAGCACAAGAGATTGATGCTACGAGTCGAAGGACTTTTGCTGAAGAAGAAAAGGAAGTTTTGCTGACCTCGATCAGATCGGAGACGGTGGGAGCGGGGAAGTGATATTCCTTCCTGTACCTCCTGAGGGTGGAGGAGAAGGGGGTGGCATTAAACTCGACGAAGTCGGCGGCGTAGCTCTTCTCGAGCCCATGGAATGGGAGGCATGGGAGGTCAATGGAGCTCGGGTGGACAAGGGCAGGTGGTCTACAAGCGGCTTCTCCAATGATGGGGACGGTGGGAAGGGCAGCGGGTGGCAGGGCGTTGGCGGAGAGACAGGAAGAAATTGGTCGTAGAGGAGATCGAAAGATGAGTCCAAGCAGAACTCCGTCTTCTTGAAGAGACTCATGTTTCTTCAAAGAAATTACCAGAGAAAGAGAGGTACAAGCCTTTGAGACTCGGCGGACAATCACTTTATTAGTTTTTCAGCTCACCAAGAAGACAATCTTGTGATAGGGATGTGAGGGTTATAGAAGTGAAAAACTAATTATTGCCGACACTTTGCATTTCATGTGCCGAGAACGTGGTATGGTATTTTCGTTGTTGTTTGGGCAATGACAAGTGACCGAGGTACCTCGGTGGGGTGTCATCATGCTCTCTCTCTCATGATATCTCTGTGGGGTGTCCCCCCCCCCCCTCTCTCTCTCTTTATATATATATATATATATTATTTTTAAAAAATTAAAGTAATTGAATTTGTGGCACTCCACCACCGATAGTTTATAGACAGGTAATAAAAGTGTTTCAAGAAAATAAACCAAAGAAAGATACCAAATAATACAGATCAGACGATACTCAAGATCTAGAGAACATAAGGAAATGATGAAGGAGAGGATAGAAAGTCTGCAGTAGGAGATCTGCGGCTCAGGTTTGACTCGTTAGCCTCTAGATGTGTGGCTGAGATGTCTTCTTTTCTTTAGTGGGATCTGCTTTTATTCGTTCTGCAAACAGACTTCTTTATTCACTCTGTCTCTGACGAATCTGCCAAACTTCTTTATTCGCTCTGTCTCTGACAAATCTGCCACTACTTATTTATTCGCTCTGTCTCTGAGAATCTGCTTTTCTTTATTCGCTCTTCTTTTATTCACTAATGGACGAATCTGCTTTTGTATGTGGTGTTTCTTTATTCGCTCTTCTTTTATTCGCTCTTGAATTCGCTAATGGACGAATCTGCTTTTGTATGTGGTATTTCTTTAGAATATATTCCAATCAATCACAGTTTTTTCATGGTAATGGTAGTGATTGAAGTATTGACTGGAATTATTAGATTTACTTCGCACAATTCTTTACCATTTCCGCATTCTGCACATTTATGCTCTGGGTATTTTTGCATGAACTGGCAAAATTCCATGAGATTTTTCGTTCCCATCAATGGTCCTTTTATTGCTCTAGTCTGTGCTGGTATATCCGGCATTATCAGGGTTTCTAGCCACCTTAAAATCTCCTATTTACTTCCTTCTTTCGTTTTTAATGACAAGGAATAGATGATCTGTCTGTTTCTTGCTTCGTACATCCACACATTGGGTTCTTGGTACTAGTGTAGCAATTCTTCAAAGATTACTTGTAAATCTCTGGGCCTTTTCCTGATAAAGAAGTCTTTCATTTCTGGCAATAATATCTCTTCCTGTAACTGGTATTTTGGTTGCACAAGCTCTTTTGTTAGTCCTATCTTGACGACATATATGGCAGGAAGTATCCTATCCTCAAATATTTCTGCTTGGGCAGCATATATCCTTAGAAATATAAGAGGTGCTTTTGTTACTTCTAGGTACCGCTTTGCTGCTTTGCATAATTCTGAAATTTCTTCTAGTTCCTTAGCATTACTGGTGTAAATAGTGTGAAGTAATCCATAACTGTGTACCATCTTTACTAGGTTTGGATCTGTGTTTGGATAGGCTATCATTTTATTTATCCCTGGATATGGTATGGTAATATAGCCTTTTCTTGGTGAGATATTCTTTTCTCTAAGATTTTTGTTTAGGTAGTCACAAACTTTTTTCAGGTTTCATAGGTAGTTATTGATTATCATGGATTGGCTTGCGGTTTTCTCCTTCTAGATGGTTTCCAGATAAGTTTGGGTTTAGGGTGGTGTGAATAGGCTCGGTTTAATTTGTATAATAGGTTTTTGGAATCTTTGGTTTAGGTTTGTGTCTTTGAACCTTTGTTTGAATATAATTTATGACTTGGTTATTTCTTGTAATGGCTTTGGTTCTTGGATTTCTATTTTTGTTTCTAGTTTTGGTGTTTGGATAATGATTTCTGGGACTTTTTAGAGGTTTTTTGTTTCGGTTTTCCATTTCAGAAGTTCTCTGATTTGGGTTTGTAACTGGGCTATCCGGGCTTGATGTTCTTCTAATTCCATTCTGATTATTTGCACAAGAAAAAGGTTGAGTTATTGAGATTATTTTTACTGAGAGGCTTGGCATGGTGACCGCAGCTCAGTTTGTAGTGTGTGTAGTGTGCTAATTGGTTCTTATATATGGTTCCAATTGTTTTGCGATCTGTATCGCAATTCATCACTTTTGTATAGTGACCATCCATAAACGGATTTGTTTAGTCTTTACCAGTAGCCGTTTGCTCTAGACTAGTCGTATTTCTCTTAACCAAATAAGGTTTCTGGTAAATACGATTACCGTTGTTACTGTTTTCTGCAGTTATAGTATAATTGGTATCCAGTGGTGTGTGATTTTTGTGTTTAATTTGTTCATGTAAATAGTACTTTCTTCCTGGTTACAATCTCATATTCCTAGACAGACAATCTGCATAGCAGTTTTCATTAGTCCTGATCACTTCAATGTCAAAATCAAATAATTTTATGTTGTTGACTAGCCTTCTTATTTCTTTCTTTACGATCGAGCTTTCTAACTTTGCACCTAACCAATGTCTTACTTGTGTATTATCGGTTCTAAATTTAAATTTAGTATAGACTACATATATTTCGAAATGTCTAAGTGACTGGTATAATCCTAAAAGTTCTTTTCGGTTTATTTCCCATTTTGTTTCGTTTTCTTTAAAGCTTCCTGAATGATATCTACATAGATATTCATTCTTATCATTTTCATACTTGTATTTTAACACTGATCCATAACTATATTCTGAGGCATCATATTCTATAATCCATATAAATGGTTTCTGTTCATTTGGTAATTCTAGTTTAGGTAAGTTTTTACACACTGTTTTAATTTGGTTGATATGTTGTTTGTCTTCTTCCGTCCAATAGTATTCTTTGTGTTTTTTCAGTTTTTCTTGGAGTGGTTTACAATGTTTTGCTAGGTGTGGTATATATTCTTGACTTGGTTTACTAGTCCTAAGAATGATTATAACTTTTTTTTAGTATCGAGTTCTTCTATTTGTGCTATTTTTTGAACAATATGGGTTTGCATTTTAATGCCTGCTTTGTCTATTTCTATTCCTAGGAAGTCAATCTGTTTTTTACAAATGACTGCTTTGTTTTTACTTATAGCTATTCCTGCCTTGTTTGCATATTTTATGAATTCGTTTAGCAACTCATAATGGTCTTCCTGTGTGTGGCTGAAAAGTAGTATATAATCTATATATATTACACAATTTCTTAACCCTTTAAACTGTTCGTCCATAAAACTTTAGAATCTTCTAGGAGCATTTTTGTATCCAAATGGTAGTACATTTCATTCATAAAATCCGTTTGGAACTGTGAATGCTGTTAGTTTTTTACTCTCTTCTTCGAGTTTTAAATGGTAAAAACCACTTTTGCAATCAAATTTACTAAAATATTGGTATCCTGATATTTGTTTAAGTTTTAGTATTTTATTTGGAATTGGGTAGTTATAAGTTTTAACTTTTGCGTTTAAATTTCTATAATCTATAACCATTCTAGTTTTTCCTCTCTTTTGTTCACTGTGCTTATTAACAATGAATGCTGGGCTGTTATGTTTTGAGTTTGACTTTTGTATATATCCTTCTTTTAACAGTTCATTTATGTGTAAATCAAATTCTTTTAGATCATCATATATATTTTAAAGATGGTTGTGTTATTATACTATCTTCTTTTATCAATTCTATTTTTACTGTTGTTTTATGCTTGTCTCAATATTGTAATGGATTTTCTGAGTACAATTTTTCTAATCTTTTTTCTATATTGACTAGTTCATTTATTTCATAAACATTTAAAGTGATGGTATTTATTTTTTCTCTTGTTAATTTTTGGGTTATTTTACTATCTCCTCTTATCCAAGGTGTTTGTTTTCTTTCATTGTTTTTTACTATCAGTGCATTGATTTTATTAACATAAACATAAATTAATGTAATTCAAAAACATAAATTTTATTAATTTTTATTACCTTTTTCCAGATTTGTACATTTACATTTTCGGCTTTGTAATTTATTAGTGCTTTGGCTCCATTAAATCCTCTAACTTCCAAAGGCTTATCTAGTTTTTCACATTCATTATCTGGTAAGCAATTCTTTTTGCATAAGTTTATTTGGGCTCTCGTGTCTATATATGCTGTATAATATCTATTATGATATCCTCGTGGTATAACTTTTATCAATATATATATATAAACTTGTTTTTACTAATATTCATTCGGTATCGCTTGATTCTTCATCACCATAGTTTCTTCTTCCAAATGCTCTATAAGTAAGATATTCTACTCTTTTTTCTTTTTCTTCCCAGCATTCCATAAACTTCCATTCTGCAACTACTCTTGCTCGTAAATAAGTAAAGAAATGCCTCCTGTAGTCTCTAAATTTCCTTCTAATCACCCTTTTTCCTAATTTTTCTATAAACCTGAGTACCCATATGTAAATTCTAAATAATCTTCCTGTCCTATTTCGTACAAATTTCCTAGTGTCTCTATTATATGCTTTTACACTTGTATTTGAAAACATTCTGTTTCATCATATGATATATCTGACATTGATTCATCTGAGTCTATGTTTCTGATCTCTCTAATCCATCTATCATGTGTTTTGTGTATTAGTCGATTAATAAATTGTCTAACTATTACCATCTTTTTTAATAATAATACCCATTTGTTTCGGGTAGCCATAACTTTTCTTCTATCGTTTACATTGATTGGTACAATATATGTTACTCTTGGATCTAATTTAATCATTTTATCCTTTCATTCTATTTATTATATTTCTCCACATTATGTCATCGTCATAGTCATAGTAGTCATTTTCGTAATCTGTATAGTCCTCTGTATAATAATCCTCATTATCATAGGCTGATAGTATGGTCAACCTTCGTTCTTCTTCTTCTACCATGTCTTTTAGGTTGTTAATAAATCGTTTTACTAATATATATCTTTAATATATTAGCTAATTTTTCTTTCCTAATTTTCTTTTCCTCTAATGCTCTATCCAATGCCTTTTTCATATCCTGTTCAAAATTTTTAGTATTTATTTGGCTAATCATCAAAACTTCTTAATATTATTATGCGCTTTCCTAGATGTTCAATTTCTAGTGTATATTTTTCAATACTAAAGTTTTCATATTTATTTAGCCACTTGTTGCCTAATATGATTCCTTTTAAACAGTCATTTCTCAATGCTTGTATTTTGAATTCTACTTCAAACAATATATTCGGCTATCTTAATTTCCTTGCTCACTTTCCCTATGCTTCTTATGATGTTTTCCTGCATATCCTTATATCTATGCTCACTTGGTAATACTATATCATTATTTATCATGTCTGGCGTTATATAATTTTCTTCTGATCTTGTATCTATTAATATTTTCTTTATCATATTGTCTATATTTCCTTTAACATGGAATTGTTTTTGGTGACTAGTTTCTCCTGATGTACTGATACTTAGTCGTTGTTTGATAATTTGTAATTTATTTTGTCCATCTTCTACGTAATATGATTCATCGTCGTTTATTATTGTTATTAATTGTTTGAATGGATTGTCAATTTATACTGTGCCATTTGTTTTTCTTTTTGCTGATATTTTATGTTTATTTGTTACTACATACATATTTTTCCCTTTGATAGTCATTACTTTATAACCTTTCTCGAGTTTTATTCCTGATAGTTTCCAGTACAATACTAGGCTTCTATCTATGTGTTTGTCTGTTAGACTTATAGTATAGTTAGGTTTTACTATAAACTTTAGTTTTTGATAAATTAGGTTTCCTCTAACTTTTGCTATTATAGTTTTCTCTGTTGGGTAGATTATCCTATCGTTTGATAAATAAAGTTCTAATGGAGTATCTATACCTTCTTTAAAACAAGCTTTTACTAATATTTCTATTCCTCCAAAATATACATATTTCGTAGGATTTTTTATTTTTAGTTGTTTTAGTTCTTCTTGGATTCCCTGTCTATTGATACGTGATACTTTAGTTGTTCCTTCAGATAATCCTGCATGTTCTATGTCTATTACATGTTTTCGTTGGTTGATAATATAGTATTCTTCTTTTTTCTTAAGCATTGTTTTTATTACTGGTATTTTTCTTATTAACGGAAAGTCAAATATTTTTTCGGTGCTAATGTCCAATTCTTGGTTCTCTATTTGCTTGAATATTTTTTCATAAAAAATGACTCGTTGTATTGTGTAATCTTCTGTCAACTCTTCTTGGTATCTAATATCTTGTGGTTTTTCTATTTTGTTACTCATCTTCACTACTGTCTGTTTCGTATATTGTCTCATTAGTGAATATCTCTATTTCACTAAGTTCTTCAATATTGATATAATCATCTTCTATTGTATTTACTAATTTTTGTTTTATAGGTTGTCTACAATTTTTTGCTATATGTCCTATTTTTCCACAGTTATAACATTTACAACTTCTTGGGTTTTTGTTATTTTTATTTTTATTTTTAATATAGTATCTTTTCTTTGGGTACTTATGCTTATATTGTTTATATTTTTTATAGTAATGTTTGAGCTTCCTATATTTTTTATTGTATTTTCTTGATTTATAATATGTTTTACATCCTAATTGAGGTGTAATATGTTCTTCACAACATTTATATGGTGATTTTATTATTAATTTTAGTTTTTTGGACTTTACATATTCATTACACATTGTTTTGAACCATGTTCTTAGGATTTCTATTCTTGATCCTAATGTATCTTCCTTTGGTTTATTTTCTTGGAACACTTTTATTACCTGTCCATAAACTATCGGTGGTAATTTTGAAAAGAACAAGTCTAAAAATCTAGGTTTTTCTTCTAAAATTATACTTGCTTGGTAATAATATTTACTGAACAGTTCTGCATATTCTTCTAGGTAGCACATGTCACATACTGCCAAATTTAAAATATTTTGTCTTGCATTTTTTTTATTTGGTTTTCATATATTTTTTCAATATTCGAATGCGAGAATTCTACTTTAATAGATCACAAGTATTTTTCTAAGATGTCTAACGAGTTTGTAGTAGTCGCTCCTTTACTATCTGTGTTTGCTCTTAGAGATTCTTTTGAAGAATTAGGTAACTGGTCAAACCATAAATATACGTTTCCTACTAATGAATTTTCTATATACGCTGGTACATTTTTAATTTCTATTTTTTTTCTGTAATATGTTTACTCATTTCTGCTTTCCATATTTGCAATAATACTAGTATGTTATTTGTGTTATCTAAATTTAATATTCCTTGTTTTCATTCTTTTTCTTCAATTTTTGTTTTTAGCCTGGATTTCCAAATTCTTTTCCATGTTTCATTTTTACTATAATCATCATGGTGTCTATTTCTACTCGGATTTCCTTCATGTGTTCTTGGACCTGCTGGATATTCTTTTCTAATTTTTATCCCTTCTTTAGGAGTTGTGTTCATATTTATTTCCATGTCTGTTATTGATTCGTTTTCTCCTTGGTTCATTAATTCTATATAAGTTATACTTGTTTCGTAGTTTCCTGTTTCAATCTCGTCTTCTGTTTCTAAGTCTTGTATACTATTTGTTTCTACCATATTTATCTCTCTGTGTTTTTGCAAATTATCTAACACGTGATCTATTTTTTTATTTGTTTGTTCAAACTTCTGGTCTATTTTATCTATTAATTTTTCTAATAGTTCTATAACTTTATCCATTTTATTTTCCAGACTCACTGAGCAACTTTGCACTGACTATTCTTGATCAGCAGGGCAACCTTCATATTGCCACGTCTTCAATTTAGGCTTAGGCTTGTATTCCTCGTTAAGTCTTCTTATCCTATGTAGGACTGTTTCGGTGTGCATTTCTTCCTCATCCAGTATTAGGTACATATCATCCTGATTTAACTCTAAAAATTTTCGTTCTAAGTTTGTTTCAATTATTCGGCATTTCTGTCCGAATACAAAAGTTTTCTTGGAATCAATTTCGTATTCTAATTTGTTCATATAAACAACTCTGTTATGACTCTTCCGATAATTAGGTCTCGGTTATACATAGCTGTTAGGTATTTTATCTCTCTTTTAACTATCTAGTCTGAAATATACAGTTTTTTTGGTTCTCGTTCTACCTTTTAGATTTTGGGTTTCTTTTGATCTATGTTTCTTAAGATATCAGTGAGTTGGTTACTTATACGTTTCTGATTTTTCAAAATTATTTTTAAGTCATACAATATTTTTTTAAAGTCTGTTTTATCCATATTTTGTGAAGGGTTTTCCTTTCCGAGAAGTGCAAACATTTCCATTGTCATGTATGTGGTTTGTGTCCTATGATCTATCGGATTGCAATAACTTGAAATAACCTTCATCCTTTATATTATCTGATAGGCTCAAGACTCATCCTTACTGTGTTTCCCTCATGACATGACCATCTCACTTTCCTCGATTGGCCTCTGTCTTTGTGGGTACTCGTCTAGGGTCTTTCCCTCTTGGGTTACACATTCAGATTCCTCTTTTACTATTCAGTCATATAATCGAACTCAGGTGAACTTCAACTTAAACAATTGATAGAAATTAAGACTACTCTGCACATGAGATCAAAATCTTAACACATACTCGTAAGAAAAACTAACACTTTATTTCACAATTAAAGCAAACATACTTACAGTTATTTCATCAATCCCTAACGAGGTTGATGATAGCTTACTACTGCTTGTCTCCGAAACAAACTTCATGAAACTACTAACTAGACTATATAGTTACAATACTCTCAAGCTCTGCTAATGATGCCAACAAATAGGCCTGGGCGTCGGGCCGGGGCCCGGGCGGGAAGGGCAGCCCGGCGGCGGCCCAGCCCGGGCAGGAAGGGTGGCCCAGTGGCAGCCCTGCCCGGCCCGACTCCCACCCTCGGGCGGCCTTCGCCCTCCGCTCGCTCCCCTGACCCCTCCCTCTCTCTTCCTGTCTCCCTCTCCTTCTCCCTTCGTCTCCCTCTCCCTTCTCCCTTCCGTCTCCCTCTCCCTTCCATCTCCTTCTCCCTCTCTCCCTTCCGTCTCCCTCTTGGCAACCCAACCCCGTAGGCAACCAATGTCACTTTTTTTTTTTTCCATTTATTTTCCGTAAAAGAGAGGGCATATAAAGTGATCCAATTTTTTCCATCGGGTCCAGGTGGCAACCAATGCTCTTGACACCAGCTCTCATCTCATTCTCTCTTCAAAGCCTCTCAGAGTACCGTCTCTGTAATTCACCGGTGACCATGAAAGAAAAATAAAAAAAAAGAAGGGGGGAAGACTCCTACTGTCCGCTTGAAAGTGGTTTTTATGTTTGCCTACTGCCTGTAAGAAAATAGGCATTGAATACTGCCTATAAAAGAGATCGGGCAGTGACAACCTTGATCGAATGTGGGCAGGAGGTGGTGATAGGTGCTTGCCCTTCAATCTTGAGCGTCACAGATCTTGTGTGAGGAACCTTTTAATGTCCAACATTAAGAGAGTAGTGTATTGGCGATTCCTAACACAAACCCTTTCTTTGAAAGGACAACGTTGCTGCCTACAGCTTGTTGAGGGATGGCTGCGTTAGCGTTCAACCATAAACTTACGATACCAAACAAGCACCTATTAACAAGTCTTTATTGACTATGTCAATGTGCACTCGGCCACGTCTGAGAAGTAAACAAAAAAAATGGCCCCTTCTAAGGACAAAGCTGGATATAAAAAATGACACCATTTTCGTGAGTCCGCTTATAACCAGACGTTGCTTCCTGTTACAGGGGTCAATGACATGTACAGTACTGTTTCTGTCCTTTAATACGACACAACATTTCAACAAACAAAACTCCACCGCGAACGATAGTATTTTTCTTTTTCCACGGAGAGACAGAAATCAAAGAATTAATATAATATGAAGTTTAATTACAACAGAAAATTTAAGAAGTCTCACAATGATTTGCGGTCCGTCCAGCCAATATGAAGTCAGAAAATTTTTATTAGTCAGGCAAAACCATAGTGTAAAAGTTTTAATAGGGGCCAAAATATTTTTTTAAAATTTTTATATAAACTTAATAATTTTTTTTAAGTTACATGTAAATTTTCCTTTTTTTTTTTTTTTGAAATTTTGGGTTGAAAGGAGGGAGGGTCCTTGGCCCTTGTCGGGGCCCCATGCCCCTGCCTGGCTCCACCGATGCATCTCACCCAACCGTACATTTAAGGACTAACATAGCGTCAGAGAAGATGGATCCTGCTATCGTGTCTGCCTTTATTGGAATGGGTGGTCATATATTTACTTAATTTATCGATCGTCTTACCAGGGATACTTGACCTTTTCACCGTTTTTTGAGTCGTTTCTCAAAATGTTGAGATTACATATGAATGCAGAATATCAACATGCGTAGCATTTAGGGAATTTGAAAGTCAAATTTGTAGATCCATTTACAAGGATTTTGAAAATTTAATAATTAGTTAGTTTCCTGCTCACATTATGAAAGCCCATCCAGGCATTGAAAATTCAGGAATTTTCCATTTTTTATGAAATTCAAATATAGGTTAATTTAATTTCATCAGCTAGCTTCACAATTAGATGAGTAGACATAAACAAAATTACTGCAGGAGTGCAGGTAAAATGATGGTTCAAAGTATGTTCCATACATGCATCAAGTCCACCATGCACGCATGGACAACGGAGGTAGATCAAAGGAAGTAGATAATGAACTTATACATTGTGTGGGTGTCTATATATATATATATATATATATATATATATATATATATATATATATATATATATATATATATATATATATATATATATATATATATATATATATATATATATATATAAAAGAAAGAGAGATGGGGAGGGAGGGGAGAGAGAGAGAGAAAGGTGTGCAAATTAACAAGACTAAACAAGTTTATGTGATTGAATCATAAGGAGGGAAATGTCCTTTAATTAAGACTTCTATTTATGCTTTTGACTTCATTTTAATGGTCTTTAAGAAATTAATGTCATTACGCAGCAAAGCTTACGAGCTTGCCTCTACCCCACAACGTGATCAAACCGGCCTTTAAATAATCTCCCTTGGCGAATTAGACCCCAAAGAAGGTCCGCGCAGCTTTAGGTCTCCTCATTGTGGGAACTCGATCAATCACCATTTCAGGATGGCAAGATCCCTGGCCCTTTTTGGCTTCTGCATTGCAATCCAAATTTTCGTGGGGTTTGCTGATAAACGTAAGTGTTCTCATAGTCTAAACTCAGGGTTCTTCTGGTTATTTGTTGAAGAAGAAATACACATGCCCACATGTATAGTCCGCATAATTAGTTCTGCCAGTTTTCCCAACTACAATAACATCAAACACAACCTACTATTGGTACTGGGAGCCCGCTTTATACATGTTATGTTAGCTTCCTTCTCCTACATATCTGAGGTTAGTAGGTGGTATCAGGGCAGAATTTGATTTAAAGGAACTAGACTCATTCCTATATCAAATTGATTATAGAATAATTCAGATGTTGATCAAAGTTCTCCATCCAAAATGCTTAGGTGAACATATGTGCATGTCAGCACATTGCTATAAACTTCATGGACGTATATCTGGTTTAAACATGTCCAGAATATCGAGGGTTTTCTGATGTCGTTTCCTGTGAAAGAACTGATATTTGCATAGTTCCGGGGCAGCCATGGGAAAATCGTTTTAAAGGGGAGCACAATTTCCGAAAACTTGAGAAGCGAATGCTAGACTCGAAAAATAGCTAATAATAGGAAGACTTTTGTGAAAATATCTATCCAAAAAGAAAAAAATTGATTTTGTGTCCTCCGGATTCATGTATGATAATCGGCGAGTCTCTTTTGTTTCCTTTCAGTGTCCTTAAGCATTGATTGTGGAGTAACTGGCAGGCACTCCGACGGGTTGGGCATCAACTGGATCGGCGACGATGGCTATATCAAGGCCGGGAAAGCTGCCGAAGTGCAGATTCTTGGTATATACTCTCGAGAGCACAACAGCCTCCGCTACTTTCCCTCCCAAAAGAAGAGCTGCTACCTCATCTCAGGCGTAACCACGGGCAGGAAGCATATGATTGGGGCACACTTCTTCTATGGCAACTACGACGGCAAGTCATCGCCACCATCTTTCGATCTTCTATTCGATGGCAACCATTGGGCCAGCGTGATAACTTCGTCCACCGAGTCCTATTATTCTGAAGTCATATATGCACCGAAGAGAGACAACATCAGCGTCTGTCTTAATCGGACATCGCCCAACCAGACACCCTTCATCTCCATTCTTGTAATTCGGGAATTTGAGCTGGGCATGTGTGAAACGGATGACGAAGAAGACGTTCTTCTACGGAGAAGCAGGATAGCCTTTGGAGCAGATGACCTTCTAAGGTAACGCAAAAAAAAAAAAAAAAAAGGTAAACTATGAAGACCTAAGTTTTGGGGTATAACTCATGATTCGACCAACCCGGTGGATATATGTAAGCTCCATTATAAACAAAATGATTAAATATCTTTTCTACCCAAATTTTTCATAAAATATTTTTGCACTATTTTTTTGTCAATTGATCTAAATAATTGAATTGGTCAATTTCGAATCGGCTGATTAGAGAATCCAACTAGCGAACCGGTTTTCACAACATTGGACAAACTACCCTCCTTATTTGCCATAACTAGAAAATTGCATTTTATCTTCCGTTATAGTTCTCTTCTCTCTCTCCCTTTATATATATATATGTATATATATATATATATATATATATAGTCTCACGATTTTGAGCTATTTTTAGTTCACATATGATAATACTTTCGTGCGCCAATATAATCATGATAAAAAATGCCATGGTTAATAGAAAAAGAAAACTTTTATGGAGACAAAAAAGAAATTAAAAAAGTAAGGTTTTAGGACTGGATAAAACTCAAACCTAATGATTTGTGTCAGTTAATAGGTGCAAATGGTTATGACCAATATATTCTTTTTGAGCGGCAAAGAAGCATCTTGTTTTTTTGCCTCGCTCATGTTGTTATTTCATACCTATGTCATTATTTTATATCCATTATCCCATGTTTATATCATTATTTCATCCTCTTGTCGTTGTCTCATACCCTAGTAATCGTTTCATGGCAATCATTATCTTAGACAATGACGTGGGTAAAAGTTTCAAGAATTTTTTTTCCATCATTCTAACATCGCCTTGTGTTCAATAGAATCAATAATAAAGATGGAAAAAAAAGTAATGGCTGTTGGCAAACGTCCTTTTGTATTCATTTTAAGGTTTTTTCTTGAACAAATTAATCATGAAATCAACATTGTACAGCATCAAACAATAAGGGCCCTTAAATATAGGCTTTTCTCTTTCTTTTTTTTTGGGTGTGATTTCCAAACTTAAAATCAAAGAAATGGATCAAGTTAAATGGGGAGTTGGTAAACAAACTTGAACACGTCCAGCTCGAACTAGAAATCTGTCTATCAAAATCGAGCTCAAGTTGACCTTGCACTTGAGTTGAGTTCAGCTGACTGAGCTCAAGTTCCACTCAGCTCTTGACACAGACAGGAAAATTGGATCTCTATCATCATTGCCTTGAAAATTTATTCATTTATGTTTCGACAGCTCATTGTAAATCATTTGATTAATTGATAATGAATTAGACGATACCATTCACGGCATCATAATTACTGAAAGTAAAGATTTGGCGCCTTCAATGTTTATATGTATACGTCACGGTTATTTACAACCTCAAAAAATGTTTTCATAAAATCCAACGGAAAAGCAAAACAATGATGAAGGTCAAAGATCATTTGCAATGAGCAAGAACTAGAACATGTTATAGGCGCTTTGATTTGCATTAATGGCAGGTACCCCGATGACCCTTACGATCGTTATTGGTATCCAAGCGATGCGATGGACGGCGTGATCAGCGTGGCGAGAGATAACATGAGCTTCATCCAGGGCTTCCAGGATATTCCAGGAAAAGCATTGGTCAACGCCATAACACCAGCGTCGAGCATTGCCACCAATCTAACAGTCCCGACCTAGGGAATTCTTTCTGTCGATGCTACCTATTACTACATTTTTTATTTCATGGAAGTGTTGGAGGACGCTTATCAAAACAATAGCAGGTCATTCGATTTCCTTGTTGATGACATCAAGCGGAACAATGATACAATCATCCCTCCTTACCAGTCTTATATAACCGATTACAATGGTGGTCGTTACCTGACTACTGGATCGGTCATTTCATTGGTCAACACAGCTGATGCGTCCCTTCCTCCAATCCTCAACGCCATGGAAGTTTTCAGAGTCCAACGAGGACTCGCTGCAGGAACCAACGCAGACGATGGTTTTTTAATCTCATTCTCTTCCTCTTTAGTTTGTATATACGAAATTGATGGAAGTCATAAGTAAACAAGTCCTCAGCTGCGGTTTGACTCGTTGGAAATATGAAATTGGAAAGAAGTTTCTACAAACTTATTTCAAGAATTGAAGAAATAGAAACAAAATTCAGTTTATCAAAACCCCTTTGTGTTTGTTGGACTTGGGTTTATATTTTAAAAAATAAATTTCTCAGTTTGATAGGAATGAAACATGAAAAAAATAGAATGATTGGATTAAGCACTGCTTTGAGAACCTATGGTTATTTTGTTCGTCTCGAAATTTTTTTTCTACCCCTTGGATTGGGATGAAATTTTTGAAAAGAAATTTTTGAAAACCAACCCAACGGTGAGTTTTTGTTTCCTGCCCATTCAAGAAGCCCATGAAGGAATTTGTGGGGGACATATAGGGTATCAGACCCTCGTCAAGCAGATAGTCAGAGCAGGGTACTATTGGCCCACATTGCAAAGAGACTGTCACCAATTTGTCAAGAAATGCATCAAATGTCAGTTGCATGCACCATCAATTCATGCTCCAGCAGCGTACCTTCATTCGGTCAGCTCACCATGGCCATTCTCCATGTGGGCCTTCGACGTAGTCGGTCCAATCAATCCACCTGCCTCAAATGGACACAGGTATTTTCTTGCAGCTACAGATTACTTCACCAAATGGGTGGAAGCAATCACTTTAAAAACAGTCGAAGGACAACACGTAGTGTCCTTCATTCATAAAAATCTTTTGTGTAGATTTGGCATCCCGCATGATATCGTTTCTGATAACGGTACTCATTTCAAAAATGAGAAAATGCGCAATCTTTGTCATAAACACAAAATACAACATCACTTTTCTGCCCCATATTACCCTCAAGGTAATGGTCAGGCATAAGCAACCAACAAGATTTTGATTCGTGTCTTAGAAAGGATAGTTGAAACAGGCCAAGATTGGCACGAGAAAATGCACAATGCACTTTGGGCGTATCGAACCACAATTCGGACACCCACCAATGCTACACCAGCAGAATTAGTATATGGAACGAAAATTGTCCTTCCATTACATGTCCAAAAACCAGCAATGAAATTTGCTGCTCTCATTGAACTCCCAATTAACAAATATCAAAAAAAAAGACTTGCTCAATTAGACCTCTTAGACGAGAAAAGACTACAAGCGGCAGAGCATGCCGAAGTCTATCGTAAGAGAGTCGCCCGACATTATGCCAAATCAGTCATTGAAAGAAAATTTCAGGTAAATGATCTTGTTTTAAGATCCATAGTTCCACTCAGGAGTAGACCCAAAGGAAAATGGGTGCCGAACTGGGAAGGACCATATGTTGTCAAAGAGGTTCTACCTCACAATTCTTATCGACTGATTGATGCCGATGGGGTTGAAATCCCCGATCCAATTAATGCTTTGCATCTCAAAAAATTCTATACTTGAATTTGCAATTCAAAAAAAAAAAAAAAATTCAAAATAGTTGTGCTTTGGTAAGCACGTTTGTAACAATTTTCAAACCAACTAAGGGGCATGGTATCCCTTAGGGAAAAGTTTCAAAAATGCATCTAAATTTTCAAACTCAACCCATGTCTTGAAGACAATTGCAAGGGCATCGTCTTGAAATAGGCAAGAAATTTCACAGACATTGAGGGACTTATGTATAGTAATTAATGTTGGTCCCGACAATCGACATTTGTAAAGGTCTAGCATGAGATGCCATAAGAAAAAGTCTTGTCACCTAAAAGACCTTGGCAAGATGCTAGAAAAAGCTATCAAGCGAAATGAGTTGAGCAATGAGCTCGGGGTGAGTGTAGTTGTTCCTCTGGTTCAAAGCTCAGCAGGCGCGGGTGGGCATATGACCTATGCTTACACCGTGAAGCTAAAAAGCAATCCATGAACATTTTGCTTATATTAAGTCTCCTAAAGCCTTCTGAATTCGAGCAAGTAAGCCCGGGGAGTGTTTTACATTTGGTACCCTGAGGCCAACTGGTCTAGGAGTTACCGGCCCAAAGCTTGTTACAAGGGTTCAGAAGAAAGCCCGATAGACTTGATATTACACAAAGCAAACTACAGAAAACCGCCAAAGCGGTGGAACTCCATAGTAGCTTTTGGGGTGGTGAGGAATTTCTCCCAAGAGTGAAGGGTGGCTCAAAAAGAAAATCAAAATTCAAAAGCAAAAGAGAGTATGTGAAAAACTAAGTAAAAGAAGAGAAAAAGCACTTGCCAATGGTTTAGAAGGCATCGAGGGCAAATTTCTCAAAGCATCAAATGCAAAAACTTTCACAATTACAAAATTTTTCAACCAACATTAATTCCTCTACAAAGTCTCCAATGAGATGGAGAAAAATCTTCTTATTTCAGGTCTATGCCTAGCATTTCCCCTCGAGCGAGGATGGTTCAACATCATTTGAAAAATGGATTTTACAAACGATTTGCAAAAATTTGGTGCGTGAATCTTTGCTATTAAGCAAATTATTCAATTTGCTTAACAACAAAGAGGGGCATCTGTTAACACCCCAAATTTTTCCACATCAAAACTGAAGCAATGTGAAAATTTCACAAAAGAATTGTGAAAATTTGCAATTTCAAAGCCAATTTCGAATCTAAAGAACAATTAGATTCAAATCGTGAATTTAACTCGATACACGAATCCCAATGCAGGATTACGAGTCCAAATTCAATTGTAAATGTCATTTGAAATCCAAATCCAATTGCAAAATGCAAATTTTGACTTAGATCCAAGAATTGGATCTAATTCAGTCTAAAATGCTACGTGGGACCTACGTGTGGGCCCCACCTAGCTCGTGTGGTCAAGAGCCCCCCAGGGGCCATGCCTCCTCCATGTCAAAAAAAATAATAAATAAATATTTTCTCTCAAATTAATTGAAGAAAAGTCATTTTCAAGAAGAAATAAAGGAGAAACCTAGGAAAAGAGAGACATTTATGTCTCTCTCTCTTCTTTAACCAGGTCCTCCTTAAAGAAAAAAATCATTTTCAAGGAAGCAATTACTAGACTGGTCAAACTCACCTAACCTACTTAATCACCGGGTGCACTCAAATGTTGTGCCAATTCCAGCTAGGTTCGGTCACCATGGGCTCAACACAGTCAAAACGTAAGTCTGTCTCATGATCCAATTAATGGACGAAAATAGACTTTGACCGAACCAAACCCACTTTGACTAAATTCAGTCAAAGTACAATTTAGCTCAATTAAGAGCTTTTTTGACCCAAATTTATCAAATTACCTCAAATAAAGTCAAACTACTTGCAAATGAGCTTTGACTTTGGTCAATTGGTCGAAATTGATCAATTTGGACAATTTTGCCCTTCTACGGTCAACTTAAGATTAAAAAGCCTAAAATGGTTTATGAAAGGCAAATAAACATTTGAATTTGTCAAATGCATGAATCAAATACCAAATTTAAATTGAATTTCTCAAGTGAAAGTTTGATTCAGTTGAAATCCATTTTCAATCAAGTTTTGGACGAAAATACCCTTTTCGAACCAAATTTGATAAAATTTTTAATTAAAATTTAAATTTAATTATCATAATTCAATGGCATTTGGAGCTTAGTAACTAGGTTTTAACCTTATAAGCTCGATTTCAAATAAAAAATAAATAAATAGTACAAAATAAGGGCAAAACCCTGTGCAAGGGCATTTTCGTCCAAAATTTTGGTCAAAATGGTCACCTAGGTCTGAACCCAAGTTGACCAAACCTAGCCCAGCCCACCTAGCTCGTGGAAATGGGCTGAGAAATGGTCAATTAGAGCCTTTAAAGTCTATTTAACTCATTTTACAAGTCCCCAAGGTCTTAAGCAAGTTCCCAAGGTGAGTTAAGAAGGTGGTTGAACCCACCTCCTCCTCTATATAAACCTCCCATTGGCCACCAAGGGGGAGGATGAAATTTTGGAGCATTCTATCAAATTGCTGCAGCCAAGGAGGTAGGAGGGAGAAGCCAAGGAAGAGAGAAGAGGTTCGTCCAAGCCCCCTTCCCCTTTTTCTTCCATTCTCTTCTTCACTTTCTTCCATTCTCCCCATTGATTTTGCTAAGTTAGGGTGCTTAAGTGAACCCTTACTTAGGATTTTCGTGGTGAGAAGCCCTCTTTACCACTCCAAATTCCAGCAAGCAAGCTATTTCTTATTCTAGCTTTGCTAAGCTTGAATCCACGGTTGGATTCTTGCTTAGGATTGCTTGGGTTAGAAAACAAGTGAAGACGAAGGACAAACTTCAAGACCGACCGCAAGGTAGGTGATCTTAACTCACTTCTCTTCTACTTTAGCTTATTGTTGATTTATTTTAATTCCAGCAATTCGTGGGAGGGTTTATTTTCATTTGCTTACGGCTGGGAATGATGTCCAGCTAAGGGAAACCTACGCTTCAATATACATGTTAATGCATAATGCATGCATATGTCGGTTTTTCTTAAATATGAACCCAAGTATCAAATTTTGAAATGGGCCCCAAGGCCAGGTCCCTTTCAAAGGAACCAACTTAATACCATTTTGAACTCCCTACCATGAGAATCCCACGGTGAGAGAGTGATTTTGCTACATCACGTATGATGAAAATGCCTATAAGGGATGGATACGTTTTTATGAATGTGATCCACCCTTGCATGGCGAAATGATGGACGAATAAGCTTGAGTATTGTTTTATTTTCTTTCTTATTCACAGTCATTTTGATTCATGTCTTTCAATTTAATTAATCAAGGGTAGTATGGAAGATTTGAAACAAGTTCTCAATCTTCCTACATAAAAGAACCCAGCCATGAATCATCATGATTCATGAGTCATGCGGTCCCTTGATAAAATTTCATTTTGAAAAGTAAGGTACGTATATGTATACATTGTTATATATGTACATATATGTATCTGATTTCTTGTCAAAAATTACATTCCTCCCTTAAAATCAGGTTGGAACATGTTTCCAAACCGGTCTTTAAGGAAATGGGCCATTTTTATTGATTTTTCTAGTGTAAGATTATAAATTATTTTCATTTCATTTTTACTTAATTTCAGCAAACTCATACGTAAGATGTATGTATGTTGTTGAAATCAGACCATGTTTCATAGGAATTGGTTTAAGAATATCAAAATTTACATATTTGAAATACCAAGCATCCTAGAATCATCCAAAGTAGTTGATGATTTCATTACTACGAAATCTGGAATTTGAATAGATTTGAAAAACTCATTGTTTCTATCTAAGAAACAAGTCCTTATTGGAATCAATGTCCACAATTTTCAGCTATTTAAATCAACACAAGGTCTGATTTTTAGCTATTTTGAGACAAAAGTGGACGTCATCCATGTCTCCCATCCGTTTCAAAGATTGAACTTGAATCATTTATATATTTTCATCATTTTGATAATTTTATGTCAAGCCTCAAGCTTATGGACTATATCTCTAATTCATGTGCTTAATCATATAATGAGCACATATAGAGAAAGTCCTACATTTTAATCAATCTTCATGTATAGATTGTATGACGTGCAATACGGACTTTGAGAGATTATGAGGGAGTGAAGAATGTATGTTTCATATGAATGAATCTTGATGGATTATGAGAGAGAGAAGAATGAATGTTCCATATAGTTTCCATTCTCGTTTCATGCATTCACTTTCACTCAAAATCAATGGCACCACATGCACATTCTCAAGAAATTAAGTGATTCAAATTTAAGTTGCAAAAAGTGACCAAGTCATATTGCAATGAGAATTTGTAAACTTCACTTAACTTCAAAAGAAAACACAAGCAATGCATTCATAATCTTTTGGCCAAAGTGCATTTGAAAAACAACATGTTTTCTAACAATTTGGAACCTATGTTCTTTCAAAAGAATGAATTCTACAAATCACATGATTTGACAAAAGAAGAGTTCAAAATCAATTTTTATCATAAGATGATCATCATCATCTAGAATTCACAACAAAGAACTCAATCCCAAATCTTCAAAAATCCTCAAGAATTATGTGTTTCAAATAACACCAAAACAAAGGTTTTTAAACCGACTTGAAAACCCCCAATATTCAAATTCATTTATTCAAAAAAATGAATTTCGGTTCTTGAATCCAAAACCTCAATGCATAAGCATATAGGACTTACATCAATAACTTGTATATGATCCAAATGATCCTTAGTCCTTGGTCTAATTATCCCTGTTAAAGGCGGCAGGAACGGTTGGACCTCGTACCGACGAGCGGATCCCTTTCTCTTGAAAATTTTCTCAAAACCCCAATTTTAAAAGAATTTTGCTTACTCGCATTTCGACCTTCTTGAAAAAGGAGTGGGGTGCGAACAACCTGACAGTTTTATTTTCACCCGATTAATCTTGCATCCAATTTCAGCTGCTTATAAGTGCATAATATGCAGCAAAAACTTGGCTCTCAATCAATTGAATGGATCACTGCATGCATCTCTAACTAGGAATGCAATGATAAACCTAAAGTGGTTCTTCTGGAACCAGAAATCAAGCATGGTTTCCCTTATGCAGAGATAGTGAAAATAACCAACAATTTTGAGAAAGTAATTGGTGAAGGAGGATCTGGCAGTCTATACTATGGACGACTTAAAAATGGTCATGAACTTGCTGTCAAGGTGCTAAAGAATTCACTGTCACAAGGAACCAAGGAGTTGCTAGCAAAGGTCTGTTTTGGCTTCACTATGTTTTCAGTTGATATTGCATATGTTTAGTGACTTTGAATTGTAGCTCATTTTAGGTGAAGCTACTGGTTGGTTACAGTTCACCACAAATGCTTAGTCCCCTTTGTTGGCTACTGTGAGGAAGGTGGACGTCTGATTCTTCTCTATGAGAACATGAGTGGGGGGATCTAAGGCAGCTGCTCTCAGGTAGGTCATATTGGCCAATTAGGCTTGTAATCAGTCCAGTATTAGTGGTCTCATGATATCGAAATCATGAACCATACCGTTGCTGGTCTTAAGAACTTCGTTGAATCCTGACCGGTGACAATAATGTGTAGATGCTGGAAAAAGAAGGGTTTGTTGTTAATAAATTTTTTATTTCCATTTGCCAACAAGAGATCCATCCACCTTAATAGGGGGATTGACATCTCTTGGCATAAGCTGGTAGGGGTCTTTCCAACCTCAGTTTGTCCTTGAAAAAAGGATTAATATCTTATTAGTTTGAAGTGATCATAGATAGTAGAGAAGTCTATGAGGTTGGAAATAACTTCAAACTAACACAAATTGAAAAAGCGATTCAAGTTAATTTTTATATACTAAGTTTCCTCTGTTGCAGGAAAGGCTAGCACATCTGCGTTTCTAACATGGTTGAGCAGACTTCAGGATGCACTGAGCGTTGCAACAGGTCCTAGTTCTCCAATATTTCCATCGGGGAGCCCTCTTGTCTTATCAATACTTCCTCGTTATCAACTGAAATTCTTGAAAAATTGACCTTCTTTTTTAGTGCAGGTTTGGAGTACTTACACTCCGGATGTAATCCACCAATCATTCACAGGGAAGTGAAAACATCAAATATTCTTTTAAATGCAAAAATGGAAGCAAAAGTAACAGATTTTGCAGGTACTACAGTACAAACCTGGTCACCAAGAAGACCTGGTCACCAAGAAGAGCGATGTCTATAGCTTCGGTGTGGTTTTCTTCGAGCTCATGACTAGATATCCTCCAGTGTTTGATGTATCTGGAGAGCCTTTTCATATAGTTCAGTGGGTAACACCAAGACTCCAGTGTTGCAGACCTTAAGCTGATGAGACAATATGATGTGAACTCCATCTGGAAAGTTGCAAACATAGCCATGTCATGCACCTCTCAACCATCTCATTCAAGGCCACACATGAGCGATGTAGTAAACCAACTGAAGGAGGCTGTCGAGACAGAGAGTTATTATGAACAGACCGATGTATTTCTGCTTCACTTTTCATGAACAAGCTCACAAAGTGACTCAGCGACGAACATGTGGAAACCACTCGTTCTTCTTCGTAATTTATTATTTGTTGTCCTGTGATAATTCTTTTTTAACTGAAACAAGTCCTTCTATTAAGATTAGAGGGAGCATGCTTCACGGTAGTGCTCTCATCATATGTATACGAGCATATATTTTTAGTGTGTGTAAATTGATTGTATTAAATTTCACATGAGCGTTAATAACATGATCTTTAATTGCCTAAACACTTATGGAAATCAGTCAAAATCTTATCATTAAGGCCACTTATGTATTGAATTAAAAAAAAATCCAACAATTTGATTGGAACATAAAGACACAAACATCGACAGAACAGAAACAAACGTTAGACAAGACAGACAGAACAGACACACACGAAACAAACGCCAGACAAGAAGAACATAATATTCTGTTCCTAAAATCATCAAACGGTGGACAAAGGACACCATTGTCCATAAGAACAGGACAATGGTGTAATGGACAGAACGTCCTGTCTCTCCTGTCCCAGTGGACAGCAATCAAACGACCTCTTAGGAATTGACGAGGGGACATGCGGACTACCCACCAAATGGTCAGACCATTATTGGAAAGAGAGAGACACGTAATTGTGTCTTATTTGAATTGGGTATCTCATTGAATCCATCTGGAAAAATTGGATATGAAAAAAAAATTAATATCTGATTAACAAACCAGATTGGATTTAAGAAATGACATTTGATCGGATTCAGATATCTATCGAATTCAGATTTAGATTCAGATGAGACTTATTTTTAGATAAATATCCTATATATAATGATCTTACATTTTGTAAATGCACAAAATTCAGTTCAAAATTCAAATTCGGATTGTAAAGTCAGATTTCAAATTTAGATATAACTTTCTTTTATTTGTATTCAAATCCAAATACATGAATATCAAAAAAAAAAAGTGGATGTGATTAAGAGTACATCTGATTGGTTGGCATACCTAAAGAGAGAGAGAGAAAAAGAGAGAGGGACTTGGTTGGTGTGGAAGTGTGGTGGATACAAGTAAGCTTGGGCACCGGGGTGGGCCATTGGCCGGTACCCCGGTACTCGGCCCAACTCGGGCCAGGCCCCGGACCCAAAAGAAGGCACCCGACCGACATGATCAATTATAGGGCAGGCCTAATATTTTTTCATATATAGTTTATTAATTTTATATATAATTATAATATTTTATTATGATGAATTATATTTATATATTATTTTATAATTTAATAGGGCCAAGCTCTAGTAGGTTTTAGGTGTGGGGCCGGCCGAATGCCCAAACTTAGGTACAAAACATAGGTTTTAGTGTGAATATAAACAAGCGTAGGCCTCCCAAGGCCATAAGGATTTGTTTTAACTCAAGACTGCTGGAGCAAAAGTCTTAATATCATCAAAACTCTTAATATCATCATCTCGTGATTGTTACAAGTTGAGGTTTACCTATAAAGTAGTGCGTAAGGTGTGTGCTTGAGTGACAATTAAAACCAAATTTGTGAAACCCAATTTTGATTCGGGTCTTGTCATACAAAAACATAAACTAGATTTCAGAAACTTATTACAAAATTAATTCTCAGAGGACCTAGTTTTTACAAAATTATGCATTTTTGAAGGCGATATAAACTGGTCGGGGTGCGCTGGTAGAGCGAGAGAGACACTACAAAAAGCATTAATTTCACTTGCGGGCAACAAATGCCAGTAAAAAGGCAAAATCCGTCAATAAATATTTACTAACGGTATCTTTTTACCAATGATAGATATAATGAATGTTTTTCTGTTGATGAGTAAATCCTTGATTTTTTGTAGTGAGAGAGAGAGGGAATGGGAGAGAGGAGGAGGGAGCCAAAAGTAATGAAAAAAACCGGAAATAGAAGGAGTTGGTGCTACATACGTGCTTGAATCGGCAACAGCTTCAACAATTCTTATAGCAGAAATGAAAGGCCAATGAAGTATTGGTAGAGCTTCGTTCCGCTTAAGGCAGACACTGACCGTGTCCACCACAGCCAAATGGGTCCAGTTGTACACTACCACATCCATCGTAGTCTGAACGTTCGCCCAGTTACTGCCGTCGATTTGGAGGAGAAAGGAAGGTGGCTGTGCCTGGCCATCGTAATTACCGTACTGGAAGATGGCATAGACTGTTATTGCAGATCCCCAAGTCACCCCGGAACAATTTACACACAATTAGACACTAATTCTCCCATTAATTAGGGAGGGAGCATTTGAATTGAATATGTGACCGAATCATTCCTAAATAACCAGATATAGAAAAAAATTAGTGTCCAATTAAGAAATGAGATCGGGTTTAGATATCCATAAGTAGCTGATCAGACTGGGATTTGGACTTGGATTTTCAAATGCTCATATCGTTTGAAAATCAGTCCAATTCAGTTCAAAAATCGGATTCAGATTTGGTTATCAATGTGAAAATCGGACTTAGAGCGCATTAAGATTGTGAAATAGGATTTTAGAGGATATGATTTATATTTGAATCCAAATTCGAATGAATATTTGAAAAAAGGGATAGGAATATGATTAAGAGTACGTTGACATCTCTAAGACGATGATGGTTATTCTTCCTATGACCTTTTTACCACCTAAGCAAGTCAAGTTTCACTCGGAACTTGACAGATATAGAACTTGTAAGAGGTCCACGCTTCATAAATCGGGTTACGTCCAATCCAACTAGCAGATGAGTAAGAGCTGTATACGGCCAAAATGTACTCACTGCATGCAACACCATAAAAGCAAAATATCAAACCACAAAGGCCGATATATGTTCACTGACAAGACTGCCAATGAGTTTATCTACCATAGAGAATTTAAAATGCTTTGAAAAAATAAATATAAAATGAGTTGGATATTTTTTTTTTCGCTGCCTTGAACCGGACTCGGATAAGTTGCGCTCGCATAAATAAAATTGAAAAAAACTTGAACCATTGGATGTAAAATTCAGTTAAAAAATTTAAATCAACCCAACAGAGGTTCTTCCAATTGACACTTGAATTTAGTAGTGAGAAAAATTAACTTGGGTGTTATAATACATGCTTCTTTAATCCACAATCAAACCTGGCATATTATCTGATTAGCAAATGCCTCAACAGTTGAGGAGCAGTGCAATGCACCGGCGGAGCCACATGTGGATAGCTGTAGGTAGTTGGTCATGCCAGCTTTTTAACATAGCAATTACACACAGTTAGACACTAATAATCCATGCCTAATTTCAACATAGCAACAAAATCGCATCTAGACGTCAATTATTGGATGGCAAACTATGGCAGAGCTACATGTGAGCTAGTGTAGACCTTAAAATTTTTTTGTAAAAGAGGTCATCTTGAGGTGATTAAAAAAACAAGCACTTAAAATGAGACGGAACAAAGGAAGAAAATTTTGCGCAATTTTTGCTGTGTGGGAGTTAAGGGCCTAGATTGGATCGGGTTGACCCGCTACCCATGATTGATTATTATTGGGCTGTGTTGGGCCGGGTCTGGTCAACCATGTCCGAAGCTCGACCCGACCCGTTTGAACTATTTTTGGGCCTTTTTTTTTCTTTTTTATTTCACACCGGCATATTATATCCTTTTTGGTAACAAAAAGTGGTCATCTTGAGGTCATTACAAAAAAAAAGGATATAATATCCTTTTTTTTTATTTCATGACCCAACGTCGCTCCCTCTAGCTCCGCCTCTGAACGTAGCTATTGTGTAGTTTATGGTGTTGGGCAACTCTGTTTTTTTATACGGCTTTTTCTTGCTTGGGGAATAAGAAGCAAAATTGTCGTTTACTTGCACTTACACTTCTAAAAAAAGTGAAAAGCGATTCTCATGAACTTGATACCTCTAGCTAGAACCGCAGATGTAGCTTTGGGGATCTTAGGACTCTTCCTGTGGCTAGGATGCCTAGTAGGCTAGGTCATCGAACTCTTCTATTTTACTGTCGCACCGGAGTCCGCATGAGTTGAGTGCGCACCGGACATGGGTGCTGCTTCGACTCACATTTGAGCCCAGTTAGAATGTTAAATTACTAAATTACTTATATAATATATGTTGTTTTGATATTTTTCTATGCAATGCAATTATTTAAGTATGTTATATACATTCGTAACTAAATTGTAATAATATGCTTATTTTGTTATATACATATAATAAATTAAAAATAATAATAATAAAATACTATCACCGCACCGCGGATGTGTCTATTTGGCACCTGCACCGGTACCAACACCCGCACCCTGCACTATGGTGACATAGCTAGTAGGGAATAAGATGTTGCAATAATTCCGACTGTCATTGAGAGAGCATTGCCATTGGCCAGCTTTATTTTATTGACCCTAAGCATGGGAGCCTTTTACCACGTAGCGGCGTAAAGCCTCCTTCATGTCGACGGCTTACTCTATAGTTGTCGTATTTCAAAGTTCGTGATCTGTGACTTCCATTCACGTACGTGTATTTCAAGTAACAATCAAGTGAGCAGAAAACTAAAAGTTTCTCCTTGGTCCAAATTTACCAAACTAAGAAAAAGTTGAAAAGTCATGTGAATATAGATTATAGTCCATGTTTATTCTTGTAATTATCTATAGTCACGATTCTTCATTGTCTGTTACGCGACCAGAGGAAAGTCGACTTATTGAATCCATTGCTGCTGACCTATTTATTGAAGGTTGTTGAATGTAGGACAGATCCATTCATGAAAATTTGGATCTGTGGAACCATTTAATTGTTCATAGATGGTTCTCTAAGGAACCACAATAGCATACTCAGGTTGCATAAGATGATAACATGATTTGAGAATAGGACTGGAAACAGCTCTGGTCAGATTCTGCCCTAGTCAGCATAGAACTGATAGCAGATTGTTGTCTATGGCAACTGACAATGTAGCAGTCAAATCTAGGTCAGATGTTCAATGCAATTGGAACTCTGTCAAAGGTCATTAACAAATTTGGTAGCATGAGCCAAAATTTTCTTTTACCATATTTAACAATAATAAATTTAGTAACCAATTTAGTAATATAAACCGACAATATTTTTCTACCAAAATTTGTTAATGACTCTCATGGAAACATTGCAACATCTCCTAAAATAAATGAGCCGATTGAGATGTTATATAACTTGTCACC
This sequence comes from Nymphaea colorata, assembly GCF_008831285.2. Taxonomy (NCBI): domain Eukaryota; kingdom Viridiplantae; phylum Streptophyta; class Magnoliopsida; order Nymphaeales; family Nymphaeaceae; genus Nymphaea; species Nymphaea colorata. The sequence goes on along the minus strand of NC_045142.1, from coordinate 5,100,482 downwards.
ATGGTTTGATGTGGTGTATGGTATTAGGTGATTCAATACAATAGAATGACATAAGTATTTTTATTTTCTCCCTTTGAACCTTCATTTTGCATTATTTGTGTTTTCATCAAGGTTCATCCTTTGTAGTCTATTGAGATTCACGTTCTGCATCTCCTTAGTCCTCAAGGGACAGCATGGATCTGAAAGGAGGCACAGAGCACTCAAATTTCTTGAGACCTTTATCATGATTTTGCTCCTGCCTTTAGGTGTTTTCAAGCATTAAGGATGTAGGGTAAAGCAAACGAGTTCCCTAGTATTTGTGTTTTTGTTTTTTCAATTTCTTAAAGATCTTTCCTTTTGTTAGACAGTTTGTCAGGAAGAAAAACGTGATAGACAATTTTATCATTTAATATTAGTTTACATTTTTTTTTGTTTTTTTCTTAACTGTCTATCACGATGGATCAAAAGACCTCTATGAGTGAGCTAAGTGACTTGAATATCAGATGTTTTGATTCAGATATTAACTCAAATTCAATTCAGATTGGATTAGGTAAAAATTGTAAAAGGTTAGAGTTGGATTGGATTCAGATATGAATTTGAAATTCAGGTTCAGATTGGATTTCTGATGTATACTTGGAAATGGAATTCAGATTGGATTTTGGATGTAAACTTGGAAATCTGACTTGGATCAGATTTTTGAAATCGGCTTTTGGATGTGGTACAAAATATTTTTTGTTCACATTTGAATCTAAATAATGCCCGCAGGGGTATCCCCTTGCCTTCTTTACACCGTCGCATTGGAAGTTTGCTTTGAAACTGAAAAAATCAGCGAGTCCCTCCATTCCTCCTACCACGACCTCGCTTCTCGTTGCAGAATGCAGGAACGCTCTCGTTTATGCTTTTGTTTCCTCACCTGCGCCTCTGAAACTTAAAAAACTGACTTCTCACTTCTTTATTGTTGACTTTCTAATATTTTCTTAATCGCCAAACCATTGTTATATATACATATAAAGTTTTTTTTTTTTTCTTTTGACCTTTGAGTTTGACTTGAAAGTCTCAACTTGCAATTACACTTTCGCGACCATGCAGGGTCCCCACTGCACTCCCTTTTAATACTGGCAAAAAGTTTATTAAAGAGCCAAACTTTAGAATCTAATTACATAAGCTCCATCTTTTTGGATTTCCTGTTAGCACTAAATGTAACAATGGGACTCACTTTTGGCTCAAGATCTTGGTTTGGCGAATCCCAATATGCTCTCTAACAGTTTTGGATCTAACCTTAAAAAAGCTACGAATCAAGACAACCATCTATTTAATAATCTTCTTATAAGTCTTTAAAAATCTCTCACAATTTTCAATAGAAAAACTAAATTTTTACGGTGTTACACCACTTTAATAAATCTGAAAATTTGCATTCCCCTTTGGTTATTGTAGCTGGACTGGACTTTTAGCCCATTGCAATAAATTACTGCTTCTTTGACCTGATATTTGAATTTGAATTAGCGTTCATGTTGATGTCGGATGGCATCCGACTGTTATCAGAAAAAAGTTTAGTACGAGGCTTGTTTTGAAAATTATTACAGATTTTAAGTTTTCTTCGGCAGTATTGAAATGAAGATTGTATAAAGCATTTGGAACGTGGGGCCTCGTCTTCCTTTTGACATGTGGGGATACCAACACTTGAACGAGTACTCTTTCCATTTTTCCAAAAGAAAAAAAAAATAGTCCGATTTGATAAAAAATGAGTCATTCTTTCTCTCTTTTATTTTTCTCATGGCTCATGGCAAAAGAGAAGACTTGGGTCGCTTAAAGTAAATGAAATGAATGTTGGTGCAACTAAAATGAAAGTTTGCCTTTTAAGAGACCCAAGTCTTATTTTTTGCCATCAGAAAAAAATAAAAGAGAGAATGGATGACTCATTTTTAGAGCAAATCGGACCAGAGGCGTTTTTTTCTTTTTTGAAAGATGTACAAGTTCAAGTGTGTTGGTATCCGCATGTTAGTGAAATGGAAGACGCGTTTGACATCCATATCACTTAATTTCAAGGCCCCAGGTTCCAACTGCTTTATACAATCTTCATTTGAATACCACCCAAAATCTGTAATAATTCTCAAAACAAGCTCCGGACTAAACTTTTAGCTGATAACAGTCGGATGCCAACATGAACTCTAATTCAAATTAGAATCTCAGCTCAAAGAAGCAGTAATTTAATGGAATGGTTTAAAATTCCAGTCGAAGGTACACTAACGAAAGGGGAATGCAAATTTTCAGATTTATTAAAGTGGCAACCTCTGGCTTTTGGAGTTCCAATCTGGCGGCTGTCAATATAAAAGCATGCCAAGCGCTAACAGGAAATCCAGAAAGATGGAGAGGCGGCTTATGTAATGAGATTCTCACCATCTTGTTGAAAAAAGAGGAAAAACTTGTTTTCCGTTCCGTTAATCCCTTTACTTTTGCATAATCCTTCCTTTTCACTCTTTCCTTCTCGCTCCATCCAAACAGTCACCTCTACCGTTTCTAGCTCTTTCCGTTTCATTTTCATATATACAAGCTGTTTATCAATTAATCATCATATCTTTGACTCTTTGTTGTTGGCATATATAGAGACAAGCGCTTGGTGGAAATGCAATCTAGTTTTGGATCAATACCTCTCCAGTCAAAATTCCTGGCTCCACGAATTTTCTTTCAATTCAACTGCCTTGGTAAAAAATGGCAAGCAAGGTTCAGTGATCAGGAATCGACTCCCATAGACCAGGATGATGAAGTTGTTCGACATTTCATAATATAAAGAAGCCTACTTCTCCGCTGGGGCTTGTTTGATGGCCACAAAAACACAAAAGGAACTTTCTTTTGTCAATAAACTGAGTGCCGATCAAATATCTAAAAGTCGACCCGCTAATCTTGGACTCAGATAATTAGAATAAGATCAGAATGCAAATTTAGATAAAAAAAACATGAGAAATCAAACTATGTGTCATAGTTTTAAGCCACGATTAAGTGTATTTTCTACTCGATAATTGGCCTAAAACGTTACATACTAGATCCAATACAAATAAACATGATATACATGTTTCGGATTTAAATTCAGCTCTGCCCCGACTGAATCTAGATCATATTGTTTGTGTTCTAAGCTCAGATTGGGGTCCACGGAGCTCCTAAATTCTTTTGTTCACACCGTCCGGTAAGTTCACCGGAAGCCTGTTTTGTCAAAGTTTACTCGAAATTCTTGGCGAATGGCAGGAATATATTTGGAACTCTTTTTTGTGAAGGAAGGTCGAACGGCGGACCTTAAACGGAAATTCGCCGTAATGAAATGGAAGGCCATTTTTCAAATTAAAAAATAGTCAGGGAAAGTAAATTTCCTAGGTTTAAGAGCCTCGCCCGCTCCCTACATTCCTAAGCTTCCCTCTTACAGTAGAAAATCTCAAAGGGAAGGAGAGCTTCAGAGGGTTCTAGCAGTCCTCTTCCTTGGAGGTACTTTTCTCCTCTCCTCTCACTTTCCAGTTCTATCGTTTTTGCCTAATTGTTCTCTTCTTTTCGGTTTTGTTTTCTGGGATTTTTTTTATCCTCTTCCCGGTTGGTATGAAGGGAATTCCCTGCTTTTGGTGTTTGGGGTTGAACTGGATGTGGATTTTTTAGAATCTTGGAGAAGGAGGAAGGAATTCCGGTAATGTGGCGCTTCCACAGGGTTGTGCTAAAGAGATCTGAATGGTTGGAAGAGTTTTTGGTCAATCTTCTGTCTTTTCTTCGGGATCTTTGTTTATGGGGATCTTGGTCTTTCTACTCTTCCACATCGATTGACCAGAAACAAAGATCAAGAACCCAAGAAACAAAGATCGCTAAGAAAAGACAGAAGATTGACCAAAAACTCTTTCAACCATTCAGATCTCTTTAGCACAACCCTGTGGACGTGCCACATTACCGGAATTCCTTCCTCCTTCTCCAAAATTCCAAAAAATCCACATCCAGTTCAACCCCAAACACCAAAAGCAAGGAATTTCCTTCATACCAACCGGGAAGAGGATAAAAAAAAAATCCCAGGAAACAAAACCGAAAAGAAGAGAACAATTAGGAAAAACGATAGAACTGAAAAGTGAGGAGAGGAGAAAAGTACCTCCAAGGAAGAGGACTGCTGAGAACCCTCTGAAGCTCTCCCTCCCTTTGAGATTTTCTACTGTAAGAGGGAAGCTTAGGAATGTAGGGAGCGGGCGAGGCTCTTAAACCTAGGAAATTTACTTTCTCTGACTATTGTTTAATTTGAAAAATGGCCTTCCATTTCATTACGGCGAATTTCGGTTTAAGGTCCGCCGTTTGACCTTCTTTCACAAAAAAGAGTTCCAAATATATTCCTGCCATTCGCCAAGAATTTGGAGTAAACTTTGACAAAACAGGCTTTCGGTGAACTTACCGGACGGTGTGAACAAAAGAATTTAGGAGCTCCGTGGACCCGAATCTGAACTTAGAACACAAACAATATGATCTAGATTCAGTCGGGGCAGAGCTGAATTTAAATCCGAAACATGTATATCATGTTTATTTGTATTGGATCTAGTATGTAACGTTTTAGGCCAATTATCGAGTAGAAAATACACTTAATCGTGGCTTAAAACTATGACACATAGTTTGATTTCTCATGTTTTTTTTATCTAAATTTGCATTCTGATCTTATTCTAATTATCTGAGTCCAAGATTAGCGGGTCGACTTTTAGATATTTGTTTCTTAGTGGTGTTTCAAAATGGCAGAGTGAAACGTGTGGTAGCTTTGTTTCCTTTTTTACCTTCTTCCTGCTCAATGTGCAACTTTGACAAAACGACACGTTAACATCTTTAAATATTTATTTTTTATTATATATTATATATATATATATAAGTGTATGCAAATCTGTGAATAAGTCTTTTCGACTCACAGCCCACAGTTCAACCATTAAGGGAAGGTGGCTGTTCCCTGTCATCGTAATTACCATACAGGAAGAGGGCAACGACGTCAATTTTGTTCGTCTGAGTCAATTCTTGTTTGATCATCGAAGAAACGGGCGGTGGACAGGAGTTGAGAATACGGGCTCGTATTCTGAACCGTTTCAATGGATCCTGATTGAATGAATTGATCGTCCCCTATCCAGTAATTCCCATTCGAATCATTGAAAGCATAAGTTGTCCCACATGCTATATTGATGTCTGCATGTCCCCCTGAATAAAGAGAAGTAAAAATGAGTACAAAAGATCGGGCAGAATTATATAATAATTGAAAGAGGACCAAATGGTTCATTTGGCAAACAGCACATTTTGTAACAATTTTATAAAAATGGTCCAAAGATTTAGATACATTTATGGAACACCTTAAAAAGTTGTATATATATATATATATATATATATATATATATATATGAAGCATTTCTCTATGTATATTAATTACAAAAATTAATGAAAATTAATGATCTTTTAGCTCATCAAAAAAGTTTTTTCCGTTTGCATGCAAGTCTCAACATCTAACTCCCATTTTTATTTGTTAATAATGCATGGTTTAGAATAGAGAAACATTCTTTTCTGTTACTGACCAAAAGAAATTAATCTTCCAATTTCAGGTTACCTAGAAGGAGGTAGATGAAAGGATGCATACGTCCCCACTTTGAAAAGGATATAATAAAGATATATTAGTCAGCCATTGAGAAGAAGATGAACATATTCGGTTAATTTATGAAAAAAAGAGGGAATTCGATAGAGAATTAGCCTTCTAACATGATGCAGGGGTGGAAGATCAGACTTACCTAGAATGAAGGAAGCCACATGCAGGAAATTAATTAGAGTGAACATAAGCACGGAGAGAATGAGAAATGATTTCTCCATCGCTACCAAGAGGGTGGAATAGAGAATGAGTTTCCTCACGAGAAATGGGGTCGCCTATAAAGAGGAATGGAAGCCATAATTTCTAATATTTCTCCTCGATAAATCAAATTAAGACCAAGAAGCATCAAGCACTCAAGAGGACAGCTAAGACTACTCGAATAAATGGGAAAATCATCATAATTAATGCATCTTGGACTTTTGAGATCAGATAGCAAGTGGTCTGAAAATTCAGATAGGGCCCACCATTTTTATTTAACTGACATCAGCTGATTTTTTTTTTTCTAAAAACCAGTGATCGGAGGTTCGATGTTAATCTCTCAGCCCCTTATATGTTGCGCTTAGGGTTGTTTAATGAGTCCAGCTAACTCGAGCTCAACTCAAACTCACTCAATAAACTTGACTCCAACTCAACTTGTTTATTAAACAAATCGAGTTCGAGTTAAGAAATGAACTCGACAGCCTAAACGAATCGAGCTCGAGTTAAGTGGGCTCAGATGTGTTAAACTCAATTGAGCTCGAGAAAGAAAACATATAAAATATGTCTCATAAAATTATAAAAAAAAATAGATTTTTCAGATGGGTATACATGTGCACGAGGTTTCATGTTCAAAGTCTATATGTTGCCTCTTCATTAAAAAAATATATATTTTTTTAATTAAATGCTTGGTTTGGTCAATCTAAACTTTGGCTCGAATTTTTGAGTTTTAAGAACTCGAGCCGAGTTCGAGTTCCTTTGAAGACATGCGAGCTAAGTTCGAGATGGCTCAAGTCTGCTTGAGCTTGCTCATGAACAGCCTTAGTTGTGATGCATCAATCAACAATTGGCTTGTATTTTCTCTAGACGGGTATATTTGAAATTAATTACAAAAATAAAGCATTTCTGAAATGACATCTGCTTGTATCTTTTTTTTAGATGAGACAATATGGGCCAATTCAAGACCATTAACATTATTGTTAACATCCTGACATTGAGATCGGAACCTTCCGACGCCTCTTTATTGTCATCTCTCATTCTCTTTTGGTGAATCGATAATATATAAATAACGCTTGTAAACATTGTTTCTCTAAATTTGGCATTTTATATATATATAATCTGCAGTGACATGGAATGAACTGTCAGCAAAACTAAATCTTTAATGTGTAAAAGCATCACTCGACTGCCTGCATCAGTGATCCTTTGAATATTATAATGCTTGTCAAGCATAAGTAAAGGCGAAGACACACAAGGTAAGCATAAGTTTACTGAAGGTATCGGTGACGCCGTCTGGACTATCATTATGGACTAGCAATATGCTCGTATTGGTGGAAACGTCAATAAAGGTTTGATTGTTTGTTTCACATCAATAAAGGTCATTTTTCTGTCGTGAAGCTCTTTAACATAGGTGTTTATTTTATAAAGTGACAGCCTGGCCCCTCTTGTGGATAGGCTGATGTCATGCTTCAGTCAATCATAGCATAGACTGTGAACAAACAAATAGTTACTTTTTTATTTGTTTTTTATTTTCTTACTGGACAAATTTGGTTATTATTGTTTGTTTGGAAGAAGTAAATTTAAGTTGTTTCTGCACTCAAATTTGATTGTCACTGGTTCTTTGTCTAGTTGTGATAACCTCTATTTGCTTGATACGGTTGCTTAATATCATGAAACCTTGCATGTTACGTATAGTGGTACTAAACGGAAATTGGCCAAATAAGAATTCTCCTATGTTGTGGCATAAGCGCTTAGCACATATCTTTGAAAGAGGATTACAAGATTTATGTCGAATCGAATTCTTAAATCCCTTGATTTTGCAGACTTAAACGTTTGCATGGGATGTATAAAAGGAAAACAAACAAACATTAAGGGGTTATAAGTTTTATAATCCAATCAGTAAGTCTTTTTTTGAAACGGAAAATGCCCATTTATTTGATGATATTGAGTTTGGGGAGGTGATTAGGTTAAACATATTGTCTTTGAAGAGAGACGTGAGTCTACTCATACAGATGTTGTAAGCAATAGTCAGGTATTTGTTCCTGTCATTGTTCCATCAACATATTCAGAAGAAGACAATGATGTCGGTCTTCCTAATGAAGAACAAACTCAACAACCTCAAGAAAATCAAGTAGATGTGCCACTTATGAGATCCATTAGAGAGAGGAGAAATACAATTTCAAATGATTTTGTCTATATCCAAGAACATGATGTTGATATGGGCTTAATGGAGGATGATTCTGTCAACCTCCAGCAAGTAATAAAGAGTTTTAAATCTCTTAAGTGGATAGATGTCATGAATGAGGAAATAAAGTCCATGATGGACAATGACGCATGAGAAGTTGTTCCCTTGCTTGAAGGTGTGAAACCCATTGGTTGTAAATGGATATTTAAAACCAAGAGGGATTCATTAGGTAACATCGAAAGGTATAAGGTACGTCTTATCGCTAAGGGCTTTACTCAAAAGGAAGGCATTTGTTATACAGAGACTTTCTCTCCAGTCTCGTCGAAAGACTTTTTCAGAACTATAATGGCACTTGTAGCTCATTTTGACTTATAAATGCATCAGATGGATATTAAGACAGTGTTTCTAAATGGAGACATTGATGAAACAATATATATGGTGCAACCAGAAAACTTTGCTTTAGGTGATGCAAAAAAAATGGTCTGCAAACTCAAGAAATCCATCTATGGGCTAAAACAAGATTTCAGTCAGTAGTATTCCAAGTTTCATCAAGTTATAGTTTCATTTGACTTCGAGACTAATATGGTTGATAAATGTATATACCAAAAGTTCAGTGGGCGTAAATTTATCTTTCTGGTTTTATATGTCGATGATATATTCCTGACAAGTAATGATGTAGGCATATTGCATGAAACTAAGATTTTTTGTCAACAAAGTTTGACATGAAGGATCTTGGTTGTGCATCTTTTGTATTGAGGATCCAAATATTTCGAGATCATTCTCGGGATATTCTTGGATTATTACAAAAGACGTACATTGATAAGGTGCTTCAGTGATATAGCATGAAGGATTGTAAACAGGAGATACTCCAGTTGCTAAAGGAGACAAGTTTAGTC